>NC_088284.1:63609740-64293073 GCF_036013445.1 Caloenas nicobarica | reverse complement strand
ACAATTTCTTAGTATTTTAGCTGTACTGTATGGGTAAAAAGGGGGTTCCCCAACTTACTGTATTTTTAATTACAGGACAGTATCTATTTTCTGCTGTGCTAATAACAGATTTCCTATTTTTAAATTTTGAAATATTTTTCTTATGTAGACCTCCCATAGGAAATTAGAATTCCAATTTGTTATGCACTATGTAGACACTTAAGCATGAATGATTGTCCTGAGTCTAAATAAACAAAGGGCTAAATTTATGGTCTAAATTAAAGAGAAAATAAATAGTGTCTGACAAAGAATTGCTCCTACATTGCAGATGGGAAATGGAGTCAATGCAAGATTAAGTGATTTGATGTGACCAGGGTCATGAAGGCAACCTGTGGCAGCTATTGGCATTGAATTGCTGCTTTCTGATTGCCAAACTTAAGGGCAGAACCATCTTTCTCTCCACAATACCTTCCCTCTTCCTAACTCTTTCATGTTTTGGGCTGGTAAGTGGATGTCACAGGGTGGCAGAATGTGTGTATTATCAAGCTCTTTTCATTAAGAATGCATGTCAGAGCTAGAGTACTTCCTGTGCTTTCCCCTTCAATGAAACTTCATCTAGGTACCTCCCACACAGTTGTTCTAGAAGACCAAGTTTAGCACCAAATGGCCCCCTTATTTCTTCTTCCCACCATTTTGCTAGATACATAGGTTTTCCTTTCTGTGGTAGCAGCATTAACATTCAGACTTTGTGCATTCCTGGGCAGATGTTAGTACTGTAAAAAAGAGTTCCTTTGCACAACAGTTTGGGTTTTTTTATGGTTTGTCTTTATAAAGCATGGAAAACAGGTCACCTCCATGGCAGTAATTAATTGGTACACAGAGTAATCATATATCTTTTTTGGGTTGTTGTTTTTATGTTTTTTTAATTAATTAATTTATTTATTTCACAAGAAACAGAAGGAAGTGGTAAACCCTGCTGGTAAGCAAAAAATCTAGGCTGTGTTTGTGTTTCAGGTAGTTACTTTCTCATGAAATGCAGTCCACTTCCTTGTCTTAGAACAAGGCATGCCTGATGGAGTCCTACATCCTACTCTGCAAAACTCTGGGCTGTTCAAGGTATTCTCAAATGAATCATGCCTGCAAGTTAATGTAAACAGTCTTTGGTGTAAGCTCAGTTGCTCAGCACTATCCCTCCTGAGATGCAATGTAAAAAGATTTTACAGGGAGCTATGTCAAAGGTTTAGAAATCAGAGCTCTATCACTGATAGAAATCTTATAATTAAAATCTGTAAGGAAATTACGGTGCTCAGAAAGAGGAATGCAATGCTAAACAATGTTTTCAGCAGCATACTGAAGGAATGCTTTTGCTTCCCATAACATTACAGAGGGGGATGATCTTAGCCTGTCTGCAGCAGTGTGCAGCACAGAGTTGCACTAGCTAAACTTTTTTGACCTTTGGTCTCCAGTAAAATGGTGTCCACTGCAGCTGAGACAGATGGAAATTCGCTTCCTATCTGCCTAGTCTTATCTGCCTAGTCCCTCTGGCTGTTTTTGCTGTTATGCTTTGTAGGCTATTTATACTCTTATGCTACTTAGTTTGTACAAGAATTGTCCAAACGAATCTGCAAGAGGGAAGAAGGTAGCTTCTTTTTTAATGCACACCCCCTTTCTAGCACTGTGCATGTAGCTGACCTGTGTGCTACATGATCAAAGTATAGCCCATGTGAATGCACAGAGGATGCAATAAGCATCTCGCCTGTACTTGCTAGGATTCAGCTTCCCAGGGAGAGCTCCTATCAGTCTGGACGGTTTGATGTAATCCTACCAATGTAGCTGAAGCTATCTGGGCTCAAGGATTTATTAGTTGTGAATGTTCATTTTTGTTTTTACTGGGTTAGTGCCAGTAAATAAGTTACCAAAACCACTAGCTGAGTGTCATTTGATAGGGAAAGGCTGGGATCACAAGTAAGCCTTCTGTCTTTCAATGAAAAAAAAGTGCTGAGGTAAGCAGTGTCAAACCCAGCTGCATCAACATGATGGTGGGAAGACAAATGAGAGCTTTCACTGTTGGATACAGGGGATAGAGAGCCCACAGCTCTGAAAAACCTCTTCATATCCCAGAAACAGCTGTCATAACTAAAACTGCAAAGGACTGCTTTTAAAACCATGGGCTTTGATAAGGAGAATTCTCTCACCAGTCCTTTCTTTAGGTGATAAACACACTTCTGGCAATGTAGCCCATCTGAAAGGTGACTGGAGATTTAAATATCTTCAAAGGTTTCCAAACCCCTCTTTTTATAACCTCTCCCAAATGCATATGCTGAGGCCATGGCTGGCATTTCTGAAGTATCTATCACTATAGTATCTGGCTGCTGAGCCATATGAGCTCCACAATTACCATGTAATGTAAAACTTCTTAGATTTTTCGTATGGAAGGATGAACTTTACGAAGTTAGATCTAACATTTACCCTGTTACTGGCAACAGTGAATCATTAAAAGAGGCACAACAGAAGGGTCATGGGATCATTTTAGAATAAATATTCGGTTGATGACAGTTCTGAAATATTCTGTCAGCCTCTCCTGATGTGTATTCTGGGAACAGGAGGTCACATGAAGTCAAGGGTGATGAAATGTGTGTGCTTGTTGTCTGACATACTGCATGGGGGGAAGGCATGAGCAACATGAGAACGTCTAAGCTCTGTGTGAGCACGTGTGTGTGCGCATGCAACATTTGTGTAGGGGAAAGAAGGAGAATGGAGAATCATGAGGTGGGGGAGGGAGGTGTTTGGTGCTGATGGTGCAATGAACTCCAGACAGGGACTGCTTTCTCTCCACAGGGCCTGCCAGATCCTTGTGGCTGTTGCCTGGGCAATGCCTGGGGAATTATGAGGAATGCTTGGAAACGATATCGTTCTTTTGGGCTCATGGATGGAGCAGAAGGGGGTGGATAGCTTTTCTCTGTTTCTTTTTTTATACTCAGCAGATTAGACAGGCAGGTTGCTGTGGCGACGACACGAAGGAGGTCTCCTGCACACCTGCACCACAAGCGAGGACTCTTGCCAATGCAGACTTAAGGAATCCCAAAGGAATATTTTATTTTTTTCCCCTGTGGTGAGTGTGCAAGAGGAGGAAAAAGGGAAAAAAAAAAATAAGAGAAGAAGATGGTGAAAGAGGGACGACAGAGACATGAAAAGCCAATCTATTCAATCAGCTTAGCTGAACAGCAGTGCTTGCTTGTTGCAAAACAGGACGTGCATAAACAAGATGCACGGGCTTTCCATAGGGACATCCTGAGCAAGCTGCCGTAAGGAAAGAGAAAACAAGCACTATTTTGGTTTTACCTACTGGGTTTCCTGTGTTTCATTATGTCTCTGGGGGAAACCAAAACTATGTAAATAGCAGAACTCAGGCACAGAACACAGAGGTGTGGATGGGATGTTCAAAACTACAAACTGAAGGTACTGCTTTGTATCTGTCTAGGGAAGATGTATTTGTGCATGCATATGCAGATATAAGATTTCATTTCTGAGAGGAACCCTGCCTTTAGAAAAAGAGCTCCAGTGTGGTGTGAAAATTGACACTATATGCCTGTTCTTTTGCTAGAAGAAAGTATCCAGAAGGAGGTAGAGGTGGGAGGGGGAGTAAAGAAAAAAAAAAAAAAAAAGGCAAGAGATCCTCAAGACAAACATGTTGCTCTGGGAGGATGTCATGGCATTTCTCCAGATTCTCCCAATGAAGTAGTGAGCTCCATGCAAACTTACCATCATCGCCTCTTCTCTTCGCTTCCCTTCCCTTCTCTTCCCTTCTCTTCCCTTCTCTTCCCTTCTCTTCCCTTCTCTTCTCTTCTCTTCTCTTCTCTTCTCTTCTCTTCTCTTCTCTTCTCTTCTCTTCTCTTCTCTTCTCTTCTCTTCTCTTCTCCTTTCTCTTCTCTTCTCTTCTCTTCTCTTCTCTTCTCTTCTCTTCTCTTCTCTTCCCTTCCCTTCCCTTCCCTTCCCTTCCCTTCCCTTCCCTTCCCTTCCCTTCCCTTCGCTTCCCTTCGCTTCTCTTCGCTTCTCTTCGCTTCCCTTCTCTCCTCTCCTCTCCTCTCCTCTCCTCTCCTCTCCTCTCCTCTCCTCTCCTCTCCTCTCCTCTCCTCTCCTCTCCTCTCCTCTCCTCTCCTCTCCTCTCCTCTCCTCTCTCTCTCCTCTCCTCTCCTCTCTCTCTCCTCTTTTCTTGTCCTCTTTTTCCCACCTATCCCTTTATCATCCCTTTCACTAACTTTTCACATCATCTTTTCCCAACATTTAAAATGATTGTTTGCATGCCTTTGGCATTATTCATTGTATATATGAACAACAGATTAAATAAAATAAAAAAAATGTGTAGAGCAAAATTCAGTGAATGCACAGATGAGTCCTTGTTTCTGCATATACCAATGTGTGGCTGTTCAGAGACCTGCTCCTCTGCTCCGACTGAATCTCTTGTCACTGGAAGGATGAAGGCTCCCACCGACCAGGATGTTTCATAGTAGAAAATGAAAGTTTAAAGTTTGAAACTATTAAAGTTATCAGTCACCTGGAATGATGCATAGATGAGGTTCTTAGGGACATGGTTTAGAGGTGAACTTGGCAGTGCTAGGTTACCAGCTGGACTCAAGGATCTTATATGTCTTTTCCAACTAAAAAAATTCTATGAACCTGCACTATAAATGATGAAAGAGGATGGAGAAGTGGAGATGCGAGGGAGGCAGATACTTTAATCACTCTCTAGTTCTTGGATGCAGCAGGTGCCAGGAGTATTTCCCAGCCTGCCAGGGGAAAGAGCAGTTTGCCATTGTCATCGCTGCCCCCCCTGTCCAGTTGTTTTTATCATGTACAGAGTTTTCTGTAACTGGAGAAGGGTGCAAGAGAGTTTTCTGCAGGTAACAGTGATAATGAGCTCACAATTAGAGTTCATCTGACCCAAATATAATAAAGTTCAGTTGTTCTCATGACCAGTTTCCTCTTTGTAAAGAGTTGCACATGCTGTTTTTAAATGCAACTAAAAAGCAGAGTTTCTCCTGCTCAGATAGTGGTAATTTTAATGGGAGATTGTCCACACTTATGGAACATAACGGCTTGTTCAGTTTCTATATATTAGATTTGTCTTTCCTTGCCTTTGTTTTATTTTGAGCCTGAGTCTAGCTTTCCTTCAGGATAATACTGCATTACTGTGTCTGTGGCCACCTTTATAGAAAAAGTACTTTATGGATAAGTTACGACTAACATAAATATAAAATAAAACATTGCTCATCAGTTTATTCAGATTCTGAGCTTAGAGTTCATGTTAGCTATATCTTTGGAAGAACAAGTTTAAAAGTGATTGAATATGCTCTGTTTCAGCTAATGTTAGGGCGTAATGCCCCACTTCTTCAGCCAGAGACACAGGGACATGTTTTTACTAGTGGATGGCCACTTTTTTTTGTCGATGTCTTCTGTTGTGCTCTGTTGAAGTGATATCCCATGCTGAATTCTATTCTACACAGACAATTCAAACAAAGCAATGAGGGAGGGTGCCCATGATCCCGGGTGTGATGGCAAATGTGAACTGACTGTTTAAAAGAGCAGAATGGGCCAGTCCAGGCCTGGCTGAAGTCAGTGGGAATCTTTCCATGGGTGTTAGTGGACTTCTGGTCAGTCTTTATGCATTCAGGGAATAAAGTCATGTGTTTTACTCCTCTCCTGCTAGAATAAAAACTCCACCTGTAAGGAGCATATGAAAGAGACAAACCAATATGCAAACTGTGATTACATGTAACCAAGGAAAGAAAGTCAATTGAGATATCGAAGTGAGGGAAATAAAGCAGAATTCTTGGAGGAATTGTCTATCTCCCTTCCTGTGTGCTGGCTTGTGTCTGCCGCATTTACTTCCTCCATTTACAGGTTTCTGAGCCTGACATTGCCCTGTCAAATCCACCCCAAACTAAATGCTCAGAGAACAGTGGTACTCCCCTCGCTGTGGGGAGACTGGGACTGTGTACAGCTGGTGGGTCTCCTGAGTGTGCAGAACTCTGTAACATGACCCAGCCAGTGCTGAGAACATGAACTGAAAGATGTTGGGGCTTTCTGAGGTGACATGCGTTGATTGGATATGAAAATGGAAAGGAAAACCAAGATCTGTAGACACTGCGATTATTTTCTGGTGTAAAACAAAACAGATAGTATTTCCTGGCTCTTATCAAAAGAGCTAGAAATGCCAGATTCTGAGCCACATTCTGATCTGATGCTTTGTAATCCTCTCTTCAAGTTAAGGGAGCCACTCAAAACTTACAGTAGAACAACCATGTGGATATTATTACATGGATATTTGTCAGTAACACCTTTTGTTGTCTCTCTTTTCAAAATATTGTATTTATGGGTATAGATCAACATTTCAGTGTTATTTAAGCTGTTACACTGCAGTAAAGATTGGGGCAAGCCATTTTCATGGTGATAGAATCAGACTTTGCTTATATTTCTACCTCTTTGTGAACCTATGTTTTTCTGTATGTCATAGAAGTCAAGCTTTCCTATAGGTCAGTTTATGATTATATGTATATATACATTAAAATGTAATATAAATATATAAATATATAAATATATAAATATATAAATATATAAATATATATTTATATAAATATATAAATATAAAAATACATACATAAAGATATATATTTTAAGAAGAGAGCACAGTAATTTCTCACTTAGTAGAGAGTATTGCATCAAAAAATATCAACAGCAAACAAGACACTCTAGAATTCAACTTCTCTGAAGTGTTCAGCTGAAAAACAGTTTAGAAAAAATAATAGTATCTTTAAAGTGCATGTATTAAACAGAGAAAAAGACAACCCACTTGCAGAGAGAGAAAGAGATTTTGATTAAAGGAATGTTTGGTCAGCAAGCATTAGTTTGTTTTAGTTACATGAAAAATGACGGATTGTTTGTTTATAACTGAACTGACCTGAACTTTCAACTGTGCTTGAAAGAAATTTAAAAGAAAAAGATGTGGAATGACCTGTGCCTGACACAGAAATACAATAATTCAGAAATCTGCATCAAACACCTATTAAATGAAGATTACCCTTGGACCCTAGTAAAAAAGGTGATATATTTTTCTTTTAAAATAATGCAAGCAAATTTATGATGTTAGCATTTTGCAGCCTCTGTTGACTTCCTGGAGGAGAAAAAAACAAGGGGAATGCAAAATGCCTTGAGAGTCCAACCATGGGTGAAGTGAGGTTTTGCAGAGGCCATAGGACACTACTATATGCTGCTTAGTCTGAAACCTTTTAAAATGCGAGATACAGAGTCTATATTTTTTTAAGGGTTACAGTCATTGATCTGGAAAACTAATAACATCCAGCCTGAGGATATATGTGAGCAGGCGATCTGGGAAGGAGCTACTGAAAGCTGTTTGCCCTGTTTCCATGCCTCTACATTTATTCCCAAGAGGAATGAGAGTGTGGAAATGTGCTTAGGTGGCCCCACCTCTCTGGAAGGAAGGTGCAGCTGGTGGATATGCCGCACCACACTGGTGGCAGCATGAAGGAGACCTGCTGCTCTAATCTGCTCTTGTAGTCAGAAGCACAAGTGCAAAATTAGCTCTGAGTGGGAGGGAAAAAGGGGCATATGGTAAAAATCAGGGCAGGGCTGTGCTTGGAGTCCCAGGCAGCCTAAACTGCAGTGAATTCCCTGCAGGAAAGGAACGTCGTTTCTCATTATACTCTCCCCATTCATGGCCATCACATCCAGACTACAGGCTTCTTCAGAGTCTCAGAGACAAAAACCCAATGCTTTACAGCTGGCTGACACCATTCCCTCTCCTTGTCTGCATGCAGAAAAAGGGAGATCTGTTTGTCTGGCTTCCCTCAGACTGACTTGTTCTGCAGTTGTAAAGTACTTCAAAGCTCTTCAAAATGAAGAACTATGTAAATGTAGGACAGTTATCAATGTAGGTTGAATGCACATGCAAACAAAATGCTATGAATATGTTTGGAATGAAATCAACATGTTCTTGCTTGCAAACTTGGAATGTGATTAATCAACATGATCTGAACGACTGCAAATACAAGTGATGTATCTATTGCCAAACTATCTGAGCAATCTAGTACCCACGTAAGGTACCCAGCTAGGTCCTTGAAAAGGCATCTCACCATTGTATATTCTAATGAGTCTTCTTAAAAGCATTAGTTTAAAAATAAACATTGCAGAAAGCATCATGTTCCACTTTTAAGACAGTTCTGAAGTGTAACCACGTGAAATGTGCCAGCTGTTTTGCAGCTCCATTTTGGGAGAAGTGAATGACACAACATACAGATTCAAATCAAAATAGGATTTTAGATGTAATATTGCTATTTATGTTGGAATTTGATCAAGAAATTAGAATAGAAATCTGATTCTATTGATTTTCACTGAAATGTAGGTATTACTTTGGGATTAAGGAACTTCACTAAGGATCTGAAAACTAATAAATATTCTGTCTTGGTTAAGTCTTTCCTATCTTGTGAAAATTTTGTTTTCCAAACAGTAGTCTATTTTACAAAATAAGGTAGTGTTACAGACCTGGTTCTAGGTTTTTAATCTCTTAACTTGATGCTGCCTTCCTTGCACCTTCCCAAAATTCTTGGGTTTTACCTGCCTGTATGAAGGCATCTGATTTTGAGCAGACAGTGACAAATTAATTCTGTATATGCAGATTCCTTTAAATTCCACTCTTCTTGCATGCTGCCTTTCAGATATAAAGTGTTATTATCTAGTAACGTTAACTGCTATTAAATTCCTTCTCCCTCAAACAATTTTGGGAGCTCAGTGTCACTCTGGAAGCTGCTCTGGCTCAGGCTCCTCTGTCTTTTTCTTCAGCCGAATGTAACACTTGAGGATTAAACACTCAACACGTCTTCCAAAGTTGTCATTGCATTCAAACCCATGGTGATGAATTTGATTTATATTTTTCCTATGTTAACAAAAAATGAAGCCCGGGAAGCCCTACAGAACTGACTTACCCAATGAAGTAATACCTTGAGTAACAAAAGAGATAAGGTTATTTTTGGAACGACTTTTAAAAGTCTTTCAAAATTTTTGCCAATAATTTGTACATATATGTGCATATGAGTATGCAAGCATCTGATTTTTGTTTTCCTGTTAGATAATTCTACGTGTCACATACATACAGTATGAGACCAAAGTCAGGACTATGGAAAATAGCATTCCATTGCCGCATCATTTTTCTGTGGATTGTGCCTGTTTGGTCTCATTTATTAATTAATTTGTATTTCTTGAAGTTTTCTCATTCTTCAGCCTGTCATAGGCACCAGAGCATAACTGGCTAAATTCCTACTTTTTGACTTTTCAAGTCTAGGGGATTTTACCAAGAAAATTCTGCTTAGTTTCTTTAAGGTTAATTGATATTAACAAAAATTAAAGATTCTATCTACTGAAGATGTTTTTACGTTCAGCTGTACTCGGCTTAATTGCAGTAAAAGCATCTAGGTTACACACTAGATAGGAAAGACTATATTTTCAGGCATATAGATCATATAGCTGTTTTAGACGGGGATTTGGATGTGACTGTACATGCAGCCTAAGGGGCAAATTTCAATGTACGATGCTTTATTTTGAATTAAAAAAAAAAAAAAGACAAAGACCAGAAAAAAAAAAAAAGGTGCAGCCAAACCTCTGTAGTCTGTTACAATGACAGCATAAATAGCTTAGGCCTGCACTATTATTGAAAGGGATATTACTATTAGTGTTGTTATTACAGAGCTTGTCTTCTTGACCTCACCAAAGGTACTGCAGATAGATGTGAGTTCAGCACTGGGATTTATGGGCCAATAGATCACTGTTGTGCTGTGAGATCAGAACTGGTTAGGAGTGTGAATTTCACTAAGGGTATAGGCAGAAGAGATGAAAATAGTTTAAATTGAGAGACTGTGGTCCACATGGGTTTGCAGAAGTTCTTTTCTAGTCATCTATTCACAGGGATTCCGAGCCCTGTAATTTCCACTCAACATTTGAAGCTGTTCTGAGCTGGGGCAAAGACAATATTTCGTAACAAAATCACCATTTTTTCAGGTTTTCTGTGATGCCTCTGAATTTTCGAAGGTTTTCATGCTTTGAGAAACTCTATTTGGGATTTATCTAGGACACCCAACATGTGACCAAGAGCTTCTGGTACCAACCCAGACATGAACCAAGCCCATATTTTGTTATGAAATCCATTCCTCATTTTCAGAGACAGAAAGAAAATTATCTGCTTCAACTATCTTACAAAATCAAGTTTCCAAAACCAGGAGTATGTCATACTTATAACTGCACTCTTCTGGGTCACCTACAGCTTTGAAACACATGCAATTGAAAATGGTGCTAGAGCACTTCTCCTCCATCTCATTTAGTTAAAGGATCATATGATATTTGCCAACATTTTCAGTTAGGTGTATTTTCTGCCTCTTTTTATTCTGAGTCACCTCATAGTTTTAGGATTAAGGGACCATAGATTTGGGTTCAAATTCAAAGCTGCAAGCAGAAATGTGCTTAATGATCTCTTCCTATCTCTCTCCTCTTATGACCCAAGTGCTTAGCTAAAAATCAGGTTATTGGAGGTTTTTCCATGGCATGGAGACAGATACCTTTCTTATTTACAAAGAAGATAAAAATTATTGGTTTTCACTGAATATGGAGAAATCAAGAAGAAGATAGCTGTTTATGTGCAATTTAAACCCTTTTTCACCTCACACTGAAAGCTGTTTAAGTTTGTTCTTATATCCATTCTCTGTGGGTCAGGCTTCATGTGTGCCTTCCTTTCCAAGCTTTTCTATTTTCTTTGTTCTTTCACTCTGAGGGAATTGATCCTTCTGAGAATGAACTTCCACCAAATCACTTTGTAATGTTGCTTTGGGCAGCAGAAAGTGCCTACATTGATGCAAGGACCATGTTTGTTTCAGCTGTAAATGTACTTACCAGAGCTCAATGTCTTCTTTGCCTGCAAGCCGGCTGTTCTGTTCGTGGACCTTCATCCTGATAGCATAACCCAAGCCCTGTCATTAACATCTAGCTGAATGACTGATGTTTACATAAAATAGGGAGAACATCTTGTAAACTGCTGAAATGTGCATATGAACATTGGCATACAGGGTTAAAACACAGAAAGACATATTTGTTAAGTTTTTCCAGCACATCTCATTTCTCAGCATCAGTGTTAGTGTCACAGTTCCTCAAGTACAAATGTGGATAAGTAGGTATTAGGATGGACTTGTTTTACTCTTCTATTGGCTAGTAATATCTGTTCTTCACCCACATTGTATTGATTGCATCTAAGCTTCTTCAAAGTTTAGTAAAGAAATATTAATCCACCTGACTGTCTGGAACAGGCTACTGTTCACAATGCTATCTGAGCTGTGTATTCCTCCACCCTCAACACTGCTTTTATCCCTCATGGCCTTCTGCTAACTCTTCTACAATATCCCTTTTCTTTACTCCAAAAGTCAGGGTATGCTACTCTTGCTAACTCCTTGCAGAAGGACTTGGTTCCACCTTGGTGAAAGTCAAATCTTTCAATAAATGTGAGTAAGCTCAGGCCTTATTGAAAGAGAACATGAGGTTAACAGCTCCATAATGCTTCTGGTTCCTGCCCCATGTCAAAATGCTGCTGCAGTAGAACTTTATTTTTTAACCTATCCATATTAAGAGCACTGAGGCAATTCTTTCCCACCCAGAACTATCTGTAGAAAGAATCTGGAATACAGGGAAAAGCTTCAGTAGTTCAGACGGTGAAAATCACGTTCCTTATCATCTTCCCAGACGGCTAGAAAGAACCTTCAGACAACACATATTAAAGATAAGCTTTAATTTTCCAAGGAAAATATACTGTAGAATTCTTGTACATCTGTGACACTTTCTGAGTCTCTGATGAAATGATGTGGTGAATTGACAAATGTCTCATTTGGGCTGATTTTTTAACCTACCACACATAGAATTCTGGAATCAGTCTAATGAATCTAATGTTGTTAATACCTCTAAATTTACGCTGGGGCACTGAGGCTCAGACTGAACTGCGATCTGTAAGGCAGCATGGGAACAGCCCACTTGTGTTGAGCACTTAAGCTGCTTGCCACCCTCTTTGTCTTCTTCCTCTATATTTATTTTTCCAGGGTAGCATTCTGGACTTGGAAAAACAGAAGAGGTAAAATACAAAGGCAACAAGTAACTCCACGATCTCAGCAGCTTAGCTACCCCACCATCTGTTTAAAAGGACAAAACTTTAAAACATAACAAAACTTGTGGTCCAACAGCTATGTCTGCAGAGAAGAAACAGTGCTATAGTTGAAATTCTATGCAACACCCTTTGGATCAAAATATTACAACAACGACAAACAGAACTGACCACATTTAATGGATACTCAAAGAGCTAGGCCATTATTCAGGTTCCTTACTGTTGTTCAGAGGTGAAACCTGAGAGCAGAGAAAGGAGAAGGAAAGAAACCTTGTGTTAAGCTGGCATACACCAGTGAATAAATGGCTGGCATTCGCAAAGCTGCATTGCAGGGGAGCTTTTAACAGTTTGCTACTGCCAGCTGATGTCTCTTTAAGCATCACTGCCAAGAAGCCAAAACTGGAAGCAGGTGCAGGGGCAGTGGAAATGGAGAAAAAAAAGAGAAAGAACAGAAGTTCTGTTGTTAAAATTCTGTTGCTTTCATTAAAACCTGAACAAAGCTTTACTTTAAACTTGAATAATAATTTTTAGTGTGATAGACTCCTGCCTATCCAGTTTGACAATCCTCTTACATTGATGCACTGAGCTAAAACATTTTTTTCCCCTGTGAAACCTCGGATTGTCTGAGAGAATGCTGTATTCTGATTACAGCAGCTTTCCTTTGGAGGTTGAGAGCATCTGCTTCTTAATGCCCTTGCTCCAGCCCCCAAGCAAACTGCATTTTACACACTCACACCCTCATTTGTCCAGGGCCTGGGAACAGAGCTGTTTCCCCAGCTCAAGTCTCTGTCTTCACTGTGCCATGTCACCAGTTCAGGACCTTAGTACCCTGCTGTCTGACAAGATGCATAGCAGGAAACATTAGGTGCTAAGAATTTATGTTCTTAAATACACTAATGCAATGTGCCAATACTGATACTACAAAATGGCTTCTGTTCCTGTTCTTAAGATCAGTTATAAAAGGCAGGGAAAGACAGGTATGGGCTTGACTGTAGGGTAAGGGTAAGTTCTGCAACAAACTGTGAGAAGTCTTGGTTAGCTTTGGGTTACCTTGAAGAGGAAATAAATTCCCTAATTATGGGGAAAACAAGGCCAAAAAAAGCCAAACAACAAAAAAAACTAAACCAAAACCACAAATGAACAAAAACTTCTACAGTGGCAAAACCCCAAAACCTTGAAATGTACATGGCAGAAGGTAGGAGGCTTTTCTTCAGTTCTTCGCTAAGAACTTTGCTTTTTAATCATTTAGTAGTTACTGTTCCCACAGACTAGAGAACAGGTGTGCCACCATCTAATCGGAGCCCTGAATTTGGGCTTCCTAATTGTTCTCTACCCTTTAAGAAACTCCTGCTATTCTGAGTTAAAACATTTTCCTTTCTGCCTTGCTTTTCCTATAAAGAACAGGCAATAGCTAAAGCCACACTGAGCAGAGCAAAATAAAAATAAGTCAACATACATGAGCACGTATTTATGCCTCCCTTTTAAAAATCATTCTCTTCCCATATACTCAATATCACAATTTTAAATCATGAACTGTGCTTTAAGGCAGACTTTTTGTTTGTGTGTTTGTCCTCTTGTATCTCTCAGAAGAGATTGTTGGTTACAGAGTCTCTTTCACAGTAGCACTATATTGACAATGTCTATTTTTTCCAGTTATACAGACTATTTATTCTGAAGAAAAATAATATCACTTTTTAAAGTTTATACTGCATATTAAACCACTTTCGCATTGATATTGATAGTGAATTTTCTTCTTGTTAACTCTTCCTTAATGTCTGACTATTTGTTACTCTCCCTCTTTTGAAAATGTCCAGGAAATTAAGCACTGAGATACAGATGTGTCTATATTTCCATTCATTATTCATCTTTTCTTTACAATGCTGTTTTGTCTGGAAAGTACTAAGGCACTTCCTTGGAGTCAACACAAAACATTCAGTCTGTCTAAGAACAAAAAGTGTACGGAACACAACATGATGCAGAAGAGAATTTACAAATCTGCAATGAACTGAGCCTGAGCATTACTGAGTATATGTAAGCAGTCCTTCAATTAACAAAATTTACATGGACATTGTGGGATTTTCAAAATATCTAACCTAGGCTTTCAAGCTGTTTCCTCTGACTCTTACGACCTGTGGAGACATAGTCTTTATTCTGATGAAAGCTGAGATTCTCAAAAGAACAAGTCCAGTAGCTAGAGTTTTTTAAAAAGGCACCAGAATTTCTGGAAAATAATTAAATGGGAGTATATGATTTTTTCAAAAGGAAAATAAACTTAAGTCTATTCTGTTCTCTAAGAGACACTATTACAAACTAGTGCACCCACATGTGCTAGAGCATCAAGGCTTTCTTAACAGACAGGACTTTCTCAAGCCCTAAGGCCTTGTTTTAGGTACACATGGGTAGTTTTGACAGACAGTTCTCATCAGAAATCAAAGTGAAGTTTGTTCTCAATAAAAGTCCCGTGTCTTTTCACATGGAACATAGGCCAGGCTGGAACATAAGTATAGAAATCCATCGGAAACCTTCCAGGAAGTACCCTAGATGAAGTTGTCCAGAGTGTGTGAGAACTGGATGGAGCAGCAATAGTAATGATATTCATTCATGGTCTGTTGTGATGTATGATGGGAAGTGTTACAGGCTGGTAGCCTCTGTGTAGATAATGGTTATGAGACCCGGAGGAAGCAAAACAAAGTAATCTCTTTCGGCTCTTCATTTTAATCCTTGAACTCCATTAGCATTTAACCCTGGATGGTGGCTGGCTAAAACAGTAAACAGCCTCTTGCTCTCTTGCCTTTCCTTCCCCGAGGGGAAGGAAGGGAAAAGGAGGAAAGAGTCATGAGTTTAAATAGAAATAGATTTAATAGAATAATAATTATAGAAGAGTGATGCAAAGCATTACTTGGCTGCTGGAATGCACGCTCCCAGCAATGAAGGCCAGAGAGTGGACAGTGAGAGCACGGCAAATCCAACTCAATTGTGGAGATCACAGGAGCAGGAGTAGGAGCAAGGACAAGAGCAGGACCTCTCACAGCCAGCAGCCAGCAAAGAAGAATGGCCTTCCCCAGCAACTTCCTGCTTATATATGGAGTGTAACGTTCATGGTATGGAATAATTCATTGATCAGCCTAGATGTCAATCAAAGCACTGTCCCATCCCCCCTCCCACCAATTTACACCTGCAGCTGGACAGCTGAATAACTCTTGGGTTTCCCTGACAACAACCAAGATATCAGTGAGTTATTACCTTATTTTTGTACCAAATCCCAAACACCAGAAAACTACTGGAAGAAAACATTAACTCAATTCCAGGGTGTTATCTTTTCATTCTCAAACTAAATTGAGCTAGCTACTAAGAAGAGATTCTAACTGCATGGAAAATGAACTCAATTTCAGCTAAACCAGCACAAACTGACATCCTCCTAAATTTTTTTTAGGAGCATTTAAATTGACTGGAAGAGTAGCTATATTTCGAAGAATAAAGACAGCAAAATGGAACACTGTACCTTTAAGCATTTGATCCCTGCTAAACACTGCCATAACTTCTCTGATTTTATTTCTGCAGCACTCGGAAAAACATTTGAAACTCCAAGCATTTTGCAGTTTTCGTGCATGATTAAAGTTTAAAACAATGAGTGTTCTAAGATAAATATATATATACATATGTGTATATGGATAGATAGGTATACACACAGACATGCCTGCACTCTAACAAAAGCACAATAGCTCATTTACAAAGTCACGAAACTGCTAATGGGGTACATTTGCTATAAACTGAACTAGCTTGTAGTTACACATATATTAAAAAAATACAGCCAAGGCATATTAAATGAAACCATAGATGAAGCGAACTTATGTCATCAGTCTTTGAATTTTGTACATTTTGAACACGATCCAAAAATTATAATCCACTATTTGAAATATTAGATCAGTGGAGAAGGAGAAATGATCTCCCTTTTACAAACTTGTAGCCTCAAACATTCACATCCTAAATATATCACATACTGTATTGTGTTGCTTATGGAGAATGACTTTTTTTTCTTTTAATTTTCTAGCCCTTTTGCTGAAGATTAGTGTTTGGCAAAGTCAAGGCTCTAATTGCTCCTTTCTATTTTACTCTACAGGAAATAATGCTCTCTCTGATCTAAAATAAATTATTTGTATTTCCATATTCACTGTGATCTGTATAGACAAATAATGAAATTCAGTGCACCCTCAGGATCACGTGACTACATGTGTTCCTGTGGTTTCTTAGTCTCTGAACTATACTATTTTTGTTAGTGTGGTGCTGCACTTAATGATATTCACATTTATAATGTGCTGCTTGGATGAACTCTAAGTGTTGTGTATCTAAGAACGTAATAATTACAAAGAAAATACATAGCTGAAGGTCAGGTTAGCTTGAATATAACAATAATAAGACTAAATAACTCAGCATAAGGAAAAATCACTCTTATTAGAAATGAGCATGTTTGCTGGTAGATATATTATACTGGTAGAGTGCCAGCAATACCCCAGAAACATTCAGCACCTTCCAGGATGGGATCCTCAAGTATTTGGGGCCCAATTTCTACAATATATCACAATATTAGGTCCTTATTAGCTTTTGGTGTGTTTTGAATGTATGAAATCAAAGCCTTACTTTAAGTTTTTCTTGTTTTATCTCTGGTAAGTTGCAACAGGACTGTTCCTCTGTGGCATAAAAATTATTTCCATTAACAAAGCACTTGTTTCATTTTCCTTTTCAGCACTTTTTCCAGCAAGTATCTTTTTTGATTGTGATTTCTTTGGTGAGGAAACAAGTACTACCACCTAAATGACTTGCAAAGTATTTATTCACTACTGAGCACGGCATGAGAGAAAAGCTTCATGATGGTGTCCTCATTAGTATGCTTCTACAGTGCAGTGCATTTCCTTACACTTAAGACCTGTCAAAAAAGTCATTCTGATTCTGTACATTTTGGACAGCATCAGTTCTCTGATTTATTAGTTGTATCGTCCCTTACAGTTATTTGTGTTGCTTTTACAGTATTAACATTTTTTTTTTCTTAGAGCCCATAACATTTCATCAGCACCTGGTAATTGTCACATTTCATATAGTTATGAAAAGTGAAATAGAGGAGGGTGTCTCATATAAGCAAATAGGAGGTCTGGCAGCAAAATGAAAGAACACAAACAGGACATGAAATCTGCAAAACCAGAATCTCTGTGAGCCAAGATATATAGAATGAAAGTTGTGGTTTTAACTGAGGGGAAGCCAAAATGAAGTAAATAATACTACTCCAGATTATTATGTTAATGAAAATGGCAACTGAAATTAAAAATTTTCATAACTCATCATCGTGCATAAATAAAACCTGAAAGGTAATGTGTATTAATACTGCATGCATTTGCCTCAGTATTTGGAGGTGATTTTGTTCTCGGACATAGATCGGTTTTCCTGTAGATGTTGGAATGAAATGGAGATGGCTAAAGAAATAAGTTTGTCCTTGTTCAAACATACACACCTTCTCTGCCATAAAATCTTGAAGAAGGGCTCAAGCAGGCCTTAATTATGTCCAAACTGGATACTGGACCTCTATCCCAAGGTGAATTCTATCATTTGAAACACATTTTTTCCCCTGATAATGTACTCTCTTCATGCTCTGTTTCCCCTTCAATTCCTCCTTCTTTCTTCACTGCCCACATGCACCGAAATTTGCTAACTTCTTGGTAACACAACAGAGTGTTTCAGCTTGTTGTACAGCTTCTTTTTCCAAAACTTTGGAATGAATAAGTGAACTGCTAAAGACACAGAAAACAACTCTTTTCAGCTGTCATGTGAGTACATTTTTTTCTGACTGCTTTCTGTGTAGAGCAGAAAAAAAGCTTCTACCTAAAGAAGACTCAAGAGTATCAGGAGCAACTGTAAAAATAACTGGACGGTTATTGGTAGGTGGTATACTAGAGCAGAGAAGAGGACACATTGCAGAGTGAAGATGACCTCTGCAGAGAGCTCCTGAAAATGAAGGCACTATTTAACTCCCTCTTGCTGCTAAAATATACTTACAGCTATTTGTAGGTTTTGTGTGCAACTCTTTACACACAGAAATCCCTTTTTCCTATCTATACTGAAAAAATAACTAATCTATCTTATTGCCTTACACATTAATGCTAAGGCTATAGACTTATTATTTTCATGGATTTTCATAGCGAAAGGATGCTTAGGGCCTAATTTCTATCACACTAATTTTTTTTGAGATGGAAATGGGTGCTCACCAGGACTGAAACGGAGACTAGCTGGGGTCTCACCCTCACTAGAAACAAGATTCAGCCAAAGGCAATCCCAAAGAAGTCACACAACTTTATTACTTGTCAACAATAATTGCTTCCTAATAAAACTGATCAGTGGTCAGCAAGGATGAATTATTTCACATGGAGTTTGTCAAAGACTACTTTTGCGTGCTGTAGAAACAGGCAGGTGACAATTTTGTTTGCCAGCATTGCTGGGGATCTGATTCTGAGCGTTACTGGGTTCTTTAATGCTTCTCTGGTCACTCTGGCTTGTCAGAGCACCATCTAATGTGGACTGTGCAATTTATATTGAAGTCAACTGGAAGCGAGGGCACTCAGCAGTTGCAAAGCTTCTTCATAGTTCTCATGACCTGTGGGTCAAACAACTGTCATTAGTTGTATTAAAATTGGCATGGAATAAATTAGAGATACACTTCTGGTGAGATTTTTGAAGCTGCAAGAGGTTTTAAACACTGGCTTCCACAATAGTAAGTTGACTGCCTGCATCCTTTTAGTTGTTCAGTAGAAAGCTCCTGCTTAATTGTTCTGCTCCACAGTTGTAATACGAACAATTGTTTCTCAGGATTCTTGAATTATTTTGAAATTTCAGAGGATCACTGGCACACAGAGAGAAAATACATTATTTCAATTTTTTTTATTTCAAGACGTCAGTCTTTTTCTTTACCTGAGGAGGACAAAAAGTATTTAAACCCACTATTTTCCCTGTTTTGGGGGAAACGTTTTCTAGCTCAAAGGAAAAAAAAACATCTGGTTTTCAAATTTGGATGGAAAGTGGAATATATTATTGTAGTATGTACAGTGTTAATCATAATTTACAAATTACAGGTGAGTCAGAAACCACAATTTCAGGTATGTTTCCAGTCTTCCCTCAGAGTCTGGGAGGTGTTCAATTTTCATTCTGTTTATTCTTTGGATGAATAATGATAATATTCCTACAAAGCACATTTCATCAGTAAATATATATTTTTTTAAATAAAGGAGACATTATTGTAATTTTATGGGTGGGAAAATAAAAAACAGGGATACGATGGCAGGCACGAGGTCAGTAAGACACTCAGTGTCAGTTCTGGGACAACAATTCGGATCACCTGAATATCAAAAGGAACAAACTGTCGTTATTGCTAAGTAAAACTTCACAAGTTCAGCTGTCCGGTCTGGATAAAACCAACAAACTTTGAAGGCTAATCCAAGTAAACCTAATCTTTATGTGCTAAGATACTGAAAACACTGCCTGTGTACTGAGGGAAAGTGAAACAGTGAGTTATAAGGGAAAGAACATGCATTGTAAAAATAATGTATTTAATCAGGTTTTGCTTGATATGTATTCTGCCTGTTGAAATTTTGCCTAAAATGAAAATTTTCCTGAGGAAAGAGTTTTCTCCAGTTCTGCTGGTGTGTTTCCACCTAGAATATTTTGAATTTTATTCAACAGTTCTCCCATTTTTCCTGACTTCACCATTTCAATGAAGGCAAATAAACATTTCTTTCATTTAGAAAACATTTCTATTGAGGCATCCAAGAATATTTTCCATGTATTGTCCAGTTTTCTAGCAAATGTTGTTTTGTACATGAGCTTGGACAGCATTTCAACTGCTTTTTGGTTGTAGAGTAGATGTGTAGCAGTTCAAAAAGGTAGTGGTTTCAAATCAACTGCCATGTTAAAAATTTTGGGATTGCAATGACACTCTCTTTACCTACTGTGGATCCAGTAATTTTTAAATGAAAACTGGAATAGACACAGATAATCTTCTTTACATGCCATACTTGCAAGAGAACAAACTTGTGCAAGTAGCAAGTTGATAAGACAAGGGAATGTCTTTAAAGTTTACTCAGGAACTCCATGCCAAACAGGAATTTTTCATTTCAGTATGTCTAAAATGGCTGTTCAGATAGGGCTCTTGATGGGTGATGAAAATGAGAGACAGGCCTTTACTTAGGACAAAGAACGATTAAAAAATAAAAAAAAAAGCTTTTTTTAATGAGGACTTGTATAGCATTGATTTTTTTAATGGGTTCTCTATCATAAATCACTAGAACTCTTTTATTTTCAGAAATGTAAACCATATGCATGAGTGAAATTATGGCCATAAAGGGCTATTTTAGCATGAACCACAGATTCATTTTAGAAACAAAACTGATGGTCATTTGCAAGCATTTAAGGACAGAATGAGAACAAAAACAGTCTGAAAAATACTCCTACTCACTCCACATGCTTATTCTCTGTGTTAAAGATTTGTGTTTGTTGGCAAACGAATGTTTTTCAAAATCATCACAGCTAGACTCAGTTTATCTTACAAATAGTCAGTTATGTCTGCTTGTTTCAGCGAGTTCATACTCTCAGAAGAAAGTAACAAATTCAAACTGGTCAAGGAATGTGACATTTTGAAGAGGTTTCACCTTCTTATACAAAGTATGAGTTTAAGTCCAGAGTATGAAAGTGTAAGTCTTCCATGCACTAGATATTTTGTGTGAATAAAGACAGATCTAATCTTTCTTCTTCATATCAATATAATTAGTTCACACTCAGATTAATTAAGAAGTGATTCTGCTCAGAAAACTAATGGCAATGTGGGGATTTACGTCTTAAGTGTATGCTGAGTTTTCAAGGAAAAAAGAAAGATAACAACTGAAACAACATCAATGGCAGTTGTCTCTCTCAACTTCAACAGTGATCTGAGAAACAAGCCAATCATTTTCTCACCTATCACTGTTACTAACAATCTGCAAAGGAAGTTCTGCTTTCTACCTTTGAAAGTGCCTCCACAGGAAACTTGCAGTGATGTGTACCTTCTTAACACACAGGATTTTCTTAAGTCCTATGGCCTTGTTTTAGCTGTGCGTGGGTGGATTCGACAAGTCAACAGATCTCATTAGGAACCAAAGCGAAGTTGTCCCATGTCTTTTTGTGTGCAACACAGGCCAGGCTGAAACATAAGTGTAGTGAGAAATACTCTGCTCCTGTCCTTGAGCAAGCTTCCAGGAAGTCCCCTAGACAGAGCTGTCCTGAGTCTGTGAGAACTGGATGGAGCACTAAAAGCAAAGTTGTGGTCTGTTCTGAGGGGCGGTGGGAAGAAAGGCAATAAGGGAAGGCTGTTACAGACTGGTAGCTTCTGTGGGGAGCATGAATATGAGACCCACAGGAATCACACTGGTGATACCTTTTTCTGATCTTCAGAATGGAAAAAGAGAGAATCCAGCTCTTTGTAAATTCCATGATTCTGCACGGCAGGTGGAAAACACAAACCATAGAAACACGGTTTATCGTCACTAATAAGAAAATGTGAGCCTGAATCTACCACGATTATTGAAGAAAAAAGCACAGATTGCGGGTAATTATTTTTCATAGTAGCAGTATATTGCAACTAGCAATATACTGAGTTTGTTTGTTTGTTCGTTTTTTTCCAAGAAACCCCTCTAAAATGGTCAATATATATATTAATAGTAGTATAAATATTAATTGAGAATGAGAATTATTGAAAATAAACTGAGAATGAAACATCCACTGGTGTCAAAATGTATCAATAGGCTTTCTAAAATAAGTTGCCAATTAAAATAATGCAGTATTTTCATTGGAATACTAACAGCTGCTTATATGTCATTATAAGCCTAATTTTCTTTGCTAAAATTTTGCATAATTAGGATACATATTGCAGTCCAAGATGAAATCAAGACTATATTTTGTAGTTTAACTGCAGATGGATTTGAGTCAAAAGGTTTGGTAAAGTTCTAACCTTTTTCAAAGCTTAGAGATGTTTGGATCTGATATTGTGGCAGTTTTATACTTCAGTGCAGTCAATGGAGACTTTCTTGTAGGGTTACACAGGAGCTGGATAAGACTCTCAGAAGGTAATGTAAACGGACAGTACCATAAATTTCTTTATTATAAGAGCATGAACTGTAGGATTTTGTAAGGAAAAATTCTTAGCATTGATACTTAGCTTGAAGTGTAATCATATTTCCAGCTAAAGAGTTCTGTTTATAACTCTTACTATCAAGGCAACTAGAAAATAACAATCATCAAAGAAATTGAAGGGTTTGGAGTTTCTTTGCTTGGTACACTAGCTGAGTTTAAAATAAAAATGTGAAAAAAAAATTTGTGTGGTTATTAGATTAATTTATTCTTTATAATAAATACATCAGTCATTTGACTTCAGCTATAAAGTGGTTGACTGTGCTCTTTGTTAAGATCTTGTAACAATTCTCACTCTTAATGATGCTTTTTTCTAGCTAGAGGGAAAAAATAACAGTACCATATCCAAAATCTGTCCACAATTAAATGTTTTTGGCTTTTCTGTAGCTAAGAAAACTGTCCAAATCAATTTCAATCACATTTTATTCAACCGAAACCAAACAGCACACAAGTATCTGATGTTAGATTCTATTTGGCCACAATTTGAATAGCAGTGAGACTAGAGCCCAATTATTAAGCTCTCTCACCCAGGATTTCATAAGCAGGATCATTTGTATGTATGTGTATAGTACAGGAATATTAACCAGCTGCATACAACTAGATAGCTAGTAATTCCATAAACTTGGCCAGAGTTTCACCTGGAATTTTCCATAGACACACATGACTACTGAAGTTCTGTGTTGTTATTTTCCTACCTATTCTGTGTGTCACAAACAGTTGGCCAACCTTTTTATCTGCAGTATAATGTTTATACAGCAAATAATGCCAGCTACGTGTATATAGCTTGCAAGCTTCCTCCTAGGTGATTGTAGCACAACATTTTGCAGTTCTGGGCATGCCACTAAGGAAGCATTATATAGAATTGGTGCTAGTAATTTGAAAAGAGAATTACATCCAGAGAGAATATGTTAATAATGGAAACTAAGGTCGCATTGAAGGAAATAAATAACTTCATGGGAATGGAATAAAACCCTCTGATATCATCTAGAGACTTTATTGAACTGGTGAGATTCAGGCAGGATGACCATTAACTTCTCATTTGATTGAATATCAATGCTACATGGAATAAAACCTGAAACATGTTGAGATGCTCTTATAGAGTTATAAATAGATACAGGTTCATGTTAATTCTTGACTGAAATATTCTGTATTTTCATTGTTCTGCAATCTACTTTAGGAATTTTCTGTTTCTTCATTTTACAGGCCCTTTAAGTTTTGGAAACTTCAGAGAGAACAGTTCTGTAGATGTCCTCTATCTAGGGGTCATAAAACTGCTTCAGTCTGTAGGAGTGGTGTGCCAAGGCAATGAAATGCTAAATTGAGATAGTACACACATGCTGGGCAAAGGCTATTCTGTGGTCATCATGCAACACTATCCATTGACCATGGAAGGGGAAAAAAACCTATATAAGGTGCGTGACCTGCATGATAACCCACAAAGCTACTGGGTAGAGAGAAATAGATGTAAGTTTACACTTCCACAAGTTTAAAAATATCTCTTATTCTTTGAAGTCAGAAACAGAAGTATTCAGAGACTGTCGACCTCTCACGTATTCGAAGACTAGGTATAGCAGGGATACTACAATGCCAGACCACCATCATGTCTTTTATGGAGCTCAGTTTTTATGGACTACTTACAGTGAAATAGCACCTCACTCTCTAAGATTTTTCAGATCTATCTTTCTTGATGAGAAGACTGACATTTGAAGTTGTGATTTTGTGACAAGACAGTTATCCTTTGGGAAGAAGAAAAATAACGCTAGCTTATTTAATGAATTATACTGAGGGGACAATAATCTAATTTGAGTTGCTCTTTCAATTGAAAGAGTTTTATATCCAAAGCTCAGAAGATAAATAAAACCTTCTGAGTCAGGAACCAGCAAGACTGTGATGGCACCCTAAGGAAGATAAACTGGGGCCTGGTAGTGACAACATATCAGCACAAGGATCACAACCAGCAGTCAGTGATAGGGTTGTGTTTCTAAAGCCAAGATGGCCTGAGTGTAACAGGATAGAAGGCAGTACACAGCAGTCTCTGACTGTGCAGTTCCCATGGTTTACCTCAAGGTGAACATCTCCACAGCTCCCATCCACAACAATGAACATGGCTGAGATGCATTGGGACCAAGGAGGCATCTGCACATTCTGGACAAACTCAAAACTATAGGCACAGTGGACTGGACAGAGAGGACAATGACCAGTATTGTATAGCAGAGTGCTGGTGCAGATGCCTCCTGACTGCACTCCCCTTGCAGTGGTCTGGGCATGAAGGTTGTTTAAGCCAGTGGCCTTTCTCACCACAGCAAAAGCATGATACTTAACCCTCAATGCTGTCCTCGTTCTTGGGATGTGGAGTGAGGTTGGGTAGTGCCTACCTCCGTAAGCTTCTCCTCTGTGAGTGGTAAGTAAAGTAGAGGAAAGTATGGCTGAGCTCCCAGCTGTTAACAGATAGTCAGAAGTTCAGGTGCAATGAAAAGCAAGATATTAACAACAAAATGCTTCATGCCTATGAGGAATTACATCCCCAGCAAACTCCATCATTGCTGGTAGAAGTAAACTCTGGTTTATTTGCACAGATGGATTATCCTAGCCTGTATCTTTCTTAATGTCTCTAGTCACACTAACATTTTAGTGACACAGTCTTCCTGAATGGAGGAATGCTGTTCTCCCAGTGCAGTGGGTTCACATTTGCAAAAGTGGCATTAATGGGGAGGCAGCTTGCTGAAAGCCCATGTTGACCTTAATCCTTTGTTAGCACCATTGTGAATCCTCAAACACAGAACAGTTTCTGGCCTCTACAACCAGCAAATTCTAGGGCTTCTTTGATAAACCTGATCGGATCACTGATATTGCATTTGCAAATCCATGCACAAATATCATTTATGTCCCTGTGATTTCTGATCTTTTAATTAGGTTTCTAAAGATGTTTCTATCACACTAGCCAATACACATCTCTGCATTGCTGTCTTAGGCAGGCTGAAGAAGCTGAAGGCAAAAAGGCAATAATTTTTAGTCTTTTACCTTCATCCTCAACCTTAGCACCTCAGTATCCTGTTTGCATTATGTTAAAAGCAAGTCATTGACTTTAATATAAAAACCTTAGATTTATGTGCTCTGCAATTTCATAAATTTCATACCCTGGACCACTTAAAAACTTGAAAGAATCAGATTTTTTATAGCAACTGTCAACATAACTGGACAGTTCTCTGATTTATATCTAGAAATAAAGACTAGAGTGTCAGGCTTGCCAATCCACACACTTGAAAAACACAGTAAGTACAGGATGGAAAGAAACGGAAGATGTTCTCCATGTTTACAGTAATTTCCTAATGGAACAGTTCTGTGCTGTTTACTGATAACCCATTTAATAGGCTACCTTGCCTGTAGAAAATGAGGACTAATTGTTCCTGAGGACATATTGACTGTGAATTACTCACTCAGTGGCAAGACTTAGCCTCACTGAAGAAAAACAGTGAAAAAAAAAACAAAAGAAAAACTTAGCAGATGACAGTTGCTAAATACCTTGTCTCCTCTGTTGCAACTTCTGTAATTGTGTAGCAGTTCTTATGTCTTGATGGGATTGTGAAGCTTTTGCTTTTGAAGTTAGATAATAACTTATGAAAAAGTTATGAGCTTCATGCAGACTGAAATTGTTGCTAAAAGCTAAATTACATAGTGAAGTTATATAGCCTGGAGCCAGCTCCACCCGAGAAGGTTGGGATGGGTGAAAACTTATCTTCTACTCACCTTCCCACCAGAGGAAAGATAGGCACACAGAGTGCTTGTAAAGGAGCTCCTAGTTATTAATAAACGGTCCACTAGAGAAATATTTTTCTAGATGCCTGGATGAGAGACAGCCAACAGATGACTCCAGGGAAAAGCTTTGACAGAAAAGATCTCCACAATAGAGCAGCAGCAAAGGTATAGAGAGCGACAGTAGCAGTAGCTGCAACACAGCTGGCAAATGAAAAGTCATATCCAGCCAAAACACAAAGGAAGAATTGTTCCAAAACCACAACTGACATAGAACAAAAAATCATAGATGCTAGACTGTAAAAGGACTTTTTCATTACACCAGAGTAAAATTTTAGTCTTGTGGAAAAGAACAAAGAAAACTTCTATCAATTTAAAGGTGGCTTAAGATTTTGCATTGGTCCTTCATGAAGTTACTTCACAGCTTTTACTGCCCACATAGGTAAACTAGTCACTTACAACTACTTCAGGAAAAAAAGTAACTGTCTAGCTCAGCCTTGTTAATATGTTATCCCTCTCCTTCCCATCCCATGTGGCTGCAGCTCTGTAGAAAGCGCAGAGTTGTGTGCGTGTTGTGTTTTGTCAACTGCCTGCTTTGTGTTTCCTGCATTTCACTCATGCCTACTGACATTATGTCTGTAAGGGCTTTCTCTGTCTCTAGCTAACCATACTTCTTTTTCTTATTGTCAGAATACATAACACTTTGAAGATGTGGTTGGGGTTACAAATCCCCAAGTTTTTGATGACAAACACAGTGTTCTTTTGAAACAAATTCTGCCCTGATGCAAATGCTGGTTTCCCACGTACTTGCTCAACACAGAAAAACAGCTTTTGATGCTTTTTCTGCTGACCCTGCCTTCCCTTTCTATGTCCACAGCATAATGGTGCCCTAGTTTAAAAGGTTTGTTTAATTACCTAAGAAAACTGAGTTCTACTTTGGGGAAATGGAAATAGGACGCAAGCAGAGCTTCATGGCATATCACAATTGTTTTGCTTTTCTGGAAAAAAATGAAATGCAGGGCAAGAAAGGAGAAAAAAAAAATGTAGCCATGCAATGATGTATTCTTTAGGAGACACAGAGATGGTTAAGGTCTCTGAGGTACATCATGGAAGTCAAAGGATGAGATACCTGACTGCTAGGAACTCATGGAGAAAGGCTCAAAGGACCACCTGCTTCTGCACTTTTTCTGTTTTCAGAGTGTCCATAGGTAACACCTAGATGGGTACTCTCCAAGACACATATTTTATCTCTACTGTTAGGCAAGTAGAGTAGTAAATGCACCTAGACAGCCCAGGACAAAAAAAGATGTTATAAAACAAATAGTAGTTGTGAATTTTGCTATTTTGGCTATTTGGTTGCCTGGCATATCTAAAATATCTATTTTTTCAGGTCAACTTCCTTCTATTTTAAAAAGAGTAAGTTAGAAATCGGAACAAATCTTACAAGGTTAAGGTAAGCATGGCCTACATATCAGTTTAAGACCAGTAAGCAGAGATAGCTGATGCACAGAAACTAATCTGCAGTTGTTTCACAATTTCTGCATGTGGACTCCGCAGTCAAGAACATCGTGAACATTGACGATAAAGCTCTAGCCCCTTTGATGAAACCTGTAAAATCCAGCCAGGGACATCCTCCAGGTGCCAGACTAGCTCCTGTCAGATCAATAAGTTAGGTGGACTGTAGCAGTTTCAATTCCAATTCTTGGGCTATGAGAGCAAGTGAACTCCAGATGATAACTCCTTCATGACAAGGCAAATCTAGTATTGACTCTTAGCTTCACTCTCAAAATCACCTCTTATCTGTCCATCTGGTCTCAAACTTAGCCCTGGATCTACATGCCTAACAAACCCACAGCCAAACCACAACTGCTTCTGGCCTCTCTCTGCTAACTGTAGCCTGGCATCCTTTGCCTGATTCAGTTCCTGCAGTGGCTTATCAGCCTATTTTGAGCTTGATGCCCCAGCGGGATCCGGCTCTCATTCCAGATCACTGGCTGAAAATTTATGCTCAGCTGAAACCTCACTCTGAGCCCAAATCATGAGCTTTGGCTGGAGATCCCTTCTGCTGTTAGTCCTTAATCTGTGAGCTGTAGACTAAACTGTAGGGTTTTTTAAAAAAACAAAACAAAACAAAACAAAAAACCGCACACACACACACACACACAAAAAGTGCAAACAAAAAAACAATAAAACAACTATAGGCCTGCTCTCATGTACCCATCTGGTTCTATCCTTCATCCATAGCACAATTTAAAGAAGATCTAGTGTATGGTTCTTACAAAAGTCTGTCAGATATAATAATCTCTTGGAGATATAATTTTAAAATTTCTCAGCTAATGGAAATACTCTGTAAGAAACCAGTTCATAAATATGGAGGAGACTGGAAATCTACCCCTTGTTCCACCAGTTTCTGACTGAATTTACATAGGCTATTATATTGGACTAACTGTTTTACCGTTAATGAAGGACAAATCAAGCTATTGTGAAATAATATTTTATAAGCTTCATGTTTGGTCTCATTTGATATATCAGCCCAACACTTGTAAGTATAGAAATTCATCCTATGACTCCACGGTAGTGTGGCTGATATACTCTCTGCTCTTTTATGTTCAGGTACAAATCTGCAATTTCCCCAAAGAGATGTGACCTCTTCATACAAGTGCATTGAAATGCACTTACGGCTATGTAGGGTTTCTGTGTTTGCTTTTTTGTTGTTGTTGCAGTGATTAAGGTGGTGTCAAAGCAAATGAGTGGAAATCAAATCACCTTGCACAGCAGGTGTGTAAGGTGATACACAGTATTTCTTGAAACAGGAATTTTAGATGAACTTCTCTGAATACTTATTTGCCACACTCATAGAGTTTCACACGTATCTAATTATTCAAACATATCAGTAAAATAAGTTTTACATGTTGCTTGTTAAAACACTAGTAATTACGACTTGCAAGCCACCACTGGAGAACATTAATTTCAGCAATTAAGGCTAACAGTGTTAATAATTGTATTACTAGGCTCCTACATTTTCTGCTCCGTATTTGGTCAATGTTTATAAGTTCAAGGATTTTTGCAGCTTCTTATGAGAAATAGCATATAAATAATGTGGTATAAAATACCTTTTCATTGCAACCCATTGTAAAGTAAATAAAAGGCAATTAAAGATGATTTCACAAGTGTTTGCATGGGAAGTTTTACAAGTATGACTTAACAGTGTGACTCTTACCTTCAGTAGACTGTAACCTGTTACTCCTTGCAGTTCCAAGAGCTGCTATTGTTGTGAAATCACATGCAAAAATTAAAAGCTGTAGGACGTTTTCCAAAGCACAAGCTGTATTCCTCACTCTGTGTGCATGTGTATATGCACACACACATGCATATGGATATAGCTATAGATATGTAGATCTAGTTACATAGGTACAGCTGTGTAGGTATGTATATCTCTCTAAGTATAGCCTCAAAAGTGTTCTTGATTATTTCTTGGCAACTGATTTTCAGCTTGCATGTGTTGTCTTGGATGGGAACCATCAAGTCCTGGTGGAAGACAAGCCCATGGGAGAAGGCAGCAGCCTTTGACTCTGGACACCAAGGACTTGGCAGGATTATGTTTTGTAGGAAGGTGAGCTTATCTCCTCAGCTAAAGTGTCTGCAAAGATTTTACTCTACTATTAGCCCTTAGACATATGGTGGTGACTATTGTAATGTGATTTAGCCAGAGCTTGGAAACCATTGTCTGCAAATTTTTTCAAAGTTTCTATACAGCTTACAAGACTGGGTGATGTCTTTAATGCTTACTGAAATATCTTACCTACATAAAGCTACTAGAACGGGGCCTTAAGAAAGTATTGGTACTTCCAATTTGTGGTTACAGTTTACAGTAATGCAATAGAATGATTTTTCCCAATAATTTTGATGAATAATTGCTTGGCAAAATGTTTATGCATATTGGAGTTCTGTCAGTTATTTCAACAGGAACAAATATTGATGTGTTGGTAGTAGATAGTTTTTCCATGTTAATATATGTATATTTTTAGACTTATAAAATGACACATAACTTTGATAACTCAGTCAGCAATATATTTGAAATGTGATCATTAAAAAAGAATAAACCAACTCCCTTCCCTCTTTCTCAGCAACTAAATTTATCTGCTGATTCCCACACCATTTTCCAGACTTCACATCCCAGTAAAACTGCTTTGGAAACTGTCAGCTGCTTGTGATCCAGATGTGCAGCTGGGCTGTTAAGGAGGTGAGCATAGGTTGAGTTCCCACATCTCCCTTTGTCAGGTTAATGACGAGCCCATGCAAGTCTTTTTTCTCATTAGGTGTATTTGAGTTACCTTTCCTTATTATTTGAAGAACAAACAGCAACCTGCGTTTGCAGTTTCACTGACACAGGTGCATTCCTGTGGAAAAGTTCTTTTGTTTTGTCGAATGGTCTCTTCCTATAAAACATGGCTTTATCAAAAAATAATTTTTTAAAAAGTATTCCTACCTCAACACTTGCATTTGTAGAAATGACAATTTCTGTTTTCAAATTCTAATGTAACCAGACTCAAGTGTTAGTGCTAGTAGCACTTCATTATAGCCAAAAAATCTCTGCCTAAATTCCAATTACTGGAGCATTTATTGTTTTGATTTACTATGCCCTGAACCATGTTACCAGGAATTTTAGATTAGAAACCTTCATAAGGAAGGGTCATAATATAATTTTGATCTCCACATATAGGATTTCCTGCTTCTATTTTTAAAAGAAGCAATTATCGATGATTCAATAGAAAACCTCCAAGTGCCATTGTAGAAAGGCAGTGAAGGTGGCAAAGGAAAAAGGTATATCAAGCCAAGTCAGCTTAAGTCCTGAAAGCAAAATTGCCAGTGAACTTTCAGCAGCATCTTAGGGTGGAAGGGATTTGGAAAAATCCTTATCATCAGTAATACTTTATCAGGTGAAAAAGGAATCGTTGGTCATATGCTAAATGGATTATGCCTGCTCTTGAAGGAAAGCGCCATGAAGAAAAGATGCCCAGAGTTCCTGGAGCACTGATTTAGGCTCAAAGTAGACTGAAGACTGCACCATCCAGGCTTTTAATGTGTGCAAGATTTGTATGCCACCTAAACGTAATGCAGCAGTGTCATACTTGGTTCTCAGCCTGGCCACGGTTTTGGCCTCACAGATCTGTGATGTGTTGCTTAATCACAATGAGTACTTCTTTGCTACCATGTCAGATAGTACATGTACCAAAGAACTCATGCTCTGCTCTGTCAGGTTGTATTAATTTCTAAAATAATCTTGTTAGCTGGTTAAGCAAAATTGCTTATTCTACAAAACTGTTGAAATATTTATTTACTCACTATACCGCTGTCAGAGTCATCTCCTATCACTCCTTATCAGAAATTAAACCTGGTTATATGTTTGGGATGCCTCTTCATCTCAGGAATGCTGAAAAATACCTCTACAGATTCTATGGCTTCAGAGGAATTTCCCTCGCATTGTGTTATATACACTTTCATGGGCAGATCTTTCTACTTAATTTTTCTTTTAGAAAGATTTAAAAACAATTATAAGATAAAATTGTTTCCTTCTCAAACTGAACAAAGAATTTTACTAAAATGATATAGCAATATAATTTCTAAAATCAGTCTCTGCTTAATCCCCTTTTGTAACCTCCCGCTTCATTCCTGGCTGCTTTTTAGCAACACACACTTCCTTGCATTTTTCCACCTTCACGTCTTTTTGTCTCTCACTGCAGTATTTTTAATCAGATTAGCAATTTTAGAACACTCATTGCCATGTACTAAACCCATAAAATCATGTTTAAAAACTGAAGAATTTTCTTAAAATTCTGTCACAAATGTACTGGAATGGGTAGTATTGCTAACAGAATCACGTAAGCGTTGTATTTTCTCCCAGGCCTGGGTGGGGTGCTACGTGTTAACTTCATCTGTGAGAAAAAAGGATCAAAGGAAGGTTGAGAGCTTGTCCTTTCTGGAGTTACCTAGCAGCATGACTGTTGATATTTTATGGTGAAGTGAAGTGAAACCACTTTATCTTGTCTGATAGAACATTGAACAGGAAGCAAACATGCTAGGTAGGAATGCTTGTTCCTAAGCAGGCCAGTTTCCAGCCAGCTAGGTTATATTCAGTGAAAGAAAAGAACAGGAACTGCCTACTTGCTGTGGAAAAATAATATCACCGCATCTGTTTCCACTTCCCAACACCTTCTCCATCTAGGAGGCAGAGACCTTTGGGAGTTGCTTTGCCTTGGGGGAAGAAAACTGCGATATGGTCTCTCATGTTTTGGTGGGGTAGTGAACCCAAACCTGTATGTAGAGAATTCTTTCTTCTCTGCTTCACTAAGAAAGAGGGAAAGCACACACTTTTAGCTAGGACTGGTCCAAACCCCAGTGAGAGGTGGTGAAACTTTGGAGCAAAGGCTGGAAGAAGAATGATAGTTTCCAGCATTTAGATAGGGTAAAGGACATCTCAAATTGTCTTCTTCAGGTCTTATTTACCTTCCCTGCTGAACTGGAAGAAAGACAATTCTCGGTTTTCTGGGATGTTCTCTTTACAGGATCTTAAGAGATTCTTTGTGAGTCTGCTGATTTTAGGATTTTCTTTTTTCTAAGAGTCAAGGGACAAATATCTGTTATTGGACACATTTTGTGTTTTTACTAAGCAGCTACTTCTGTGATGGTTAATGGTTCAGCAGCTATAGAGAAATTAGAGCTGGAAATTCAAGTACAGGAAAGCAAAAGAAGTATCTTTCAGATTTGTGAGAAGGAAGGAGAGGGACAGCATTAAAATAGTGAACTTTGAAAGTGGGAAATTTGTGATGGTGGTAAGAAGTGGGAGTGAGGAGAAATGTTAGAAATGAGACATGAAAAGAAGAAGGAAGAAAACCCCATACTTTACACTGGCTTTTCTTTCTCACTAATTACAGTGGGATGGTACTAATTTGGAGTCCTTTCCATTTAGAAGAGAGTATGTCAATGAAGGATAAATTAAACATCTGGTATCTGCAAATCTTGCAAGTGGTGAATTAGAAAGTTAAATACATCTTGTGCAACCTCCATGGGGTTTCACTTGCAATACCACACCAATTACACAGATCTTTCTATTCATAAAACACACTTGTGTAAGCATTACCATGCACAAATGACCCATTCTTGGAAGATGACAAAGAATTCATTGTATAGGGCTTTATAAAACAATTATAACAGGTGAAAAACTTCTGCATTCCTTTTTCATTATGTCTTAGGCACTTCTGGGAACAAGAAAGGTACTGAGTTGCTTACATACCTAACAAGTGCCATGCAATTTTGAGCCTGACAAGCTAGTTAGAACTCAGTTAAGCCAAGGGGGAATAATGTCCTCATTGTTAAGCCAGAATGAAAAACTTGCAGCTGCTATATGCGTAGGTACATACACGGAAAATGGAGACAATTATATGCACCATGAAAACGGCTAGTTTATGCATCCTACCTTTTCTGGTCACATCAAACCACACAGGGCATGAAGAAGTGCAGATTTTGATTTAGGTAATGCATATGCAGTTGGAGTGGAGCAGGGGACCATGACCATGACAATCTATCTCTTGCGGATTAATGTTTGGTGCAGGCAGGTATGTCATAAACCACGGCTTAATATAGAGAACCTCTCAGTGTTTCCCTCATTTTCACTAATGCATTGCGTGTGCTTGTAAGAGATTCACAGTAGATGTAGGGCTGTTGCTTTTAAATGTTGCCTCTGACCCAGATAATGTCAAAATGTCTGAATGCTGGCTATGCTCTTTTTAAAAAGAGCATCTCTAATGTAATGCAAATGCACATTGTGGGGAAATTCCAGCTGAGAAAATGAGGCCTTATATTTCTAAAACCATATACATGTCAATAGCCCATTATTCTCCAGTTTTAAATGTAATTGCAGCCCAGCTTGGAACGAATTCCTGAAATAATAAAATACACTGAGTAGCAGTTACTGAGTCTTCCAGTTATTTTATGCTCCCCCCTGCCCTGTAAAAAGAAAGAAAAAGAAAGAAAAAGAAGGAAAAGTGAAGTGGAAAAAGTGAAGGAGAAAATGTAGTGGGGAAGAGAGGCAGAGGATAAAAGTAAAAGTCATGTCCTTTTCTTTAATGTGTTATTGGAACACGGTGCAAAAATATACTGGGCTCCTAAAAGGCATTACAACATCAATGCATCTGAAGCTTTTGTATAAATGTATCTCAGTCTAATTTTGTGTGACAAATTATTTCCAGGCAATTATGAATATTTATAATTGTTTTCTTTGGTTGGAACTTTCTTCTACTTCCAAATTTCTTTTAAGCTAATGTTTCCTATAAAGCCTGAACAGCCGTCATTTTGAAAGAATTTTGTCTTAGTCATGTGAACTGCTGCTTGCAACCATCTTTTTCTGATAAATTTAACATGTGCATAGTACAGCCTTTATCTCCAGTATTGGTACATTTTAAGGTATTATTATTTCATTGTGAAGTTCCCTACCGTCCCCCAGTCTTTCTTGGAAGAACTCCAAGAAACGGTTTCTATGATTAAAAACAATACAGATGAATATTGCAGTTGTGCTGAGCTGCAGTATTTCTTTCCTTTCTTTGCTCTCTATACTTCCCTCCCAGCTTTCTCCTCTTAACATCAAACCTTCTTATACTTCTCAGTAAATGAAACACAAATGGTTCAGTTGCCCAGTCATATTTCTAGGGTGGAGAACATACACATGGAGTTCCTGAAAAAACCAGTATGCTAGCAACTGCTTAAGAAGTTAAAGGATTATTATCTAATGAATCCACGATAACTAGTTCTTCCGAATACTAAATTTGAGATACAAATGTGTATGTCCTGTAATTGTCTTGTGAAGAGTCAGAAATGCAAGTTTAGTTTGTCAGTGGAGGCGGTTTTGTGGAAAAAGGCAATTGCAGTAAGAAACAACTTTTCTTCCCGTTTTCACACAAAGCAAGACGTAGTTGCTCATACTGTTCAGCATGCTTTAGTTCCCTTTCAGTCTTTTTTTTCCCTTCACTTAAGGGAATCTGGGGTCTTTCTATCTGACTTATGGAGGTACTATTAATTAGTTAAACCTTTCATCTTTCTTTAATTTATGTCATAGTGTAAGCATAAATTCCACTTTTTATCTGTTTCTCATCAAGCTGCATTTCTGTCATTGTTTGTAAGCCTGAGGATAGACAAAACTGTAAAATTAACTGTGCTTCAGTCTTTGAAAGAAAAAAATACAGATAAAAACAGTCTCCTCAGGACTTAGTGCCTCTGGTAGTTGATTAGTCCCTGCAGTAGGGAAAATTAAATTTTGTGGTTGAGACCCAGCATGCTTGGAGGCTTTAATAATGTTGTGGCCATCATCCAATGGCTGACAACCAAGAACTGAGGTACTTTCTGTTCTTTACTCCCTCATGCAACACCTGAAAATCCCGGGGCGAATCAAACAGCAAATTAAAGCTCAAAAAAACCCCTCACCTGCAAAGCATCTATAAGGAACTCATTTTAATGCTTTCAAGCTGAAGTCATTGGGACAGGAGCCCAAAAAAGAGTGACAAAGGTATCTTGGTAAGTTCTAAGGCACCTTTTTCAATTTATTGTAGCTCCAACTGTGCTTGCTGTTTTAATGTACTTTTGTTTCCAGTGCATGTATCAGCCAGTCAAAGCCAAGTAGCTACTAAAAGCGATCAAGTCACACAAAGCATTTCAAAAGCCAAATCGGTGATTATGACTAAAGATACAAATGAAGGCCTGTGCCTTGTCAAAAGCAGTTATGCGAGGAATTTTCTGACAGCTAAGCCTAGTCTAGCACCCAGTGCGCATTCTGCGCTGCATCTTGTTTCTTAACTGGCCATGGCAGTGGTTTGCACGATGCATACATTGCCTATGCATTGGGACCAACACTGAGGACAACTCTCTGGTCGCCATGTCTGCCAAGAGAAAACAGTCTTTGCTACCTGGCAAATAAAAAGTCAATTGTAATGACATTGGTTCTGGTATTCTGAAGATAAAAGACAAGAAGGGTTCCATGAAGTGTGAGGTTGGATTTGTACTATGCTATGTAGAGAAAATTCTCAAAACAAAAATAATATGAAATTACATTTTTGTGGCCTCTAAGGTTTTTGCTACATTGTTTCTAATAAAAAACACAGGAAATTCGTATGGAAGGAAAACAGCCATTTTATACTTCAGTGCTGAGAACATGGTGGATATTTTTCTTCCTAAGGCAAATACCTTTAGATTCATAGTTTTGGCAAGTTCTGGTTGGAATTTTGCCACTTTTCCCCTTTAATGCCACATTCACTGGGGAGAAAGGTGACGTTTTCTTTTGGATCAGATATGTTCTTGAAGTAATCTTGAAGAAACAGCTGTCAGCTTTGTTCTGTTCTGGTTTAGTCTGAGGCTTCAGTCAGGAAGAGAGCAATTTCTTTTTTGATCATTCACAGCAGTATAGTATCAGAAAGCTACAGTACAAGTGTTGACTTAAAACCTATACTATCTTGTAAATTCTTGTTAGTGTTTTGCTTAAAGTAGGATGGGGTAGAGGAGAAAAAAGAGACCATGTAGTTCAGTGGTAGTTCTTTCAGTCAGATCTCCAATTACAGCCTTTGAAATTGTTTCCCTGCCTCTAAATTCTGTTTATCAGGAGTCCATGGAAAAAAAAAACCCTACACAATCATACTGTTCTGATGTTGGTCTGTATGTGCCATCGTCTCTCACAGATTTGCAGCAAATAGTCACCCTCAGAAAATTTGAGAAAGCAAGAGAAGTATCAAGGATATTATGTCTTCATCAATTTTTCTGAAAACAGACAATTGGATGGGGAAGATAGAATTAAAATCTTAACTATGAAGGATAAGCAATTGCAACTGTACTGAGAGGCAGCCTCATCAACAATTTTGACTGGTCAAGTGAAGTCAGAGAGTACTGTGAACCTGCTATGGAATGTGTTAAGTTTGTCCAACCAATCTGGAAACAGGTACAGAACAGAGCTGAGAAAAGCATGTATGTGAAACATAAAAAAAGCTAAGAGTACTGAGAGATTTGGATTTGTGAATTTAAAACACAGAGTGTTGAGCTGGGTTTTTGTAAATATGTTCTTTGAAGGCATTTCTATACCATTGAATTGGACCGTCCTGCATTAAGGAGTAACTGAAACCTGAGCTCAGATTTTACTTTCCAAAGCTGCTATGCTTCCTAACTTTAGGGACCTGAATACATGGGCTGGTGCCCAGCAGGTCTCCAGGTTTGAAATATTTAAAATCCAACTCTGGGTATGAACTTAGTAGTTTAAATTATTTATTATTTAGCTAGATAGATATCTACCTCACTCCTTCTTTATGGCCAGCCCTTTGCTTCAGCTAATATCCTCAAAATTGCTGTTTTAAATAGGGATATAATGCCATCCTCATTTTGCAGGTGGTACCTCAAGAACGGGACATTGTAAGTGATGTTATCAGTGCTTTACAGGACACACACAACACATTAAAATGTCTACCTTGAACGCAAGTCAATGACTTGATCTGATGTGTCAGTTTTTCTGGGCCAGCCAGACTATCTCTTGTGGTGACTTCTGTGCCTCAGGAATCTGGTAGAGTGATCAGAAACAAGGGGCTCCCACGGGAAGGCAGAGAACATCAGCTTCTGGGGAAGTCAATGTTTAAAGCAGTGTTTCCTCCCCATGTGCATCTGGACAAAAGCACATAATTTGAAATCACAGTCTTTCCCCCCCTTTTTCTTGTTTTAAAGTGGTGAGGTTTTTTAATTTCTTTGTTGATTTCACAGCATGTTTCTATAAGTAAGCAGCAAGATTTCAATATATTTGTTCTGACATTTTTTGCCCAGTTAAAACCATGTTCTTATATTTTTACCTAGCCTTCTTCTCCTTGTTTACTTTTTACCCTAATGACAGTCCTGATTTTTCTGCCACTCAGAATGTTTGCTGTTGTACCTAGTCTCAAGGAGATTTGCTAGTGCAGTCATTCCTGAAACTCTCAGACCTATTGGTAATACTGTTTCCACAAGGGTGATTTGCATTCAGACTACAATGAAGTCCAGTACGTGCCTGCAACATAAAATGTGCTTGTTATGAATGAAGTATATGCAGATCCTCTTAAGAATTCACCCAACATAATTAGATACACCCTAGTTCATCTAAATGTTATCCAAAGGCTAAATATCTGAAGCTGTAATTGAAAAAGCTCATTAACTTTAAATATAGATAAAGTTGTTGAAAAAATCTCAGTGGAAATAGTAGATTCTCCATGAAGACCAAAAATAAAAGCATTTGAGTCTGAAGCTATTAATCATGAAGTTGACTTGCATATTTGTGCTACTTTTGAAGTAAGTCTGAGTGCTTAATTAAAAAAAAAAAAGAAAAAAAAAAGAAAAAGAAAAATAAGCTTGTGCCTGCATGCTAACTAAATTTTGCTATTTTGTTGCACATTCATTGGATCTCAAGTCAGTAAAGGCACCCAAAATAAAAAGAACTGCTTGATTTAGGAGGACAGTAGACAGGTTTACAGTCAACTAGAAACAAACTTATGATTACCTGTGATACTTGTCCACAAAGTATTAAACCAATAACCCTTCTTATGGAACATCACATTAGCAAATAAGCTGCCATCAGAAGAACATTCAAAATGCATATATATGAAAATCGTTATCACAGCTGATAGAATTTAGTACCTAAATGTAAACAACTCCTAATAAAAGAAGTAGTCTAGAGTGCAACAATGCAACCACAGAAAGTTTGCACGACATGGATTGTACTGACAGTAAGCCTCCACCTAGAACAGAAGTGAGGAGACAATACCAGTCAAAGGTGAGATATTAGGAGAGTGAACAAATGTGCATAATCTGTGCATGTGTTACAGAATGACCAGGATTAGCTGGCACTGTGGCTTGACTTTCAGAAATATTAATGGGTAAAAACTTGCCTGGTTGCTGCAAAAGGATTTGGTGCATTGTTGATATGATTGACATGGAACAGTGTGTGTTTCTTGTGAAATATGAGAGGAAATACAGCTTTCACAATTTCTTTTATATTATTTTTATCCTTCTCTTATGAACTAAAGCAGAAATGAAAAACAGCTGGTGCTGTTACAGAAGTGATTGTGGAAGTGACACCAAGATAGATTCAGCACTACAGCTCTTTTTTGTTATTCAGATGCACATGAATTGCTCTGGAAGCACACAAGAGAAAAATTAGAGAATTAATGTCAGGCAATATTGGTGAAGTGTAAATGTGCACTACAGTCTTGCAAACCTGGATGAGAATTTCACAAGCACTTTAAAAGACATTCTTAATATCTGAGAAGTATTTTTCTACCAGTTTTTATGTGCCAAACCCCTGAACTATGACAATTCTCAGAATTAGTTTAAAAATTACTCTAGCTTACCCTAAACAATCAAGAGTAATTATTTTCAAATTATTTCTGTGGCAAAACAGTTGATATAGGGCCAGGCTTCAAACCACAGTTGTCCTTCCTATAAGGAACAGCTTTTGCCACTAAAATAAAAATAAAATCCCAACCCAACCTCCCTTCTGCCTTCCTTTCCCAAAGCATCACCTATTACAAATAAATTTCTGAGATAGATACATATATAGTAGTTCACTGTAATACACTGTACAAACATTAATTAGTGAAAATGAAAGTAACAATAATTGTTTTCAGGAGCTTCATCTTTAAAATCATAGAAATGTAGTGAAGTCATAAAAATTAATAATACAAGGACAGATTTTTTCATTTGCTGTTTTTACATAGTATTAAAACCCCAGAAGATAATCGAATAGCCATAATTTAACTTCAGCTAAAATTCATTTTCAGACCTCCTGAATGAAAAGACAAAGCATGACTTAAAGAAATAAGTCTTAATATAAACTAATAAAAATGCAAAATATTATTTTAAAAAAATTAAACTGCTAAATAAATGTACTATTTTTTCTTCAGATAACTAAGCCATTCTCATGTTTGTTAGTAACAGCGGAGCTTGACTATTTTGTCCTGAAGCTGGCAGTGCTGCTATTTTCTTTTATGTTGCTAATTTTCAAACATTCAAGCTCTCAAGAAAATATTGTACCTTTATAAGGATAGTCATACATAATTCATGGCTTCTAAATAATGTTTGAGTTTTTCCCTGATAGCCATGTGTTATAAAAGTTAACAAGTTTTAAGACTGCTAAAAAATCTACTAAATTGATTCAGTGGCTATTTAGTAGATATTTAGTAGACATTTAGTAATTAGTAGCTATTTTAAGAACTTGTGACTGATTCTGTGTTTAAATCTGTCACAAAGAAACTGAAGTCAACATTTGTAATTATGGATGCTTACAGTTAGCCTCAAGAATTGTTCTGATTGGATGGAGAATTCATATATTATAATTATAAATTATATATTAAAATATATTACACATATAAAAGTATAAAGTATAATATTTCATCAGATATTTTAGATGCTTATAGCATCCTAAATCAGGCTGTTTAATTTACTGCCCAAACAATTCAATTAGTGTCTAATTAGAAGCCTACAAATTAAAAACATTAAAAAAAAAATAAAGTGAGTTGTTATTTTCTGTAATGCTGAGGGAAGGATAAGCAAATTTGTAAACGGGTTTGCTAATCCTGATCTATCATTCAGAGAGGTAACTTTTAGTCTTCTTCCTAGCAGGTTTTTAGTTAGTACTCATTAAACCAGTCCTGTTCATGAAAATATTTGAAGAAAGGGCAAACCCAGGTATTTTCAGTTATTTTTGACGGAGTCCCTGGTTATATATAATCTTCATACACCAAATTACTTGGTTGGAATGTGACAAGAAAAGTGAACATAAAGTTGATTTGGCAGTTAATAAATCTGGCTTGTATCTTTCTCTGTTGGGAAGAAAATCAAGTATTTTTCAATCTGACATTCTTGTATATAGACAAATATAAAACTCTTCCCTGTTTAAAAACATGTAGGAAAAATATTTCAGGTATCAAAAATTTGCCGGACTGCTTTATTGACTCTCTTCTCACTCTGAAATGAGTTTTCATCTCTCTTCTCTTGGGAGACATTGCTGGGAATTTTTGGCCACTGTTCCTGCTTGTAAGATGAAAGTCCCCCAACTTGCAACAAAAACTACACCAGTTACCATTTTACAAGACTAAATACTGGATTCAAGACCAAACGCTTGCAAAAATGCAGGTCTTAAACATGTATTATGGTAGCTGGTGGACTGAAACACTCCATTTAGAAAAGTTACAATTAAGGAACTCACTTCTACCATCATGCTCAAGTTGCAATCACTTTAAGAGGAAAAAGCCCCAAATTTAATTACTGCTTTGATTACTGCTTTATATCCTCATAGTCAAAGTGAGACAGTAGTTGCCTTGAGAATGGAAAGTTACTAATATGCAGAGTTCCCTGAAGTTATTACTTTCAGGTGAACATCCAGCCCTCTTCTCGCTTGAAGGATGGTTTATTTCTTTTTCAGTTAAAGCTCAGGTTGCAAAGGAACTGGGTGTGATGTTTACATGCCTCAAGGTAAATGTAATAACACACACCTAAACAGTTTTGCTGAAAGGTAGAGCCTTACCTAATCAAGCCAGAAATCACATCCCCTGCACCATATGCTGGAGGCTTTCAAGACACAGAAAATGTCCAGAAAAAATGCTGATTTTGGATAAGTCTCCCTTTAGACAAAAGAAAAGAAATTTTCTGGAAACTTAGTAATTATCATTACAAAGCTCATGCCCTTTCTTTGGATAAATGTTAAAATTAAAAATGCTTGAAGCATTGCATGAGAAGGATTGTTCCGTACACTCCTAAAGTTACCAGAGTTTTGATTTCTTTTGGTTTGCATTTTTAAATGGTTTACAAGGTTTAATGCACATGCTTCAAACTGCAAATACCTTCCTGAACCCTGAAACTGCCTTTCATGACAGAACTGCAATAATGCAAATCCAAGAGGAATACATTTTTCCTAATTTTAAAGTGATCTTTGAGAAAATGCATACCGACAAACAACGTAAAGAGTGCTTATTATCTAAAACATGATTGATACTAAGAACTTTTTGCACACTTTGTGCCAGCACAACTACTACTTGCTACAGTTGGCAATGATGGGTTTAAGCCATAGTCCTGGTTGGTCTAGTATGTCATGCTGGCATTACTAAAATTTGTACTGTGTTCCATGCAGCAAAGCTTGCCACAGCAAGTAATGACATGATGGAAAGGAGGGCCACTAGGGACAGAAATAAATATGAAAGCAAGTTGCTGGAACTAATGAGTAATCAAGCAGCATTATATTTTTCGTGTGAGCTCATTCTATAACGAGTGTCAACAGCGAGGAAATTTATTTCAGATTAGATGTCCTTACCAGCCAGTCTGAACTCCCTCCCTTGTTGAAGAAATATGATATGAATTTTGCACAGCATCTTACGGAGTATTGTTACTACAGAGCCATTGGTGTTCCACGGTTTTGTTTTAGGTATTGCTGTCTGGTGAGCACTGATGGGTAATAAGAAAAAACAGGTCTCTAGAACTGGATTAAAGTAATACATGTATTTGAACTACACAGAGGTTCTCTTTGTTCACCATGAGCACAGTTGTTAGTCCAAGAGGCTTGAAAGGGTAACAAGAACATCCTAAACAGTACTCACCAAATCCTTCTAAAAACCAGAATTTGCTCTGAAAATCAATATGATGAAAACTGTTCCTCTCCTGTTCCTAATTTAGATCTATTCTCTGCGTGAAAACACCTGCATCCACAGTCTTTTCACTGACTATAAGAATCATAAAATGAACCTGTCTGAAAGAGCGGTAGATAGCACAGTATTGTATTTTATTCCAGAATCGTAGAATGATACAATGGTTTGGGTTGGAAGGGACCTACAAAGGTCATCCAGTCAAACATCTTCAACTACATCAGGTTGCTCAGAGCCCCATCCAGCCTGGCCTTGAATGTCTCCAGGGCTGGGGCATCTACCACCTCTCTGGGCAACCTGTGCTGGTGTTTTACTACCTTCATTGTAAAAAATATCTTCCTCATGTCTAGCCTGAATGTCCCCTCCTTTAGTTTAAAACCATTAGCCCTTCTCCTATCACAACAGGCCATACTAAAAAGTCTGTTCCCATCTTTCTTATAGGCCCATTTTAAGTACTGAAAGGCTGCAATAAGGTCTCCCTGGAACCTTCTCCAAGCTGAACAACTGCAACTCTCTCAGCTTGTCCTCATAGGAGAGGTGTTCCAGCCTTCTGGCCATTTTTGTGGCCTTCTCTGGACCCTCTCCAACAGGTCCATGTCTTTCCTGTACTAAGGGCTCCAGAGCTGGACTCTGGGCTCCAGAGACACAGGATTCCAGGTGAGGTGTCACCAGAGCAAAGTAGAGGGGCAGAATCATCTCCCTCAACCTGCTGGCTGTGTTCCTTTTGATGCAGCCCAAGATACAATTGGTCTTGCGGGCTGCAAGTGCACATTGCCAGCTCATGTCCAATCTTTCATCCGCAAGTAGCCCCAAGTCTTTCTCTGCAGGGCTGGTCTCAATCCCTTCATCCTCCGGCCTGTATTGATACCAGGGGTTGCCCTGTCCCAGGTGCAAGACCTTGGACTTAGCCTTGTTGAACCTCATGAGGTTCACATGGGCCCACTTCTCAAGCTTCTCCAGGTCCCTCAGGATAGCATCCCATTTCTCAGGCGTGTCAACTGCATCACTCAGCTTAGTGTCATCTGCAAAGCTGCTGAGAGTGCACTCGATCCCAATATGTATGTCATTGACGAAGACATTAGATAGTACTTGTCTCGGTATGGACTCCTGAGGGACAACACTTGTCACTGGTGTTCATCTAGACATTGGGTAAGATCTTACTATTTAATGTTTATGTGTTCTGTAGCCAACGATAAAAGACATAACCAAAGAAAATCCCTCTCTGTATATGAAAGAGAATTTGAAGTATAAGCTGTTTGTTGTTATTATTTTTTTCTTTTTCTGACTAATTTCATTCCTTTTTCTGTATTAAGAAAAGATCAGCAACTGTAAACACTTAATTAACAATTGTGTTGATAACGCATGAATCATGAAAGAAACAAGCTTATTGTCCCCTAGCTAGATCAGTTTCTGTGAAATAAAGAGGAAAAAGGGTGTATTTATTTTCAGAAAACAAAGCATATGTAAGTCAGTGCAAACATGAAGCAGTTTTGTTGCATACACACCATTTTTACACTCATTCTTCTGACCATAAACATGTTTTGAGATGTAATTTATGAGGCAAAGTTGTAAACTCTGTCATCTAATAAATGAAAAAGAAAAAAAAAAGATTACAACATTCTCGTTAAAGACACTGAGCCAATATGGTGGGAGTTGCTTCACTATCTGTGAAGACAGGAGATGGCCTTTATACGGAGAAGATCATAACCAGAACTGGGTGATGATGACATGACCAAGTGGGTTTACAACATTTTTCTGTGATGATCACCTCTTCAAAATAATCCCTTTTTTTCTCATCTCTTTGCAGCAATAGGGGTACTGACACTAACAAATATCAGAAAGAAGTAGAAAGAAATAACATAATATTGATATGGGGAGAAGTGCTCCTAATCAGATGTGTTGTGTAGGTGGCCTTTGAAACAGAGAGGAAACCATGGGGGCTAATTAGCTACATTTTGCTTTATGTTGTGTTGTTGAGAAAGGTAGCGGAGAGTATATGGTGTCAGGCAACTGCAGTTAACACAATTTTGATCATGACTGATTGTTAACTCCATATGTTCCCATGGGTGAAGACAGGATAAAAACTAAGTCTAGCAAAGATACTTCCTTCCTTGTGGTCAAAGCAGTGTAAAAAAAAAATATTGTAAGTGGTCCCCTAGAGGTTGTCTTTTATTGTTTTGGATCAAATAGAGAAAACTGCTGGAGATCCTAAATATTGACTTCCTCAGGTTCTTTAGCTTTTGATAGGGCCATATCTTTTACATAGGAAAAATATATGTCTGGTAGGAGATAAAGCAAACACGATTGGCATGATTAGTAGCTATGCCTTACAGTATGAACACAACTGAAAAGTGGCATCTCTGGGACAGTACTGGTCTGGTCTCTTAGGATCTTGGTCCTGGAACTGAAGATGTCTCTTTATAAGTAGTCATGGTTCAGAAAGAAGTGAGAGTTCTTAGATACTGGTTTCAAAGTCCTGACCTTGCTTGAGGCACTGTGGTCAGCAGAAAAATCACTCCCTGCCATGGGCATAGGTGCTGGCTCAAGTAATCTGTCGTGTATATTCCACTGATGGAAACAAGATATTGCTGTCCTAGCCACTATACCCAAAGGAGCTCATACACCTTGTTCATGCTTGACCTCAGCCGCTGTAGGCCCATCTTTTGTTTAGGCTCCTCTGTCCGAAGTATGAGTAGTTCAGCAGCACATAGTATCCACTTTTTGTAGTTCCTCATGTTTCTACCCTATTTTCTGATTACACGATTTTTGAGATGCTCCTCCATTCTAAGTCCTCCTCTAGTTAATAGGGAATAAATATGGATTGCACACCTCAGGCTCTACATACAGTTTTAAACAAGAAATATAGAAAATCACTTACACCGACAAGCCAGAAGTTTTTGCTTTCTCCACCAATTCATCATAAAACTATGAATAAACAACCTAAATGTGGCTGAGGAAGGAAATATTTTTTTAAATATTAAAAAGTAATTTTTGGTCTAGTCAAATTGTTGAACTGAGACTCTGAAGACATGATAAAAAACCCCATCTTGTGACGCAGAGGCTGGCTGATCTAGGATGTGTCACTTCATTTACAGATCTTTGTATTTAAACAAGGATAACACTTCCCTACCTCAAGCCTATGTGGTAAGAATAAAACTGATTAAAAATTACTACTCTCTTGAATACTGGGAATCAGACAGTCCAGTGAAATTAAATTAACGGAGATAAAATTCGAACTGTAAAAGTACATAAAACGGCCTGAAAATAATTCTAAATTTCTACTTGCATACCCTGCTAACTTTCTTTAATTCTGTACCTAGCATTATTTTCGTAACTCTGCCAATGATTTAGTATAGAGCCCTGCTTAAGTCAGATCTGGACTTTGTACTGATTCCTAGTTAATGTCACCATCCTTGTTTCGCTTCTGTACACCTGCCACTGTACACAGTCTGTAAATTATACTGAAAATGTTCGATTTCATGTAGTGCATATGTAAGGGCACAGTAGATATAATAGTATAAAGTAGGAACATTGCAAAGGCTACAGTCACAGCTAGATGCAACAACTGTAATCCCTAGAGTAGGATCTTGCAGTTGCTGATATCACTGAGAGAAATATCAAACTACTTAAACTAGGTCTGGGAATTACTAATGACTAGATATGTTCAGAGGTAGCATCCACAATTACCTTTATACTATGCTATATACTATACTTTATACTAGTATATTGCCCTGTTGGCTCCTAGATGAGACTTGCAATCAATCAGGCTATTACTGAAAGCTGTACCCTCATTTCAAAATGTGCATATAACTTTTGGCATATAATTCTGACAATGCACTGGTATGAGTGCATTTCAGTAACACTGAGACCACTTGTCTGTTTCATATCCACCTAGGAAAAGAAGACATGAATATTTGGGAGTGCATATTTAGTTTGCAGAAGCACATACTCTTTAATCAAAGTATGTTTATAATCATCACATGTGATGAATGTAGATTTGTAGGTAACTGCTTTGATTTAGAAAAGAAAGAAAAACCTCACAAATCTCATGTATCATGACTCCTGTGAAATAGCAATGTGAGTGTACACTGGAAATAGCTGCAAGATAATTCTGATGGTCTGATTCAGTATAAAACAGAAGTTACTAACAGAAGTATGCTAACAACTGGATAGTTTTCAAAAAACCTTTTTGTTTGTTTCTTTTGCTTTAACTTTTGATTAAATTGAATTTTGAGAAAAACAAACAAACAAAACAACAACAAAAAACCAACACTTTCTACTAATTTTAAAATTTTACTTAATTTTTTGATAATTGCCTCTGCTGAAAAATGCTGAATTATAATTGGAAATCTGTACAGGTTTATTAGGGTTTTTCAGGGCATAAGAAAATGAGCAGAAATGGAGGAAAAGAGAGGGAGAACATGTTCAGGCCAGCTCTAACAATGGAATTAGGCCAGCAAATAGAGAACGAGGATTCATGTTTTCTTCTAACAGGAAAGCATCATCATAGAGAACCTTGTTGTGCTAACAGCAGGAATGTTATTTTAAAAAATGGCCCTTGAAAAAATGTTATTCCTCATTCTCAGTTCTAGAGGTTTAGGTATTCATATGCTAGTAAATGGGTTTACAGCTTATGAACACTTAGAAAACAGATGCACTAGTTCCTCAGTGAAGAGTAATGCCTGTATCTTTTCCATATCATTGATTGTACTGGGATGGTGCTGCTTCTGTTACTTGATCTCTGATTACTCCAGGATTGGAAGCAGCCAGTCACTATGAGTTTCACAGTTGCAGGATCCAGATGTGCAGCCCTTGGAATGAATCTCTCCAGCAGTGGCAGCTGGCTACCACTTTCTCTTTTCTGTTTTTCTCAGCAGATGTGATTGCACTGTGCATCACCAACATTATTCATTTTCACACCATTTTCTTGTAACAATGGGAAATTAACTCACTGCAGCAGGTTTTGATGTGGGAGAGGAACAAATTATACACAAAGGTCCTGTTTCTCTTGCCTATGTTGCTTTACCTTCTTTGACCTGAGTGGATTTAGCCTTGATTTAGACAGGCTGAGGAGAATAATGTTCAAAATGCATGCTAATCCTACAACAGCAACAGTCCAAATTCAGCATTCTGCTCTGTTTTTTAGATAGCGCAGAATGATACAGTCAGGTTTCAGAAAAACTAACCTGGACAGTACCTAGGACTGCGAAAGAGAATCTTATAAATTGTGAAACAGTTTGCTGTTTAAACTAGGCTTGAGCTAATTGAAGTAACACTGGAAAGGAAACAGTTGATTCAGTCATGCTGGAGAATATGGATGGGGGTAAAATGGAAGAGCATGTGTAAAAACAAAGGCGTAGATAATACCAAGTCATTTTAAGTTAGGCTACAAACACATTTTTGGTACACTAATGTTAGGAAAACAAATAAACAAACAGACAAACACCCCCCAAACAAACAAAACCCCAACAAACAAAAAATCCAAAACAGAACAAAAAAAACCCCACCACTTTCAAACTGATTTCTGCCCAGAACAGAGCCCAGGAGAATAGTGTATCCTGCTTATTACACTGTGGCACTAGGTACTGACTAGTCCAGATATTCTAACCATGAATAATGCAGAGCTGACTGCACACATGTTTATTGTGTAGTCTTTTGTTCAGGCTTATTCCCTTCCTTGGATTGTGATCAGTTCAACCACATGCAAAACAAGAATGAATTGGACCTAATTCTCCTGGGTTTTATAATTAAAATAAAGTTTTAACTGAAATTTATTAGGGAAAGATAAAATCTCACTAGTCATTTTCTGTTAATGGCAGGGGAAGTTGTGAATTTCTGGGCTCTTCAGTAACTGTTCTTATGACATATGCAATTGAATTAGCAAGATTGCTGCCTGTGGTTGATACTGGAGTACGCACCAATCAGCTCTGTCCCAAATGCTTTATCTAAAAAGAGGCTGAAAGGTGACAAATAAATGAATTAATTTTGTTTGTAAATACGTGATCCTAGATATAATGAGAATACTTGCCATCCATTATTAGAATCATAGAATCATTTTGGTTGGAAGAGACCCTCAGGATCATCAATTCCAACCATAACCTAACTCTAGCACTAAACCATGTCCATAAGAACCTCAGGTAAATGCCTTTTAGACACCTCCAGGGATGGTGACTCCACCACTTCCCTGGGCAGCCTGTTCCAATGCCTGACAACCCTTTCTGTGAAGAAGTTTTTCCTAATATCCAATCTAAACCTCCCCTGGTGCAACTTGAGGCCATTCCTCTCGTCCTATCACTTGCTACTTGGGAGAAGAGACCAACACCCTCCATGCTACAACCTCCTTTCAGGCAGTTGTAGACAGCGATAAGGTCTCCCCTCAGCCTCCTTTTCTCCAGGCCAAACAGCCCCGGCTCCCTCAACCGCTCCTCATCAGACTTGTGCTCCAGGCCCCTCACCAGCTTTGTCACTCTCCTCTGCACTCTCTCTAGTACCTCAATGTCCTTCTTATGATGAGGGGCCCAAAACTGAACACAGGATTCAAGGTGAGGCCTCATCTGTGCTGAGTACAGTGGCATGATCACTTCTCTAGTCCTGCTGGCCACACTATTTCTGATACAAGCCAGGATGCTGTTGGCCTTTTTGGTCCCCTGGGCACACTGCTGGCTCGTTTTCAGCCAGCTGTCAACCAACACCTCCAGGTCCTTTTCCATCAAGCAGGTTTCCAGTCACTCTTCCCCGAGCCTGTAGCGCTGCTTGGGGTTGTTATGACCCAATTGCAGGACCTGGCACTTGGCCTTCTTCAACCTCATACAACTAGCCTCAGCCCATCAATCCAGACTGTCCAGATCTCTCTGTAGAGCCTTCCTACCCTCCAGCAGACCAACACTCCCACACAATTTGGTGTAATCTGCAAACTTACTAAGGGTGCACTTGATCCCCTCATCCAGATCGTTGATAAAGTGATTAAACAGAACTGGCCCCAATACTGAGCTCTATGGAACACCGCTTGTGACCAGCCATCAACTGCATTTGGCTCTGTTCACCACAAGTCTTTGGGCCAAGCCATCCAGCCAGTTCTTTACCCATCAAAGAGTACACCCATCCAGGCCATGAGCTGCCAGCTTCTCCAGGAGAATGATGTGGGATACAGTGTCAAAGGCTGTTGTGGTGGTGGCCAGTTTTGATTCTCATAGAAGTATTAGGTTGGTGCAAAAGTAATTGTAGTTTTGGACCATGGATTTTAAATCATTATAACTAGGCTCAAACATATCTTTATTAATCAAAATAGGAACCATTTACAATTAACACATTTTGCCAATGAGAAATAAGTTCATTTATTCCTGTAGTGTAAAAATCCATGCTTCAGGATTCAAGGAACTCTTGGAAAACAACTTCTGCATTCTGCTTGTTATGGAAGTGTTTTCCCTGCAAAAAGTTGTTGAGATGCTTGAAGAACTGATAGTCAGCTGGTAAGAGGTCAGGTGAATATGGTGGATGAGGCAAAACTTCATAGCCCATTTTGTTCGACTTTTGAAGTGCTGGTTGTGTGATGTGCACTCAGGCATTGTTGTGGAGAAGAATCGGGCCCTTTCTGTTGACCAATGCTGGCTCCAGGTATTGCAGTTTTTGGTGCATTTCATGGATTTGCTGAGCATACTTCTCAGATGTAATGGTTTCACCAGGATTTAGAAAGCTGTAGTGGATCAGACCAGCAGCAGATCACCAAACAGTGACAACGACCTTTTTTTGGTGCGAGTCTGGCTTTGGGAAGTGCTTTGGAGGTTCTTCTCAGTCCAACCACTGGGCTGGTCATTGCCAGTTGTTGTATACAATCCACTTTTTGTTGCATGTTACAATCCCATTGAGAAACGATTCCTTCTTGTTGTGTAGAATAAGAGAAGATGACACTTCAAGACGATGATTTTTTTGATTTTCAGTCAGCTCATGAGGCACCCACTTCTCGAACTTTTTCACCTTTCCAATTTGCTTCAATTGCTAAACAACTGTAGAATAGTTGACGTTGAGTTCTTTGGCAAATTCTCATGTAGTTGTAAGAGAATCGGCTTCGCTGATTGCTATCAGTTGGTCTTTGGCAACTTCCAATGGCTGTCCTCTACACTCCTCATTTTCAAGGCTCTCGTCTCCTTTGCAAAACTTCTTGAACCACTGAACATTTGTTAGCAGTTCCTGGGCCAAATGCGTTGTTGATGTTATGAGTTGTCTCCGCTGCTTTACGACCCATTTTGAACTTGAATAAGAAAATCACCCAATTTGCATTTTGTCTAACATCATTTCCATAGTCTAAAATAAATATAGAATAAATGGCAAGTAATAAGTCATTAGCAAAAGGATAAAGCAGGAAAAGTGCATTAAAATTATGCATAACATAACTGCATTTATTTAAGAACCTATTCCGATATCAAACAGCAATTTTCAACAATACAAAAATGACAATTCCTTTGCACCAATCTAATAATTTCTCTATGCATCTTTTTGATTAGTCTAAAGGAGGAATATTCTCATTTCTCCTCTTCGAGGATGTCTAACACTGGTGACTAACAGTTACTCAACTGTGAAGTCCCAAATACTTGAGGATATATTATCAAGAAATGGCTACCTGTATATAACCAACCCAAATTCATTCTTTACTTTTGGCTCATGGAAATAGGTCTTGAAGTACAGACTATGTTTTTCTTCACATCTCTAACACAACATGTTAATAAAAGGAGAGAGCAGACATCACTAGCTTTGACACACAGACAGGAAATATTGCTCTGGTGTCTCACAGGGCATATTGGGAAATACTTTTTACTCTGTGTTGTAAATTTGGCAGATGCTGTCTCTGTTTCCTGATTTCCTGATTTCCTTTTTCTTTATTAATCCTGTTTTTGAGCTGGAGCCACGTCCATGGATTCCCAACTCTGCAAATGTTTGGGTCCATATCTTGATAAAAATCCTGAAAACATCTCACTGCTATCGTGCTTTGCAGGAGGATCCATTTGGAACCACTGCAGACCAAAAGATCAGGAAAGGCTGTTGAAAATAATTTTTTAGCACGTAGCTTTCTTGAATTGCTTGAGTTACATCCCAGCAGAAAGATATGAGCGGCAAAAGCAAGTGGATTAACAAAAACTATTTTCATATTTTTTCCAGTTCTAGTTCTAAGTTTGCAGTTGTTCCCATTTTGCCACCCTGGACTAACAGATAAGAGATGGATCTCTGCTTTTTTTGAATTCTGGACAACGTGGTAGACTTCTGTTGGCTTTTGACTTGTTATGAAAATGAGGTGTGTGGAGGAACCTAACCAGGCTTTTCCACTGAAATTGCTTCCAAGCTGGCACAGGTAGATGTTATGTGGTTCTGGCAACATTGTACATTTTGAAGGTACAGGATACTGAATGCAAAAAAAAAAAAAAAGATGGAAACAAATAGAAAAAAAAGAAAAAGAAAAAAAACAGAGAAGAGGGGGAAAGGAAGGATAGAAATAACTCATTTTTACCCAACACAGCATAAACTTTTTTTTTTTTTTTAATCTTTAACCATTTTAGGAAAATGGAGAAGGAAGTAATGGAAGATGAATTTACTTTGCTCTTGATTAAGCCTTTATTGCACTAACATAAATTGCCAGTGATCTTTATTTTGTTTTCTCTTTTATTTAGTTTTGTCTTTCTTATTTTAAGCATCACAAAATCTTTTAATCTCTCTTTGAGCAGCCTTTAAAAGATGCAATACAAAAAAGTAATCAGAAACATTAAGAGGTCTAAATTTGTCATATTAGTATCAAATCTGCAGGATACAATCGAAACCAACCCAACAGTGAATTCTGCTTTGTACCATCATTAAACCTGAGAATACTGCTGGCTGGTGCTTACATTATGTTCCTTATTTCCCTGTTTTGTCAGGACAGTATATCTATAGGTGCTAGCAGAGAGGGAGAGCTAGCATTCTCAGTTCTGTACAAGAGTCCTAAGGAAAGACAATTCTCTTTACATACAAAATAGCTTTCTCGCTCTATTCACCAGTTCCAAACTCAGGTCTCATGCCCTGGCAAACTTGGAGTTGATTAGGCTAGCAGGGAACAGAATTACAGTTTGATGGCTTCATCAGCTTATGCTCAAAGGCCCACAAATAGCAACTTATGCTTTTCTTTCTCTGCAGAGTTCTATGACATTAGTTTTCCATGTCTTTTTATTGCGTTTTGCCTGCAAAGCTTCTATATCTGGAACAAAAGAGACCTCTCTGATTTCATTTTTTCACACTAAACATGATCATAATCCAAGTGTGTGTAGGAAGAGGCATGTTAGTAATAAGAGAAGGAAATAGAGTCACCTGAGGCTCTGAGAGACACTCCAAACAAAATTCAAACAGACAACTGTAGTGACGATTTTTGAGAAACCGGGGTGATGGGACCTCTGAAATGCACAGTCTGATCTGGGCTTGGCTGAAAAATACCAAAAAACTTAGGTCATAGTTGCACTGTTCAGTGTTTCTGAACACATATAATAAGGATTCACTGCTACCTTGGTTTTCTCCCTGCTTAATAAAGATTTTGAGCTGTATTTCATGAGGACCCACAAATCTTCCTAAATGCTACCTGTATTTCTGATAGCTTTTAATAGTTAATTCAAGAAAATGTATATTTTTAAATGCATGTGGTTGTAATTGTCTAGCAAAATGGTTTTGATCTAGAAACAACTGGCAGAGAAAGGAGGAAAAAACTGAGAACAGTGCAGGCTCCAAGAACATTCCAAAAGGACAATATTTTCAATAATAGGCAGATTAATGTGGGAGAATGAAAGGCACACACTACAGTCACAACCTTTTCAAGCTCTGTTATCAGTTGTTCTAGGATCTAAATTCTTTTGGAGACTTATTTTATTTATAAACATGAGAACAATTGACAGCTTTAAATGAAGGGTAGGTGTATATCAGATTCTTTGCAAATAACTGGAGTTGCAGCTCTTGGGTGGTGTCAGGAAGGAAGGAGGAACACAGTCCTAAAAAGACCTTAGTACCACAAATATTCCAATTGCAGATCATTTCCCTAAGCATTTTTGTTGTGACTCTATATTGTCTTTTTTAAAACACGTAATTTTCAAAGGCTGTACACATGCAGTGTTATACAGACTGGCTAGGCCAATGTGTTTTGCTCAGAAGAGTTTGTATGCTCTATTGTCTCTGCACAGATTCTGGTAATTCTCTCTCTCGTGTTACAAGTCTTTATTTTTTAATAAGAGAACAGCTTTCTTTCCTTCTCTTTGTGTGTGACACAGTGTGCTTACCCAAATACTTGGAGGCTACGCTGTCTCTAATTATTGACAAAATTTTCATTATGAGAGGACTCCAGTTCTGTTTTACTGCAAAAGTAATCTCTGTTGGTTTTCCAAATGCAGTTCAGCTTAGAATACAACATGCACAGACCTCAAGCACTCAAAACAGACACACAGAACTCAATCTCAGCACAGATGAGTTTAAAATAATAATATAATAAAAAGAACAAATAACATTTTACTGACATCTAACATGGAGTAGTTTACCCTGGCATGAACCTAGGTCTAATGATGAAATTATTTTTGGCACTGCAACCAATGACAATGGCTGCACTGTAGCCTGAGTAGTTTATACATTTGCCTAGTGGTTTACTTGGGACAAAGAATTTAAAACAGAGGCAATGCAGGAAAAAAAAAAAAAAAAGAAAGAGTGGGTTTAAGTTTAATGTAATATAAATACACATACACATTGCTGCAGATGTTATTCATTGGCAAGTGCTGCCACATGGTTATGCTGTGAGCTTCATAATATTTAAATGAGCTTTTACCGTAAATAGCAACAAAAATGGAACAATAAGAATCTGTCAAAGAGTAAAAAAGCTTAGGCAGAGGGGAAGTTTGTTAAGTATTTTCTTTTAGGGATGATTGTCTTTGGAGAAAAACACATAGCATACATTGGAAAATATCAGGATAGAGATAATATCTGAGTTTAGTAAAGCTGAATTAACTGAAATACTCGGGTAGTCTGCAAAATAAAAGGGTTGAGTTTATTTTCTTCCATTTATTCATTCATTCATTTTTTGTATAGTACATTTCTGCTAAAGAATAGTAGGAAAAAATACTAGTGTAGTTAAAGTTGGGCTTGTTTTTTAATGCTGAGGAAGTCTTAAGTGGCACTGTGACAACAGTGCTGTTAATACACTGTGCCAATTAAAGTCTTAAATAGTAAAACACTTTTTATTGTAAATGTCATGGTGATTTAAGAATTGTTATACATAGATTAAAAATCTTAGGGGATGCATGGCAAGACAGTCAGTGAATGGTTTGAGTTATTTTCTCCCAAGAAAACCCCAACCACAAAATACAAACCCAACTTGACTAGGAAGAATTCCAGCAAAAAGTGGAGAAATCTGATAACCACATTAATGCTCATCATGGTAATTCTAATGATCTGTAAAAAAGATCTCTATTCTCCCCTGGGTTGGGCATGCCACCAGCTACCTGAGCAAATAAATTAAAGAAAATGTCCACCTCCTCCCACCTGAAGCAGTGTAATCCACTTGGATTTCATTTCAGCATACCACCCATTATGAACCATTTTCACGGACCCCTCTGTACCTCCTGCTGAAGCAGATTTAAGTACAGGAAACCTGCTTTTTGTTTAGGCCTCCTCCCAGTAGATTCGTGGGATTCCTGCTGCCAATCGCACAGGGAGCCCTTTCTCCTGCCAAGGATGGGAAGAGCAGGCAGGCTGCAGCAGGGTGGGCACAGCGCCTGCTTGCAGGCAGACTTTGCCAGCGACTGTCCCGTCCCTGGTTGTCCTTCGGCTACAAGAAAAGGGACCTGAGATGTCCTCCCTGGCTGTCTGTGGGAGGAAGCCATGGGGTCCACGGCTTTGACCATCTGCAGCCACTCGAAGCGCCCATGATGGTTGAACTTTAGAATGAAATCTAAGTGGATTATAGTGATGCAAGGCTGCGATCAACGTGATTTGGTTTGAGCTGGTTGAATCTTCTTTACCTTGGGATAGCCCCTGTTTCCCCTCCTGGCTTTCTCTGGCTGTGCAGAGATCACTCGGCAGAGCCCTCCCTGCCTCTTGTTTCCTGAAATTGTGCCTGAACTGACTGGTGAGCAAGGCCCTACCAATGTGGTGGATGCACTCGACCTTCTCTGCCCCCAGTTTTGCTTTTGTATGCTTTCAGATCTCACACAGGCACACATGAAATGGAAAACTGGTGTAATTTGACTCTCAAAGTCTATATTTTTACAGTGAAAAGTGTAGTATTTGGAGTTTCTTCCCTTCTGTAGGACATTTGCAAATACAACTACATGCGTAAGAAGAAAGGGAGAGATTTCCTGGGCTGGAAGCTCTCTGATGTAGCTCATGTGCCAATAGGGGATTCAGATGTTACAAAATCTGTGGGTAAAACTCACTCCAAACCTGGAGTATGGGATACTGGCTTGTCCTCTGCATCCCCCAGGGAAGCACCTGAACAGAAGGAATGGCTGGCCTGCCATCATGGAAGGTCACAAGAAAAGGTATTAAAAAAGCCATAGGATATTTACCATTTCCATACACAGATTTTGCGTACCACACACACAGAATTTGCCGGATTGTTTTTATTTGTTCGGAAATTGAAACTGGTATGTACAAGAGCATATCCTGAACAGCAAGGTCAGGATTTGATTAACAGGGAAGTTAAGGTTTGCCTGTACATTTCATCCAACTTACTAATGGAACAAGAGTAGGTGGGTAAAGTGACTTCTAAAAGAAGGTATACGAAACAAGGAGTAGAGATGCGGGAAATAATAAAAATTGCTAGATGAAGATGGATTTCAAACTCTTAGTTCATAACCTATTTTCTTGATTCACTCACATCTTGAGAAAATGCTGACTTGTCCTTGATGAACCTGAAATTCAGAGATGCATTACGACATGAAAAAGAAACTTACACGAAATTCTTCCAGCATAAATTTCTATAAATCAGTAGAAGGACACAAGCTGGCAGGAGTTAATCTTGGGGTCCACCTCTTGGAACCCTTTAATCCTGTGCATTAAACTCCTACTTAATTTAAAAGTACATCTGTATCAAATACTTTAGGAGGAAGCTGAACTGAACTTGAAGTCTCTTTTCAATGTTCTTTCTCTTTGACACTGTCTTTTGACCAAAGAATTTGGAAAGATAATCTGTCTAGGAAGAATGATGTGGGGAGCACATACACATCTGATTTTACTGGGGTGATTAATTTTGATGGTTTGTTTGAGATAGAGTGAGGCTTGTTCTACAGTACTTCTTCTCTGAAGGCCTTTACCACAAATACAGCAATATCAATGACCAACATGGACAAAAGCATGACAGAAGAGCAGTCAGTGGTCAGCAGAGGAATATATAAAAGCTGCAGAGGGATCAGGGAGGGGAACGGCATGTTTCCCATGAAGGTGAGATCTTCACTGACCTTTGTTAGCTCAGCGCTGGGAGTTGTGGATGTATGAGACCTATGTATGTTGTTGCTCATTAAACAGTGGAAATACTGGAAAATGCTCTGCCATGTTCTGTGGTGCTGTTATACATCTTTAGTATTGACAAACTACTAGTCAGAATAGGCTGGTTTATTAATGTTAAACAATATTCTGTAGTTCATGATGTTTTCACACTGAATTAAGCATTTTTACTCTCATTGTCTTACAGGTAGCAAGAAATCATGACAAAGGCTGTGACGTGGTTCAAGAAAGATGACTGTATGTGAGTGTGTTTATACTGTTCTGCAGAGTACTAGATCGAAAGTCTTTAATCTTCTTGGTTTGAAAGCAAGATTTACCTTTTTCTGTTACTATTTATCTCCAATTTGAAATGTTCAGAACATAAGTCATAAATCAAACAAAACTTTATTTTTTCTAACATTGTCTTTTTTTAAAAAAACCTACATACATAAAAACCACAGTACTTCAAAACTTTCCCTTTTTTTGGCAATACTGAACATTTGATATTCTAGTTTTCCTTTTTATCTTCTGTTATTTGTTTTCACTGGATGCGAGATGATGAATTCCACTTAGAACCTTCAGGGATGAAGCTGCTGTATGCATGTTTTTCATTTGCTTTTAGTTCACTTTTTTCCATTTTGATACACTTTAAAACCGACAACTTGGGAAAACTGCAAGGTGTTTATAGTAATAGTGGAGAGTATATCAAGATGATGACAATGAAACTTGCATGCTGTCCTCCAGACTTTCTTCAAGCTAGAAAAGTTTGGAAACAAACGGAAATGGAGGAGTGAGTTGTCAGAACTGAAAAACAGAAATAGATTGAAATCAGTATGACTTCTTAAATATCAGTTCTTGGACTGTACTCAGTGACAAATATAGAATATGATCACTGTTTATTTTAAAACTTAATATTTTTCAAAACATATTTTGTGAAGCACTTCAGAAAGATGGAAGAGTTCTAAAGTTCCTGTAATGGAAACTTTTACAAAAACCAGTTTTAAACTTTTTAGTCTGCCTTAATAAAAGTGGCCTTAGATTTGTTTACAGCAGGACTGAATTTTCTGTCCTGGTGGATTATATTTATCTTTAGGCTTTTACTCACTTAAAATAATTATGGAAATTTTAAAACTTTTGGTAGAATACTGGTCTCACTCTCTGTCTCAGAAATTATGTGTGTAGCATGATTCACAGTACAGGCACATATTTCAGGAAGCTGCATTGCATGATGGAATGAATTATCCTAACAGCTGCCAAGAGCACCTAGTTATTGAACTTACCTTGAGCTTGTCACAGTGTCATAAGTCCAAATCTATGGACAGGAGGAGAAAAAAAATGGCTTTTTTTACAGTGTAAAAGAGAATATGTGGATTGTTAATCAGATTATGACTTATCAGTATATTTGTTGCCACAGATATTAATATATGTTCCTCAGGCCCCTACAAAGGATAGAAAGCTCTGTTGAGGATCTAGGAAATATCACTCCCTTTTCATTTAGATATTCTCCTTTGAAGACTGCTGGATCAGTTCCTACCAAATATTAAGCTTGTTGCCATTGTGGATACCTAAGTACAAATTTATGGCATTATACAAGTTATCATGCAAACACCAGACTCATCCCTTTCTTTACTGTTTTTTTCCCTCTAAAATATAAAGATCACAGAATATTATTATCATTTTGCTGAAATAATGAAATTTGAATTAGAAATATACCTAGTTTAAAGGTATAAGCCTGAACGTATAGGGTGTGCTTTGCCCTGATGATCTCAGTATTCAATGATATTGCATCAGCTTTCCTAAACCACATAGCATTACTGTGTTATGTTAGTCACAAGGGAATCATTTACGTGCAAAACAAAATAACCCTTCCCAGATCTTGCCAAAAAGGCTTGATTTTAGACATCACAGTCTACTGGGAAAAACACAGTGCTTTTCAATCTGTCTTCTCTAGAGCATAATATGCCTGTCGTAATGTATCTTACACACTGATAATTTGTCTGTGGCTCTACAGTAGTAGAAAAGCATTAAAAGCAGCAACCAGTTCTTTCCAGGTTAGAGGTCATGCCTTTTATGTTTACACTGGGCCAACTGCAAAATCTCTTACACCTTCTGAATAGATGTGTAGCACACATATTAAGTGGTAACTCTAGATACAAAGAGTAAGATGTCATGGAAGTTTGACCTCGTGCTTGAGGGACGAAGAAACATTCCCCTTCCCTCTCCCTGCCCCACGTCTTACAGATCAATTTATATTCATTATCTAAAGATGGATACCCTATAACCATATTTCTTTTAATCCTACTCTTGAGTGAACAACAATTTACAGTGGCCTTTTCAAAGAAAATATAACTCCACCTGACTGTTTACTAAAAGTCATTAAAGAAAATTAGAGACTGTTGTTCCATCCTCTCAACAATCAGGTTTTGTTTTGCAAATAAGTGAGGAGCTACATTATTTCCCAAGAGTCCATCACCATTTTCCACTGGATAGCATTTGTTGATTCAGTAGTAATTGTCTTATGGAGACAGCATAGATTAAAAAAATGCAACTAGAAAATTCCGCACCAGAAGTAGAAATTCTGTACCACTGATTTCTCAGTGAAAGAGGTATAAAAAATATTGCATCCATAGCTTATGAAGGGAGAATTGTGCAGAAATCTTATACTTGGTAGACAGAGTGGTATAAAACCAATTCCATCTGTTTCATTCTTAGAGTGTTTTTTTCAGCTTTACTATGGCTTATAAAGGTGCAGATTGTCCATTAATACGTGTCTGTATTGCAGTAGATAACTAAACATTGTTTTTTAGATGAATAATGTTTCTAGTCCTCTGTGTTGAGATTTTATAAGAATTGCCTCTTTAAGACATCTTGTCATATCCAGAAAACTGTGATTGTACTATGCTTGCAAACATGTATAGACAAAATACTGACTTTTGGGCCATATACGTCACTTCCACCAGAGTGAAGTGTTTAACTGCTGGTGGTATTAGACTGGGGATTATCTATCCTGCTAATATTTACGTGTCGCTCTGAAACAAAATATATTATGTTTTTATTGTTTCGCTGTGCAGAAGGGGCATGAGAACCTACTGTAGGAAGACCAAGAGTAGTGAAGAAAGCGTATCTTCATCCGTGCTTTTTATTGTCCATATAGAATATCCCCAAGGCATGAATTTAGCAGGAGATAAATGTGTATCAACTATATCCCCTTCCATTTAGAACTACAAACAATTCACTATAAATTGAACTGTATTGAGCAAAAGAGTAATGTTTGTTGTTCTATATACAAATTCAGTGGTTAAAAAAAATCAATCAGAAAGCGTTCCAAACAATGTAAACAACATTAAATGCAGCAATTATAAGATAAGCACTGAAGTAATTTTCACATGAGAAGGTGTGGGTGTGCAGAAGTAAACCTACTGTCTGGTGGTTGTTGCAAGACTTAGTTCCATGCCAGTTAGGGTTTATTGCTGCTAATTATTAAACACATTTTAAAATGGCAGTTAAAAGATGGGAAACATACCTGAATGGCAATCTTGTAATTGTGTTGTAGTAAGTCACTAAAATTTTCTTTTAAGAAAGTGGCTGAATGAGAACAAGTAGCACTATTCTGTCTTCACAAGATCTGCACAGACATACCCCATCCTGAAAACGAAGTCATTACTGGGGTACGGCAGTATGAATTAAGAGCTGCTGCAAAAGGAAAATATAACTGGAAATTAAGAAAACTTCCTCGAATAAAACCTATAAATGCTCCCTCCATACAGAAGGAATCATAACAATTTAGAAGATAAACTGCATGCAATATTTCTAATGCATATTCAATATAGGGTGTGTGAATCCACAGCCTCTTAATCCATGATGGTGGAACCATGTCACTGAGCTGACATGCTGAGCTCTGCAGAAATATAAAGTCTTTGGTCATGACAAATTATAGAGCAACACAATTTGATTATGTACTCCAGGCGGCATAGCATCACAAATGCACTCATATCTGTGAGCTACTACAAAATAACTCATTCACCCTTTTTTGAGAATCATGTTTTCATGTCCCTCATGTCCCCATGTTGTCCTCATGACAACACATCAGCACATCCTCTGATTGGGAATTTTTCTCCTGCATAAATTCTGGGAAGTCTGAAACTGGAAGCTAAACTGATCAAAGGCAGATTGGGTCATCCACATTTGGCAAGAGGAGTTGGAGAACAAATGTGACTCAGCTAGGACAGATTTTGGCTGGACATTTTCATTGCAGATAGTGTGAAGTGCTAATACATTTTGTAAGTTATATCATGGTCCTTCTGGTTATGACAGACTTGTGACAGAAGACCAATGTTAGCATTTGGTTAAACAAACCTGAAACATTTTAGGAAGCAGAAAATCTGTAACTGAACCTAATTCAATCCTACCTTCTGTGAAGTAACATTTTCAAAAACATTCCTTGTCTCTAGGAAAGAGAGTTGAGATACATGTCAAGGTACCCCTGGTGTCCAGGTACACCTTTCCTAAAGTTCCACTGTTGCAGCTATCTAAAATACCTGCACTAGCCAATATTTTACTTAATGATCCATTAGAAATTTAAGATTAAATTTGTTTCCTTACTGCCATTTGAAAAGTTCTGGCACATTTTTAAAAATCTTTTACATGTCTTTACATTCTACTCCTAATCTAAATGCTGGGCTGATACTACTAACATTTTAAAACAATTATAATTTTAGTTCTGTTTATTTTTATCTGAGATTATACAGAAATAATTTATCTTGTTTGATTACAGGGTGCCATTATTGTATAAAATGAACCCAATGAAGGGTAAAAGTAGTGATTATGTGAAGCCAGAATCTCTTGATCAGAAAAGAAAAGGTGATAAATTGAGTGTCCAAAGAAAGATAACGGGAATGAGAGGCAAAGGAAAAGGCTGGGGAAATTAATTTTATTTAGTTTAGTAACCTGGAAGGCAGCTGAGATATCATGGCAATCTTTCAACACATGTTTTTTACAAAGGAGGCTGTCATCAGTGGCTTTCTGTGGCTACCAGGGTATCAAATTTTGGGGGGGAGGTGGGGTTGTGTGTGGAAATTAACATGGAACATCAGGAAAAGTTTTCTTAAATATGAGATGACCCAAACAGGGTACATACAGAGTTGTAAAACATACTGTGTTTTAAGAACAGGTTGAATAGACATCTGTTGACAATGATGTCAGTATACATATTCCGCCTGTGAAAGAAGCTGATCCTAAAAGCATTGTGGTGGTTTTGCAGATAACCATTTCTACAGCTATTCAAATTCTGGTTTTGATCTCTTTGGCTATGGTTGTACTGTTGTCCAACACTGCAGAAACTGTTTGAAAACGGAATTGTGAGAGTCTCCTGTAGTTCTTTGTCCTCAGACTCACAAATGGACCTGTTTACATCTTTAAAAGTTCTGGTTAGGAACTAGGAAAGATACAGTTGTCTATACATTATCAATTGCCCCTGACTCCAGCTTGAAGAAAGCTCAAGATGTAACTACCTGACTAGAGAAAACAAAAGGAAGGCAGATAGGAAAAGTAAAAAAAAAAAAAAAAAGATCATTTGAGATGCAACAATAAATACTGCTTCTTTTCTCTCTTGATCCACCCCTTTGTCTCTCTGCTTTGAGAATTCCCAGGGCTCTGGCACTTCTCATGTTCTTTCTGAATATCCAGATGTGCCTGTAAACATGCTATAGCAGGATGGGATCAGCATTGGCCACTGATGCCCAGAATTCAGTTATTAATTCATCTCAGATTTTGATTACCTTCTTTCATGGGAAACTTGGCAAAAATGGAACCACTGCCTCAGGGTACAGAAGATATCAACCTAGTGCGCTTTTCAGCTCCCAACAGTGGTTGCAGTGAGCACCAGCCCAGTCTCTGGGGAGTATAGAATAGTCATATTTTAACCAGAGTTGCTGAAAACATGCCTTCTGGGTGGTGGCATTCAGTTGCTAGAACATCAAAATCTATTTCCCTTTATTCAAAATGGGCCAGTGAGGCATCTGAATTAGCAAGAAACTTAACAATTATATTTCAGTATACTGCTAAGTGTGGATTGTTTCCTTTAGTTCTTCTTATCTTTCCTCTCTCAAATTGTTCCAGATACTTTGAAATGTCAAGATGCGTTTCATTACTAAGGTTCCCACCTGTATAATGACTCAGACACCAGGATTGTTTTGAGAACTGAGGTTTCAGGTCCTCCCACTTTTGGTCAAGAGCCACAAAGCACTCCATCTCCCAGCATTGTACCCAGAGTTGCCCACGATGACGGCTGTCTGCTGACCAGATACAGCAGTTAGGTTCACACTAACCTTTAATGACTCTCTTTGATCTGATCACATCCTTATGGCTCATGGCACTTTTTTCCTACATGAGCAAAGTAAGGCATGGATAAACGGAGGATATTTCCACTAACTGCTTCAGTGGTTGATTTTCAGAGATAGGCACAAAAGAAGAGATTTCTTGTACCTTCTCTCTTTATCCACTGAATGCCAACCCTGTCCTAAACATTAGGTGATTTGTGATTAAGTTGCAAGTCAGATTGTAAAGAAAGCAATTATACAAGAACACACTCGTTTGGCTAATTGCAAAGGAAGGTACATAACTACAAGATGGTAAAGAGGCATTGTTTAAATCTTGGCAAAGCACAGGCTGAATTGGTAATAGTTATCCACAAAGACTTCTTGCTTCAATGTTGTTACCGCAATATCACTTTCCCCTCCAGTGCTTGTTCTGTAGAAATAACTATGTGATGTTAAAGTACTAATAGTAATTAAAAACCCTTGGCTAGACTGCCTCATTGTATCTTTAAAAAAAAAAAAAAAAAAAAAAGCTATGCACATTCATCATCAATTTCATCCCAGTGGCATTGCTCAGCATAGTTAGTATTAAGATTTGGAGCTATTTTGCATAAACAGGATGACAGCTCAACACAGTTGGAGGTGATTTTATTGCCAATTTTACTGGTGTTAAACTAGTGGGTATTTAAGTGACACTAAACCAATTTAGAGTTCAACGCACAAAAGTCTTGGCTCCAGAATATTTTAATATCAATGTAAAACTCAATTTTAGGCTTTTCAATTCCTTGCTTTGTGGCAGGCAATCACTTTTGGTTTAAGTACATTGCCTCCCTGAATACCATCCCATCTCGCTATGAGAGCAGAGTCTCAGGTAGGTGGTCTCTGGACCTCTTCATGAGGACTGTGGGTGCACAGTCCAGTTGAAAAGCATGCCGCGAGATTCACAACCCTAATTCATAATCATAATAATGAATTGAAAAGGTTAATCCAGGGTTTTCAGCAAACAAAGTATACCTACTAAAGTTGATATCATTGCTAGATTTTTTGTTCCCCCAATAAATGATTAATATACGGAAATAAAAAGCTCCAACTTTAAATTTGCTGCCCTCCTTAAAAAAAACCTGCTGTGCACTTCTCTACCAGCAAATGTATTATCTCTTTTTTATTTCTTTTCCTTTTTTTTTTTTTTTCCCCAACATAAGGAATGAATTATTCAGAAAGCCTGATTTCATATACCTATTTTGCCTGCTGGAGAGGAGGCAGCATGCTGCAACACCAGGAGAGAGCCAGGCACATTGCTTGCAGAGCTGTGCATGGTGCCTTCCAGGGGCTTCTCTGCTTTCGGGTTAGTGGAGAAGGCACAGGGAGTTAATGATGGCATCAGCTGTGGAGGCAGCTGTTTTGCCCACACTCTGTGCTAGAGGAAATGTACTGCGGGGGCGGGGGCGGGGGAAGGGGATGCGTGTGTGTTGGTTTTGTTTTGTTTTGTTTTGTTTTGTTTTGTTTTGTTTTGTTTTTCCCTCACAATAGGGTGTGAATGGGAAGGAGTAAAAGAAAGATTTGGAGGATCAAAGAGAGGCGAATGTTTCAGAGTTAGCCCAGAGTTAGCCCTGCTGTTCTTTTCCTTTTTTTTTTCCCTCCATGTTTGAACATACACTGCAGCCTCCAAATTGTTCATGAGTCATTTTATTCTGGTAATTTATATATTTGAAGATTTTGTTGATGGATTTCAGAAATGATTTATTCTTCAGATATTGCTTTATTTACTTACCTAATGGATTGATTGATGCGCCAGCATCCCTCAGGCAGCAGAGGCCCCACTTCTGTTTTTTTCAAAGGAAGTGAATTGCTAACAGCTAGGAGTTTCACAAACACGCTAAGTCAGACCTTCCTTATTGTTCTGTGTTTATAATAAGTTCCTGTTGGCCCACATACAGTACCTGTCACTGCCTATCCATTGAAACAGAATCCCACATCAGGCAGTTGTGAGCTATGGCAGACACTGAGTGATAAATACTGCAAAAGGCTGTGGAATGCAAGCGATGTCTTTCACTAGCCTCGGTGCTCAGAGGATGCTGCTCTCTCAGACAGCACTTTCCCAAAAGCAGCAGGACTGTTTTAGAACAATGGGAATTATTACATCTGGTATTGCTTATTTGAGATGAGAAATGTGTAGGCAGAGTGGACTACAGTGTGCCTTGCTGAAATGGAGCCTTCACATTGCCTGCTGCTTTGTGCAACTATTTATCTAGCTCATTTTAATTTTGAGCTGCATATTCCCTGCTAAAAGAGGCAGCAGTCACTGGGAAAAGGGGAAGTCAGGAGGACACAAGCAGGTGCTTACACACAATATCATATATTCTTTCTCTCCTCCTCCACCCTTCCTGTCCTCACTCCCAATACCTCTTCTAAGTACCTTATTTGTTCTCCCATCACCTCATGGTGGATCATAATGAGTTTTGAAGTAGAGAGGGTTTGTAATACATTAATGGAACTGTACTTGTGCAAATGCTGAAGCTGCAGATTCGGCTGGCCCCATTTCTAACTTTGTTGCTTAGGCGGGCGGTTCCAGCTGGCTGAACACCTCTGGAGGTTTGCCCCCCACAACAGGAAGCACTAAAACCATATAAAGGGTTGTGGGTGAAAATCAGAGCAAATGAACTGGGGCATGGGGCTTGAATCAGAATCTCCTGCTTTTCCTCAGAAAAGCCTGGGATCATTTTGCTGTTGTTGTTGTTTGATCTTTAAAGTGTTTTACAAACACACCTAAGCAAGTCTCGCAATCCTCTGCAAAATAGGTCAGAGACCATTTCATAGATGGGACATAATCAGGAAGCCAGGTTACAGCAAAAGAAAAAGATGCTGTGAGACCAGGAAGAGATCCCAGATATGTATTAAGACTGACTGTGCTTCCTTTGATTTGACATAATGGAAGAACAAAAAGCAGCACAGCTGATGGCCTGCACCAAAGTGCACGTTATTTGATTCAGCTCAGATTCTAACCAGCTGGTCCCCTGCAAATCAGGGAAAGCATTTGAGTGCTCACAAATCAACAACCGCTGCTTCTCATCAAACTGTCTTTGTAGTTGGTTTGGCACCTTGCTGTACAGATAGGTATCATATTATTAGTATAGGACTGAATACACTGATGATGAGGTAATGTTCCTATGGAAGTATCTATGCTAACAGATGTGTTCATACAAAGACCTATAATATCATTATGCAGCTGCTCAAATGAATGCTGGGGTTTTTTGTTTGTGTGTTTGTTTTTTAAGCTTGCTGAATAATTGTACTCTAGAATCTCAGCTTTCATCAGAAATATTAAACAGTTGCCTTATGTCTGGAAGGTCAGTTAGTGAAATGTGAGTAGAGCAGGAGCCTGAGTCCACAGTGAACTCTAAGACTATTTGAGCTTTCTTCTTTGCTGTCACTACTATCTCAATTCAGAACACTACTGGTGGCTCTTTAATTGTTGATACTACTTAGAGACTTACTGATAGTTTAATAGTCCTAGTAAGCGTGTGGTTAGCTGTGCTACTGGTATTGAGAAGAGGATGTTTGCTGGCTTATGCAGAATTTTATTTTTTTCTTCTAACATCAAAATCCAACATAAAAAATGATCAACACCTTGAACTGAGTCACTGGTAATTAATTCTTTGTCAGTACCTGGAAATTTAACCCAACTCTAAAGCCTTCCTGAGGGCAAGGAGCCCTACAATTGCCCAGTGGCTTCTTCTACCACACAAGTACACGCGGCATATTTAAAACCAGCTACCTCCCCAGAATCACCAACACACAGGAATACATAAATAGAAATAAAGATTAAAAAGTAGTAACGTGAGATAGCAACTATTTCACTCATAGTGCCGTACCCTACAAGAAAGGCTCTGAGGATGAGATAGCAACAGAAGGGATGTTCTCACTTGTAGCATTGCAGGGTTCTTGCCAAATAGTCCAGATTTAGTATACACATACAGGGCAAAAGGCCTCTGAGTAAAATGAGAGTCATGCAGAATTGTTCTGAAGCCTGCCCAATGCACAGCCGATGAGAATCAGGTAGTTACTAGAAAGTTTTCCTCGCAAATAGCCTGACTCACCAAGGTTTAATAAGCGTGACACCCTGCCTCCCAGAAACTGTATCAAAACAAACATCTATGTATTATTCAGTGCAAAAATGTAAGGCAACAGATAACATGTCATAAATAATCAATTTGTAATTTTGTGTGTAAGGTTTGCCTTTTGGCAAATTAGATGAGGTAAGATAGATGACTTCAAATATATGATTTGAAGGTTTGTAGACGCATAAATTGCCATTTGATATTAGTTCTGTATGTGGGGTATTTCACAGAGTAATTTCACAAGTTTTTGAAGGATTACATGAACCCAAAATTTTAATGAATGATGATTTAATCTGGATTGTGAATGATACAGAATAAAAAAGCCTACAGAAGTTCCTTATAAAGATAATGGAAACCTCTGAACTTTAGAAAGTCTGAAAATCAGTTTAGCAGCCATCATATCTATTAGACATACGCTAAAAAAAATAACGTAACTGCTGATTCAAATTAAATATAAGCCACAACTGAAATACTCCATGTACAATACAGAGTGCATCTACACGAACTTCGTGTTCAGATTTAATTCTTTCTCCATATGTTGAAAGTCAACAGGCCCTCACAGGACCTACTGGAAAATTATTTCACCTGGTATTAGACAGACATTTACATTACAGCCATTTTTATATTATTAAGACTTAACTAATCAGTTGCTTTCTCAATACATCCTCAGGAAAAAAAAAATCAGTACAGCTTTGGTCACCACAAAGGAATTCTGCTCCAACTAACAGCTCCATTGAAAAGGCCCTGAAGTCCACTACCTTGTTGTATGGCCAATTGCACAGTCCTTTACCCTTTGCTCTGACCCAGGCTCTCCGCCACATCAAGGGCTACCGCTTCAGGAAATTCCCAAGGCACTTACACTTTTCTTCCTGAGTTTTTATGGCAGCTGTGTAAGGCAGTGTTCAGCTAAGCCCCAGATGAGCTTTTGCTGCAGCAGAGACAGCCAGCTGTATTTGCATGTGGATGAGTAAACAGGGCCAAGAAAATCTGTGTTCAGATTGGAAAAAAAAAAAAAAAGAGAAAAAGAGCCTACTTGTAACTTCATTAGCTTTTCTTTAAGTGCAATAGCCTCATGAGTAATGTAATTACATTCACTGACTCAAAATAATTCCAAAACCTCCCTCCATCACAAAACAATATGAAAATATTGTAATGTTCCACTCTCCTACACATGATGCTGAAACTATAGAAATGAGTGGCTGAACTCACAGCTACACTTTAAGAAAAAACACCTTTCAAAAGCCATCTTGACAGACAGCATGCACTTTGTGGGACCCAAAATGCATGGGAATCCAGATCTGTCTCCAGTGTCATAAGAGAATCTGGTATCAGAGGAAGCCTTGGGTATTGAGTCAATGCTGATTCCAGCATCACCACTGACACAGTGTCCAGCTAATACCAGCTGAGTTTAACATAATAGAACTGGTCTGAGCTGTGCTGATTCTGTGCCGCAAGACAGCCAGCCAGATACAACAGCGACAGGACGCAAGCAGCATAGGAAATGAAATGGTTCACAGTAAATGAACCAGTACTATATTAGATGCCAGTTACATGTTGTTTCAAAGATTAATGTTGTCAGAAAGGAATTTAAATAATAGAAAGGGATGTGTGTGTGTTTGTGTGTGTGTGTGTGCATGGCACGGAAAGGTTGGAAATGTAAGTCTGAATATCTGCTTACTGGTACGGGAATGGATATATTAGCATTGCTATGGATGGGAAGAAAGGCCATGAAGCAGCCAAGAGTTGAGCCTCTAACCATGTCCAATGTGAAATAGACATTTCCAGAAGCTAGAGCAGACCCAGCTGTGCTAATTATTCATGCTGTTAATAAGAGCTGTTTCTTCTTTCCAGCCAACCTGCCTCCTGAGTATTTATTAAACATCGCAATCACTGCTAAACCTGTTTATGGGGAATAGCTTTATCAAAGTGATGAAATTATCAGAGAAAAGATTCAGGAGTAGCAAAGAGCATTGAGGTGAATGACAACTAGAGACTGTTCCAATATGAATTTGGCAAAGCAGGAGTGGGTCCTTCTCTTATGAAGGTCAATTAAAAATTCTAGCTGTACTGTAAACATAATTTTCCATATAACAGTTACACACAATGTCCAAAGTAGTCCCTTAATACAAAATATCAATTTGATTTTCCTCAGGAGATTAGCTCTCCTTTTACAATGCAAATATTTTAAAGTGTACTAAACACATTCCAGCACCTCAGTATAAGGACTAAATTATTTGCATGCAAAATTACCCGAAGTAGGCAGACTGGCACAAGCTTATGCTTCTGCCATATGTGCTGAAGAATTTGAGCCAGGAAACTAGTGGTATCTGGATACTATTTACAATTTAAATTTGATTTTATATTGTTATTCAAAAGAAAATAAATAAACAGCTTTCATTAAAATTAATGCTCTATGTGATGCTAAGTTTACCCCAAAGTTATCTGATTACACTTTTTCCAGTTAAAAACATGGTCCAGGAAATGTAGAGAATTTTCTCATTATAACCGTGGCACTTTTTTAAAAATTTATTTTCAGTGCATCTATTTTTCAGATAGCTTTTTTAAAAAAAATCTGAAAGCTGTATCACTCACATCTCTTTTAGACATTAGTACTTGTGTCACTTCACGTTATCTCCTGCATGCTGTGTGTAGCAGGTTGTCACCAAACTTTGTATTATGGCAGAGTAAAAATGACTTTTTTTTTTCCTGCGTAGGGATTCAGGACCTACCATGGCTTTTGTTTGCACCACAATTAAGTTTGGAGGAACTCCACAGATTTCGGATCAGCTGCTGAGGTTTTGTATTGACAAAATGGAAAAACAGTTAGACCTGTGTACTTATCAGTGAAATACCAGGATGTGGAAAACACAAATCTTGTGCTTCAAAAGCTGATAAAAACGCCATTTTCCAGAAACAGTGATCAGCTTGACATAGGATGGGGGATGATGGGAGGGGATTTTGCCTGCCATTCCAGCTGCACTTATACTCTTGAGGGACCTTTGCCTGCAGGACCCGTTGACAAACCTTCAACCGGTGGCAACAGCCACCCTCAGTGCCAGTGCTGTGACAGCCCGATGGTACGGGTGTTGCCTGCCGAGGGAATCTGGGCTGGTGCAGCTGTGCTGCCTGCCTTACCCATGAGAAACAGCTGGGAGAATTAGACTGAAGCCAGCTTTGTGTCCTCATGCAAGCGTCAGAAATTTAAGTCACAGATATAATTTATCTGGCTTCAAGTGCCATCACACTGAGGAGCTGAGTGTTTAATAATAGGTTTCCCTTGCCCCAGTGCTAGGTGTTGTCTCTGTGTCTTCAGGTAATATCTATACTTTGCATTTGAATAACTTTTAGTGGGAAGAAATACCTCACCTTTTTGGCTCTTTTACATTTAGAAGAAATCCAAGGACCTAAAAGTGGTAAGACCAAAACAAAACAAAATTTAAGGAATGTGCCTTCAAAATCAGTTTTGGACCATGGAAGCAAACCAATTTCCAGACAAAATTATCTCATTTATTTTTTCCTGATTTGTGCCCATGTTTTTCCTTAAATGAGTCTAACAGAGTGGTAAACAGATCCGTAGAGTGAATGGGAAAGGGGAGCTGTCAACATGAGGCGCTTCCCCTCCAGAGCAGCAGAGATGCCACCAGAGCACCTCGCCCTGCTCACGCTTACCTTCACCGTCAAGTCCACAGAGCCCTTCCTGTGGAAACCTGTTTTCAGTCAAAACAGAACCAGGTGTCCCGTATATCTCTTTCTACCTGATGTCTAAAACTAAATCTGACATTTACTTCACTCACGGAAGATAAGTACAAGGAGTTAGTGCTTGCTCTAGTGCCAGCATCCCAAGCTAGCAGATATTCCTGCCAAACAGAAAAATAAATGAGAATAGTAGGTTTTCTTTCTCTCCTAATGAAATCTGAACACAAAAAGAAAATGCTTAGCTGACATAAAATTGACATACTTTCTGTGGCCCCTTAGGTAAGCCGGACTGAATGAAGATTTTTTATTTTTTTAATTATTGCTGCTTTTCAACATAAAACTGATCAACCTTGATCTCACTGTAACCACGGCATCTAAGTATGCTCATATATTTATCCAACATATGCTAATATCACTAAAAAAATGCTTATCCCCACGCTTCTCTTGCTTTAAAATGATTACAGTATGTCACATACACAAACCAACAAAAATATATTTTTAGATTCAATCCTGCCTTCCTAAAAATCATCACCTTTGATCTGTTTTCAGTCCCAGGAACACTGAACAAAAACCTTGGTGCATGAACTCTTTCCTGAGACAATTTTGCTCTAAGAGCCAACATTTCTTCTGCACTGACTTTCCAAAAACATCCCACAAAAGTACTCGAAATTTGTGGTTATGTAGAAAGTTTAGTGGAAATTCTTCATGTTACACGTCTACCCTTGTGTATTAATACCAGTGCATTTTAAATGGTGGTTTGATTTCAAACATTGAATTAATGAAGTGGAAAAAACAAGCCGAGTCAAACCTGCTGCCAAAAGGCATGCCAACATCTCCCTCTACTGCCCGCGGCGGGGAGAGCAGAGCCTGGGTGCTCCTGAAGGGGAAACTGGGGTCCTCATCACAGGGCACCCCGAAAGCAGCAGGCATTTCGGCTGTACGGTGCCATCAGCCGTCGACTTTAGCAGTTTTCCAGTTTACTCACAGCAGGAATAAACCCATTGAACGCGAGCACTGCCCTTTCACACCTTTCATATAAGACTTTTTGCTAGAACTCTGCATTCCTGAGCACCCTATGCATGTGGTAATGGACTCGTTGGTGTGTTGCTCCCTTTGCCAAAAAATATCAACTTGCAGACAGATGCTAGAAAGTACATCCTTGCAGAGTGCAAATCTGAAAGGTGTCTTTCACCAGTTTCTGTCTCCCCAGTTCCATGAGAAAAACAAGTCTCCTTCGAAAAGTCTCTGAGGAACTTTTAGAAGCCTGTCTGGTAATTTTAAAATACAGAGATGGGAATATAACGTCAACTTTTGCATGCAGAAATGGAGGGTAAGTATTCTTGAACATTAGGAATAGGGTCCTTCTGTGGCTGGCTTTTGAAAAAATGTGCAAGCAAGATGTGCAAAGTCTCTTTGCCACATAAACATCTTCTTGCTAGGACTATCTGTGACAGCAGACACTGCACAGGTGAGTGGGAGGTTATGGGGTCATAGTTCCCCCTTCCAGTCAAAGAGAATGACCTGCAGAGCAAATGATGCCTGTTCTCTCCTAGGAAGAGCGCTGTGTCATTGCAGGAGCTCCAGAGTGCCTCCAGAAAGCTGTAACATTTCTACCTCTTTTGAGTACTGGAGGATGCTCAAGTTAGTTTGTAAAGGTTATGTCTCCAATAGAAGAGTCATACCCTTTTCTTTCTGTTTCTGTGATTCAGTTTTTCTTCTTTGTCTAAACCCATGCAAACCTGTCAACCGCATCACCCATCTCTGCTTAGAACTGCTGTCCTCTGAGCACCTGAAAAAACATATGACAGACCTATCCAGTCTCACTCATTGGAAGTGAGCTGTCTCCTCTTACTTTTGGCTTCATTTTCATGCAGCCATAAAGATTCACGGCATATATCAATGGAAAATGTAATGTAACACTCAGAAGTTTTCAAATCTCACTCATTCAAATGAGTGTGACTTGACAAGTCTGATGTGATAAAATAATGCAAAGGGGTTTAAAAGATTTCACTTAAATGCACAATGAAATGAAACCTTTTTTCTTTTCTTTCTTTTTTTCTGCCCCCTCCCCCCCCTTTTTTAACCTTAGGAATTAATTCTATAAAGCTGTATCAAACTAATAGAAAATAGGGAGACTCTTGGCATAAAGTCTGTCATTTCTCACCTCAAAGCAAGACTGCTTTGCAGTCACCCTCGCACTGGCAGAGTTTTACAGGGGGAGGTGAAGTGTGGGTGTGAGGAAGGCAATTGCGAAGGTATGAAAGACTAAAGAATTGCCTACAATGGAGTAGCAACTCTATCAGAATAAACTTGCACAGACACATTTATAAATGAGCAAAGAAACTAGCTGCAGCACACCTTAGCCTGCATGGCTAACACACTGTAAATGCAGAGAAGAAGGAAGAGAGAGGAGAGGAGAGGAGAGGAGAGGAGAGGAGAGGAGAGGAGAGGAGAGGAGAGGAGAGGAGAGGAGAGGAGAGGAGAGGAGAGGAGAGGAGAGGAGAGGAGGAGGAAGTAATAAAAGCTCATAAAAAAGATCACCCATCCGCTTGCAGCTGAGTGCTTCAGTTGGTGGATTAGGTTTTCAGCACTTGGATAGTTAGATGCTGTGATAGTGAGCACCATTTTACAATTTTTAGATTGGTTTGACAGGAAAATATCTACACATTTTGGAAAAGTAAAGGGTTTACAGATGTTGGTGAATCCTAGTAATCACAGGTATTAGAGACATAAAGCAAAAATATCAAACTTGAGTAGCTAAGCATAGGCTTTCATGTTTCTATTTGATACATAAATAGTTGCGGATGAGTCTTCAGAAGAGCTGGAATCACACAAGTTCTGTTGAGGCTGGCAGGACCAGAAGGTTGGCATTTCATCTGAAAGTTCTAATTTATTTAGACATGTGAATCCAGCTTCTTAATTTTATGAACTCTGTTGTAAAGGCCAGCCTCAAATGATTTAAATGTAGCGAGATCTAATGAAGAGGACTGCAGTTCTTAGGATTCATAACTCTCTACTGAAGTGACACTTGATTGGAAAGATGCATACGTACACATCCTGTTTACTTTAGTGGGAGTTCCAGCTATAGCAGATGGAACAGAATACCTCCTTTTTGCAACTTCCTCTAAAGCAGGATCATAGAGTACAACCATTAACCCAACACAGCTGAGTCCACCTCTAAGCCATATCCCTAAGAACCACATCTATACATTCTTTAAGTACCTCTAGGGATGGTGGGTCAACCACTTTCCTGGGCAGCCCGTTTCAATGCTTGACAACACTTTCAGTGAAGAATTTTTTCCTCATATCCAATCTAAACCTCCCCTGGTGCAACTTGAGGTCATTTCCTCTCATCCTACCACTTTCTGCTTGGGAAAAGAGATGGACACCCAGCCCACTACAGCCTCCTTTCAGGTAGTTGTAGACAGTGATACGATCTCCCCTCAGCCTCCTTTCCTCCAGGCTGAACAACCCCAGTTGTCTCAGCTGTTCCTCATAAGACTTGTTCTCTAGATCCTACACCAGCTTTGTTGCCCTTCTTTGGATGAACTCCAGCACCTCAATATCTTTCTTCTAGTGAGGAGTCCAAAACTGAACAGAGCATTTGAGGTGCAGCTAAGTTCCAGGGGACGATCACTTCCCTAGTCAAGCTGGCCACACTATTCCTGATACAAGCCAGGATGCTCTTGGCCTTCTTGGCCACCTGAGCACACTGCTGGCTCATTTTCAGCCAGCTGTCAACCAGCACCCCCAGATCCTTTTCCACCAGGCAGCTTTCCAGCCAGTCTTCCCTAAGCCTGTGGCGTTGCATGGGGTTGTTGTGACCCAAGCACAGGATTCAGCACTTGGCCTTGTTGAACGTCATACAATTGGCCTTGGCCCATTGCTCCAGCCTGTCCAGATCCTTCTGCAGAGCCTTCCTACCCTCCAGCAGATCAACACTTCCACCCACCTTTGTGTCATGTGCAAACTTACTGAGGGTGCGCTTGACCCCCTCATCCAGATCATCAATAAGATATTAAAGAGAACTAGCCCCAATACTGAGGCCTGGGGAACACCACTTGTGACCAGCCACCAACTGGATTTGACTCCATTCACCACAACTCTTTGGGCCTGGCCTTCCAGCCAGTTTTTTACCCAGCAAAGAATATATCTACCCAAGCCATGAGCAGCCAGTTTCTCCTGGAGAATTTTGTGGGAAATGGTATAATTTTACTTTGCTAAAGTCCAAGTAAACAACATCCACAGCCTTTCCCTCATCTACTAAGCAGGCCACATTGTCATAGAAGGAGATCAAGTTGGTCAGGCAGGACCTGCCTTTCAAAAACCCATGTTGCCTGGGCCTGATGACCTGGTTGTCCTGTACGTTCTTTGTGATGTCACTCAGGATGATCTGCTCCATAACCTGCCCCACGAGTGAGGTCACAATGACAGGCCTGTAGTTTCCCAGATCCTCCTCCTGTCCCTTCTTGTAGATGGGCATTACTGGGAAAGTGATGTAACACCTTATCCTTGGTGCCATCTTAAGACATATCAAGGATAAGAGGGTCATCAGGGACAGTCAACATGGCTTCACCAAGGGGAAGTCGTGTTTGACCAACCTCATAGCCTTTTATGAAGACGTAACAAGGTGGATTGACGATGGCAGAGCAGTGGATGTGGTCTACCTTGACTTCAGCAAAGCATTTGACACCGTCTCCCACAGCATCCTCACGGCAAAACTGAGGAAGAGTGGACTGGATGATCGGGTAGTGAGGTGGACTGCAAATTGGCTGAAGGAGAGAAGCCAGAGAGTTGTGATCAATGGGGCGGAGTCTGGTTGGAGGCCTGTATCTAGTGGAGTGCCTCAAGGGTCAGTTCTGGGACCAATACTGTTCAATATATTCATCAATGACTTGGATGAGGGAATTGAGTGTACTATCAGCAAGTTTGCTGATGACACCAAGCTGGGAGGAGTGGCTGACACGCCAGAGGGCTGTGCTGCCATCCAGCGAGACCTGGACAGGCTAGAGAGTTGGGCGGGGAAAAATTTAATGAAATATAACAAGGGGAAATGTAGAGTCTTGCATCTGGGCAGGAACAACCCCAGGTTCCAGTACAGGTTGGGGAATGACCTATTAGAGAGCAGTGTAGGGGAAAGAGACCTGGGGGTCCTGGTGGACAGCAGGATGACCATGAGCCAGCACTGTGCCCTTGTGGCCAAGAAGGCCAATGGCATCCTGGGGCGTATTAGAAGGGGGGTGGTTAGTAGGTCCAGAGAGGTTCTCCTTCCCCTCTACTCTGCCCTGGTGAGACCTCATCTGGAATATTGTGTCCAGTTCTGGGCCCCTCAGTTCAAGAAGGACAGGGAACTGCTGGAGAGAGTCCAGCGCAGGGCCACAAAGATGATTAAGGGAGTGGAGCATCTCCCTTATGAGGAAAGGCTGAGGGAGCTGGGTCTCTTTAGCTTGGAGAAGAGGAGACTGAGGGGTGACCTCATTAATGTTTATAAATATATAAAGGGTGGGTGTCACGAGGATGGAGCTAGGCTCTTCTCGGTGACAACCAACAGTAAGACAAGGGGTAATGGGTCCAAGCTGGAACACAAGAGGTTCCACTTAAATGTGAGAAGAAACTTCTTCTCAGTGAGGGTGACAGAACACTGGAACAGGCTGCCCAGGGGGGTTGTGGATTCTCCTTCTCTGGAGACATTCAAAACCCGCCTGGACGCCTTCCTGTGTAACCTCACCTAAGTTTTCCTGCTCTGGCAGGGGGATTGGACTAGATGATCTTTTGAGGTCCCTTCCAATCCCTAACATTCTGTGATTCTGTGATTCTGTGATTTACTAACCATCAGTTAACTGGGACCTCCCTGGTTAGCCAGGACTGCTAATAAAAGATTGAAAGTGGTTTCACAGGCACTTCCACCAGATCCCTCAGTACCCTTGGTTGTATCCCATCCAGCCCCATAGACTAGACTTGTGCATGTCTAAGTGATGTAACGAGTTGCTAACCATTTCCTCTTGGATTATTAGGGCTTCATTCTGCTCCCTGTCTCTGTTTTCCAGCTCAGGGGGCTGGGTACCCCAAGAACAACCAGTCTTGCTATTAAAGACTGAAGTAAAGAAGGCATTAAGTACCTCAGCCTTTTCCTCATCCTTTGTCACTCTTTCCTGACACATCAAATAAAGGATGGAGATTCTCCTTAGCCCTTCTTTTGTTGTGAATATATTTAATGAAACATTTTTATTGTCTTTTACAGCAGTAGCCAAATTAAGTTCTGAGTTAATCCTCATCCACTGCTGGTAGCACATCTCCTACTTGGACCTTGTCAAGGAAGACCTGGGAGATTGTTTCCATGAGGGCTAAGGCAAAAAAACAGAGTATCTCAGGCTTTTATGCATCCACTGTCACTAATTCAACTGCCTCATTTAGCTGCATGATGACACGTTCCTTTCTTATTCTTTTTATTTATCTGTGCATATAGAACCTCATCTTGTTGCTCTTGGAGTCTTTTGGCAATTTCAACCACACCTGAACTTTGGCTTTCCTGACAATATCACTGCATGCCCGGACAGTGTTTCTATGGTCTTCCTTTGCTTCCTGTCCTCATTTCCACCTCCTGTGTCAGACCATTTTCACTGCGGCTCAGCCATGTGTTCCTGTTTAGCCAAGATAGTATTGTGACAATTTATTTTCTTGAAAGTCTGGATTACTTGGAGCTTGGAGGAGATTTCCCCTGAAGACCTACCCCTTTACTGCAGTTGCAGCAGTTCCCCGACAGTTTCATCATTCAGACAGAGCCTTGCCTTATATCAGCAGCAGTTGTCACTGCCATCTGGCATCAGCGTTGTTTTTCATATAGTGCTATGTTATTTACTGCTGCACAATAAATGCATAATACTTACAATATTAAAAATATTTCAGCCTTTACTTTTTGTGTGACTAGTCCAAGAGTCGCTTGTTGTTCTTTGTGTGTGCTTCAAGATTTCGTTGGGTGTTGCTCTGATATTGTTGCTGTGTAGGGTTCTGGGCTATGTTCCAGTTGTAAATCCATGCTCCCTGAGGGAGTGGTGGAGGAAAAGTATTTTTCCCTTGGTAGTGGTGCATTTCTACCAGATATAAAACATACCTATGTGTCTTGAATCTGTGTTGAATATGTGGGTAACTATTTACTTGGAAGATTTTACTGTTGCAGACCCTTGCACAAATGAGAACTTGTGGCCTTGCCACAGTTACAATGGATAAGAGAAGGAGGACTTTCCCATGTGTGATAATCATAAACAGTGATGGGAAAATAAAAACTCTCAAGAACTAGCTCTCGGTCCATTGATACACACTTGTAGTGAGCAAAGGTGAATCTGGAAGGAAAGGAGGAAATACAGCCCCCTGTGAGTAATTTACAAGGAGCTGCACCTTTCTGTCTTTGGAAAATGCTCCAAACACAGCCTCAAGTTTCGTGGGAAATGAGATTGTTAAAGTAATACTGAGCAACCTCCATGTGAATAATAGACAACTCATCAGCTATCACACTTGATCAACTTTCTGTTCTGGATGGCCTCAAGAGACATCCACATAGTTTGAATACTGAATTGATATATTACGTTTCGTTCTTGAAGATGTACATCTTCCTTCAATTTCAATAAAAAATTGCAGAGAACAGATATGATTTTGTTGTTGTTGTTGTTGCTCTAGTCCTACAGTTTGTATAATTTCCACACTTTCATTTGTGGATATAGCATCTTATGCTGTTTGTGAACTGAAAGAGGGCATACTCATATAACTGCTAGATATTTTTCTTGTTCAAAGCAACATACCCTTTCATGACATATGCTCTCAATTTTCTTTCTTCCTTTATCACCATTAAGTGACATTGCTTTACCAACAGGAATAAACTGTCTAACAGCTTCTGTTCCTCACCTATCTACACCAGGTGGATTTTTGTTGCACTGTTTGTATCGACTAAATTACTGCTGTTTCCCATTAAGCTGAAATTTAATCACATTTCTACAAGTTCTTTCCTCAAAGTTAGTGCTACAAAGACTTAAACTTATTCATCCTAGATCTACTTTTTGTAGTCTTTTTTCAGATAGATGTCTTTTCTGAAGGCCTACAAGCAGCTTGTAGGCACAATGTGAAGAGTACCTTTGGTATGAAAGCCAATTCCTCTGAAGTACTATATTACTGACCCTACAAATTAATCTTATCTGACTTCCTTTTCAGAAGCTTAACCAAATCTGAGCATATCTCTTTCTTCTTCTGTAACCCCTTTCTTCTAGTACTTTAAAAGCCTTTGCGTGTTGTGCATGATCTTTCATTTAACAGACTCTGCCTATTCCTGATTTTTAGATGAATGGAGACTGAAAGATTTTGTTTTGTTTCATTTTAGTACAGTTCTTCTAGCACCACCCACTTTAAAGTCTTACAGTATATTCAGTTGCAGTGGGTAATATTGAATTTTGTTGAATTTTGTTTCAGTTGCTGTAAGTATTTTTCCAGTCACTGAAATCACATGTTGATCTTGACTCTCACTATAGCCCAAAGAATACACTGCAATTAATATACGGCTCTGACTGGAGATCCATTGTTGTTTGGATATAGTTGAAACAACTTAATTGTTATAGATGGATAAACAATGACTGTACCATTGCAAAGGTAGATTGAGGCTTATCTGAGTAGCTTTCCACTGCTTGATTGACTTATAGGATGTTCTGCTAAGCAGAACAGGTAGCCTGAGACTAAATCAGCCCAGGCAGTCTGATGGCCATAGGCAGCCCTGTGGCATTAAAGCAACTTTGCTCCCCTTCCCCCTAATATTTACATGTTCTGTTCTTCAAACTTGCTCTGCAGAGATGCAGCTCTAAAGTTAACAAGTCATATTTTACAATGCCATATAACCTGTCAAAACTTCCAATGGTTGTTTCTTCTCTGATCTTTCTTCTTTGCTTCACGCCTCCTGACTGCATCATCGTCTGTGTTTCACTGGCTCTTTGCTCTTTTTATCCTAAATTGAACTTTTAAATTTGAATATTATAAAAAAACCCACCATTCTCTCTGTCTCCTAAGCTTAGTAAATATGATTTAAACAAAATTAAAGCCCAGTCATGCTCAGGTGGGTGGGTAGTTACATGGTGTGTCTTTGTCAGAGACTGAAAAGGACAATAGCTCAAACATTGTGCCAAAACCAGTTCATCCGGCTGCAGGAGATGGGACATTCCAAGGAGCAGGAGACGGGCATTCAGTATAAGGTGAATTGCGATTTACATATCAACGACAAGCTAACGAGCCACAGACAAAAGCCAGCTGACTGATACAGGAGGGCGGGGGGGGGGGCGCGGGGCGCGGTGTTGAAGAGCATGTAGCTTCCGATAGACCCAGCATGGCACTATCAGAAAAGCCAAGACCCTTCAAGATGGCCCGAGACTTGTAATTCTGTCGCGATCACCACCACCCCCCGATTTTTCTATCTTTTGCAATAACATCTCTGCAAAAGGACAAAAATTACGCAAGTGGGCAACGCAGAGGGCTATAAAGGCCCACCTTGTGCAAGCACTGGTGGCGCCCACCCACCATCCTGAGGACCACTCTGCCTACCAGTCTCACCACATGAACTGAACAAGACACTGGAGGACACCGTACATTGCTGGATCTGACTATGAACTCCATCACACATAAAGCAGAGCCGTAAGGATGGTGAAATCTCTCTGTCTCTTTTCTTTCTTTCTTTCTTTCTTTCCTATACTTCTATTATTTTGCTCCCTTTTACAAGCAATATAGGAAAATAAGATTTGCAGCCCCGCATGTGCCACAGACTTTTTATGCTTACCAACTGAACCTACAATAATGTAAATCCTTCTGCCACCAAATCATTTGCTAATTGGGCCAAGCTGCAAAATAAAAGCCTTTTGTTTATGGACCTTAAGTATTGTGTATACTGTTTTCCAACTAAGGGGACCCATGAACCTGAGTCACCTCTCCCCCCAACTCATACCTCTGGGCAGGACATGACAGTCTTTTGGTTTTTATCGTTAGGTTTTTAGGCATTCAGGCAGATACAGTAATTTCAGATGTATGGAGTCTGGAAAAATACTGTTCAGGCCTCATTTTCTAAAAAGGTTAGAGACAGAATTCATTATTACAGAAAATTCATCCTAGTAAACACACAAAAGAAGGAAAGAGATTATTAATAAATAGAGAAAAGTGCTGGAATAAAGAGTCCCCTTTTTCCTGGAAAGAACAATTCAAGGCTTGAATCATGTTTACTTGGGTTATGAACTCTGTCTTCAGCTACATGCAGGAAAATAGGCATCAGAAGTACTAAATCTGACAAAAAGTTTGTTCTGCTGGAATTTTCCTTCTTTACTTTGGACCTGAAATATAAAATGACCAGGGAAACAGTCAGATCCTGATCCCTTTTTCAATTGTTCCAGAAACTGAATTTACCTACTCAGAAGTGGGAGCCTACATCTCTACTCTTAACCCCTTTCCAAAGCCTCACATAGTGGAAGGGTGTAAGGCTGGGTTACCCAGGAGTCATGCCTCCTGCTTCAGGTTGTGTACAAAGGGATGGGATTTAGATTTGCTCTTGGACGACACGTGTATGCTCTTGCCCTGCTGGATTCCCAGTGCTGTTCCCAGCAGCTTATCTCCCAACTACCAGCTGTGGTTCTGCTCAGCTATTCACTTTGGGAGAGACTTTCTGGGAACAGTCAAGTGGGCAGAGCACCCAGAGCACCTCCCACAGCCACCACCAGCAATTAGGAGAATCAGACTTAAGTCCTTGCTTCTGGCAAGGCTTGAGTCTTGGGATGGTTCTGTGGCGTCATGGTGTGGAGTCCCTTTCCCTCTTCCCCCGAAACATGAGATACCTCACACGCCAGATGTGTGGTGCAGCTCTCTGGAGCCTGTGATGCAAAGCTGCCTGAGGCTAGGATGTGGCTTCTAATATGAAAAAATTGAATTAAATGTTGCCATCCTGTTGCTCCATAAAACCCCTACCTAGCTCAGCATGGCTATCAGGCATGTTTCTCTAGAATTAGTAGGTTAATTTTTGGCTTGTATGTGCAGTGTGAAGAATTAATCCTTCCACTGTTTCCTGTGGGTGTAGGTGGAAGTTACTGTCACTTGTCCCTTCTCCAGGCTCTGGCACATTAAAAATAACACAGATGTTAAGAGGCTTGTTCGTTTTTCTGTTGGTGCTGCAGTTGCTGTTGTTGTTTGAAGAATCTCACTTGTCAGTGCAAATCTCCTCACTATGTTCCTCTTCAGCATCCCTTTTCCTCTGCCCCCACCCGCTCCACATTCTGCTCCATCTCTTCCTCCATCCTTATTGGTGATGTCATTGGGCTGGACTGGTCACCCACTCCCTGCCACCCCTATAGAAACCCTGCTGAAAGTGAGACTGCTGCAGTAATTTAATCTGGAATGTGCTGTTTGATTTCAGCAGCTCAATTGGATCAGCTGACTGCAGAGCTACACACTCTCTGCCAACTTGGCAGAGTGGAGCTTAACCACTTCCCTTCAAGGCCAAGTCTGGTAAGCATGAGACATAGTTCCACCATGAATTGACTCAGATCTGAAACAAATAGTAGGAATCCATGTAAAATACCCTATAGACTTCAGTAAGGTTAAAGCTATCGACATCTGTTGGGGAATGGCTACGGGAAAAGGGGCATGGGTCCAGTGATCTGCTGTATCAGGAAAGCTTGTTCTAGTCAGCATGAGTAGGCCTTGGTAGGCCTCGGTGAGCAAGAGTCAGAAACTGCTGATGGAAAAGTACTGACCGAGGGTAATCTGGGTTATTTACAGGCAAAGAGGAGTTTCAGTAAACGACCTTGAGGGACTAGCTCTGGGAAGAAGAGGAGCTTGCATACCAGAGAAACCGCAAGGGGGGTTGGGCTACTTAGGTATTCTCTCCAATTATTGAATGACTAGTAGGCATAATTATCTAAGGGACTATATAAGTGTGTGCAACTTATTAATAAATTGAAGTATGCTTTATCACTCATACTGAGTCGGCTGCATTTCTTCCTCCGCCTTCTCAGGTCTGAATCCCTGGTGGGGTTCTTCCCCGCATTTGGCGCCCGAACAAGGGACCTGAGTGGCGGATAGGGAAAGGAACGGCGCCGGGAGCAGCGACCGGCGGGCAAGAGCGATCGAACACTGTGCTGCGGTGTATCGTCTCCGACGCCTGAACCGAGTGAAGTTCGCCGTACTGGGCTACAGGAGGGCTGCAAGGAGGTCTTTAAAGCGCAGGAGGAGGTACCGTGCTCGGCTATAAATAACGGTAGCATGGATTTAGAAGTAGCCCTAGATTTATTGCAAAGCTTTTTAGAAAAGCGGGGGGTGGATCATAGTTGCGTTAAACAGCTAGCTGGTCTAGTAGCAACAGGGAAAGCTAAGGGGTGTTTTCAGGATTCGGAGTCGTTATTTGAAGAAGCGGAGTGGAGAAAATTAGGAGATGTGTTATTGGATATGGTGATAGATGAGGACAAAACAGCGAAAAAGTTAATGAAACCGTGGCGTGAGGTTATAAATAATATTAAGAGGCATAAGGTCGAGAAAAATTTGGCGGCGGTTGCGTCTCAGAAGTTAGGTCGGATGGAGCCGTCTGCTCCGCCACTAGATGCTGGAATATCGTCCTTTTCGGAGGGGTCTGCACCACCGCCGCAGACGAATGATTTGTTGTTTAGTAATTGTCGGGTTCCTAATCCACCTTGCTGGCAAACAGTTAAGGTTGCAGAAAAAGGGAGGTCAGAGCGACAAGCGGAAAAAAGAGAGCAGGGAGATAGCCGTAGTGTGGACGAAGCAAGCGAGCCAGAGAAGAAGGAAGAGACGGGTAAATCAAACCGGGGTAGTTGTCCTACGTTGCTTAACTGGAGAAGGATCATGGAAGATGCAGCAGAAGCTGGAGATTTTACTCCTCTAGCGTTTCCAGCGATGTTTCAAAGGGATCAGCATGGGGACATGCAAGCAGGGTACAGTCCAATTAGCTGGAAGTTGTTATCTCAGCTCAGGAGTACGGTATCAGAATCTGGTTTGCATGGAGAGCCAACTAAGCAAATGTTGAATTATGTGTTTGGAAGTACGGTATTAGTTCCGGAGGACCTTAAGGTGATCATGAGGATGATTATGACGCAGTCACAGCTGTTGTTGTGGCAGGCGCACTGGCAGCGGTTTTGCGAGGCATCGGTGCAGCAAAGAAGGGGGCCCAATGACCCGTTGAACGGCGTTACAGTAGAGCAGTTGATGGGTACGGGACCATTTCTGGAAGTACGGGCCCAATTACAGATGGGGCCAGATAGGTGTATTGAGGCAATGCGAACGGCGAGGCTAGCGGTGGAACAGGTTAAGACGGCACAGCCAGCGCCTTCCTATATGTCTATAAAGCAAGGTAGAGAGGAGCCTTTCGCACAATTTATAGACAGAGTTACCGCGGCCATAGAGCAGGCGGATGTGCCTGAGTGGATGAGAGCAGCGTTATTGAGGCAGTGTGCAGTTCAGAATGCGAATCAAGCGACTCGGTCTATTCTAATAACGTTGCCAGCAGACGCTACGATTGAGTTGATGTTAGATCGAATGAGCAGGGTTCCGGTAGGGCCTCAGGCTATGTTGGTGGAAGCTATGGATAGGTTAGGGAAAGACCTCCTGCAGGCCCAGCAACAAGCTCTAGCAGCCCAGTCGCAGTTTCAAGAACAAGCCTTTGCTGCGTTAGCTCCGCTCCGTGCCGGTGCTGTGGAAGCTGGAAGCCGGCCTCGTAGTGCTGAGGGGAGAAGAAGTAATAAGTGCTTCACATACGGACGAGAGGGTCATATCCGTCGAGACTGCAGAGCGACTCGAGTGTGGTGCGAGAACTGCAGATCGACCAACCACAGCTCAGAAGCATGTTACTCGGGAAACGGGAGAATGAGCGCATCGAGCCGCCGCGCCCCGATAAAAATGGCAGCTCCTGCAGTCGCGACATCGGAGCGACAAACAGCGAGTCAGGAGGAACCAGTACCAGCGCCACGCAACCTGCAGGTGTCCTCCAGCCAGCCACGAGAGGGAGCCTCGGATTGGACTTGGCAACCGCAGTAGAAATAACTTTAATGGACTCCAAACCGCGCCGTGTAGCTACAACAGTAAGAGCGCCTTTAGTGATCAACGGTCAACCACAGGGTGCATTACTGATAGGGCGGTCTTCAAGCAGCATGAAGGGACTGACAATTATTCCAGGACTTATCGATGCAGACTATACAGGTGTCATACAGATCATGATTCAGACATTGTTTCCACCTATCCATATTCCTCGAGGCAGCAGAATTGCGCAATTGATACCGCTAATGCAGTTGACTAGAGACATGAAATCTGCGTCTCGGAAGGAGCGAGGTGATCAGGGTTTTGGATCTACAGGACCTGCAGCATTGCTGACAATGCCCATGAATCGATGACCGAATACAACCGTGCGACTGGAATGTCGGGGCCAATTTTTATTACTGTCTATGTTGTTGGACACTGGGGCAGATTTAACCATCGTGGATGCAAAAGCCTCTCCGGAGTGAGTCGCCCCTTGAGAAGGCCCAGACGGTGTTTACTGATGCAGGCAAGAAATCTAGAAGGGCTGCCATTACTTGGAACGTCAACGGTGAGTGGCACCACCACTTGCTGGAGGCAGTTCCAGAGGATTCGCTGCAGACCCTTGAACTTGCTGCCGTGGTATGGGCTATGGGGACTTGGAAGGATGAGGCTGTTAATTGTGGTGACTGATTCTCTGTATGTGGCAGGCGTTTTGCAGAGAATTGAAGATGCGCAGATCAAAGATGTTAGGCAACCGCGCTTGGGGGAATTATTTAGACAGCTGCATAGCTCAAGGACATGGGTGTGAAGAGTTTGATGGTATGCGTTGCTTTAATATCTCTGATCACAGCAAGTCCATTCAGTCACAACTAAAGCAGTTGCGGGATCACGTGGAGAAGTTACAAGTAGAGGACGATCCTTTTAGAGCATGGTGGGCTTCGCTAAGATTTCCAAGCTGGTTGCTGAGATTTTTAAGGCCAATGTTGGTCAGTTTTATCTTTATCGTTATTATATTAAGTATTAGAATCTGTTGTTTATCTTGTATCCGCAATATGTGTGTCAAAGTTATCGAATCTGTTTTTCGCAAAGATGTATTATTAGCCCAAAAAGAAAAAGGGGGAATTGTTGGGGAATGGCTACGGGAAAAGGGGCATGGGTCCAGTGATCTGCTGTATCAGGAAAGCTTGTTCTAGTCAGCATGAGTAGGCCTTGGTAGGCCTCGGTGAGCAAGAGTCAGAAACTGCTGATGGAAAAGTACTGACCGAGGGTAATCTGGGTTATTTACAGGCAAAGAGGAGTTTCAGTAAACGACCTTGAGGGACTAGCTCTGGGAAGAAGAGGAGCTTGCATACCAGAGAAACCGCAAGGGGGGTTGGGCTACTTAGGTATTCTCTCCAATTATTGAATGACTAGTAGGCATAATTATCTAAGGGACTATATAAGTGTGTGCAACTTATTAATAAATTGAAGTATGCTTTATCACTCATACTGAGTCGGCTGCATTTCTTCCTCCGCCTTCTCAGGTCTGAATCCCTGGTGGGGTTCTTCCCCGCAGACATCATCTGGTTTTATACTTCATTCTGCAAGATGAAGATTTTTAACAGTGGAGAAGTGCAAATTCCTTTTTGCCCCCTAGCAGCAGGAAAGAAATCACCCCCAGTCTGTGTCCTGAGGTCTCTCATCACTGTCCTCCTTTGGCATGGAATTACTGTTCTCCTCTTTCTGCTTGAACACATATTAACTGCATCATTCATGAAAGAGCATTTCTATAAATATTGTGTCACTGCCACACAGAATTATTTGGTGAAGGACATAATTATCCATGAGATTGAAAAGGCTGGTTTAGAAGCACCCATCCCAACCTCACACATTTAGTTTGAGAGGGCTTCTTCCCAAGAGATCAGTGAGCATCTACATGCTTGCAGGGTACTCCAAAGTTCACGATGCCTGGTAAGCCCAGGCATTCGTACCTTAAGATAAAATTAATTGAATAAAGCTTTCACAATTATTGCACAGTTCATAAAATGCAGTACTTGCTTCGTGTGCCATGCCAGCTCCACTTGTTAGTTCCATCAGTGGCTGAACTCGTAGATGACTCTGCTTTTAAACCACACTAGGTGCTGTCTGGAGGTTGCTACCTGCCCTGGGAGGCAGTAGGCTGCTTAATATTGAATGCTTCTTTTGTTTTTAATGTTTTTTCTTCAGAGACAGATTTCTCACCCTTTCTCTTCTGGCTTTTTCACTGAGATGCAGTCCTCAGAGTTTGAAAATCTGTCAAAAGCTTCTTAAAGTATTTGGGGTGGGAGTGGAAAACTTGTTCAAGTTCATGACCATGTTTTCTTGGAACTTATCATCTGTGTTCTCGTCACTCTCTTCAAAGCTACATTCAATTTTAAAACTTGTTAGATAAAGCACTATGCACAGTGTTATGGATAATTCTTCCAAAACTTATCCTGGCAAAACCACGTACCTGATGTTCAGCAGATGCTTTATTTAACAAAGTAAATTTTCTTTTAGAATTCCTGTGCCATCCTGCCCTTGCTTTTTATCAATCAGGTTTATATATGTACATGTTCTCTTTGTGGTGTAAATTAACATCTTCTTTAAAGATCAGGTTGTTTGTTTTCCTTTTTCTCCTCATTATCAACAAACTCCAAAATGCTGAATTTTTTGTCCAACTTAAAAATTGGTAATGTCAAGACAAGTTCAAATTGTGCAATATATGTGAGCATGTGAGACTTAAAGGGATGATTTGCCAACTCATGACCATCGAAGCTGTGTTTTAGAGACTTACACTTGAAATCTTGTCAAGGAAAACAACTTTATGAGCTTTTATTACCATCTATTCCTAAAGGAGGACTGATAGCTCCACTGATATTACCTGTAAGTTCTTCTACCCACCTTTAATTTACTCAGTGCTGCCAGAGGTTTTACGTTGTGAAAACAGATGAAGCGTGGGTGACGTTTGCGTTTCAAATAAGAGTAGATCAGACCAATAAATTCTAGTTGAAAGAATGATTCTCTTGAAAATGCAGAAATTTTGTTACAGGTAGCAGCTTTGGTGCTTCAAGAGCTATTGGTTTTTAACACAATGATATGCAAATTTTTTTCTAAACAGCATGTAGAAAACAGACATATTCCTGACCCAGCACTGGGTAGCAACTGAGGTCTGCATTATGTAAGCTTAGTAAGTGATTTTTGATTAATAAAGGGATGTTGAATCCATGGAGCCTCATTCCCACCCTGCTTATATTACTCTTATGATTTTGTAAATTTATGAATCCATATAGAATTCAGATATTTAAACCTGCAATGGTTACATGAAAATCAACCAAATCTCATGAATCTCATCACCACAAGAGAAGACACAATTTTATACAGCACTTTTTTTTTTTTTTTAAGAAATATCTAAACAGATCTCAAAATACTATGTGCATCTCTTGTGAAAATGTCTGTATTGCGAGGTTCTCCTGACAACGGGCAATGAGGTGAAGGGAGCAGGCTCTTAGGCTTCCGGCAGTCATGCTATGAAGTGGAAGCCTGGGCACTGGGCTCCTGCACGAATCACCTGTTGTGAAACCAGGACCTCCCAAGGGCACTGCTCAAAGGCTCCTCAGTGCCCCTGAGGGCTCCAGGGTAGCTGGTTCCACTTTCAGGGCAGGAGGGTAGAGGATGCCACAGCTGAACCAAGGGCTTTGCTGCTCAGTCTTCCAGCTCCATTTTCTCACAGAACAAAATGTTTGCTGTGTCTCAAAATGACTCTTCTGCCTAGATGCTTTCCTTTGCAGGACATTTCAAAGTTACTCCTTTGTGCTCCAAACCATAATGTTTTTTCAGAATGTTGAAGTTTCAGAATGGAAATGAAGATTTCTGAATAGTGCCTTTGCAATGCTGTTGACAGGGAAGCCAAAGAGTGAAGTTACTGATATCGAGTTTGAAGGGCAAAGAAAGAGCAAGGAAGACTTCTTAATGGTGTCAGTGCTGCGCATGTCTGTGAATACATGCAAGGTTGATTGTTTTAGTCTATGAAATTGACACCATCCTTGTATACGTAGCTCAACCCACTTCATGCCCACCCTTCTTCAGAAATTATACAGGAATTCAAAAAAATTTTAGAGTTCAGTGTTATTCAGAGCATAAGACAGTTCAGAGCCAGCCAGATGGCGATGGGTTGGCAGTGCAAATATACAAGGAATCACAGTCTTGCTCCTGGGGGTTAGTTTTCAGGCAGGTGTATGGTAGTTGTCTCTGGCTGGAGTGGCCTAGATTTGAACTGCCTCCCACCTGGAAGCTGCATTGCTGAGCCATAACACCAAGCTCATCCCTCACCCTCTCCTCACTGATTTTACAAGACTGATGTTTGCCCTCAGGTTTCCAATCACATACTGTAGCTTGAGCCCCCTTGCCTACCTGCACATCTTTCTCATGAGTGGATCCTGCAAAAGAACCTCTCCCTGCTATGGAGACTCCTTACTCCTTGCTTTTCTTCTCTTCCAGAAATCCCTGTCATCTGCAATGCAGCCCATTCTGCTGAAACCGGCTGCTCCTCGCAAATGGATGAAGTGAAGATTTATTATCATCAGAGCATGCGGAGATTACAAAATGGACTAATGGAAACCATTAATGTCCTCCTCTCAACAATCAGATGAATGGCGGATCAATGCAGTATATTAATAGATTAGAAATGGTTTAAGACAATATAAACATTAAGTCTCAGATATTAGATGGGAAGAAAGCAAGCAAGGTAAGGACATCACTCTATTATACCTATGAAAAATATAGAATGCCATCTTTTAAGACATATTTCCTGTCCAGCATTTTGATATCTTTGAAGATATAATATTGAAAAACCTCTCTGTATCCTTCCATAATACCACCTAACTTTGATATGAAACAGCCTACCTCCTTACAAAGCAAATATTATTGCAAGCCTGTAACAATGAATAAATCCTGTCGTGTATTCTGTAGGTAAAATAATAATAATAGTCATAGTTTGCAGACAATAGTTGTTGCTTTTTTAATATCTATGGTTCTTCTATTTGTGTGCATAACATTGTAAAAAGGAATGATTAAATATGATTGATATAACAGTTGCAGTCCCCACACACATTCTACATAACCTCAAAGGAAAATCTTAAAGAAGGGAAAAATAGAATTCTAAAGGAAAACTACTGCAAAAGTACTTTATTCTAACTTGGCATCATGCATAAAAATAAAATAATGTCTGCAAGTGAATGATTCTTAAGCTTTAGGGACTAATTAATTTCTTAATGTGGTCACATTGTTTGGAAAATATTAGAAGCCTTACAACTGAAGAAACTTTGCTTTTGAAATAAAACTTTGTGGGGGTCTGTTCACTCACATCTTCAGGACTTGGTTTTAATCAAAATTCCTCAATAAATTCCTGTTGAATTGCTTTTTGTCATTACCTGTGGGAGCATTTATGAATGCAGAAGATGATTTGAACTACCACAAATCCCATAAATAGGAGGTCAGAAAGGTTAGATCATGGAAGTTCAGTGAAGAAATGAAAACAAACCATAAATTATCTCCACCAGGACAGCATGTTCAGCCAGATGTCACAGGTTTTGTTTTTCCATTGCTAACAGCCCCCTGACACCCTATCATGGTGCTTGATTTTAACGGCTTATAATAAGTCATTGTGATCCGAAAGAGAGTTCAGGACTCACAAGTACATATCTAACATGCCAAGCTATAGCTGGGTAACTGATAGAGTACTAATTGGTTTTAACGGATTGAAAACGTTGAAATATGTTGCTGAATTATTTTTTTTAGCATGTAACTAGTAGAAAAAATGTGAATATCAACAGTTCACTTAATTTGGAATGGGGTGTTGACAAAGAGTGGCCAAAATAGTCTTGTCTGCTTGTATTCTTAGTGCATACAGAAAAAAAATAAAGCTTGTGAGTTTTAGAAGCTGTTTCTGTTTAGAAGCTGTTGTTTGGGGAGTTTATAGAAAAATACAATGACGGAGGACTCTGTCTAAGGGGTTCAATATCACATCATTATGATTGGTATGAATTTATTTCATAGGAAGGCGGATGCTATAAGTGCTTCCACTGCTGTTAAATTATACTTCAGTATAGCTAAGTGTGCCATTAAAAGCATGTATTACTGACACAGGCAATATTTATTTAATTTGATTTTATGGCACATATTTCAAGCAGGACAAGAAATATTGTCTGACCTTCTCCATGGTCAGGAAGTTTATTAGTATTGTCAAACAGACTCAGGATCAAGAAATTGTACCCATTAGCACCAAAACCACTGGCATTATGAGATCTTTTGTATTAAGAGGGGCTGGACAAAGGACAGAAAAGACATGGAGTTCTTTTTGTCCATGGAAAAGGTGGTGACATCAAGAACAGAGGAGAGAACTCATAAGATTCAACTGAGATCCTGGATTATATGGGTTCTAGCCTGTAGAGGAGCCTAATTCTGGTTCAAGCAGGATGAGAGTGGAGTGAAATAAAAAAAAAAAAAAAATTAAGGAACTATGTAGCGAAAAGCAGAGACGATAACACAGGTGTAATGAATGTCTCAAGAGGCTAAAATCCTGCCTTCCATCTCCAAGTCATTGGTTCAAATCCAACATAGGGCAGTTGTGACAAAAAAAACATTGCCATCTGACATCAGTCCAACAGCCTCTACAAAAGGAGATGGTGGTCACTGTCAAGCTTCTGTCAGATAGATGCCGCTGCAGCTATCATTAACCAGTCTGTGCTTGCAGGTTGTCTTACAGAAGAATGCAAGACCCAAATGATTTGAGTAAAGGAAAAAGACTTTTACAGCTGAGTGGTTTCTCCGGTGTAGGTTGGGGTACACTGGCTGAGCAGGGCTGGGATAACTCGCAGAGCTGCCTGCACTTGTAGCTGTTCCCTTAACAGAGGACTTCAGTTTCCAGGGCTGTCAAAATGCCAATTTTGGCAGCGGTTAAAAAAGAGAAGGCAAAGTGGATCATCAAATGTAATCACAGAGGAATGGAAAGCCGAAGTTATTTTGGAAACCAAACCAGCACGGTGAGATCTAGCTAGGAAATGATTTTGTGTGCAGCTCTGACAGCAAGGAGAAAATGGCGCTGAACTGCTAATGCATGCTGGAGGACATGCTGAACACTAGGATATATGCTGTAAAATAGATCTGTGACAATTTCATGTGACCATAAGGCAGTACTGGCTTCTTGCTGTCAGAGCCAGATGTCTGAATGTGTTTCATGCATGTTTGTTGGCTTTTTAAAAAATGTAATAAATGGTTAATTTCAAAAAATGAAGCAAGATTATGTAGCCCTGACCTGAATACTGTAGGCAGAAATAAGAGATGAAGGAATATTACTGAAGGAAATGAGATCCAGAAGGAAAAAATATGGATTAGTGCCAGTAACTCTCATATAAGAACCAATTTAAAATCTGGAGGTTAAAAAGGAACAGTCTACCAGTAATTCAGTCAGAATTTATGTTACAGTCATGTGAGTTTTGGGCTTAAATTGTCAAGAAAATACTTGTTGACACAGGTTAGAGGAAGTAAAATAACAACATTCATTGTGTTTCACATCTTTAGTTAGGCTTGTAAGGGCAGATCTGTGAAGGTATGCAGTTACCTGGAGAATCTGATGGGGGCCTTAAACCTCTCCAAAACTCACAAGGGCCAAAACCATACAAATTAATTAGATGCTGACACCCACTTAAGCTCCTTTAATTTTACTGGAGGTGAGTGCCTAGATAATTCCAAGGATCCGGGTCTACATGTTTATATGCATCTGCGGCTGCCTAAACATCTTGGAAAACCTGGCCTCTACCAGCTAATTTCCGCATGCATGTATCACTTTGCAGCCCCAGACCCTACTCTCATCTCTGGAATTAATTTGCCTTCTCCATGCGAAGAACTTCTCTATGTGACTGTTTTCTCCCTTTGCATGGTACTGGGGCTAAGCCGCCTCTCCGAGTAATTTCTTCATCTGTTCCCCCTCCCTGTATGCCGCTGCCCCATGGGGATGCGGGAGGGAGCATGCAGCAGTGGTGCTTTGCAGTGCCTCACCCACGGGAGAGAACACATGCTGATCCTGCATCCCAAGCTGCACCCCGCTGTCAGGAGCAGCAGGGTGCTGCTGAAGCGAAGTGTCTTGGGAAAAGGGGCAGGCAGATCTTGCCTGATACCGGGGCCGGTCCCCAGGGTCTTGCTGCTAGAGGGAGACAGCAGAGGTAAGTTTCTGTCTGCCTCTTTGCGTGCATCCATGGTAAAGGACAATCTAAATTGTTGTGCTGAAACCTTGAGCATCTTTTCACTAAAACTGTGATCTGGAGACCACAAAACAAGACACAGCCATGCAGGGCACTTAATCCAAATGAACAGCACAGTGCTTACCAGTCACCACTTCAGATGACTTAGTGCAAAAAAAAAGAGGGACTTTTCTGGTAAGAGGATAAAGAATTATATCAACCATATTTCTATGATTTACACTATCAAAATACCAACAAAATGTCTCCTCTTGTTCCTTTGATGTATATTGTGTTTCTGAGGTTTACCATACTCATACCAGACAACCTCATTAAAAACAAGGAAAATGTCAGCCAAATTAAACTTATTATTAGCTCTGCTTTTTTTCCTCATACGTGTGTGTCTATGTGTCTAGGTATGTATAAGTGTGTGCGTACAACATGTGTATATGTCTGTGTGTTTTCCATACTAGTAGAAAGAACTGGAATTCTCTAAATGTTACTGAGGTGCATAAGTTTTTCGTTTTCTGGATATGATCAAGTGAGTAAAAACCTCCCAATTTGGAGAAGTCCAATAGCTGTGAACTAAGTCCTTCTGAAAATCCTATAGACTGAGAATCATAATCTTCTCAAGCCTATGCTCAGTATTAACATCAAGAGCTGGTGTAAGCTCCCCTCTTGCTCTGGCAAAGTAAACAACTTTGAGGCAAACTGAATGACCTACTTCGCCATAAGCTCCATCAGACACTGCAAAAGGCCAGTCTACCACATCTTGAAGATTTCACATCCTTCTCACTCTATGTGTATCTTACACTTTCAAAGCTGATGCTAAGTTTTCCTGTGCTCCAGGCAAATCATCAAATATCTGTTTGCACCACAGACACCCAGATAGAAACAGTCACGGATTGCTTTGCTGCTCCTTCTGTTTTGCTGCCCTGGAGATACAACAGCTCCTGCATTTTTGGAAGCGATTTAGTTCTAGGCTGTGTTTAAGCACAGGGTTTTTTTATTTGGTTGGTTGGTTGGGGTTTTTTTATTATTTTGCTTTTTAATTTTTTATTTGACCAGAATGATGAAAAGATGAGCTAGAATAAAAATGAAGACAGTATGAAAAGTGTAATGAAGATGTAGACAATGACACAATGCCTTAGGGAGCTGGAGACAAGCACCTCGAGGAGCTGGTTGCCCATTCTGTTGTAAGTCAAGACCACTTTTGCTTTTCTTATCACTGTGAAGGTCCCTAGCAAGTTGCTTTCATGTAACAATTTATCCTGCCTTACTGAGTACAGCTGCAGCTTTATTTTCCAGTTATCCCCCTGCCACTGGGCAGACCCTGTGAAGTGCTGGCTGCTCACTCACTGAGACAGGGTATTTCTGCTCTGTCTTCTTTAACCACTTGCTAGGCCAAGTGGCACGTGATGCCTGCAGATTGCAGAGCTTAGCACTGAGCAGATAACGCTGCTGGAAAAGAATAAGTCCTGTTTCTCACCCTACTCCAATAGATCCCACTAAGCATTAAAAAAAAAAAAACAAAACTATAAAAATCAAGCAGCTCCCTTATTCTAGCTGAGGGCCTTGAGTATAAAAACTGATGTTCTTAAAACTGTGGTCTGTATTGGCTGTCATCGAGAAAAGCTGAAAGGAAAACAGGCAGACTGTGATTTACAGTGAAACTGTCATTTATTCCAGTACCTGAAAGGGGTATTGACTGAGATATCTGGCTAATTTCTTATCTGCCAAAAACTGTAAATATATTCCTAAGTACAGTATGGATGCAGACCCTGAGATTTACTAACTTGAACAACAGAGCCATGCTGTTCACCCACTATGCGGATTTTCAGACAGTCCTATTCCTCTAATTATGAATCTGCTCACCAGGAGGCAGCTGTTGGCATTGTCTTACCTGCAAGTCTCAAATACTGTGGGCTTTTTTGGTGCATGCTGGGACAGTACAGCTGGTACACAACAGATGGCATGAGGGAGTCCCTAGTCAGAGGATGCATATGTACTCAGCCCCAAAGTCAAATCCGTGCTGTTATAAACCAGGGAGTTGCCAGGCAGAGCCCATGAACATGTCTGCAAGGTGTCAAGAGAAACTAGAGTAGAGCTACTGACTAAGTTTGCCATTTTTGCCATGGCCTCAGGGATGCTCTACTTTAATGCTGGCTTATTAAAGGTTCGCTTTCATTTTTGTCGTTGTTCATTGTAGCTATAGGTATCATAAGAATTAAGCACTGAGGGACAGCACAGTGGGCAGCTCTTAAGTCTTGGCTTTTTTACAACATCCAGGAGAAAAACACAGGAGAAAGCTGAAGGGCAGGAATGAAATTTGGAACATGCCATGCAGACAAGGTAATTTGCCTTACTTCCAACAAAGTACTTACATACAGGCATTTCCTGTGCAAAGAAAATTGAAGACATTCAAAATTTAAAATATACTTAGACACCGAAACCCAGGCAACTGTATGTAACTGGGAAGCAGGTACTAGTTTTAAGCAAACCTCAGGGCTTGTTTAATAGAAGCACATCTGGTCCTTAAAAGTCAGCACAGGTGTTTGCATTTTAATTGCACAAATCTATTCAGCTGCCCCATGTTAAGCCCTGGAAAAGTCAGAAGTCAAGTCTGAGATGGCTATACTATTAATACAGGTGTTGCTAATTGATCACATGTTGGTGATGAAATAATGAGTTAAGAGCTATGGCATTGCCTCTGTTTTCTCTTGTGGTTCTTCGTCATATTTCATTTCAGAAAGATAATCTTGTTAATTAATGTTCTGCAGTTGTATGTGTTCCTTTGTCTTTATAAGATGGGTCAGGCTTTTATTCTACCATATCAATATCTGCTGTGATCATCATTTTATTCCAAGGCTTGTCAATATGATCATCGATTTTTAGAGATGTTTGTCTTTTTTGCCAAAGACTGTAACCTAAGATACTAGAATGAGATTAAAAAAAAAAAAAAAAAAAAAAAAAAAAAAAAAAAAAAAGAAAAAGGCAGCCTGCAGTCTATGGGTTAAAAAAACCCAACACAGCGGTGACGTATGGATTTTCTGTGGATGTTTTAGTAAGGTGACTGGAGAGGGAAAAGTTTTAAATGATCATCTAAAAAGTTAGGATCTCAATGTTGGTCTGCACTTTGCAAGTTGGAAGTATTTATTCTGCTTTCGAGGTTTTGTTTGTTTTAGGCATTTGGGTTTTTCTTCTTTAACTTTCAGATCCTGAGCTGGAGCTCTGACTGCAGCATATTTCTTGAAGTATACTGTGCAAGTGGCATACTTGGAATGAAGACGGTTTAATAACTAAGGGATTTAAGTCAGATTTAGTTGAGATAAAAGTAAGGTTAAATTAAGCTAGTTACATTTCCTTCCTGCCTTTATCTATGTGACACTTCACTAAGGCTAAAATTATGGAGGAATGAGATATTTCAGATGAGAATAAAGCAGCCAAGAGATATAAACACTAGTGAGGAGGGAGCTATTTTATTTTTAAAAGCCTTTTCTTTTCAAACCTGTCCTCCCTGCTGAGAAGGAAGGCAAGGTGAAGGAAAGGTTTTCTGCTGAATTTAGAGATGGTAGAATCAGCTTGGAGTAGTAAAAAAATGCTTCTCACAGGAGTAAAAGTCAACCACTATATGCATGAAGCTAAGAGGGAGCATGATAAAAATCAGATGATGTTTGAAGACAAAGAAATACATTTTATGGCTGTGAGAGGACAGGGGGCAGGATGAGGAGCTCTATTTACATCAGAAGTTTTATGCATCTGGAGAATGCCTGACAGGCAACAGAGCACAAAAAAGGCCTGTTTTAGCCATGTGGACCTCATTGTGAGTCTTTGAAAGTATGGCAGGCTTTTGCAAAAGGACAGAAGCCTAAGTCAGAACAAAGTTTAGGCTATTCAGCACAGTTATCATCCCAGTGACAAATGTGAGAACCGAGTGAGCACAAACACAATGGAAGGTATTTAAATTTGGATGGGTTTGAAAACAAACGCTTGATGAGGTTCATAAACGTCAAATGAACAGATGGAGCTGGGAATGAAACCAGCAGAGAGATAAGGCAGAGATTGCTGTGAACAGAGGTGGAAAACAGGAAACTCCCATCGGTGGGCTACGGGTGAAGATGAGGGACCGGGGACCGTCAAGATAAGAGCTGAGACAGAGGCAGATACGGATGGTCCTCAGGCTGCAAGGAAGATCAGAGGTCAGCATGATCAATTATGAAAAGAAAGACCCCTGCTTGCAAATCCTGGAACCAGTGAGAGGGTCAGGAATGGGGCGGTCAAGGGAACCTGCTCACAGTCAAGGCGCAGCTGAGTTTCTCCACAGATGGGTTTGGCACTCTGCCTGCAGGACCACGTCCTAGTGCTGCCAGGCTGGGTCATTGGCTTGGGGAGGTCCATGTGTCCCTGATAGGATACTCCTGCCTTACAGACCACTGTTGCTGTGTGGTGGGTTTATATACAGCCATGCTGTGTGGGCACCTGGAAGGCAAGAACACTCTGGTTGGGCTGTGCTTGCGTTTGGGGCCTCATGCAATGCAGCTGTGTCATAGACCCCAGGGCTGCGTTGTGCCAGAGGCTGGAGAATAAACAAACCTCCATTTTTTTTGTCCTGATGAAATTAGGTTCTTCAAACAAAAAAGAAGTAGCAACTTCATTTCCTTTCAGGTTATATACTTCACAACATCATGCCCATTACGAGGATCTCCAGAAATTCAGCTTAGCTTTACACTGTCTACCATGCAAAAATTGCCCCATGAGTGCATGTGTGATGCAATGAGCTGCTGCTGTAGAGTTCTCGGAAGCAAATGACATCTTCACTGTAAGGCTGAGCTGTTTAATAATCTTAAAGAGTGGTCTACCTTGATGATGCTCTCCAGTCACTGCTGCACGAGGGGTGCATGCTGCAGGCCGAGATGACTATAGGTGTTGTACATCTATCATTTCTCTTCATTGCAGCAGGTTTCAAAGGGATGCTCAGTAACTTTCAAAACTAGGCTGCATGCACACTACCAACTATATGGTGATTCTTCTCATAGCATCAAATATCAAGTTTTGTCCACACATATATTTACTTTACAAGCAGAGATATACAATTTGCAGATCATATTTGCTGGTTGCTTAGTTGATTTGTTTTTACAGTCTGATTGACCACAGCACAAAAAAAATATGAGACTGTTGTTCCCAAACTGCACCTTTAAAAGACCCCTCCCAAATTTAAAATAGTCCTTCACCTTCTTTTTCATTTTTTTTACCTTGTTATTGTTTCCTGTGTTACCATCACATTGCTAGGAAACAATATGGCTAAAGATTGTCTTTTTCATATTTAGGATGCTTCATCAAGTTAGAGCATGCTGAGCACAGTCATTTTTTTGCTGTCGAGTACAGTTTAAGAAAGACTACTAATTTCTCAGGCAGTTTGTGAGCTGCAGTGTTATGCCTACTGTGTTTCAGAGACCATCAGAATGTGATACGTACATAGTAGAAATTTTACGTGCATCAGAACTCAGTGGGTAAGAGATTTGATACCATACTGAGTAATGCTGTTCCTTCATATAGTACTAAGGCATTGCACTCAAAGCAATTTATTTTCCTTACTTTTTTTTATACAAGAAATTGCAACTGTGACAACATGCCTCTCTTTTCCATCTCCCACACAAAGTAGTGGCAAACAAGCAAGAAAAGTAAAATGTGCTTAATGACTCCAAATATTTTTGTCTTGACAATGACTACTTATGGCACAGGCGTGTTTCTTTTAAGAAGTAATGTATTCAGGCCTCTGTGCCATTCTAGAATAGTCACTATATATACTGAAGAAAAAATACTCTAAGTAAAAAAAAAAGTTCTACGAGAATAAATGGGATTTTTTTACAGCCAGATAAAGGCACTTACAGATGTCATTGCATGAAGGCTGCTCCAGAATTTTTATTTCACTATAAATGGTTCTAGTCCAATATTCTACCACCCTTACACACATTTAAAACTGAATCAGAATTCAAATAAGGGTTAACCACCCACAGAGTCTGGCACAACAATAGAAGTACTCACTAACTTCTTTCTTACATGTTATTAGCAGAGTGAATTAAGGTTAAAGAGTTTCATTATGAAAACATAATTTTTAAGTCTTGACTGTCCGCTTTTTTTTCATTTCTTCTCAACAACTGAAAGCTTCCACATGCCCTTGTGGCCCTGCATAATCTTTATTCAATAAATATTTTAGGTAGTGAATAACAGACATTCTTATGAACAAGTCACTCAGCAAGACAAATAAATTGTTTTGATTTGCTAAATTGGAGTCCAGTAGTGGGAAAGAAAAATGACTAATTCCTTGTCTATCTCATACCTTCAGTCATTCATTGAAAACAGTTAAAATTGGACAAAGGCAACAAATATTTACAGACTTTTAAGATGCTTGTCTTCTTATTTAAGAGTAGTATTTATTTCAGTTATTTTGAACATTTGTGGTAAAGGAATAGAGAAAAGATTAAATTTTGAGTTTTCAAATGCAGAATTTAATGGGCTGAAATAACAGTGGTTTTTATTCCAGCCTAATTTTTGGATGTTAACACGTTAATGAATAGCTGAATCTTGGGTGCTCCAACCAACACTAAATACAACTACCTAAAATTACTGTTATTAGGCTTATGAAGGCATATCCAAATATGGAATTTAGCCAGGTTATTCTGTCTTCATATGCAGATACCTTCACATAAAATATTAGTGATGAGATTACAGAAGTAACTGTGTAAATATGTAAATAACTTCAGTAGATTTTGGAGCTGTTGTTTTAAAGAATTGTGACATCATCTGAAAATGCTACAGTGAAAAGGATGGTCTGAGAAGCTGCTTTATTCAAGCTAATGGCAAAACTCATGGGTTTTTTAATAAAATAAGAATTTCACCTTCGAGACAAGAGCAATGCATTTTTCCCCAAAACTACAAAGAAACTGTGGTAGTGCTCTGTGTTACTAAACTGTTCCTCTGAAACTACCTGTCCAGGGAGGTTAAGATGAAAGCACAGAAGAGGGTGTTGGCCTCCAGTGTCGTGAATCAAGACTCCATCCGATGCTGTCTGTATGAATGTGCTAACATAGGTTGAACAGGAGCTCAGTACTAAGAGAAGATGGCAATTATAGCATCATTAAAATGGAAGTTTGTCAGAGTTTTACTGTCCTGGTTTGCTGTATTGATTACCCATGCCTTTCAATAGAACTGTATTGTCATGCTATTAATACATAATTTCTTGCCTGGGTTTATTAGAGTGAATTTCTTGTGAGTTTTAGCTGCAATTGAAACTAGGGTGTTGGCCAATTAACAAGCACCGGCCTGCCCTTGCTGAAACAGATCTGCATTTCTAAATCTTGTCCTTCCTTTCTATTGTCTAGGTTTCTGCCTTAATTTTTCTTCCTTAACAGCTAACTCTCAGTGCGTATACAGTGTAGAGACAGAGGTCTTTAAACACCCATATGAATTGTACGCATTGCTTCCCTGAAACCATGCAGATGAGGTGGGACAAAGTTTTTGCAGGATCAGAGCTGTAAGTTATACTACAGAGCATGCTGAAAAGGAGATTCCGTGACTAGGTCCTCTTTCCCACTTTTATCTACTAGGAAGCATGGCAGAAGAAAACAAAAATCTCATTTCAACTGGAAAACTAGTTTTAGAAGATAATTACTTGAATAGCTGACATTCTATTTAATAAAGAGGGCCTCATCTTTCCAGATATGTTTTGCCTTCTCTGAATTGCTTGTCTTAATACTTCATTTGCAAAGACATAATGTTCTCTGATTTAAAACAAAACATAACAAAATATCCCTTACCACACCCAAAACTAATTTCCTTAATTTTCTCTTGGCCAGACTGCTACATTTCTATAGAATTACATCCAGTCCAGAGAACAAACTATGCGGTAGGGTTTTTTTCCAGGCATTCATAGCTTTTATTGTCTTTGGGTAAATTTTTATTTTGTGTAATGAGCCTGCGTAGGACCCTATCACACTTTAGGTTTATGTAATACTTCTGGGGTGAATGATCAAATAGCACAATGGTTTTCAGCAGTATTCTGATAATTCTCAAGTTGTCCTGGAGAGATATTGGTCACATCAGGGACTCAAAGAAACTCCAACATTCATCCTCCAAGACATGACAGCTTTATCTCCTGCTTCAAGAAAGAGTGGTGTCTCATTGTGATGGAGAGGGCCAACATTCCTCTCCAGTATCCATGGACATTTTACATTAATTTTGTTCCTGGTGCTTTTCCCTGCTTTCAGTGATCGCTCATTGAGGATGTTCTGTGTCACACTACTGCAGGAAGCTACAAACTTTTATCTAGTATCTCCAAGTAATGAAAAAGACTGAACTTGTAAATGTGAAATCTGTTCTGTGGTGGTGGGACACAGCTGCACTTATCCCATTCAGCAGCAACCATGTGGCAAAAGATGGAGGATCTGGATGAAAGAATGACATCTCCTCTGTTTAAACATAAATACTAAATTACGGCACTGCTTCTTCAGCATAGCTTAGGGTTTCTTTGAGTGGTACTTGACATCTGTGCTGTTTGGTGGTCCCTGGCATAAGTCTTGACTGCCAGGTGGGGTGTCCCTTTTTGTTACCCATTCAAAGCCCAGCTAGGCATCAGCACTCCTACAGCATAACTAGCAAGGCAGGTCAAAGTGGATCATGAGCTTTGCACTGTCCATGGGACCATGCTGGAAACCATTCATACACATAGGCTCAAGAATTTGTGTTACCTGGCAAGCCCTAGTTTTCAGCCCTGCACTAGTATATTTAAATGCAGAATTCAGAGGATGGGTTGAGCTACCTTTAACCTTCCTCAGTGCAATGCCTGTTCACCTGAGAAAAGCTTAACAGGACAATCTGAGCTTCACGTTGTTAAGGTTACAGAAGTCCAACTACACACTGTCAGGTAAGCTGCAAAACAAAAATTACACACAGGCAAAATTTGGGAAAAATTTTCCCAGAAAGACATCTGATTACAATAATTTTATGAATGTCTAAAATAAGAAATTTTCCAGTCAGATATTTTTCTATAAAGTATTTGCATGTTTCTATTTAGTGTTATAGAACTGATCAGTCCTTAAACACTTCCTTTCCAAGCTCATGTTGTATTATGGACCTGCAAACAGACTGAAAATAACCAGCTAGTTAGAGAGACAGATGTAGCACAGGGCTTTTTTTCTTCTTTTTTTTTTTTTCTCCTCCTTGGTTAAGTACATGGGTATCCAAACCAAATGTTCAAATTACCACAACCAACTCATATGTGCTATTTGCATGCTTTGCTAACAATTTTGCACTTTTTAGGAAATTAATTTGCCTTTTAAAAATGAGGCTTTTGTGTTCAAACGTAGTGCCTACCCTTCAACTCAGTAGGTGCTTGATGAAGCTGAACAGCTGCAGCAGCCTGAAAAGAGTTGTTATTGTGCATTGCTCATTACGGTCCTGAGAGCAAGAAAAAACTGCTGCCAACCATCATGGCTCTCCATATTCACTGCTGGTAAGTACCCTCAAGTCGAGAAACTGATTCCACTAAGTATTTTCCCATGGCTTGCTTTCCCCATGGTGATATATCTCCGTGGACAAATCTCTCATGTAGTATTCATCCTTGAGATAGGAGAAGTGTAAGGGGTGCTGTTATGGGTGGTACAGGTGGAAGACAAAGTGCTGATCTCTGATACTTCATCACTAGTTGGGTCCTTTTTCTCTAGCTGGAACTCCTTGGTGATGTCTCAGGCTAGGTAGCATTAAATACCCATGTCCTGGTTTCAACTGGGATAGAGTTAATTTTCTTCCTAGTACAATGGCTGGTATAGTGCTGTGTTTTGGATTTAGTATGAGAATAATGTTGATAACACACTGATGTTTTAGTTGTTGCTAAGGAGTCAAGGACTTTTCAGCTTCTCACACCATGCCAGGTGCACAAGGAGCTGGGCAGGAGTACAGCCAGCACAGCTGACCCGAACTGGCCAAAGAGGTATTTGATACCCTATGACATCGTGCTCAGTATATATTTTGGGAGAGAAAGGAAGGAAGGACATTTGGAGTGATGGTATTTGACTTCCCAAGTAACCATTACACATGATGGAGCCCGGCTTTCCTGGATATGGCTAAACACCTGCCTGCCAATGGGAAGTATGAATTCCGTATTTTGCTTTGCTTGCACACATAGCTTTTGCATTATTTATTAAATTGTCTTTATCTCAACCCATGAGTTTTCTCACTTTTCCTACTCTTCCTATTCTCTGTCCCATCCAGCTGGGGGAGGATGAACGAGTGGCTGTGTGGTGCTTAATTGCCAGCTTGGGTTAAACGACAAAAATTTGCTATTTAGCCCACACTGCAGCCCATCTAGAAAGAGGACAATGTATTGCAAGTGCTGACTCGTTTTGAGTGCCAAGTGCAGTAGTCCTAGCCACAAAAAAATAATGCTACATTCAAGTGCATGCCATGTATTCTTCCCAACATGCTCTTTAAGGCATTGTATTCTAACCAAGCAGGAGGTTCACATCTGATGACGACCAATGCTGTCTCCTTGCTCTGCTGGCTGGCAGGTGTGGGTAGTCCTGTGGAGGCAGCACGATTGGCCCCTGGGATGAAAGAGTCCTTCACACCACTCAGCAGCAATCTCTCTTGCCAATTAAGGAGATTAGTGGATAAAATCCAAGGGGAATTGCAACTCGTTTTCCTTGGCTGGGAGAATGAAGGCTCTGGTCTGTGCAGGCAGGGCTGCATGCAGAGAAAAAAGGAAAAAGCTGTTTGCAAACACCTCCCTTTTGGGAGACACAGATGAACCAGAGGCTATTTCAAGACTAAAACAAAAGTGGTACTTTTGAAAGAACAAAGCAAATTTTTTAACCCTTCAGCTCTTCCTAAGCTAGCAGGCACTTGGAGTAGAGTACTGTACATCATATTTAAAGGCTCGTGCCCCTATTATGGTAAATGCAACACTACTGAGAATTTGTGCACTATTTGTTCACTCTTGGTCACAATGACATGGCTTTGACATTCACATCGTGAACAGTCTGGGACAAATGTAGCACCAAGGGGGACTAGAAAAACAGTGGTATTAAGACAGAGGGAGTAGAGGGAAACCCCAAAAGACTTGGGCTGTAGGGGCCTGCTTTCCACTCTCAGACAGGGCTGAGTGAAATATAATTTAGTCATTTTAAGTGTCTACATTGGATATCAGCTAGAAAAACTGCCAATACCTTGACTGTCCTGCCCTCAAGGGGTTCAAGCTTTATTACGGATTTGAGGGTTTTGGAGGTAATATCTTCAAAACAGCTTGTTTGCTGCTCAGTGGCAGAGGTGCTGGCTGTGGTTCTTCACAGGTAACACCTGGGACTGAGACAAAACCTACCAGAGAATAAAGGAAGGTTGTCCCTGCCTAAAATCAGAAACCTTATCCCTCCATCTCCTTTGCAGAGCTTGGAGAAGTCAAAGCAGGGAAGCTGTTGTAGCACCAATCTGTGATAGATCAATAATCATTACTATTTCATGTTTTACAGAAATACGAGTTTTGAGACTGTGAACTCACAACAGCCTCACAAAACCAGGCATCAGCATGGCCTTTTTTCATGAACCGAGTTTTTCACTTTAAAATACTGCAGGTAAGTCTCAGTTGGACCTACGCACACCTTCCCTATGCAAAGCCCTGCCATCAAACTACTCTCTTTTATAGCTATCAAAAATCAGTGGAAGAAAGAAATCTGTCCATGGTAAAATGGTCCTTAACCAACATCAAGTATCAAGTTATTCTACTGCTCAGTAGCAACATTATTGTGTGTCTGTGAATCCAGGAGGAAAGGATGTGACTTATTAGTAGCTCTGTAGGTGTATTATCAAGAAAACACTCTAGCACCTTCTCTAAACAGATTTATCTGATCATATTAAATTTTAAAGTTGAAGAAAATGGCCTTCATAGAAATTGGGAGGCATAGAATATGTAGGTTTTGTCCAATTTTTTTTTCAGTTTTTATATCTTCCAGGGGAATTTCACCTTTGCCATCCCTACAAAAGGAGTTCCCCCTTCTAGTGATCTCCATTCATTCAGCTATTATGATGTGATCTCAGAAATCCTTTACTTCGCAAAGTAAGAGGTGGTAGGATCAAAATAAATTTTTAGAGAGTAAATCATACTCATATATCTCTGTTGCTTCCAGGCACTGACAGAATTATGTCTTATGTTACATTTCTACAGTAGCATCTCTTGCCTTCCAAGAGAAATACAGCTTGTATTTCTGCAGTTAAGAAACAGGATGTCCTGATGCAGGACCCCTAGTAGCTCTCTGGACTGCTCAAGGATGTGCCTGTGCACAGGAATATTGCACTGTGAGCATAGTGTGAAGTCAGTTCCTCAAAAAATCCTAAAAGTGGTCTTTAAAATCTGTTTTCTGCCCTCTTCCTCCACACCTCCATCCTCAAGTATGAGACAACCAGAAGAATTTTTTTTTTTATGGTCATTGTGATGTGATGTTAATTACAGGATTATCCCGGTCACTCCAGGACATGTAGCCAGCTGGTCTCTCTTCTATGTGTGGGTAATAAACACCATGCACATTTCCTGTTTCCTGATCTCACACTGAGACCTACGTACGTAGATTTGGTGGTTGATTTGAACATTTATCACTGTTTCCCAGATCACTTCCACCTTTCCTTCTCCCCAAAGCACACTCCTTCCTGAATTTTATCAAAATAAAGTACATTTCTGGGTGGTGAACATTTGTTTCCGGACAGGTAACATGCAGCAGAAGCAGATAACTCTGAAGAGTTGATGTTTCATCATGCAGATATTTTTGCAGAGCCACTAAATCCCAATACAGTTCCTGCACTTCCTACTAAAGTTGGCAAAAAAACCCCTCTTTGCCAGCTGGTATGGATCAAACTTTTCCTCACTCTTCATTTCACTTTGAGCTACATACCATACGGCAGTTGGTGGTGTGCCTAAATGTGAAGGAAGAACAGCCCTGAATCCAAACAGTGAAGTTACATCTAGTTCCTACGCACTGTATTTCCAGTGCTTCATCCAGTCTTATTTCATGTCTAGCACATGTGTGATGGCTTTAGTTGCACATAACGCCTTTGGCATTAACAGATGCACAGAAGTTTTATTTTATTAGCAACTTTATAGTTATAAGGTCTGCTTATTATTTGCTGATTCTTTTGTTCTTGTTTGGGATAGGCTTTTTTATAACTCTTCAAGCTTTGGGTACTCATTTTTTATTTTGTCTTAAGCAATTCCTTTTATTTAAAAGATATTTACTTTTCAAAATAATCCCTGTTTCTGTTTTAAAATATTAGTATTTGCAGAAGATGACATTTTGATGACAGTACAAACTGAAGTCTTCTTTTTCTCCTGCAAGCTCTTCTACCATGGATGGGAGCTAGATCTGCAAAAATCTGCTAGTCTGCATTGACCTATTCCTTGAGGTACAGCTCTTAAAAAGAGCTCTGTCCTCATACCTTGCTAACTCTTGTTTGCACCCAGCTTGGATATTCAACAGAGATGCCATTTACAACAGGTTTTTTTATTATTTGGGAGAACTGAGAAAAGACCACTTCATCAAGGTCACTGATGTAGCTTTTGTTCAACAATGTAGTCTGAGCAAGTGCTGGGTTTTGCCCCTGGGACAAAGCAACCCTGGCCGTACACACAGACTGGGCGATGAGATGCTGGAAAGCAGCCCCACGGAGGTTCTGGGCGTTCTGGTCAAGGGCAAGTTGAACATGAGCCAACAGTGTGCCCTGGCAGCCAAGAGGGCCAACCATGTCCTGGGTGCATCCAGCACAGCATTGCCAGCCGGGCGAGGGACGTGATTGTCCCGCTCTGCTCTGCACTGGTGTGGCCTCGCCTGGAGCACTGGGTGCAGTTCTGGGCAACACAGGATAAAAAAATATAAAGCTGCTACAGACTGTCCAGAAGGGGCTACAAAGTTGGTGAAGGGTTTGGAGAGGAAGCCGTATGAGGAGCAGCTAAAGTCACTTGGTTTGTTCAGCCTGGAGAAGAGGAGACTAAGAGGAGACTTCATCATGGCTACAGCTTCCTCACAAGGGGAGCAGGAAGGGCAGGTGCCGACCTCTTCTCTTTTAGTGACCAATGACAGAACTCAAGGGAATGACAGGAATATGTTCCAAGGGAGGTTTAGGTTAGACATTGGGAACAGGTTCTTCCCCCAGAGGGTGGTGGACACTGGAACAGGCTCCCCAGGGAGGTGTCACAGCCCCAAGCCTGACGGTGTTGAAGAAGAGACTGGACAACACCCTCAGACACATGGTGTGAACTGTGGGGTTGTCATATGCAGGGACAGGAGTTGGACTCAATGATCCTTGCGGGTCCCGTCCAACTCAGGATATTCTATAATTTCAATTATTTGAACTGTTTACCTCCACATGAAGGACTTTTTAGGCCATTAGTTTTATCAAAACCTGACACTAACTTTCAGCCAACTGATCTCCTACCACTCTTCCCACAAAAATGTTTTGTGCTTACATAACTCCTAAGTTTTCTGTCCACAAATTACAAAAGTAGTATCACTAAGCTTTAGTGGTCAGTTTTCAAACAGTGATGTAGGAGTTTTGCCTCATGGTGCTTATTAAATGTCATGAGTCATATGACTAAATCCACTCACAAAATGAATTTAAAGTTTAAGGAACAGTCGTTTTAAACCAATGGACATGAATCTAGAGCAAAGAAAAATTACCCCTACTGGAAGGTATATTTAAGTGAACTGAACATACACAAGTTCCTGGGACCTCATAGGATGCACTCTCGAGTGCTGAGAGAGCTGGCCCAGGTCACTGCAAAATCATTCTTGGTTAGCTTTGAAAGGTCGCGGTGATCAGGTGAGATCCCTGATGACTTGAAGACAGCAAATATCACTTCTGTCTTCAAGAAGGGCAAGAAGGAGGATCTGGGGAGCTACAGGCTGGTCAGCCTCATCTCAATCCCTGGCAAGGTTGTGGAGCAAATAATCTTGAAAAAAATTTCCAAGCATATTGAGGACAAAAAGGGGACTGAAGAAGTCAGTATGGATTTATGAAAAGGAGATCATGTCTGACCATTCTCATAGTCTTCTACAACGAGACAACTGGCTCAGTAGATGAAGAGTAAGAAGTGGATGCTGTTTAGCTTGACTTTAGCAAGGCTTTCGTCACTTACTCCCATAACATCATCACAGACAAGCTGATGAGGTATGGAACAGGTAAGTGCACGGTTAGGTGGATCGAAAACTGTGGGAACAACTAGGCTCAAAGTGTTGTGAACAGCAACACAAAGTCCAGCTGGAGGCCAGTCACTACTGGTGTACTCCAGGGATCAATACTGGATCCAACACTATTTAACACTTTCTTTAATGAACTGAATGATATGACAGAGTGCACCCTCAGCAAATTTGCTGATGATACAAAACCAGGAGGAGAGGCTGTTACATTGGCTGCCTGTGTTATCATTCAGAGGGACCTGCATAGGCTGGAGAAACAGGATGATAGGAACCCCGTGAAGTTCAACAAGGGGAAATGCAAAGTCTGCACCTGGTGAGGAAGAATTCCATGCACCAGCACAGACTGAGGGCTCACTGGCTAGAAAGCAGCTTTGCAGAAGAAGCCCAGGGGCTCCTGGTAGACACCAAGTTGACCATGAGCCATCAATGCACCATTCCAACAGAGAACTCCAACAGTGTCCAGGACCATATTAGAGGGAGTATTTCCGGCAAATCTGGGGATGTGATCCTGTCCCTCCACTCAGCACAGATGAGGCCTTACCTGGAGTTCTGGGTCCAATGCTGGGCTCTCCAGTACAAGAGTGACATGGACATGCTGGAGTGGGTTCAGTGAGGGGTCACAAAAAAGATGAAGTGTCTGAAGGATCTGCCGTAAAAGGACAGGCAGAGATTGGTGGCACTATTTAGCCTGCAGAAGATTCAGGGGTCTTATCTGTGTGCATATATCTGATGGAGCAACAGAAGAAGATGGAACCAGACTCTTCTCGGTTGTGCTCAGTTACAGGATGAGAAACAATGGGTATAAACTGAAATGCAGTAAATACTGTTTAAACATAAGAAAAAAAACCATTTTTTAAAAAATTTTTATTGCAGTGGTAATCAAACACTGTAACAGAGCCCAGAGGGGCTGTGGAGTATCTGTCCTTGGAGATAATCAAACCCAACTGGACATGTCCCTAAGCAACCTGCTGTAGCTGACCCTGCACTAAGCAGAGGTGGGACTGGGCGACCTCTAGAGGTGCTAGCCAGCCTCAGCCACACTGTGGTTCTGTGATTCTGTGACTAAGACAATGAAATCCAATGAAAAACAAGTTTTCTTTATTTTTCTAGTAAACAAAAGAAAATGGAGCTTAAGGGATGGAGTAGCTTTGTTAAAAAATAAGTTACACAAGAGAGAAAATTCTTTTTCCATTTTGAAAGTTCCTGAACAAGTTAATTTTAGTGATATAGGGGCAGTAAGAAGACCGTAAAATTAACTCCAAATGTTGATATCTCCTTATTGCATTTGTGAAAACGTTCATTCCATTCAGATTATTTCTTAAGGCTTTGAAGCTCTTCATTTGACACCAAAAGATGAGATACCATATGCAAAACAGAAGAGATATTGTATGTCTGTCTAGTGACTCTTCCCAAAATGTTCATTGAATATGTTTAAAAACTAGATTACAGTATTCTGGTAGATTATACCTGGGTTAATGCCAACCAGTTACACAGTCCAAGAAAGGTGAAAATCTCCCCAAACTACATGGAAATTAACGCTGCCAAAACTAGGCTGAATACTCTCCATAAGTATTTCCAAATAATACTCCTCCATTACTCAGTTGGGTGCCAATAAACAGGTCAACTTTAAACCTTGGAACTTTAAATGCAGTGAAAGCCAAGAGCTCATTTGCTACATTTTCATGACAAGCAGGATCTTTTTCTTTTTTAATTCAAGCTATTAGAGGACACTTTCTAGATTAAGAAATAAGTTGCTTGTCCTGGTTTTACTTAAGTTATCAAATTTTGTGATATTATATAGAACAAAAGAACTGCCAAAAAAAGTTCTAAGGTTAATGTCCTTCAGAAAGAAATTGGTGAAAACAAAGAGTCATCATTTTCATCTATACCATTGTAACTGAGGAGATGATACATTTTTCATTTGGAAATATATTGTGAGTGCCTAGCAGTCTAGCTATACTTCCATACATTTTTTTTTCCTTTTTTTTAATAGTGAAAGTTGGTCTAATGATTAAATGTTTAGCAAATTAACTCATGATACTGCCTGTATTGAATCCAACTTGTCAGGCTTTCATGTGTATAACTATGTAACTGGAACATCTTACCGAAAAAAAGTAACAATAAAATATTGTAGTGTACACACAAATGAAATAATTAGGAAAAATATCCAGTTATGAATGTAGTTATTTTTCATTTTTAACATTTATTACACTTTATAAATTTAGATATTTTATGGATCTTTGATGTCTACCAGCACACTCTGTGCCAGTTTTTGTTTCTGTGTTACTCCAGCAACTGTTACGCACTACATCAGTGATATACGCAATCCCCTATGGGACCCCATTGTAGATGGGGAGGGCAGCTGAATTTATACAACTTAAGACGGGGAAAAACAAAGAAGAATCAGAAAAACAGATATTTGGAAAAGTAGGATGAAGGAGAATGCCGTTAATAAAAGCAATTACAAACACATTTTGAAAAATAAATCAGAGAAATAGCTAAAGGAAAGACAAGGAAAAACAAACAAACAAACAACAAAATCAAGGATTACGTTTGTTACAGCATGCATACACACAGTCTGCTACTAATTTACTAAATGATCATAGAGAAAAAGCTGTATTCTTTAGATTCCACCAGTGCATTGAACCTGCTGGAGAGATCAGAAATCTACATCTGATGTAGGATTTTAAATACAGCAAGATTTTAAAAATTTCATTCTAACTATTATATTCTTAATACATCTTGTGGATGAACTGGAATTTTACATATACTAGTGCAAAGGGAAAAAAAAAATTCTGAAGCACCTCTACTGTTTCTTTCCCCCTACTCCTAGAAAGTGCTGGTATAGCTTTCTGAAGGGCCGAGATGATATCGTATATAGCATTTTAGTGACTCACTTTAACTGTGTCACAAAACAAAACTTTCTGTGTCTTGGAGAAGGAGGGAAAAAAGTGTAAGGAGTCAAGAGTGTGAAGAAATACACTCCCTGCACTGCTGTGCTGGAAGAGCTTTCAGGATCTCAAGGAGTGTCAGCAGAGGCTAACCCCCAGTGGCATCAACCCCTCTGCATGGAGCCACCCATGCACTCTGCTTCTGCCCCATCTCTGTGCCCCTGCCTGGTTTGGCGCATCACTGTTCTCCTCTCTGCTCCCCAAGGCTTTGACTCAGAAATCTCCACCCTGACAGCAGAAAAATATCAACCCTTTTAGCTCCTGGCCTAGTTCCCACCACTTGCCCTCTCCAAAACTCACGTTGAAGCCCGCCTCTTACAGCCCAGCTGGGCATTACCAAAAGGACATCAAGTACCCACTCTGCAGTAAAAAGTCTGATGCCAGCAACACTATAAAATACTCACAAAAACATCTGCAGGGTGAAGGAACATGGCTGGAGGAGAAGGCGATGGGAGTGGGGTCAGGAGGAGAGTGCTCACCGGTTGGGTAGAGTGTGGGGGATGTGGTCAGCCATGGGAGGAGGGCCAGGGAGAGGAATTTTGTATGCTTGCAGTACCTTGCTTCAGTAAGTGCAGCACTGCCATTTGGCACAAACATTTTCGTATCTGTTTTTTCTGTGACAATTTTCTGCTGCTTTTAATGCATGTTCTGATTACAGCTGATGGAACATACAGCAATGTTCTAAGGATTCACAGATAAACACAAAGTAGGTTTTGAAATAAAATGATTGGGATTTTTGGTGGTGTTGGTGGTTTTTTTGTTGTTGTTTTGTTTTGTCTTTTTTTCCCTGCAAGGTCTTAAAAGTCCTCTTGAAATAACTGAGCTTGATATTTCAAAATATTCCTGAGAACTGATTTACTCTTCACATAAATATTTTTCTGACTTCCCTTCCAATGATATTGTCCCTGTTAGCTGTGTCTAAATGTTTGCCTCTGTCAATGCTAATAGTGTTGTATATAATTTGTGCCTATGGAAGACTATGGGATATAGAAGTAGTTTCTCAGATCTTTCTTTATCATCCACTATGCCCTGTGAATTTTTCTTCACATCTTCAGACCAAGAAACCAAGCAAGGAAAAAAAAAAAGTGTTTGCTCCCTGCATTGCTCACAGGAAAAAGTGAAGCGAAGCAATTAATCTGAAATAAAATTATTTTTGTTATTAGTGCTTTCATAGACAAGTTCCACTATAGTCCATCTTTAATGGAAAGATCATTCAGCTATGCTATGAATTTCCACATGCAGATAAGCACTAAAAATGGAAAGCCAATTTATATAAAAAGAGCTATCCTTGCAAACCCTTTGTGTTGATCTAGCATCTGTCCTAGCCATATCAGCCAGCAGAGACCTCTAGAGGCAGCTCATGGCTTCATCCTTCTGCGCATTGGCATCCACCATACAGGAGATCCATCTAAATACTCCACCATCTGTGGGACAGCCATTTGCTCCCACGGTGCATACATGAAAGTCCCACAGCTTTCTCATTTCTGGACCATATGCTGCTCTCATTTATATCCCATGGATTTGGAACTGAGGCATAATGTAAATGGGAAAGCCTAGTTATCAGGATCTGCTGTTTAATTTATGCAAAACTGGGGCACTGTCATTCTGCAAATCATATGGTGCACATTTTAGGAATTCATCATTTACATAAAGATGGGGGTGTCCTAAAAAGTTGTATGTGTATGAAGACACACATCTGAATCACAGAATTCACACCCAGATTTCTATTACTACCTCACCTGCAAATTCCACGGTATTCACTTCTCACTTTTAGGTTACATCATTGTGGACGCAAAGACAAAATTTGCATCTGGGCCAGGTTTCCAAATGCCTTCAATATTTAGTTGCATCTGTGATTTTCAGTCAGCCAGTCTGTATTAAAAAAGGTCTTTTTCCACAAAACTCCATGAAGACTCTTCTTTCTGTCTTTTAAAAGTACATTTTTGACCAATTGGATTTGAGAATAATTTGGTCCCCTGTAGATGACATTTTATTCATTCTTTTGTGAATTAAAAAGTTGAGTTAGCTCTACCGTGGACATGAACTCTGTAACCTGTGTTTCAAGTCAAATGGTGTTTATATTTTTATTTTAATTTTTCTTTTTTAAAATTTGTCTTATAGGTCTGACAAGCATCAGCAGTCAAACTCACCATATTGCTTCTATCAATGCACACTCATGCACAATTCTATTACTTTTGTGACATATACTTTTAGTATGTTTGATTCCAAGTATTTAGAAGTATTACGAGTCTTTTGTTGATGTCAAACTGTTGGGGCCATGACAGCACAGTCCTGAGGGCACCACCAAGTAACATGAGAGCAAATTGAACTTTGACACCTTTATATGTGCCAGTCTTGATTAGCTGGGTACCTGATAGTGTCTCAAAAAGGGAGTGGAGGAGGCTGCAACATGGTAGACTCCTCATTGCATTTGCTGCTAATTTGCATTCTCTTGTGCCCTTCTTGCTACTAATTTGCATGCCCTTGTGCTTTTCTCAGAAGACATGTTTTCTTTCTGTTGCCCTGACTGAAGGCCAGGACCACAATTCTTCAAGCAGCTGTGGGTTAGGAGCTGAGTGCCTAAATGCTTTGTGGATTTGAACTTCAATGCCTTCCTCCTGGCACCATGAAGCTTTTGCCCCTGCCATAAGTCACTGTACCACTGAGGCAAATAATTGAAAAACTGCTGGTGGCACCAGAGGACTTCTTTATTTTTGTTGCTATTAGGACCTTTAATAGGGTAGGCTGCTTTTTGTGTCCCAGTTGCGGGTCTCTCTCTTAACTTTCACTGTTGAAGAACCCCTTCAATATAATAAGTGATCTAATAGTCTTCAAAAGAGAGAAAAAAAGAAAAGGAGCGAAGAGCTGCTGACTTCCTTATGCTACTCAGCTCACCCTTCCTTTACTTTTTGTGACACTGCCATGCAATATGAAGGGTAGACAAACACGTGGGTACCCAGTCCAACTTAGCCTTTGAGTAAGCTACCAATGCTGCGTATCTCATCAAGTTATGTTAAGCGTTCATTGCAAAGCTATAGAAATTGGAGCATCTTGATATCTCATGGCAGCATTAAGTTAGTATGCTGAGGCACAACTGGTGCTTGCTGAATGCCCAGGAAGAAGTTAAGCAGGACAATGGAGGGCTTAGCCAAGTTGCATATGTTGTTAAGTGATGCCACCATCTGGTGAGCTATCATTTTTCACAGCAGATTGTCATTACACCCTCCACCAGCTGAGCAGTCTCTTCACAGGCTATGCTTTGAGCTTAGCTCACCTGTGTGTGGACAGATACCCCTCCAGGGACCAAGGTCAGGACAACTATCTTGCAGTCAGCCAAGGTGTGAAGGAAAGCAGGGGCTTCAGTAGCTAGCAGAGGAGATATGTGACAGTGATATCCTAGCTGCATGTCTTCTGCGTTTCTCTTGGTCTTTATGATTTTCCTACCAGGATGAATTTTGTGAGCTAGTGGTGAGGCCAATCTACCTAAGGATTATTAAAGCACTGACAGCTCTTGCACATGCAATAGCATGAAGAACTTCCTACTGTGGTGAAAGCATGACAAAGTGAACACTCAGATAGGAAATATTAGCAAGGTCTCAATGATTATGCAGGCTGTCAACTCAAGACAGACACTGTGCTATCACTTTTTAAAGTTATTTTAAAGTGAATTGTGATAGTGCTTAACTAAATACAGCCCTCTTCCCCAGAAAGTCATAGAATCATAGAATCATTTTGGTTGGAAGAGACCTTCAAGATCATCAAGTCCAACCACTACTCTGGGCAGCCTGTTCCAATGCCTGACAACCCTTTCTGTGAAGAAGTTTTTCCTAATATCCAATCTAAACCTCCCCTGGTGCAACTTGAGGCCTTTTCCTCTTGTCCTATCACTTGCTACTTGGGAAAAGAGACCAACACCCTCCATGCTACAACCTCCTTTCAGGTAGCTGTAGACAGCGATAAGGTCTCCCCTCAGCCTCCTTTTCTCCAGGCTAAACAACCCCGGTTCCCTCAACCACTCCTCATCACGCTTGTGCTCCAGGCCCCTCACCAGCTTTGTCACTCTCCTCTGCACTCTCTCTAGTACCTCAATGTCCTTCTTATGATGAGGGGCCCAAAACTGAACACAGGATTCAAGGTAGGGCCTCACCAGTGCCAAGTACAGTGGCACAATCACTTCTCTAGTCCTGCTGGCCACACTATTCCTGATATAAGCGTATACTTGCTGTGTTATATCTAGTGAAATTTATCTTCTGTCTGATGGTTATAAACCTTCGTGTCGCTTTTCAACTTTAGTTACTGAGAGGACGAAGTTTTCCCTTCCATTTTGTCAAATTTTCAATGACTAATTTCAGATATTTGGCTCTTCAGAGAGCAAAAAGTGGAAAATTTTTTTCTCTTTCACAGAGACAAGCCCTTCTCATGTAGAACCTATCACTGTGTGACTTACAGAAGTACTGGAGGAACCGGCAAAATGTTTTGTAGTGTTGCATGTTACTTTACTTTTGCTTTAAGGGGTCTCTTGATTTTAAGAGGCTAGTCCATCCCTTCACAGAGAATAAATATTCTTCTCTGTCTTTGATCCTAACCCAGACTGTAAATTAAGTACAGTCTCCTAAGTGCCTGATTCCATCTCTCTTCTTTTGTGTTAATAGAGTTGGTCAGAGAACCTGGTGTCACTGGAGCATTTCCATCCCAAGCTCTGTAACTATCCTCCTGTACTGGATATTATGTACTTCATATATCTTAATGCCAGCTGCCTGGTAATGATCATCAATGTGGGACTGATTATTGACTTTCAGGAGAACCACAGAGACTGTAAATAATACAGTCTTTTAAGTTTGACGAAGACATGTTAAACTTTCTATGATTCATGAAGCAAAGAAGGATATTAGTCAATAACAGAACTGCTGCTGATTATCCTGGCGTCTTTAGAGAACAATGTGCATTTCTCAAAACATTCACAAAATAATCCACCTCATTGTAGAAAACTGATGTTTGGGCACATCCGAGATGTAGATAACAGGAGTCAGAGCGAAAAGACAGAAGCACGTGCCTTGGTGAAATTCCTCCATTTCATTGCTCTCTGATCTGAATTCCACCTTGAGCATTCTCATATGAGTTTCTAAAACACTAAAGAAGTAGAACAATTTGTCCATAATGACTATGCTTAACTTGATAGTAGTATGTCCAAGTTTCTTTAAAAATGGTCATTTAATAGACATTTTTATGTCTTTCTGCTACTCCCTTGGTTTCAGGTAAACATCTCAATGGATTACATTCTGTATCATGGCCATGGACTTTGGGTTTTGGAGTGAGTTTTGTGTTCCTTGTTCAATAGTTAATGACATCGCTAACACCTAAATCATCATGGAGAATCTAATTATGTGTTCTGCTGTAGGTGTCAGGACCATCATCAGCTATTGTGGGAAGAAAAAAAGAACCAGCATCTTGGCATACGAAAACCTAAAATAAGGAAGAACAGCATCATTAGCTATTTTACTTTTTAATGTGATTATAAATCTACCCATTCAACATATTTGGTCCCACCAACTTAACTGCCCATATAAACCACCTTACACATGCATATTTGGGAAAAATATGGAGGTGTATAGAAGTATAACAGGAATGTGAAATATGTGGGGGGGGTTCAAACTAAAGCACATTCTTTCTGCTTAGCTTGGATCTCATCATTTGCATGAATAAAATGTGATCAGTTTGTCTATGTGGCATTTGAAGGCCTTGGAAAGGATCATCTGTTGTGGCAGCTAAAGCAGCTGACATAGAAGGTACATATAATTTTTGATTCTTTTTTTTAATGAATGCTACTGGCCTGTTTAGTCCAAGGTAAGCAAAACAAGGCTGTGTTAAGGATTCAGTGTTCACGGTATTGACACTTCGTAAAGTTAATCTAGCCTGTTTTAAACAGCAAGGTCACATATCATTCATTGTATGTGTGTGCATAGTATACGTAAGAAAAGGCAATTTTTATGTGGTATGCTGCTGTAGCTATTAGACTATCAGAATTGGTAGGCTGAGTACGGTGTATTGCCCTAAATATAGATTTTTGGTTATGTTGGTGCTACTCATGATGTTAATTCTGCAGCTTTTCAGGATTCCTGAAGGATTAGGGTTTACTCAGGATTTCAACCAAAGGAGAAAGACATCAAAAAGGGAATGAGAGGAGGAGAAACGATATGGCAATACTGTGAGAGAAGAGTCTTTCCAGACCAGAGCTGATAAATGGGAGTTTGCCATGTCTCTATGCAGAGATCTGATGAAACAGTCTGGTTCTGCACTTGCCATTCCTGCCTCCTCTTTACTTTGGGGGTTAACCAATTCCAAGGTCTCTTCCTACTGACTGCTTCAAGCTTTATTCAAACTTCGCCATCCCCTTGAAAGTCAGAGGAAAATTTTGTAATACAGGCTTAATGGAAGTGGTAGTCCTCTCAGCTCTGGACTTGTCCTGGAAAGGTTCCTAGAAAACTACAATTATCTTTGAAAAATTGTAGCCATGCCTTTGCATGGAATTCTAATCCCAGGTTCTGTTTGGAACAAGCCAAGTCCTAATACCTATTTCGGTAAACGCTATGGATTCAGTAATGTACAATCAAGTGGTTTTGGAAAGAAAATGGAAAATCAGAGCTGCCGTTCAGCAAGTAAAGAAGATGCCTAGAAAATACCTTTGAAATTTTTAGCGCTGCATATCTCTTCAAATTCTTGATGCTAAAAATGAATCAATTTTAAAAGTACAGATTCAATCTCTCCCCAAACTGTCACATTATGTGTCTCATGTTATACTAACTTTCATCAGTATACTTTCATTTATCTGTAGCAGTGAGCATGAAGAATATACTTTGCTATGTTGTAGTGTTGAGTTCAATGATTGTACTGACATCTACTGGTATAATAATATTTGTAAGCATTACGTTTGATATTTGAAGGAAAAATTACAAGCTTGTTAAGTTTTCTAGCTGTGGTATAAGAAAACATAACATCATTCCCTGCAAGAACCTATTTTACTTTCCTTTTTTTTTGTTTGGTTGGGGTCTTTTTGTTTCGTTTTGGGTTTTTTGTTTCATTAAAATAACCAACTATGCTATTGCGCTCACATCTTGCTAATAAAGGACTACATTTTCAGGAGCAACATTTTCATTCTAATGAAATGTACCATAATCAGGGCTGCAATTTGAGAATTTTGGTCAGTATTTTGGTTAATATTTTGGTCGGTTGGTATATCAACCAACTTTTGTTGTTTTGTTAGCACTTCCTAGTCATGCTTTGGAAGGGACTGTGGATACTACAGGCTAATTCATACTAATCAAATGTCATTGCGATGACATAAAAGGGATAGAACACAAATTTAATGGTAGACACAGGTTTTCTGCGTCAGAGTTTAAATGCCCTAGTATTACATCAAAACTGCTGTATTAATTGCTCTGACAGTAGAGATGTCCTGCAACACAACATATGCATGAGGACAGAAAGACACCCAACTCTCTCCTGCAATCACCTCTGACTGAAGTTATTTTGACACTTCTTGGAGTTTTTAATTTATAGCTAGCCAAGCACATAACAAAATCATAATATCATAGAACACCAGGTTGGAAAGGACTCAAGGATCATCTGATTCAACCTTTCTTGACAAAAACTTGGTCTAGACAGCCCAGCACCCTGCCCAGTTGAGTCCTAAAAGTGTCGAATGTTGGGGAATCCACCACCTCCCTGGGCAGGTTATTCCAACTGTTCTTATCATGAAAAATTTCCCTGTGTCCAATCGCAACCTTCCCAGGAGTAACTTGTACCCATTTACCCCTTGTGTTTCCCATACGTCTCTTTGTAAAAAGAGAGTCTCCATCCTCTTTGTAGCCACCCTTTAAATACTGGAACATGGTGATGAGGTCTCCCCTAAGCCTTCTTTTCTCAAGGCTGAACAAGCCCAGTTTTCTCAGCCTTTCCTCCTATGACAGGCTTCCCAGCCCTTTGACCATCTTTGTGACTCTTCTCTGGACCCTCTCCAGCCTGTCCGCATCTTTTTTGCATAGCAGGGACCAAAACTGAACACAATATTTTGGGTGTGGCCTAAGAAGTTCTGAGTGGGCTAATGACTTTTTGTCTCTGCTGGTGATGCCCTTGTTGATGCAGCCCAGTGTCCTGTTGGCTTTCTTTGCCACAGCAACACACTGATCACTCGTATTGAGCTTGTTGTCCAATGGGACCCCCAGGTCCCTTTCCACAGAACTGCTCCCCAGTTGGGTAGATCCCAGCCTGTGCTGCACTCCTGGATTATGTTTTCCCAGGTGCAAGAACTTACACTTGTCCTTGTTGAATTTCATAAAGTCTTTGTTAGCCCGCTCTTCCAACCTATCCAGGTCTTCCTGCAGAGTGGCTCTCACTTCTGAAATGTCCACTTCCCCACTCAGTTTGGTGCCATCAGCAAATTTCATCAGGGTACACTCAATCCCATCATCCAGACCACTTATGAAGGTATTAAACAGTGTTGGGCCCAATATCGGTCTCTGGGAAATCCCACCTGTGGCACGTCGCCAGTTTATAAAGGAGCCATTTACCACCACTCTCTGGGTGCATAAATAGAATGGAATTTCATTAGAAAGAAACATGCTAAAAAGCTGATGGACAGGGAACACTACACATGAATTATTGATCTTCACAAATCACGTCTTCAAAATACAAAAAGCCAAACAAGCAAGAACTTTTAAAAGTAATAGAATTTTCAATGAAATGTATCGTCAGACATTTTGCACACAAAGGTTATGTCATTTTTTTCCCCAAATATTAGTTTTTAGCCTTCTATTAGATAACTTTTGCTATATTTTAGATGTTTCTTCCTCAAAACCTGAGGAAGAAAGAGGTATGCTAAAGTATCACCTTCTAAATAACGTTTCATTGCTAGATTTCAAGTCACATTTCACAAAAAGTCCAATGTTGGGAACGTTCTCTTTAATTTTTGTTAATTTCTCTGATCGCAGAGCAACATTTTTATCTTGATCATAGGAGGGAAACAAAATGTGTACTGTGCTTGTTCAGGAATGGAGAGAAAAGACTAAGAAAAGAGATCCTCTGAGATTTAATAAGAAATTTGTATGCTTTGGCTTTCAAAGGACCTTTGAAATGGTCTGTGGAATAGACTATTTGATAATGAAAGTTGCAGAGTATGTATAGCAGCTGTTGCTTGATTTCTGTCTATGCTCATAATTAAATCTGCTTCATTAACAAGATGCACAAAACTCCAACATAACACATTATAGGACTGTGGTAGGTTGAACAGAGCAACCCTTGAAATGATTCTTTTATGTTTTACCCGAAGTCAGACAGGAACTACAGTTTTACACACTTCTTAAATATTATTATACTTTTTATCTCAGGTTTTGGATTCAACCAAAATAGTATGAAATTATGAAGTTTAAGATGGAGAAGGAGTAAACATGATAACTGATTAAATGTTTAATCTTGGAGGTGAAAATACTGACAGATGTCTTGATTACCAGTAGCTTTGGACATAAGGATATTTTGTACATGTGAAGATCCCATATTCTTTGTAAATCAAACATAATAATTACATTAGATAAATACTTTGATGCTTCAGTCATTATAATTGTAGCTTGCTGACAGAAACTGCTGACCAATAACCATATTTAATGCTTTGCCTTTACTGATGTGTAGCTTTCTAAATCTACAACAAATCACAAGCAATCTGGCCCAATCTGACCATCTTGACATGACATGTTCGCAGTGTGGCACTACAGCAAGGCATTAGGAATATAAGCTAATTTATAATACGTGATTATTAATTTTAAAATGTTTAAAAGATTATTTGAAAAGGCATTTAAAAGACTAACTTATTGTTACTATAGTGACAATATGAAAAGCAGCTCCTAGTTGGAGACCTCTAACTGAGTATTCCACAACTATTAGTTAAAAACCATCTCTTTTACAGTGTTTGTTTATGAGAATTACATTATTTTTATATTTTTCAATACAAAATAATCCTTGCATATTACAGAATCACAGAATGGTTGGGGTTAGAAGACGATCTCTGGAGACCATCTAGTCCAACCCACCTGTTAAAGCAGGTTCACCTAAAGAAGATCACACAGGAATGTGTCCAGGTGGGTTTTGAATGTCTCCAGAGAAGGAGACTCCACAACCTCTCTGGGCAGCCTGTTCCAGGGCTCTGTCACCCTCAAAGTAAAGAAGTTTCTCATCGTATTCAGATGGAACCTCCTATGATTCAGTCTGTGCCCATCGCCATTCATCCTATGGTTGGGCATCACTGAAAAGAGTCTGGTCCATCCTCTTGACATCCACCCTTGAGATATTGATAAGCATTGATGAGATCCCCTCTCAGCCTTCTTTCTCCAGGCTGAACAGGCCCAGCTCTCTCAGTCTTTCCTCATTAGAAAGATGCTCCAGACCCCTAATCATCTTCGTAGTCTCCTGCTGGACTCCCTCCAGTAATTCCTTGTGCTTCTTAAACTGGGGAGCCCAGAACTGGATGCAGTACTCCAGATGGGGCCCCACCAGGGCAGAGTAGAGGGAGAGGAGAACCTCCCTCGACCTGCTGGTCAGGCTTTTCTTAATGCACCCCAGGTACCATTGGCTTTCTTGGCCACAAGGGCACATTGTTGATTCATGGTCAACCTGTTGTCGACCAGAACGCCCAAGTCCTTCTCTGCAGTGCTGCTTTCCAGCAGATCCACCCCTAACCTGTACTGGTGCCTGGGGTTGTTCCTCCCTAGGCACAGGACCCTACACTTGCCCTTGTTGAACTTCATCAGGGTCTTCTCTGCCCAGTTCTCCAGTCTGTCCAGGTCTCACTGAATGGCAGCACAGCCTTCTGGTGTGTCAGCCCTTCCACCCAGTTTGGTATCATCAGCAAACTTGCTGAGGGTGCACTCAGTCCCTTCATCCAGGTCATTGATGAACAGGTTGAACAAGACTGGAACCCGTACTGACCCCTGGGGAACCCCACTAGCTACAGGCCTCCAAGCAGACTCTGCACCATTGATCACAACCCTCTGAGCTCTGCCATCCAGCCAGATCTCAATCCATCCTGTCATTCAAAAATGTCTATGGCTGTGGTAACCTAAATAAATAATAATAAATAATAAAACATAAATATTTGAAAATGAAAATTTAATACTGTTAAACAGGCTTAAGGCTTACCTTATTTTTCCAACTGTGAGAATATTGCAACAGTGCATGCTCTTTGTACGAGGAGACAAAGGTGAAGATACTGGTTAAGTTGTTACAGATGCTTTTAGCAGCTTTTAATATAATTAGATATCACCCTTAAATGCCTATATGACTAAATTTTCCATCATATGCCTTATATATTGTAAAATTTTGACACCAATGGTCAAATCCACTGTGTGCTTTACAACAATAGACTTGACACCCAGCTTTGACAGATTTCCAGTACTTAAAGTGGGCTTATAAGAAGATGGAGAGAGGTTTTTAACCAGAGCTTGTAGTGACAGGACAGGGGGCAACAGCTTTAAACTGGGGGAGGCTAAGTTTAGATTGGACATAAGGAATAAACTATTCACAACGAGGATGGTGAGATACTGGAACAGGCTGCCCAGAGAAGTTGTGGATGCCCTGTCCCTGGAATTGTCAGGGTTGGATGGGGCTTTGAGCAACCTGATCTAGTGAAAGACACCCCTGTCCATGACAGGGGAGTTGAACTAGATGATATTCAAAGGTCCCTTCTACACCAAACCATTCCACAACTATGTGATTTTACATGGTGCCTTCTTTTTGCAAAGATTATTGGTATCATCTCTTTTAACAGAACACACCCTCTAGTTAGCTACTGCACTTCTTCAGTAAGGCATCCGGACACTATCTGACTGTTTCTAATGAAGAGTATGAGAAAATTATGATCATAAATGTAATAAATATTTTCTCTCTGTCTTATTGTTTTTCATGTCTTCATATTTAAGTCCCGAATAGGTTTTCTTCCATATTTTTTTCTAAACTTTTATTGATCCCATGTAAGCTTCTGTCCTGGGGATAGGAGCTCGACACCTTGCACAAAAAATTATATCCTCCTGCTTTAATTAGTAACTTTAATTTGAGGTCTCCTAGTACTTGCAGTGGAAGAGACAATTAACTTTTTTTCCCATTTTCCCTCTTTGTCCCATTTTCTGCTCTACAGTTTCCCTCAATCAGTGCTGGCTTCCTGTAAACAAAGGCTGTAGTAGCTATTACAGCATCTGTTGGGGAGAAGTGTTTGATGTTGGTATCAGGCAACTAATTTGTATATTTTCAGCTTCAATCATTGTCACTTAAAACATTGCCTATATTTTATTGTATTGTAAAACGGTGATGGTAGGTTAGTTGTCTGCATGCCCTGTGGATTGTTCATTCCATGTAGTGTATATCTAATAATCAAATGTACCTACTTGATGCAAAGATATGGGTACCAGGAACAGCATGGTTATATTGGCACAGTGTCCACCTAGGCTAAAATGCTCTGTTGCCCAGAACTAATTAGTCAAGTCAAGGTACTGCATTAATGTGCATTTACTGTTTCTGATACCTAAGCCATCTCACAACACATGAAGCTAGGTTGCCTACATCTGCACAGCAGTTCATCATTCCACATAGGCACATCTGAAGTATTAGGTGGCAACAAGAAGTCAGGACTGGTTCCAGCAGGAGTCTGAATCACCTTGGGGACCAATTCTGTGGAGAAACTACCAGAGAACTGACACTTCTGTTGCTTTATGAGCTTGTAATTTGTTCAGCAAGTTGTAGCAACAGATACTTGATTACACTATATGCCTCTCATCTGACACTTGGTAAATGTAGTCCTTAAATTTCTCTTGGTTTCTCTTGGGTGTTCAACTGATTTATTCACAATTTTTAAGATAAATTAAGATACCCCTTTTTGAGCCACCTGCCAAATTAATTTGAAGTATAAATCTCTTTTGTTAATACTCTCCAAGCTTCTATGCTAAAAGTCTATTGGATTTATTATTTCACTCATTGGAGAAACACTTACTAAGTCTTAACAGATGCTCAAATTCCTAAATTTCTAGAGTTTGCAATTCCCCCCTGATCTTAACAAGTGTCTTCAGTACCTCTGGGTTACAAGGCATTTGTGTTCTCACACAAAATTCGATTTCTCAAATCTCCCACAAAGTTTGAAAAATCACTTAACCCCTGCCACACTTGTAAGGAAAATGCCCTTGTAAGAATTTCATGACTGTCACTGCTGTACTTGGTACACATTCCCCTATCAGATTGTTGATGTTTATGACTTAATGAAAGCTTGAGGCAGCTGTAAGTCAGAAGGCAAAACTGGTATAGATCTTTTTTATCAACAATTTTTATAATTGGGTATAAACATACCGTTCCTGAAGAAAACTGCAGATGTAAAGTAAGTCTTATTACACTATTCAGAAGATAAATTTGCCTGTACAAAGTATTCTTGAGCATTTCCTTTACAATTTATACAAAAGGATTCAGATAAAGATGGTCCCAAAGTTCAAAGCATTATATGAAGTAAGAGACCTGTCTGGATGCTTTCTTGAGACAAAAAGTAGAAGGTAACAAATCTGGACCTGGATCCAAAGAAAATGCGATTGTCCAGCTTGGTATGCACTTGCAAACATATTAGATGCCTACTCCTTGCCATGCTTTCAGGGCCTTCATGGAAATACTGAGCTACAGCCAAAGAGCATTTTTTGTCTTACTAAGTGATGCTGGGCCAAAAACTGCCTTAGCAAGGAAGAACATACACAAGTGTATTCAAATCTTTCTCCCTCCTGGGACTGAAGCATTTCCTGTCATGTAAGGTTTATGGATCATGAATTTCTCTGGCTACACGATACCTGAATCGAGAGCTTGCTTCTTTTCATGAAAAGCAGAGATGTCCACATATAAACAGAATAGTTCAGTAGACAGACTCTCCAGCTGGAGTGTAGCAGGCCCTGATTCAATTTGCATTTCTCTGTTTGCTTGGACTACAGTCTCTCCTGACCAAGAACACTGCTGGAGTGAGCTAGGTTAAAAACTTCTGGTTTTAAATGTCATTAACGCCATGTATGAAGATTGCAAGATGGAACAGTCTTTGTGTCAAATGCAGGGGCTGTGCACAATCAGCATACCATTAGCTAGGATTGTCAAGGTTAATTTTGAAAGAAATGTGGGTTTTAATCCCTTTGAAGAGCAATGTCAATTGATTTGTCTGAATGCCAAATTCTTCCTTAAAAATGGTGAAGAAGTAGGATGCCCTTCGGTTGTTGTGGTATCTGGGCAGGAAGGTACCTTCTAACAGACAAGTCTGAGTACAGTTCTCAAAAGCAGATGGAAAAATGTCTTGTTTATTAATTCTAGGTGAGCTTACCTGATGGTAGACCAAAAGTATACCAGGAAACAAGGATGGAGTCATCCAGGTAAATTCAATGTCACAAATGTAATGCTAATGGATCTCAAGGTGTGAAGACCCAGGCAGCAGCACACGTGGATGGGGCTGAGTTGGGTGCAACAATGCTGGCAGCCTTCTCTAGGTACTTACACAGATCTCGAGAAAGGCTTTTTGATCTCTCCAGTTTGAGTAAATTTGGTAAGAACTGTTTCTCTGAAACTTTTCTGTGGATAGCTTAAATACCTAGGTCCAACAACTATTTCACTATAGAGAAATTGACAGTGGCGTTATTAGAAAAAGCATCTGCAGAAGACATCTGCAGTGAGGGTGACCTTGCAGGCACAGATGTCTGAAGATACCAGCAATGTTCCTGCAGTGAAGTCCATGTGAGTTGTCATGCATTAGGTATCAGAAAAGAACACTCACAGTAACCTGGAAGAGGGAAAAAGAAAGGCTGCTTGTAGCCACATGAGCGAGGTGATGGACTCTGTGCTGTGTGACAGGGCACTGTATGCAAACTAGTGATCTAACTTTGCCTACAGCTAGTTCCAGCTAGCTTATGCAAAGAGCAGTCCTAAAGACTACCAGGGTTGTCCTCCTGCTGCTGGCTTCCCTCCTGTCTCTCCTGTCGAGTTTTTCTTATTGAAAAACACTGAAGGGAGAGGGGGAGGTGTAGAAACATCTCTCTTGCTGTCTGCAGCAGTAGCTTTCTGCTGCTAGAGTAGCATTTTACAAACCAGATGTACATTTTAGACCTTTTTCCTCAAGAACTTCTGTGTATGTTAAGGTAATACAGGTTTATGAGGTAAAATAGGTTCAATATTTTTATGCCCTTTACGTTCCCATGTTTCTGTAGTTGCCTCGGCATTTACAGATCTGTTTTTCAAAGCCGAAGAGAGGGTGATTTTTGTTTAGCTGGGTTTTGTTTATTTTCTGAAACTACATTATTATTCTTCATTCCTCCTGCATACAAATTAGATTCAGAGTTCAAATATTATTAACTGCAGCTTTAAAATTCATCACTTTGCAGTTGTTAAATCCATTTCCTCTTGGTTTGTCCCCTTGGCAACAAAAATTAAAAGGCAACCACATAATGAAAAAAAAATGCAGCTCATCTAAGCCTGTCTTTGTATAACACATTTTGAGATTCTGACTGGTTGTAGACTTGATGTTGTCTCAAGTCAGAAAACTGGAGGAAGTTTACGTGTGCCTTGAGATCTTGTCCTGTGCACCACATACTGTATGAATCCTTAAAAGACTGAAAAAAAAGGAGACTTAGCCTATTGCAGTGGCAACACCATCTAGCCAGAAAATGAACCATTTCTGCATACAAAGTTATGAGTACAGATAGGTAACCATTTTACTGCTGAAAGTGAGGGCTTCAGCTTACTACAGTTGCATGTTTTTACATGGAATATTCATTCTTATTTTTACTGATGATGGAAGTTTCTGGCACTTACTGAACAGCTAAGGGCACATTTTCACATTTCATATCCAATTATTTAAGAGCTCCTCATGGCAATACCACTGTGAGAAGGAAACCTTATAGATAAGAGGAGCAGCTGACCTTACCCAAAGTGCATTTTAACAGAAAAAAATGGATTTACCGAATCAGCTTCTTGCTCTAATAAAGCTCTTTCCATGTTGGTGAGAGTACAGTTGAACTAAATTTATATTTGTTTCATTTGCTAAAGTGATTTTCACGCAGTACTAAATTCGTATTTAAGACTGAAGTAAAATGGACCTTTCAGTTGTCAGATGTGTGTATAAATGGGCTTATTCCAGAAACACCAACATTTTAAAGTTTTTAGTCAGTTCAAACCTCCTTCCTTGCTGTGTTTTTTTCAGTTTTTCTTAGTCCTTTCTTGGTGGTATGTAGGAATGGTGAACTCCTTTGCAGCAGCCCAGCACGATCAGAGGAAGGTAAGTCTTGCACCAATCAAAGCAAATTGTAAGGATTTTTAAGTCAGTTAACCTGCCCAAGACCTTAAAAACTTGGCGAGTTACAGACATGCTCATTCACATCTGGGCCAACAGTCTGTAGCACAAAGCACCAGAAGTTTCTTCCTTTCATCCAGCTCACTGAATAGGAGATGTTCTCAATATGGGAAGGGTTCTTCCCACTCTTCCTGTTTTTACAGGTACTGATCTTGCTAAACAAAATAGCATTGGTATAGGATGACAGGGGTAATGGCTAATAAAGCCTTTTTTTCCTGGGTAGCTTCTTCAAGAGATTAGAGCTATTTCCTTCAGAGATGTCACCTGTCACCTGCAAATGACTGGGCTGATGTGAATGAGTAATATGAAATTTTCAGATTCCTAGGCAGAGGGATATGTACTTAGAATGTTTGGATTTTAGACTCAAAATCTCCATACCAACACCAACACCAAAACCAACACCAAAACAAATACTGTGTTGGTAATTCCTAGTCTGTAATAATAAAATATTAAACTCAACTACGTGTTAATGGTATTAACTGCAGTTAATAACACCAGTAATACTAATAGTTTTAGTCCTAAACCAAAGTGCATAAACACAGTGGAAGAAAGACACAGATGTACACTTGTGTCTCTTCTGTACATGTAACTTAAAATGAGAGAGACGATGCAAAGCCATACGGAAACAGCCCCTTTGGAAAAGCATCTGTGGAAAGTCATGGAGAAGGATTGTTTGCAAGGTCCCTCTGTACGCCCAATGACTTGGCAAAGTGATCTGTAACTCCTCATTGCCCTCTCAAACAGACTACAGTGTTGACGGTGGTCCTCATCTGGAACTGGGAGATACCATTTTGATGGTCCAGTACGTAGGGAACTGTTAACCCAAAATGGATAACATCATGGCTGCTTCTGGCAATAAAAGGCTCAAGACTGCAAATGCAGAGCTGTCTCTTTCCTCAGGTTTTAACCCCGAAAACCATTGAAAGAAAAACACCTTTTCAATTTCACAGTTTGGATCAGAAGCAAAGAACTGAAGACAACGTACTCTGAAAGCTAATCTGCATCATATGCTGTATAGGGCAGGATCTCAGACACACTGATTAGCTAAATAGTGCATACAGAGGAAAATACAAGCTATTTGGACAGTGATAAACTGCAGGGCCATATGACAAATTGACCTGTACATACTGCTCTGCTTTACTTTAGTTTCACAAATTCATCTTCAAGAGAATTTCTTCTGAAAATAAATCAACCTGCCAGAGAAATATTTCCTTTTCTTCTTTTAAACATTGCTTGCTCCCACCTAATGTACCGTAGTTTGCGAAGCTGTAAAACTGGTTAATTACATGGCATTTTTTTCAGATAAATTTATATCACTGGTCTTGATATCCCAACACTTAGGGAAGATGTGTTATCATTTTCAATCTGTAACATTAATTAACATGATCAGCTGCATACAAAGTCCTGAACTGTTCAGGTCAGTTTCTCCCATTCTGAATTTTTTAAAAGGCAAGGAAATCTCATGCAGGACCTACCAATTTTTCTAACACAAAATTTATTAATGAGATACTGCATTTTCTTTTCATATCCTGGAACAACTGTTGCATTGACAAGTACCCCATATCACATGTTGCTCTGGACTGTGTCCCTCGAGGCACTTCTGAAAAAAGCCTTTTAAAATAGATTTTCTGAGAGTGGGGTCTGTCAAGTATGTGGCCACCTTCAGCACAACACAACATTTGGGAAAAAAAAAAAAGCCCTTAATCTAACAAAACCAGACTCTCCTTGTAGGTATTATATGTCTGAAAAATCTACGATAAGGTTAATAGGCTTTGTCACTCATTTGGCTGCACTTCTTTGCTATGGGCAAAGCCTGCGGTTTTAAACAATCCTGTTTGTGCGTAAATAAATGCCCTTTTAATTTGCCATAATTTCAAGTATTTTGTTTTGTAGTTATAAGTAATTAACATACCTTTTATGATTTTTTTTACTCCATCTTACCTTACAGGGCATACTTTCTCTTCTATGCACATGTGTAACCTCCAATAGCAATAATAACAGTTATGAAGTATGTCCCCGGGGGAGACAATTTCCCTAAAAACCTTTAAAATGTAAATCTATGCACCATTCTTGCCAGCATGTATGCTCCAGTAAGTTAAACTAGTATTCTATACTTGCCAGCATAATAATCAAGAAATTGAATAAATTTCAAGAACCAAAGTTAAGAGAAAGTTCTCAATTTTAACTCTGCATGACAACATGCAAGGTGTTACCTCCAACTGCATAGCTACTTCTTGCCATCTGACTTTTGAAGCATAACTTTTATGTTGAATTGATGGAGGCGAAGAGTGTTATATTTGACTGTATGCTTCTGCTAGTATGACTTCTGGAAAATGTAGTACAAAAGTATTGTACTCTAAAGAGCTCCATGAAAAAGAAGAAAGATAGTGATCCAGCCTTATTTGGATAGATAAGCATAGAATGCATAATGGCATACTTAATATATCTAGATTAGCAGCTACAGCAATTAGGAACATAGTTACCTTTGATCTCAGATTGGTTTTCTACAGTTTGATTCCACTTAATGCAATGAATTACTCTTGGTTTGCACACCTGGGAATAAAACTGATCTATAATAATTATTACTATTTTCTAACAAGGAAGATTTTTATTAGTTGTATTTAACCTAAAATTTGAGTAAATGCTCTGGCGAAAAGTGTAATATTGTGCCTATGTACGCATAAATACACAGGAATATACATTAACAAAATGAGACTGTAATATTGAAGAGTAGGGTTATAAAAGCAGAAGCATCTTCAATTTTTAATTAAAGTAGTGCTTATGAAAGGGTTTATTGGACTCTTTATGTTTTACTGTAAATTCAGAGACAGGATTTTTAAAGTATATATATAAAATATATAAATATTCCTAAGTTCTTCGTCTTGGAATTCCTCTAGGTTCCTAAAAATATATATTCTACCCATTCTGCAGTGGAGCACGCAATATCAATACCCATACCAAGATATAATACCCCGAGTGATGAAACTAAACAATTACTATTGTGAATGTGGGATTTTTTGCTAGGAAATACACTGACTGGTGCCATAAATGTTGTCAGCTGTGTTTCATAGGCAATATCTTTCTCACAACCATTCCCTGGGCTGCATCAAAAGAAGCATAACCAGCAGGTTTGAGGGAGGTGATTCTTCCCTGCTACTCTGTTCCCATGAGACCCCACATGGAGTACCGTGTCCAGTTCTGGGGCCCTCAACATAAGAGTGACATGGACCTGCTGGAGTGTTTACAGAACAGGGCCATGAAGATGATCAGAGGGCTGGAGCACCTCTCCTGTGAAGACGGGCTGAGAGAGTTTGAGTTGTTCAGCCTGGAGAAGAGAAGGCTCTGAGGAGACCTTATAGCAGCCTTCCAGTACCTAAAGGGGGCTTAAGAACAAAGCTGGAGAGAGACTTCTTATAAGGGTATGTAGACATAGGACATGGGATAATGGCTTTAAACTGAAAGAGGGCAGATTTAGATTAGATACAAAGAAGAAATTCTTCCCCATGAGGGTGGTGAGGCACTGGAACAGGCTGCCCAGAGAAGCTGTGTGTGTCCCATCCCTGGAGGTGTTCAAGGCTGGGTTGGATGGGGCTCTGAGCAACCTGCTCTAGTGGAAGGTGTCCCTGACCATGGCAGGGGGGGTGGAATTAGATAATCTTTAAGGTCCCTTCCAACCCAAACCATTGTATGATTCTATGAATGATTTAATGGACACACAACCATGTTTTTGGTGCCTTTGTTATTTTTCTAAAGACTTTTTCAGGAGTTTACTTCTCCTTCATGTTTTTTAATAAATCTAAGGAGTACATCATCAATATTAATTGCTGCTATTTTACCAGCAGTAAGTAAATCAAGAAGGCAGACATCTCATCCAATATTGAAGTGTCTACCATGAGTATATTAGAAACTGGTCTGAGAAATGTAATATTACTGGAGAGTAATGCTGGATAACATAAAATGTGGGGTTTTTTTAGTTAGCCTTCATCTTCTCCTTAAGAGTCATTTCTGACAGAAAATTATATTATGGATTCTGTGGTCGTAATGGTCTTTTGAAGAAAGCTTTTGTTTTAAAAAACTGCCTGCAACTTTTCTTTAAAATCACATGGATAAATATATGTAGATACAGCAATTAGTTTTTTAGCTTGTAAGCACACTTAGACTTGAACTATAGATTCTCCTTCTTCACATTTTAAAGACAGCATCTCTCAAAATTACACAATGTTAATGGCCACACTACTTACACTAACATAACCATGCCATAATTGCAACGTTATGTGTCACTATACATCACCTAGCACACCCTGGGGAATTATTAATACTTTGAGACCTTCTTTTTCTGGGAATGGGCTAGAGAGGTAACATGGTTTCCTCATTTTGGGATCAGTGAAATGACTGTCTTTTTGTCCTACTTTATAACACTTCTGGCTACGAGAAAAAAATGAATAAATACTAATTGCTAGTTATCATTCTAAACCTGTTAGCAAGTATATCCGCAAGACCACTAGTGTACTCCAGCTCCTGATAGTTTGCTTTGCTGGAAGTGTGTCTGCATGACTCTTCTTCAGAGTCATCAGCTACTGTACACCAGAGCTCATTATGTTACTGTGATGCAAATTCCCATTACAGACATGTTGTATGTTTATCGAGAGGGATAGGTTTGTGGGTACAGCTATGCTAGCACAATTGTATTCATGCAAATATTTTTAATACAGGGAAAATCTAATGTAGTGTGATGTTTTAAACTCCAGTAGGTATAATCTACTTAGTATATACTTCAAGGAACTTGACAAAATCTGAACATAATTTAAAATGAAAGTCTACTTGAGAACATCCATTTTAATGTTAAAAAATTATCAGAAAGGTATATCCCATACAAACACAAATTGCACTGGGAAGAGCTATTACACAGCTGATGTTATACATCAGGAATAAAGTATGATTGCATCTAATATTGACCTGGTTTTAGCTCCAAATAAACTTACTAGAGTCACTGTATTTTATTTCAGTGTGATGCCATGGTTAAAGCCTGAACAACAGAAAAAAATACAATAGCTGTCTGATTTTGGACTTATCTACTGTAGCTTATTTATTTAAAAACCATGCCTGCAAACAAATTGCACCTTATTCTTAAGATTTCATTCTGGATTCAATAAAGGCTCATGTAATGCAGGAAGCTGGTGGGACAGCTTTCTGGTGGGACAGCTTTCTGGTGGGAAGCTGGAGAGCGCATTCAATGTCCTAGCTCTAGCAAACAGAGACCCTGTATTTGATTAAAAAAACCCACGCTCTGGATTGAACAATCTAACCTGAGAATAAAATCTTGAAATTTATTTTTCTTAGTTAAGAAGTGGAAGAATGATTGTTAAAGAGGTGTAATTACATGCACATTTTAATATATAGTAGAGGAAAAGGCAGCTAATCATTTGGAGTTCTTCAATCAGTCAGCTGTTATAAGCAATGGAAATATTGTTTGAAGGGTTAACTTTTTTTCAGACATTAATCTTGCAAATTAAAAAAAAAATCCATGCAATGTACAAAGAGTTGTGTTTCTTAAAGTTTACATGATACACGCTCTGCTTGTGAAAGTGTTTGTACCAGAATTGTATTTATTGATCCTCTCAAACAAACAGGACATCATTCCATTCCACATCCAAAACAATAACTTTCTGTGTATTGTTTGTGGGGAAAATAGAAACATCCCAGACAACTACTACTTGAATATGATGTCCCTTACAGTTAAAATCCATTTGGAGAAAGAACCAAACCAAATTGGAAGGCAAGCAGATGAAGAGCACACCAGCCCTCCGCAGAGCCAGGGCCGCCGTCCCCAGCGGAACGGCCCGATGCCTTTCCCTGTGCAAGGCGTTACCTCCACAGAGCTGCATCTGCGACAAAGAATTATCTCCTGGCAAGGAGAAGGGAAGACCGTGATTCTGATAACGTTGGCTAGGTGAAGCAAAGTTAACAAACAGCAAAAAACTTCCACTTTTTAAGTTTTTTTTTTTTTTTGGTGGTCATTGCAAACACTCTTGTATTATTGTGCTTTGTTCTTACAATGTATCTTACAACGTATACATGAAAGCATGTATACATGTATACAATGTATACATTTATACATTCTTACAATGTATACATGAAAGCACAGGGACAGCATCCTCTTGACTTTAAGACACTGAAGAGCTGTTGCTTAGGCAAAATCATCCTTCATTAGCCCTACGACCTTATTTAATATTTTATCTAACTTCATCATGGCTGTTTGCTGTGCGTGCTTTTGTGGGGGGTTTTTTTAACATTTCCAAACAGTTCCCATTTTCCTCCGTTCCAGCCCAGGCTCATCTTGTTGCTCCAAGAAGGAGTAGCCCCTACGCGCACCCAGTCCCGGCCGGAGGAGGACGGCACCCCCTGGAAGAGGCGAGTGGGGGGTGCAGCCGCAGCCGCCTTCATTTCACGATCAAACCATCAGCCTGGGAAGCCGGGCAGGGAAAACCAAGGCAGCCCTGCTTCCCGGTGTCATCCCCGGCAAGGCGTACGCTTCACCGCTCGGCCCCGTCTGCCGCCCCGCCTGGAGCCGCGGGGAGAGAAACTTTGCAGGAAGGGCTGCGACGGGACACGCCAAGGACGGAGCGGGCCGCGGGGCCCCCAGGCGTGGCCCCCCGACCACCCTGATACCTCCGCCCCGCGTTGTCGGGATGAGCCCGCAGTTCCGCTCCGCGCTGCCGGCGGCCGCCCGAGCCAGTCCTGGCGGGTCGCCGCTCCCGGACACCCACCGCCGGGGAAGCCGCGCCGGGCCGGGGCCGGGCCTGGCCGGGGGGGGCGGCGGGGCAGGATTAGGTTTCAGGCCGCCGGGGCGTGCCTGAGCGCGCTTCCCCCGCGGCGCGGCTCGGCGCCGTTACTTGGGGGCGGGAAGGGCGAAGGCGGGGAGCGGGGCCGGGCCGCCAGGCCCGCTGAGCCGCCGGGGTAAGCGCAGCGCCGGGCCGGGCGGCGGGCTGCGGGGCGAGCCCGCCTGTGTCGTCCTGCGGGGATGCGGGCAGGGGCCAGCGGTGTTGCTGGAGTTTTGAGCGGCCTTTTACAACGTATTTGTCTCGCGAAGTTTGATTTATCGTTGTTCTGTTGGTCAGCCGGGTTTTGCGGGGACCGGGGACGCGGTTGGAGGAGGAGAGAGGCCGTGGAGATGCGGGAGTCTGAGCCTTTTTCTCCCGCGCCCCGGGCAGAGCGGTCCGCGGGTTCGGGGAGCGGCGCTGGGGCTGGGTCGGGCTGCGGCTCCGGCCCGCGGCGGGCGGGCGGCGGCCTGGGGCGGCCTGGCGGGCAGTCCTCCCGTAAACAAAAGCTGAGCTACCCCGCCTGCTGCGGGCCGCCCTCCCCTTCCCCCCTGCCTTTTTTAACCCCACGGGGAGTGCGTGGTGCGGGGAGGGCTCCTCATCCGCTGCCGCCACAGACCTGCGGACGGCCGCGGCCCGGGGAGGCTGCGGCGCGCAGCGGCCCTCGCCCAGCCCTCGCCCAGCCCTTGCGGTCGGCGGCGTTGGGATTCGCTCGGAGCCAACGGCGGCCCGAAGGCCCGAGCGAAGCCGGCGGCTTCCCCCACGGCGGGTGTGCCGGCTCCTGGCGGAGCGGCGGCCGTGCCGGTACCTGTTGCCGCGCTCTTGCCGGCGCTTCTGGCTGGTCCACACCCCGCTGTAGCTGTCGAGCATCGCCACGGGTCTGCGTTTAAGCGTGAGCGTTTTGTCGGCGTGGAGGCGGAGGGGCGACACACGAGCCTCAGTTGTGCCCTGTGATGGGTCTGGTTGTGCAAAGGAAAGGGTCTCGTTTTTGGGACGGTTTGTTTCTCGTGTGGTGTTCCCCCCTTGCTGCCAGTACCTCTCTGAATTACTGGAAAGAGCAGTAGGAAGAAAGAAAATAAAAGGGAAAAACTCGCAAAGCCAGCCATTTGAACTCCGTGTACCACGTTTAACAGATTCGATTTGCCATTTGACAGGGCAGTGTGTTCTCTTTTTCTGTCGCTTTTATCAACATTGCCTCATCTCTATATATTTTTGCTTCTTCACACATGCAGAAGATTTTGTTAGTATAAGCTGTTGAACAGAAAACGTCATTACAGACTATGGTGCCAGAAAGGGTAGTAGAAGTCTCTTGTGGGAGCACAGCAGCGATTTACTGTAATCCAGCTGAAGGCTCTGAATTTTGCCATTGTGGAAGTCAATTGTGTAAAGCCTTGTGGTTTCCATATCAGCACTGCATTTTCCAAGATAACAGCAACTCGCTGTGAGGGAAGAATCTAAACTGGAAAAGGGGAAAGTGTTGAAATATTTTTGAGAAATGTTATTTGATACTTCTGTGGAAATGAAAAAAATGAACATTAGAAGAAAAGAATGTAGAATGAAAATATGTAAGGACATATCCACCTTTACTATCAACATTTTTTATGACAGAGGACTTTATTTTTTTATTTTCAAAATTGTTATCAATTTTTAGTATACATATTCTTTTGTCTCTCTAGATCTTGTTAGCAGTACCATGCATGTAACATCTACTGATTAGCAGGGGTGTTTCTAATGGCTTCCTTTGTGCTTTCAAGAAGCTTTTTCATCGGGAACTGGATACATTCTTTCCTCTCTGCACAAAAGTGCACTAGGAAAGTTAGATCAATATCAGCACTAGGGGAAAGAGAACTGCACTACTTACCTACCAATAGATGATCTTTATATTCTGTCTGGATCTATGTCTGAATTCTTCAGAGAAGAATACCATACAACTTCTCAGTTGCTCCAGTTGCTGTGGATGGCTTTTTTTTAATAGATAACACTTTAATCAGTGTATTGAGAACCATTATAAAGACCTTTTAATTCATCTGTTCCATGTTTCATGTTAGAAAATTTAAAATTCTCTGGAGTGTATCCAATAAATTTTCTAATTGAGTTTATATCTGAGCACCCTGCTGAAGCAGGATGAGCCAATACAATGCCATGCTGGCAGTATATCATCATTGGGAAGGACAGTTTTGTTTCACTTTTGGCATTCCCAAGAAGTCAATATACGAATATGCCATTTTTTCTCCAGTGCCTTCTTTTCAGATAGAAATTGCTTTGGAGGAGTGTTGTTTGCTGCTTATGGAATAATTGGTCTAGACAGTATTTGAGTATTTATTTTGTAGGCTTTTCAGACACTGTCCTTATGCCTGAGACACCTTGCCTGGTAGTCTTGTTACATACTGTAGTGATTTTCTGCATTACTTGCCTGTCGTCACAATATACAATGAGAAGTTTGTGTTTTCAGTTTGTAAGGAAGATGGCGACTCTTTGTTGAAGCTTACTGGCAGCCGTTCACTGAGGCTTCTTATTTATTCATTTATGTATGCTGTTGTCACTTCTGTGAAGAATGCAGTGTACATTAAGAAGTGCAACTGCTGTAGGAACGACGTTTCATCAAATTTAACTGAGTTTAATGAATATGGTAATCCATTGCGTATGCTGAAAACATAAAGAGACAATACTGTGCCTGAGTTTCATACATTAATTCAGTATATGTAGTGTCACTTATATTCTGCATATATGAAAATGTTACTTTTCAGTTTCTGAAGCTAATCCTGTATTTCAAAAGTTAGAATAAAGTGATTCTAATTCATCTTCAATGTAAAATATTTACTGAAAGGTTTTGTGGGGTTGTTTGTTTGTTTGTTTGATTTTTTTTGTGTGTGTGGGTTGGTTTTTTTTTTTGGTAAACAGATGATCTGGTAGTTTTCTTAACCAATAAAACCTCTAAAAAGCCCCACCAGCAAAAGTTCCCCTACTGTGATGTTTTTGCAATAACCTTTACAAATTACTTTTGATTGACCTGTATCACACGTGTTTATCAGTAGGTGAAAGCACTAAGTATAGTTTGGGCCCATTTCCAAGTTGCAATTATAACTTTCACATCAGCTAACGTGGGTATTACGCTCACGTCAGGCTCTTTACTGTGTTACAGAATATTATTAATTTAACAGAAGCAAACAGATTGCTTGTTCACCCCAAAGCATTGGAAGTTTCCTTAATACGTTAGTGTGATGTGTACAGAAGCTTAAAAATATCTGAATGTTCAAAATACTATTTTCATAGTTGCTTCAAAATACATAATGCTGTTCAGCTCTATCACAGTACTTTAATATACAGAGCCACTACTACAGCTTTTTTACATTTTTGATGCACGGTTGTGCTATATTTCAAGAGGCTAGTAATGTCACTTTTCAAACAAAACTGCTTATAGTCTTAATACAAGCTGTGTGTTAGCTTCCGAACTGCCTTTTTAGTTCTGCTTTGAATGTTTCAGAACAATTTCTCATTAGCATAGCTTTTAAATGTAAATTTCAGGCTTCTGGTCTTTGCCTGTTAAATTGCAGGTAGTCAGTGGAAATTTGCTTTGTTCCTTGTGGAGCAGTCCACGTTCATCTTGCTTGTATGAAATCCTTAATTTGAATCAGTTCTCTCTTCTGTCATGCAGAAGCATGCAGGCCAGGGTCTCTTGGCTGATGAAACCAAGTGGCTGATGTTAATTTGGTGAGCTGATGTCCTATCAGTAAATTGGAAGGCTAGCCTTTTTTCCCCTTCTTTCTTCCTTGCCACTTTTTGTTTATCCTCCTTTACCTGCTGGTCACTGCTGTTTTGCATTTGTTTCCCCACACTTTTGCTGCATGCTCAAGTATGTGTATCACTTTCGTCACGATTAGTGAAGGCTATATGAGTCAGGCTACAGATGTCAAGTCCTTGTAATATTGCTTGTAATCCTAGAAAGTGCTGTATGCAACAGCAAAATCGTCTTTGTGACATTGGAAGAATACATAGAAAAGATCTTTCAATTTACTGTGAATGGTTTCAGCTGCCTTTATATTGAGAAGACTCCCCATAAGGAGTCTGGGCATGACCTTAATTTTCTTCCCAGAGATGGTAGCCAGTGTGCAGGAGGTAACTGGGCAAAACAGAAGAGCTGGTGGAAATCGCAGGCAAAGCAGAAGACTTAACAGCAATTAGTATCTTCCACGTCCTGTGTGGTTTCGTTTCCATTCCTGCACCACACAGTGCTAACACGACATGTCTGTTTGAGTAGTAGCCAGAAAGTAGGGGTGTGAAACGACAAGGGATAAAAATTAGGTATGAAAGGATATCTCTAGCCTAGCCAAGTCCAGGCCCAGGTGTTGAAATTTAGTTTAGAAGTTTTGAAATACTCTTTTTAGCAGCTATAAAATGCAAGTTGTGATTACTGTGCTGCTTAATTGAAACAGACTTAGGTTTTTTTTATTGTCAATCAACTCCTAGCTGAAGTTTGGGCCTAGAAACCACTCTTAGGATAGGCATTTCCTCTGTGTCCTCAGAGCACTTCAAGTAATGCAGGAGATGCAGGGCAAAGCCTATTACTGTGTTTTCTATCTTTGGCATTGCATGTTTGCTAATCCACCGCCATCAGCATTAGTTTCCAGGGTATTATCTGAAATGGCTTTATGAAATGGTAGATGGAGTATCTGTCAATGAAACAGAATAAGTTTCCCTGTGGGAACTACATGATCAGGTGTGAAAGAGTAAACAGTGGAAGTGGGTCATCTTTCTCTTTTCCTGAATTGTTTGGCTGTTTAGCTAAGTGGCTTGCACGGTTGCAGTGAAAAGGAGGTGATTGACCTAAATTTTGTGGATGCTTTTTAAAAATTCTGACACCTGTGGATTTTAGTGTTTTAGGAGTGGTCAGAAAGAAACCAGAGCTGCAGCATGCCAACTGTTTTCTAGCAACCAAACTTGTAGGAAAAGGGCAGCGTAAAGCGTGGAGACAACACATTTTTGTTTGTTAGCATGGGAAGAATCAAATTTCAGGAGTGCAGGTTTGGAAGAGATCATATTTAACTTTTTTGCATGCTTAGTAGAAGATGGCATGTTTCTTACCATGTACCTGTCTAAAATTACTTGTGCTTTCTACATTCCTGTTATAAAACGAGGAAAAGGAGAAGGTGTCTTTTTTTTTTTTTTTTAAGTCACATCTTTCAGGTACCTGTGCCTTTAAAAACCTGAAAGTGAATTTAGCTTGTTATTCGCTTAACTGTATTTCTTCAAGTTGCCTATAAAAAAAGTCTTAACTCAGACCGTCTGTGTTCCTATTACTGTGAAGAGATTAATGAACTTTAGCACTGAAATACAAAAATAGTTAAATCTACTTTGAGCTAAGCTAGTAAGCTCTTTGAGATGTGAACAGTATTTGTATCATGTGTAGAAGAGCCGGTTTTGGCTTCAGACTCCTGTGATATAGACTGCTAGGAGTCTGCAAAATTAGAGAATCAGAAATAACTTCCCATTTGTGCATCTAGAAGTCTGTGAGGGTGTTATAAAAATATTTGCTATAGCAAATTATAGATTTATGCCTTTCAGCAAATAATCATGTATGCTTCCATATTTCTCCCCAGCGCATTATTGTTAAAATACTTGGGAGCAAGCTGGTTTAAAGACCAGGACTGCAGCTGTAGTGGGCGGTGGTTACGTATGGGTATGTCTCTATCGTGCATTTTGGACAGATGCGCGCTTGCTTCCCTTGTATTTCGGCTATGTTAATGTGCTACTAAGCTGGTGCTGACAGATCCTGCTTGTTAGCATGGCTGTGGCACAGCAGGAGCACAGTCACGTGGCTTTTCACCATTTCAGAGTGCGGCCGGAGCAGATGGGTCATCTTGAACTGCGACATGTAGAAATGCTGGTGTGCCTCGATGTGTTGCTTCTGCGTCAGAGGAAGCGTCCTGAAGGAAAACATCCTGACAGCAGTTCTGATCTTGCTCCTGCCTAGTGCTGTAGTCAACAAAAGCATTAAGCTGGTTAGCTGAGGAGGAATTCCCCACTAGTAGAAACAAAAAATAAGGAGGGTTAAACTGAGACTTAAAAATGGATTTGCTGATGCTAAGGTAGCTCTAGACCAGTATTCCTACCTCTGAAGCGTGATGTAAATAGAAAGTATATAACGAGTGTCTTAGGAGAGGTAAGGACTTTTCATTGCAAATTAGATAGGATCATCTCCATCTATAGAGCACGTTTAGGACTTGTGTGTGCTTTAGAAAGCTTCCATCATAAATCATCGGAGTTCATACCTCTGGATTTCACAAATAGTGATGATGTCCATTTTGTCATTTGTAACACACGCCTTTCACAGCATGCCAAGAATGAGATTTTAGACAAATTGAATCATAACAAAAAGCAATATCCAACTACTTTGAAAGATTTAGACTTTTTGCAGTTGCACCTCTTCTTGAGATTCTTGGGGAGCTAAATCACAATAGTAACCCTGTATTTTTCCTGATCAGTTTTCTTGGAAGATGAGAACTAAACATACAGGGCCATGTGCTTGTGCATATAGTACTGTGATAAACAGGATCGTGGCACTGAAATAACTAAAAAATACTCCACTTTTTTTTTTGTTTTCCGCATAGTTCTGTGGTTGCCTCCACAATACAGCCCCCTGAGTAGCTGTAGAAGAAGAACAGTGAAACAGGAAAGAACTGCTTTGGTTGGTGTTGCCAGTGAGAAAAACACCTGTAAACCTGACATAAATACCTCTGTTTGTAAATAGGCACTCTGAATAGAGGAAGTGTGAGTAGTTTGTTCATCTAGAGAGAAAAGCCACAAATGATAAGGTTTGGGGAAGCCAGCTTCCTTCATAACATTTAAATGATCTTATCTAGCTCTTCCCAAGTAAAAGAGACATTTTTTTGTCTTGCTTTCTAGGGTGACAAGGTAAAAACACAAGGTATTTGGTGTGGGTTTCAGATCTGGTAATCATGTGCTGGGATTTGCCTTGGCAAGTGAGAAAACATTCATAAAGGCTTATTTTTTACTGATACGCATAATTTGGATCATGGAATAAGGTTACTTTGACAAATTCAGATTCAAAGGATTTGAATGTCTGTCCCTAAGTGGTACACTGTCCTAAAGAGGATGATCAGCACTCTATACCAATGTACTGGCAAATTCTAATGCAATAAAATAAACTGGTATGATACCTCAGACATATCTAAACTAGGGAAGTCTTGGCAATGGAACTTGAAATGGTTTTAAACTCACTTGATTTGGGATTTCTGCAGAAACTGCAAATAATATAGGCTTCTCAAAATGTTCGTCCTGGCTTGTGTTCCTTCTAAGTACCTCTAACAGCTGTTTTCTTGCTTTTATTGTGAGGATTGATTAATGCTTGTCCTGCTCAGGTTCTGTTATAATTAATGGTCCTGTTGAATTTTAGTTAGGCCGTCTTACCCAGAGATCTGTCAACGCCATTCCTTTCCCAATTTTTCTCCAAAGTATGAAGAAAAACTCTTTTTTTCCTGAGTGTTTAGACATCACAGCTCTCTGCATATTGGTAAGCTTAGTGGATTCAAGTTGGAATACTATACTGAACTGCTTTCCTATTATCCAGAAAACAAAGGCGCCATTGTTAAAGATGACAAAATGCACAGCTGAGTTCATAAACCTGCAGGGATACTTGAACTCCTTACTTCTCAGCTATCCATCTCCATCAAACATATTCTGCTACTACAAATTTCGAAGCAGTTGCAGACACAGTTGGGAAAAAAAAAGGCAAACAAACAACAAGAACACCACAAGTCAAACCCCCAAAAGCAATAAAAAAGAATAAACAAAGCAATTTCAGGATTTCTTCCTCCCAGTGTATTCTGGGAATTTCCTGCCTAGAAAACCATGCTGGCAAAAATCCAGCCGTCATCCAGATCTGAGTCTCGGTTCCAATAGGTGTTAATAGTGGAGGCTGTATTGTGAGAGTCCTGCAAGTCTGTGTGACATGACGACTTTCTGACTTACATGACATTCCTTTTTGAAAGGTGACTTTAAAAGAATGTACTGTGGTTCATGCACCTGAAATTGTCAACATAGAACTTGAAAACTGATCCCGCAGGGAATTTTTTTATGAATCACTGTAAAGGAAAGTAATAAAACTGTGTGAAGTATCAGTGACAGCTATGATTCATAGCTTCTGATTAAAGCAATGGAGGACATGTTGTGCAACAGTATGCAGCAGCAGCTTTGTCATGGAAATGCAAAAATATTACAAAGCATATTCCTAAAAGCAATTTTCAGGCAGGCTTTAAGCTCCAAAGTGACTCAGAATATGGTTGCATCTGAGGTTATTTTAATTATCCAAGGAGACATGGGTTTTTTGGTGGACTGTTGTTTTGCGGGTTTGTTTCTTGTTTTCAGAAGTCAAGCCTTTTTTTCTTCTTCAGGGCTTAATGCTTCTATAAATGTGACCCTTTTCCCTTTCTGTTATTTTTCAGGGAAATACTGTATTTGCTGCCACTTCCAATTATTGGAATAGAAGCTGAGAAGCAGAAAATATGTTGGAAACAATTGGTAACCTTTTTTATTTGTATCGCTATATTTTTGTGTCCAAATCAGGTGTGCGTAATAGATTTAGGATATTTGTGTGAGAGAGGTTTTGTGAAAAATATCTGCTGTGCTTAGAAATACTTGATGTATTTGAGTTTTTGTATTTTATGTTTGAAAACAAAAGGTTTACCCTCATTTGCTTAGTTTATTTAATTCTTAGCCTTTTGTCTTGATTTCATTGTTTTAACCTTTGCTAGAATTACAAGTTTGTATGAAAAAGGCAAACGTTTTCTGTTATGGCTATTTTTGTCACTTCATGTTTAAAGTGGCCTATAGCCACAGTTCCTGTAACTAAATTTTAATAAAGGCTGTTTCACTTTTGTAACCCAGTTCTAGATGGAGAAAAATGTAATTTTGACTGGCTTCTGCTTTGTGCTCTGCCTCTGACTTCCTAATTCGTTAGATGTGTTTGGGCTTGGATTTTTATTCAGAACTGAACCATTGAAGTCCTCTGTAGGTTGAGCAGTAAGGAGGGATACATTTAAACCTGTTACCTGCTTGTATGTATCTGTTTCTGAACTGCTGCTGACTAGGTATGGTTATCACTACAGATACACATCGGGCCCTCCAGGCCATGGAGCGCTTACAGGCAAAACTTCGGGATCGAGGTGACATTGCAAATGAGGAAAAACTGAGCTTATTAAAATCAGTGCTGCAGAGTCCTCTCTTTAACCAAATTCTCAACCTTCAGACTTCGGTTCAACAACTGCGAGACCAGGTAGGAAAAGCAGCCTCCCAGGCACAAGAGAAAAATTGCTAAGAAGGTGCAAAAATGTGTATGTCTCTGCTTGTTGAATAGTGAAATCAAATAGCCTAAACTAAACATCAGATCCAAAGCTTCAGGGAACCAAGCGGGACATATTAATTGTCTTTCTTGGGCTTTTTTGAGGCCCACAGTTTGTGTATGTGTTTTTTTAGGTATATGCTTGTTACTTCTGGTGTGCATAGTTGGGAAGTGATGATACTGTGTAGGGAGTTAATGTAAGGCTTTCTGTTTCTGTCCTTCAAAAGGAACATGTTTTGTATGAGGTCTTAGGATTTTTTCCCTAGGAGCCTTTTATTGCTTTTTGTCTCTTACCCTGCTATAACAAGAATATATAAGGGAATCTGTGGAATGTTGACTTCATAAGAAAATGAAGATCTGTTTTTTTTGTGCAGAAATAAATGAACAAAGAGAAGCAAGGGCTTCTAGTGCTTTTTTTCCTTGCTCAGGGTTTTAAGTAAAAGTATTACTTTTCTGCATGTCTTTGGTGAGGATGAGAACAGGGGCAGCAACTCAGCTATATTGACTTGATTATTTATTACTGTAATTCAATTTCTTCATCAGCAGAATTGGAACTTGAAGAATATAAAAACCAGTTCAGTAACTGCATCAGGACTAAACTGTGTATCTGGCTTTGCAAACAGTTGTTTTGTTGACTCCTGCAAGATGGACAGCTCTGTGGCTGGTATGCAAAAATGCCGAAGTGGGAGGATGAAGCCCCTGCCCGCTGACGTTATCATCAGCGTGGAGCCGCATCTGGTCTCTGAATGGACTGCGGCTGGTGAGGAGTCCTCACGATTTTGATAGTGCTAAAACTGTGGTATAATAGCACGATCTAGCTCTTTATTGCTTCTTGTAGATAATCTTGATTCTATTTTGCACAGACAAGAGATACGTTAGAAAGGTGTCCACAGTGCTCTACATTACCATGGTTTTCAAATTTTGCATGTTTTGTATGTAAAGACTTGATGGCATTGGAGTGATTTAAAAAATCTAGGAAAAAAAGCTGTTCTGATGGTTTGTTTGCTGTTTGAAAAGGAGAATTTAACAGTGACATCTAGAAATAATGTGAATTATGTGGTGATGATTTTGGGAACATGTAGTGAGAAATGAAAGTGCACCTGAAGCATTAATGGGAATTTGGTGAAAAGGCAAATTAAATTTTCACTTCCAGACATTAGCTGTGAAATTAGAGGATGCTTCTCTTTTTGAATACAAACACCTAAATAGGTAAAATGAAGCAGCTGATACTACAGATAGGTAATTTGAAAAGAAAGTAGTAATTTTACCTTCTGCCATAATGCTGCAAGTTTATCTTTGCAGTAACTTTAGTGGCCTGTGCATGTTGTATGGTACATATCCAGTCTAGTTGACAGGGCAGCTACTTGTATGTGAATTATCCTCTTGAGATGTGCTTATATGAACACTTGCATGTTTCTAGCTATTCTTAGATTTGGGTCAGCTCTTCAGAAAACTGTCATGTATTTTCTCTGCAGAATCATATCTTCCTTACAATATGACAGGAGAATGTCTCTGCTTTATTTAATTGTTTATAAAGCATATTGTAATAGGACAAAGAATAAAATCGTGAAACAGGCACTTATGTTAAAAAATACTGTCTTTCTTGGCATTTTCGAAGGCTCAGTTTTGTTCAAAGTCACCCTTTAGTTTTCTTTTTATGGCTGGGAAGACACTATGCTCTTGAAACTAACTGCAGATTGGCGGAAATTGCAGGGCATGTGAATAGTGACCAGGCTTTTTGGCCAAGCCGTGCCAGACTAAGAAAGGAAACAACTTGTTTCCCAAGCACTTGCAATCAGAGCTATGTTTGAGACAGAATGACAAGTGGTGCTGAGCTGTTGAGTGGCTTGGCTTTGCAGTCTATACCCCTTTGAACCAAAGATGGCTGAATTTTTTTGGTGTTTAATGATGAGCTGCACTGAAAGTTGGACGGAGGCCTGTTTCTTCTCAAGGCAAAGTGTGATGCTGATCTGCTCATATGTTTTTATTAATTTATGAGTTTTTAAAGAGCTACAAGACTATTGCAAAATTATCAGGAGAAGGCCATCTTTTTAGGAAATTATAGGTTGAAACAGAGGGTAGGGGCAGAGGAGCAATAATGGCAATCGACTAAGTCAAACTAATTCCTTGCAAGCATCCCAGCAGAAGTGGCCTCAATAAATCTGGGGGTAGGATGTATTCCTGTCTCGAAGCCCTGTGTCTGGAAGGCATAGAGATGATAGTGAGAGCCTGGTTTTCTGTTTGTGCAGTGAGTCTGGAAAATGAGCTGGCAAATCCTGTAAACATCTCTCATATTTTCCTAGCAAAAAATAGGATGCAAATGTACGGTTTTAGCAGACAAATATTGCTTGCATTCCAGTGAGAGTTACTAAAATTTTTTATGGTCTAAAATGGTAGACTTTCTTTTCTTTCTTCCCCTACCCCCTCCCTTGCCCCCCATAAGTGATCTTTCAAGCGGATAAGTGATCTTTCAAGCACCAAAAGATCTGAGAGAGTGTGTGTTTCTGCATGCAGGGAGGTGTTTCAGATTTGCTGTCCCGTTTCCTTAAAGCTTCTGTGTGTTAATTGGAAACTGATCTTCATTGTTGATGTGTGCTTAACAAGAGCTTCTTGAGTTTGTATTTGTGTTACATGCAGTGTTGTGGACTGAGTGGCATCTTGCTTTATCTGGATGTTGGTGATGCATGATGCTAAAATCAGCAAATCTGATGCATTGGTATTTATTGGTAGGTGCTTTAAAGGCTTTTTTCTTAAACAGACAAGCAGTATTTGCTTGCACTGCAAATCTGTCATTGTGAAGTTAAGAACTGGAGTGAGAAAAGTCTAGGGACAGCAAAGGGTTGTTTTTTTGAGAATAGCTATCCTGAGTTCACTATTCACTGGAGTTGAGCATGGAAGGAACCAGGTCTTTTTCTGGCTCTTTATATCGGTGTTCTTCAACGAATCCTTGTTTTCTCCTGCTGAAGAGCAGTCTCTTTGTTTGAAGATAAGAGAGTGACAGAAAAGAAAAAGAGAGATTGTAATATTTTGAACTTTTCAAGAATATTTTATTTTCTTTACAAAATATTTTAAAGAAAATACTCAGACTGTGCTGGTAGTCCTCTCCCGCTTCTCATCCTGTCCTTTTTGTCTCTCCCTTGTCTGCCTCCTCCTGCCCTCCTCCTCCCACTCCACTCAGGGCTCTGCCAGAGCAAAATACACTTCCCTTGGCTGGGCTGCATTCCTCAGATTCTTTTTGCTTGTGAGTTTGACCAGCTTGAACTGCTTGTTCACAATGCAGTAATGGGGAAGAGTCCTGCTGCAGACCAGCACATAGAGGATTGCATGGGATAGCAATGCATAGTGTCAGCACTAGCATGGATTTAGGGAAGAAGTGGAGAAAGCATGTCCTTTCATATTGCCTGTGAATGATCTTTTTACCGCTCGGGATGCTGGCAGCCAGCTGAAGTACTGCCCTGTGCTGCCTGGGGTCTCCAAGGGCTGGCACTCAATGGCTGGAGTGCAGAAACACTGAGAATTTGTTGTCCCAGTTGAGATGTAGCAATGCCAATTAGATTGCTTTAAATGTTGATACACTGCAGGTATGGCTTGGGTAGCTCTTTTTTTGTTAAAAGAATATGTTGAACAGCTGCATCTAAGCATTGTTTGATTGCATTTAGTGTCTTATCTGTGCAACTAACTTGAGTTTTATCATACTCTGTGGTATTTGTGAATTTTCGTCTTTTTCTTATACCAAATTATGTCCACATTGCAGATGTTATATACAGTAAGGAGAAAGCCAATCAAAGAAAATCAGCATAAGCCAAATTATAAAATGAAGCAGTGTTCTTTCATATGGTACTTACACAATCCCAGTGCTGTTAAGCTACTTCTTGGTGGAATTACGGTGATTTTATCGCTACAAAGTACTGTAATTTATATATTATTAAAAATATTTCATGCAAACACAAGAGCATACTCTTTCTAAGATCTCCACTTGTGTTTTATTGCTCCCCCTGGAATGGCCTGTACTTCTGTGTTTAGCAGGAATATACACTGTTTCTTCTCAACTTTTACATGCCTGCATTTCGGAGGGGACAGGGAAGAAAGTGATCATCACATTTCTGCTTGTAATTTGTCTGCAGATTCTGAACTTCTACCTTTAGGATCATTATGAATGTCATTTTAAACCAGAAATGTTTTAAAGTGTGGAGGCGTGTGTGTGTTTTTTGTGTGCACATGCAAACACAAACATACAGAGCTTTATTCTGTTAACAGTTTGACATTTTTTCTTAGAGTTTTGTTTTTTCTTGGAGTTTCACAAATCAGAAGCCACTTTATTTGAGGTAGACTTCCCATGTTAAGCACATCCTCCATTCAACATGTGACTGTGTTTAAAAAGATTTTATTAAAATGAGGTGGTGTTATCAATTGTTATTGAAGAGGTGGTGTTTGATGCTGTGTTGTAGCTGTGTTGTGGTCACAGTTGTACTGAAGATTCGAGGTGAAGCTTTTTAAAGTTCTAGATAAACTGGTGTTAACTGGAGGGTAATTTGTGCCTTTTCCTGCTATAGATGGCATTTTCGTGGCATTTTAACTGTCATGCAAATAAAAAACATCCAGTGTCTTCAGAATTATGGAGTTAATAATTAGTTATGGAAAATGTCTTAGAAAAACATGAACAATTTCCATCTTCTGGTTTGGAAGGGAGAAGAAATGGTAGAGGTCAGTTAATGCCTATATGTTTGCAGTGATGTCCCAGCTCACACAAGTATGCAGGAGGGGTCAAATGTCAGACTGAGAAGGTGGGCACTATATTGCCAGTTTAAACAGGATTTGGTGTATGAAACATACAAGGTAAAACTAAAATATGGATCTACCTGGTGCTACTTCTGTTTTAGCATGGGAATGTGTGAGTTTTATATCAGAAACAAAAACATAAATCCCTAGGAGACTGTCATATCTTAATGGAACAACTCTTCAAACTCAGCTAGAGAAGAAAATGGTGATGCAGGGGGCACGTTAAGATGGAAGTTAGTGTGCCCATCATGGCTGGCCTGTTGTTTGAACATTACAAACAGTGAAATGAGCTGTCTGAAGCAATCCTCTGTTTAGCAGTATCAGCAGAACATATATAGAACATAGTGCAGGTTTGGCATAGAGTTCCTCTACATACTGCAGATTGTGCTGTATGGGATACTGAGTGGTACAAGAAGGATGATTCATAGTAGGGGCAATGTGCCGTACTCAATAACCTTTACTTTTTTGATATATAACTGCATTTTTTCTTTGCTGTTTGTACATAAAGGGAAGTGTTGTATACTACAGAAAAACAATATAATGATGTAAACACCATATGTATCATTCATGCTGTTCTAAAAATGTCATATTTTAGGATTACTGTGTCTTACTTGTTCCAATTTTTTGTGCATTGCAGGATTTTTCCAGTGTTGCAACTTGCTCCCTACATATTTCTGTGTAAAGGAGTGCTCTAGATACAGGAAAGACATTGATTTTTTACCAAAGAGAGGTTTCACACACTGAGATTTTCTGTATGTTAGCAGTCTGCACATCATGTGGTAACACGGAAGAAATTGAAAGTGAAATTCATGAGGAAGATGGAAGGGAAACAGACAGTGGAGGGGGCACAGCAGCAGTTTCTCAGCTACAGTCAGTTTTTTTGCCTTAAAATTCTGTTTCTGTCCTTTTTTCCTTGCATGGTTCTTTCTTTATAAAGCAGAAAGGATTCTAGATTTCTGTATATAGTCTAAAATTTTGCTCTTAGTGTTATTGTAGGATTTGTTTTCTTTTCCCTCTTTTGTCTTAGCAGATGACTGCACACTCCATTCAAAGCAAGGAATTCAGGCTCAGTTGGGTTTTACAGGACTATCAGTAATACCAGTGACCCTTCCCCTTCTGCCATTCTGAAGAATAAAACCTCAGGAAGCTCCTGCCACATTAAAAGGTTCCCCAGACAAAGTGATTCTGTGCTTAGAACAGTGCTAAATGACATTGAAGGCATTTCATGTATTTGTCTCTGGGTTTAATCATATTGGCTGGAGTCATTAGCACTCTGAGCTGCTGAGTCTTGCCTACTTAGTTTGAGGTTATGACTCCAAAGGCTGCACTGAAGAGATTATGTGAACTCTCACTAATCTACATTGGGCAGAATCAGTAGGTTTTGCTCATACTGTGCTGTTGGTTGTTTGTGCTAACCCTTCTGGCCTTGCCTGAGCAGGTAATAGGTTCTCTAGTGACTGCTTTCACCAAATGAGCTCTGAGGACGGTAACCTTCAGCAGGAAGGGCAGTTCAGTGCAATTTTCTACAACGAGTACTGTAATTTAGAAAATAAACGTATATCCATGACTTATTGACGTTTCTCATATCAGACCCATATACTATGGTCTTGAAGTGCACATGACAAATAATCTGGATTTGCATCTCGTATGCTCTCAAGTTGTTTTGTCCTGCTATGGACATGTAAAAATGTTTTTAAATACAAGCAGTGCAAGACAGGCTAATTAAAGTGGTGTTAGATACTCTTACTAATAATAATTTGACCCATGACAATTTTTTGTGAGAAGGAGCATGACAGCAGGGTATGTAAGAAGATTTGAAGGTGGAGCAAATGAGGCACATGAATTGACCAAGTTCAGTGATATATTTTTAGACATTGAAGTGGATGACATTGGGAAGGTGGAGGTGAGTTAACTTGTTGTATGTACTCATGCAGATAAGAAACACAGTGTGGCATAGTTTCAAATTCAGGGATATAATGTAAGGGGAAGACTTGCGTTAAGGGAAGGGCAGAATTCGGTTATGTATCTGGGTGTTGTTACATGCAATGAACTGTGAAACAAGGCTTATCTACTTGTGCCTCACAGGCTTGCTGAAATGACTGTGTGTGATTCAAGAAAGTGCATGTGGGCACATTTTAGGCATTATGATTTGTTTGAAATGTAACCCAAGTGATTCCTCACAAATGTGGACAACAGAATATAATCACTGAGTTCCAAACATCCTGGTTTCCTCTTCCCAGTTTTTTATGACAGACCAGGCAAATTGCTGTTCAGGACTTTTCAGTGCTGCCTTGTGGTATTTTTTCTGTAACTTGAGGTTCTTCCCGGGCACATAAGGTGTTCAATAAATGAAGTTTGTTCCATTACATTTTCCTAAAGCACCCAGGTGAGAAGAAATTGTGTGATGGAGAATGATACTGACCTTTTCATGACTGGACTTCTGGGAGAATGATATGATGGACCTAATGGAAGAAGCATGCTTATACAGCTGAGACTGGTGCAGTAGATGTTTTAGAACACATTTACAGTTTTGAGATTTTCTGTTGGTACTTGAAGTTTAAAAATAAGGCTTCAAGGAAGGGAAATCCCAGTCTTTTGTATTGTCCTGCAGAACGCTAGAAAACTTGTGCTGTAAAACTATGAAAAGTATTTGAGGCTGCAGTGTGCTTATCCTACATTGTGGCTAATGTGCCAGGCAAGCATGGAACAGATCGAGGTGGAGTAAAATGGTGCTTGTTGACAGTCAACAAGCAAGTGGGACAACAGCCAAGTGAGGGCTCCTGCTTCACCTGAGCTTTATGCATTTGTATAAAGTCGTGTCTCCGTTCCTCTGTGACTAGAGTGGTTGGCAGAAACCTGCTTGAAAGTAGGTAATTTACTATGGTTGGGCAAAGTGGAGAATTTTCTTACTTTCTTTTCTGCTCTAAGAGAAGTGTATTGTCAAGGCTGCCTGTGTAAAGATATGATTGTGGTTTGCAGATCAGCCTGGTGATTTTAGACTTGTTCAGTAATTTTGTATTTAATTTTACCTCATGTAGAGGGTCATACTGGCAGCCATAGTGCATAGTGATGCAGAAACCCTGACCAGTGAAATATGTTCTGTATGTAGCCTGTGAGGTTTCTTTCTTTTTTTCGTCAAAATATGCATACTATTTTTTAAATTTTTCTTGTAAAACAATTGATAAATTTGTTTTGAAAAATACTGATACTGTAGAAATCCATTTACACTTGCTTACCTCTACAGTTGTGTTGGAGTACTTCAAGCTGCTATGCTGATATGAACAAAATAATTTTAGGCAGACGATGGAAAAGAATTTTAGATTATTTTCATCAATTTCTTTCATATTTTATGCTAATAATTCACAACTTTACATCAATTATAAATATCGAAGATTATTTTTCTTTTTAAAATGTCTTTTTAAAATTGCAGATTGGGATTTCAAATATTTTTAACAAGCAATTTGCCTATCATAATGCTCTTTGATAAAGGGAAGTGTTCTGCTGTGTCTACAAATGTATATTGCCATCAATCTTTTACAGGTAAATATTACACCTTCCATACATTCCACTGGTGAATTCCCCCAACTTCTCCATCATGGTGTGAACTCGGGGTCCTTGCCACATAATGAGTCATATTTGTTGGCTCAGCAGAATGGCAGCCCAGCTAATGTGCTTGAAGCATCAGTGAGATCCGTTACTCCTCAGATTAATGGGAAGTCCTCTAGTGATGATTTTGAGCAGCTGATCAGAAATATGTCCCAGGTAAGCATATCATCTGGTAACCATAAAATGTGGGTCACTGATTATCTGGAAGATTAAAATACATGTATGTTTATTTAAAAGCAATTTTGTTATTAAGCAAACCAGACCTCACTTGCTATATAAAACAAAAATAACTTTTTAATTTGAGGAACAATTGGTAAATGAGGAAACAGTTGCAAAAGTTGCCTTGACATTGTCACTGCTGAGTTATTGTCCTTAGCTGGGCAGCGTGCCTCTCACATATCAGCATGCCTTTATCTTTCTGTGCTCATTTTAGGACTGCCTCTCTGTGCATGAGAGAGATGCTTTGTCAGAGTGTGCTCTTGTGTGCATAACTAATGCAAACTAGTTTGGTGCCTTGCTTGGAAATAAGATGGAAAATTCCTTTTTGACCTTGCTACACATTGTTCTGTAATCTTACTGCTTTTCTGTGGTAGACAGAAATGTTGTACAAGTCCTTTCAGTGGCTGGAGCTGAAAACGGCCAGGCATATATGTTCTAGCAGTTTTCTAATTAACCTGTAATAGAGCCAGATAGTTCTCCTGGTGAGCCTTTTGCACTTTTTTCCCTCTTTCTGAAATTCATTCTCTTTTTCTAGTTCTGCTTGAAAGTTGACCTATTCCCTCTGAAGTTTTATAAACACATAGTCACTACTAAACCTGAACTTTCTATATTTAGCTGTTGTTTCTTGATTTCCTCTTCTGGACCGTAATAAACTTTATTTCAGTTATTAGCTAGTGTGGCCTTGCCCAGCTGTAGCTGTCAAATTAGAAACTAATTTCCAAGTTGTTTACCACATTCATTAATGCTGCTTTTCAACGTTTTTAACATTTGTACCCTTTTAAAAATTTTACTGAGCAGGGTCGTCATGTTGAGACTATTGAACTTATTAAACCTGTAAGTGGTGGTCTGGGCTTCAGTGTCGTGGGACTCAAGAGTGAAAACAGGGGAGAACTGGGAATATTTGTGCAAGAAATCCAGGAAGGAAGTGTGGCGCATAGGTAAGATTACTACTGAAATATTTTACTGTACGAAGTGTTAACACAACACTGCAATTTAGTTGTTTAATTGCTGTTACTTTTGTGGTACAAAGGCACATGTCTCTTGTGTTCTAAGGCATACATCACAGCAGATTTAAAATAGCTCATCACTACAATTTATGTAACATGAGAACAGGGCAGTGTATGATCTATGCTGAATTTCTACAATCTCCAGATGTAGTTTCTCTGTGATTTGTTTATAATCTACTTTCCAACAGGGAAATGGAGAGGTTACTGTTCTAAGTCATGGATTTTAAAGCTGAAATACAGATTTTGCCATCCTTGAATGCACTGAAAAATAATTTGGTGCAAAAAAATCAGTCGTAATGAGTAGGGTTGTTTGTGAAGTAGGGTCCCACTGAGCAGGTGTGAAATCCAACTTTTATGTCAAGCAAGGCTTTACCTAAAGTTGTGGAACTCTTAAAAGAAATATTAAGCTTATGTTACCAGAAACTCAGCAATAATAATAGCTTGATGAAAGTATGTTTTCGACTTTAATCCTGATTCCACAAGTAGCGTTGAGAGAAGTGGACTTCTGCTGTAAGAACAGTGTGAGGGAGCAAATGAACTTGGTGGTGGATGGCAGCAGCTCTGATTCATTGCAGAGCAGTGGGGTTTATCACTGTATATGGATTTGGTGATCAGGATCCTGGCCAGAGCTGCTTTGTGATGTACTCTGTATGTTGGGTAGGGCAGCTGAGTTGTCTTGGTACTATTTCTCACTATGCTGTACGGAGAAATTTTCTGATAATTTGTGGTCTGAACACTGTCCTTTTAACAGAGGGCAGAATGTGGACTGCAGAGTTAGTTCTGTTACAAAAAAGCAACATGCTGTGTGTCATTACAATTTTTTTTGATCTGTCTAAATTAATTTTTTTTTTAGCTCCGAGAGGTCTTTGCTTTTACTCGTCTTACTCCATGGAGTTGAGACCTATCTTTACTGAATCAGGTCCTGCCTGTTTGATTTCACTGGTGAGAAGAGAAATATTCAACAACTGTTACAGGGCTTATAAATCAGAAAGGCCCTGGCAGTACTAAGTCTTTGGGAGCACTCTGAAAAACAGTTCAAAGCAAAATATTATGGCTTGAAGGTAAACAGTCTTTGACCTGAATGCTGTTGAGTACTTTGGCTTCTACACTGTAGGTGCTCACAAAAACTGGTGTAACAGGGATCCTTGTTTTCTCTTCCACCCTTTGCTTTCAAAGCATTGCCACTTAGGGATATTAAATACAAGATTTCAGAATTTTTCTGCTTTGCTGCAGAAGCAATAGAAACGGTGGAGGAGGCAAGGGCTAACTCATCTGTGTAGATTTCATAGACGTCCTTTGAAGTAGGTCTGAGGAAGGCCTGAGTATGTAATTTTATAGTAGTGCTTCCTTTGTCTGAAACTGAAGAGTTCTTTTTTGATTTTGTTCAGACCTTTTTCCCCCTCATTTAAAAGGGTTCTGTTTTATCATTTTTTTGCTGTTTCTCTCTCTGCCTTCTCATCTTTTTTTCTTTTCTTTTTTTTTTTTTTTTCCCCTTGGTTTTGTGCAAAACAAAATTAGTTTCTGTACCATCTTGATGAAAGCGTGTTCCACTCCATGATTTGATGAATATTCAGAACGGGCGCACTGAACAAAGTGGAGCACTTGGTCTGTTAAGCAAGAGGCTCAAAGTCAAGAATAAACATAAGTTCCCAGGCTATGGTTGGGAGTGACTGAGATCTAATACGCTTAGTCTCGGATGGGGGTACAAGGAGAAGAAAGCTAGCTAGGGGGTAGTAGCCAGGAGAGAGTGGCAGTGGGATTAGCTTCAAAGGAAGTGATCACCAGGGTGCCACATCAGCTCTTTCAGCAAAACTGCAGGGAGAGATTAAAAAGTGGGGGGAATACAGAACAGGTTATTAAAAATACTGGAAAATTGTCAAAATATTGTAATTTCTGTGGCAACACTTCTTTGGTTTTTCTTGTTTGTTTATTTTCTTGTCCCCCTTCACTGTTTACATGTATAAAACAGAGATGGAAAGCTGAAGGAAGCAGATCAAATCCTTGCTATTAACGGACAAGCCCTTGATCAGACAATTACACATCAACAGGCTATCAGCATCCTACAGAAAGCAAAAGATAATGTCCAGCTAGTTGTGGCCAGAGGCACTTTCCCTCAACTAATCAGTCCTGTAGTTTCCCCGTCTCCATCTGCTGCTAGCACGGTTTCAGCCCATTCCAATCCGGTGAGTATATCCCAAATGTCTGCGTATTCAGTTCTGGCCATATATGCGCTTACTGCATCTAGTATTTTGAGACTTTTCCTTATTGCTTGTATATACATTTCCTTCACAGTTCTTGAGGTTTTTCATCTATTTATCTTTGTTCCTTTTCCTGTGCAAAGAGTAGAAAATATTCACGCTTCCTCTGGGGAAGTTGATCATGGCTGTATTTCTTCTCCTTATCTACCAAACTCTCTTTATCCACCTTACTTTGTGAAGCTTTATTTTGAGGTAGGAGTAAACAGGATCTTTTTTTCTCTTTTCATTCTGCTAGGGCAAACAAGATTTTTGAGGCACTGCAATCTGATGTGCACCACCAGCCGAGTGGGCGCTTCTCTGTTTGTTTCTGTGTTAGTGGTGGGGCTCACGTAGAGCTACAAGAGAGAGCCATGAAAATGCCATTTGCAGGGACACACGAGGATCCCAGGGAACAGCTCTGCTAAATTTCCTTTCTTTTGAAAGCTTTTGCATAGGTAGGTGTAGAGAACATAACTCAGAAATGTGGTGATCTTCACTGCACTTTCTCTTCCTGGTGCTGTCCTCGTGTAATGGCTTGTCCTGAGATGACATGGCCTATGCTTGGTTTCTGTAGGTTTCACTGTTCAGTCATCCGTGGCCTTTCTTTAAGGCAGTCGATAACCAGAAACATATGGAGCAACCAGTCTGGAAAAAGCAGCCATTTTAGTGTTTGTTTTAATCATTAGCACAAAACTTTCAGCAAAGCCATTTCAGAATGTTTTGTTTCTTCTGTGTGCAGGAATAAAGCTGATTGGCCTAACTTTTCCTGTCAGCACACAGTAGAGGCCTGCTTTCTTCTAGTATTCCTGTGATGCACATCTTTCTCTGTGTGATTGACTCCATGTTCTCCCAACAGCTTCCCTTGCTTGAAAAAATGTTCCTTTCAAACCTGCCACAGCTCCTTCTGGTTTTTTATGCATGCCTTTTCCAGTCCTTGTGTTCTCTTCACTTTCAAATGCTGGGGCAAAACAGCTTACCTGGAGCCGTTCTTTTTCCTTCAGGCTTTGCTTGATTGTCCTTGGTTTATTTTAAGACTGTGGATTCTTGAACAGATACTACAGGGCTTTTAATGTGCAGTACCTTGGCTATTCCAAAATAACTGTTTATTTTCAAGATCCTATCTGGCAGAGTACCAGCTGCAGTTTTACATTTCAGATCAGTTTACAATGTGGTTTGTTCTTCAGGAGAAACAATACCAGGAGCTTCCAGTCGTCCCTTCAGTACCGCCTCATACCAGCAAGCTCTTCTGTCACAGCAGTTTCACTTCTGTCAGAACATGAAGCCTCCCGTCAGAGCTACTTCATTCCAGTGCTGTTGATATGAGACAACCCAGAAATCTTTGTTTGATATACAAGGGGCAATTCTGCTAATGCATACCTCACAACACCTGGTGCTGCTTTCAGCCTTAACCTCTGAATTTGCTTTATTCTTTCTTCTGTGCTTTGTTATAATGGCCAGTGTGAACATGCACTTATCTGAAGATTTTAATTTACAGTCTTGTGAGATTTTCTGGCAGCTGTATTTTTCTCACTGATTGCAGGTGGACATGGAGGTGGACAGTCCTAGATTGCTGCTTAAATTCGTTCAGCAAGTTCTTGAAAGGCCTGACCTACTACCCAGCTCTGGTTTGTACCAGAGAAGTTCCAGCTGTTGTGGAATCAGCAATTTATTGCTTAAATGTTTTGTAATTGTATACCTAATAGTAATTTTTAGAAAGTTCCCATATTTCCATCTTCCTCCCACCTTTCTTTATTCAAAAACATACCCAAGTAATAAGAGAAAATATTTTTCAAGTTTTAGTATGTATGTCCTTATTTAAATCATTTGCAATTGATATTTATTCCTTTTAGGTTCACTGGCAGCATGTCGAGACCATTGAGTTGGTGAACGATGGCTCAGGTTTGGGATTTGGAATAGTTGGAGGAAAGTCAACTGGGGTGATTGTTAAAACCATCCTACCAGGAGGGGTGGCTGATCAGGTAAGTTCAAACCTTCTGTTTACAGTTCAGTAAGGTGTGAAGTTACTCTTTTATAATCATGCTAAATTGTGGTAGCTATTTTCCTCGTAAGTGTAAAAAAGAGAGGGCAAGTGGTAAAATTAATCCTCAGTAAAAGTGTGTTTAGTGCGAGGATCTGTGTATTTGAATGTAAAAGCTGGATTAGGCTCTAAATCACATTTTCAAACCTCTTACATTGTACATGTTTTGCGCCAATGCATTTAGACTCCTAATTCTTTCATTAATATACTGGTTGTAATCCAGGGGTGGGGGTGCACCAAACACTTACTCGCTCTGCCTGGATAGCTGAGAAGAGCATCTGCTTCTGTCTGCTGGGCTTACTGAAGCTTGGAGGAAGCATGTGGCTTCATGTGTCTTCTTCAGGGCATATGCTCTGCTCCTGCCTGAAGAGCTTGTGAGAACTGAATTTGGTGATCACAGTCCATTTCAAGCTTGCCCTTTGGACAAGTGTCTAGAGTAGTGTTGATGAAGGTCAAGGACTGAACAGGGACAGAGACTGGTCAGTCTTTCAGCCACAGAAATGGTGCTGATAACAGGGCCTGGAGATGCATGGACAGGATTTACTGCTGCACTCTTTCCCTGAGCAGGTAGATTGGTTCCTTTTACAGACCTGTAAATGCTTTTCATATGGGCTAGATTTGTGTGAAGCTTTTTTTTGTTAAAGGTAAATTGCTAGGAGAGTTAAACAGTGTAAAGCAATATAAATAGTTCACAGTAAGGGAGAAATGCATTTTATTTTGAAGTTACAGTTAATCCTGAGGACCAGTTTTTAAACAGAAGTGCAAAGCCGAATATAAGTTTGTATCCTGTCTTTTGGAAGTGTGTTTGGAAATAACCTGAAGTTCTCTAGTCTAAATGCAGTTGTTAAATACCAGTATGCAGTAACTGTAATGATATGCATTTTTTTCTGTGCTCTGCTGACTGCTTGAAAAAGGATGTCCTGGGTATTTCTGAGTAAAAGGCCTAGTAAAATTAGTATGTCATTATGCAACCTACTTTTCTTCTCCATGTTACCTGGATATTGACTTGCCCCCACCCCCAAAAGTCTCCTGGTTCATATGTCTTAAAAGTGACTACAGCTATGTGGTCTTTTTCTAATTGTATGGGACATGAGAAGAATTGCAGGATGTTAATATATTTTTTCTACCATTATTCTTCCTCTAGCATGGGAGATTGTGTAGTGGAGACCACATCTTGAAAATTGGTGATACGGACCTGGCTGGAATGAGCAGTGAGCAGGTGGCACAAGTTCTGAGGCAGTGTGGAAATCGAGTGAAACTGGTAATTGCAAGAGGTCCTGTTGAGGAGCCACCTCCACCAGCAGTCCCTCCAGGTACACCAGTACCCATCTCCACACCAGAGAAACAGGTAAGCAACAGTGAACATGTGTAACTCATGGCAAACTTTTACTGCAGACTTCCTTTTAACTACTATTTGAATGTCTGTCACGCCTATGTTCTCAAAATCTAGGATTTCCTTTCCCAGTAGTGGTGTTGTCTGTTGAGAGTCTGAGAGAATTTAAATGTCAGGAGTCCATAATGCAAGGACCTATATGCTTGAAGCCTTTTGGGATGAAGGCTTAGGACTTCCATAAGTATGATTGAATAACTTCTGATTCTGGGTTGCTTGTGATTGCACAATAATACATTGGGAGTAACTGAACCGGTGCAGTCTTTTCTTCAGACAGAGCAAGCTGGCTCTGCAGCATTTCTCTGTCTGCCTGTCCGTTTCCTCTCAAGGAACATTTCTTATTTCGATATCATCACAACCATTCATCAGACGGTTCCTCCCTGTGCCAGCCAGCACACAGATGCTTCTTTCCTGCTTAACCTGGCATTGCTCATTTGCTAGACATCTTCCAAAAAAAGTCAGCCAGCTGCTACCCTTATTCCCCTGCTGATGATTGTGCTTTCTGTGCTATGACTTCTCTACAACTGTCAGCCACTTAAAAAATGCTGTAAACATTATCATGTCCTGTCACCTTAAAACCTCTACAAAACAGGTCATTTGTATGTTTGCGGCAAAGCCTGGTTTAATGAGAGCCAGGAACAGTAATGTTTTGTCGCATATAGTTATGACCAGATATACTTAAATGTGGTTACATGGAGTGACTGAGTGAAGAAAAAGGTAACTGTATTTGAGCCTACAACTAAATACAATAATTTTTTAATTTACTTTTTCCTGTTGTTTTTCTAGATGTTTTGTTCCTAGTTACAAATCACATTTCAGAGAGGTCACTTTGGAAGAAAAAAATCCTTAACAATTTTTGCATAATTACCATTATCTTCTGTCTCTCCGTTGTAGTGGTATCTGTGGAAAACAAATGTATTAATTCCGTCTGCTATGGCTGTAAGGCAAAGAAAGTTAATCTTAACATGGAGTCTTCTAAGCATCTAAGAGAGACAGTCTGGTACTTTTGTGTCTCTACATCACTCAAAGGCATGAAAATCTGGCAGTATTTTAGGTAAAGGGATCAGTATTTAGCCCATATATTATTTATGTGAAAAGCAGCAGTCTCAAAAGAGAAGCTGAATTTGATAATTTCATCTGTGTGTATTTCTTCAATATTTGCCTTTCTGAGGTGATACAGTGCAATGTTGAAGGCCGTATCTGCAGCTGCAGGATATATAGTATTTCTAATACCAAGAAAATAACTCAAAGCCACCAAGTAGCAAAATGTGACTTTTTTGACACCTTCCTCTCCATTCCCATCCTTTTCAATACCTTGTTCCTGGCACATCTCTCCTGGCAGGAGGCTGGCTATCTTAAAACTGCTGCGGTCAGCATGAAGTCTTGTTTTCGAAGGGAGCACCCAGTTAATGGTGCTGCAAGCCATATTAATTTGGGCCTGGAGTGAAGATGATGATGGAAACAGCTCGGTTTGTCTGTTTTTTCCTGACAAATACAGGGTGAATGAAGACTACATGATGCTCTTAAAGCTATTAGTCAGTGCAGAATGGCTTTCCAAAACGAGCACTTCTCACTATGTCCCCTGTAGATGTCTATCCTGTAAAAATGTATGAGGTTACAGAAATTGGAGCAGTTTTTTAGTGGCATTACCTGTGGCCAAAATACTCCTGTATTATCAAGCAGAGAAGTAGTTACAGCAGTAGAAATTTATTTTTATTGTGTTTGACTGTGGTTTTGGGTGGAGTTATTCAGATGAAGAACTGAAGTCAGATTCGCTCTTGTAAAGTAACATCATACATAGCTCTACTGAAGTTGTCTTATTTTGGCACATGCTACTCATTTAGTAAGACTGGATTTAGATTGTATCTGCCTGGTTGCAGTATTGGTACTTTAAAAAATATTACCTGCTATCTGTCATGCAGAAGAGACAGAATAAAATCAGACTATAGCAGGATCTTAATAGATTTCTATTATGTTTATGAAATCCCATTTTAAATATGTGCATGAATATTGATGTTCACATAAATACACTGAAACTGAAGCCTGGTAAATGTAATCATATGTTGATATTTATCAGTTATGGAAGTGGCTAGTAAGTATCTGGTTTAGACAGCTGAAAGATGAAAAATTAAAACCCCTCCACTTTTTAAAAAGTTGAAATTTAATTTTATAGGTAGATTTTAAAAATTTTAGTATGAAATCAATATTGTTGAAATGGGATTTTAATATGTATTGTACTGTCATTAACAATAAATCAATGAATTCATTACCCTAAACATTCTTTGTTATTGAAATTCAGAGGATTGTAGTAGATGTTAGTGGATATTGTCATTATTTAACTAGCTGGAAGTATAATTGCTACTTTCAAAACCAGAATTTTTAAGTCTTTCAAAAGCAAAATATATAATTGCCTCAATAGAAATAGCTTTTATTATGTTTCAAATTTGGCATGCACAGGAAAAAAATAGCTAGTTATTTAATAGGAATTTAAACAAATAGAATACAAAATGTAATTTTGATCTTTTTAAATAACACAGCAGCCTAAAGCTGGTTCAGAGGAAGTCCCAGAAGATCAGCAAGCTACATATTCTAAGATTTAAGCATGGTTTGTGTAACTTACTGTACAAGAGGTTCATTGTTTAATTTCTACAAATTTCACCAGTTGTTTTTGTCACCAAATGGTGATTTTGTAGGTTAGAAGGTAATATCCCAATGGTAGTGGGGCACAGAGGGCATGATCCGCATTGCTTTACAGTGAAGAATGGTGGCCGAAAACACCAACAGCATCCTGGCATGCATCAATAGTGTGGCTAGTAGGACTAGGGAAGCGATTGGCCCCCAGTACTCGGAACTGGTGAGGCTGCACCCTGAATACTGTGTTCAGTTTTGGGTCCCTCACTACAAGAAAGACAATGGGGTGCTGCAGCAAGTTCAGGGATGGGCCACAAAGCTGGTGAAGGATCTAGAGAGCAAGTCTTATGAGGAGCCACTGAGAGAACTGGGGTTGTGTAGCCTTGAGAAAAGGAGGTTGAGAAGAGACCTTATCACTCTCTACAACTACCTTAAAGGAGGTCGTAGCATGGAGGGCATTGGTCTCTTCTCCCAAGTAGCAAGTGATAGGATGAGAGGAAATGGCCTCAAGTTGTGCCAGGTCAGGTTTAGACTGGATATTAGGAAACATTTCTTCACAGAAAGGGTTGTGAAGCACTGGAACAGGTTGTCCAGGGAAGTAGTTCAGTCACCGTCCCTGGAGATGTTTAAAATCACAGAATCATAGAATGGTTGGAGTTGGAAGGGACTTCTGGTGATCATCTAGTCCAACCCACCTGTTAAAGCAGGTTCACCTAAAGAAGATCGCACAGTAATGCATCCAGGTGGGTTTTGGATGTTTCCAGAGAAGGAGACTCCACAACCTCTCTGGGCAGCCTGTTCCAGGGCTCTGTCACCCTCAAAGTGAAGAAGTTTCTCTTCATATTCAGGTGAAACCTCCTGTGCTTCAGTATGTGCCCATTGCCCCTCATCCTACAGTTGGGCACCACTGAAAAGAGTCTGGTCCAAGTCTGCTCTTGACACCCACCCTTGAGATACTTGCAAACATTGATAAGATCCCCTCTCAGCCTTCTCTTCTCCAGGCTGAACAGACCCAGCTCTCTCAGTCTCTCCTCTTAAGAAAGATGCTTCAAACCCTTCATCATCTTTGTAGCCTGCTGCTGGACTCCCTCCAGTAATTCTTTGTCCTTCTTAACCTGTGGATCCCAGAACTAGATGCAGTACTCCAGATGGGGCCCCACCAGGGCAGAGTAGAGGGAGAGGAGAACCTCCCTCGACCTGCTGGTCAGGCTTTTCTTAATGCACCCCAGGTACCATTGGCTTTCTTGGCCACAAGGGCACATTGCTGGCCCAGGGTTAGCCTGTTCTCCACCAGGACTCCCAAGTCCTTCTCTGCAGTGCTGCTTTCCAGCAGGTCCACCCCTAACCAGTAGCGGTGCCTGGGGTTGTTCCTCCCCAGGTGTAGGACCCTGCACTTGCCCTTATTGATCTGCGTCAGGCTCTTCTCTGCCCAGTTCTCCAGCCTGTCCAGGTCTCACTGAATGGCAGCACAGCCTTCTGGTGTGTCAGCCCTTCCACCCAGTTTAGTATCATCAGCAAACTTGCTGAGGGTGCACTCAGTCTCTTCATCTAGGGCATTGATGAACAGGTTGAACAGGACTGGACCTAAACTGACCCCTGGGAACCCCCACTAGCTACAGGCCTCCAAACAGACTCTGCACTGTTGATCACAACCCTCTGAGCTCTGCTGTCCAGCCAGTTCTCAATCCATCTCACTGTGTGCTCATCCAACCTGCACTTCCTGAGCTTGCCTATGAGGATGTTTTGAGAGAAGGTGTCAAAAACCTTGCTGAAGTCAAGGTAGACAACATCCACCACTCTCCTCCCATCTGCCCAGCCCATCATACCATCATAGAAGGCTGTCAGGTTTGTCAAACATGATTTCACCTTGGTGAATCCATGCTGACTTTTCCTGACAACCTTATTTTCCTCCACATGCTTGGAGATGATGTCCAGAATAAGTAGTTCCATCACATTTCCAGGGATGGAGGTGAGGCTGACTGGCCTGTAGTTTCCTGGGTCCTCCTTCTTGCCCTTTCTGAAGACTGGAGTGATGTTGGCTTTCTTCCAGTCCTTCAGGCAACTCTCCTGTTCTCCACGACCTTTCAAAAACAATGGAGAGCAGCTTAGCAGTAACATCTGTCAGCTCTCTTGGCAGTCGTGGGTACATCCCATTGGGGCCCATGGATCTGTAGGTGTCCAGTTTGTCTAAGTGATCCCTAACCTGATCCTCCTCGAGCAAGGGAAAGTCTTCCTTTTGCCAGACTTGCTCTCTTACCTCCAGGGTTTGGGATTCTGGAGGGCCTGTCTTAGCAGTCAAGACTGAAGAAGACAGTCAGTAACTCCAGCTTCTCTGTATCCAGGGCACCCACCTCATTCGACAGTGGACCTACATTTTCTCTGATCTTCCTTTTGCTGCTGATGTACTTGAAGAAGCCATTGTTTTTGTCCTTGACATCCCTGGCCAGATTTAATTCCAAGTGGAGCCTGGCCTTCCTCACTGCATCCTGGCGTGCTCTAACAGCCTCATATTCCTCCTACGTGGTTTGTCCCTTTTTCCACATTACATAAACTTATTCCATCTGAGTTTTGACAGGAGCTCCTTACTCATCCATATTTGCCTCCTACTCCTTTTACTTGATTTCTTCCTCATAAGGATGCATTGGTCTTGGGCTTTGAGGAAGTGATGTTTAAATATCAGTCAGCTCTCTTGGACCCCCTACTTTCTAGAGTCCTATCCCATGGAATTCTTCCAAGCAGGACCTTGAAGAGGCCAAAGTTTGCCCTGCTGAAGTCCATGGTTCTAGTCTTACTTATTTCCCTCCTTCCTCCACACAGGATCCTGACCTCCATCATCTCATGGTTGTTGCAGCCGAGGCTGCCCCCGACCATGACATCTCCAGCAAGTTCTTCTTGGTTTGTTACAACAAGGTCCAGCAGTATGCCTCTCCTCATAGGCTCCCCTACCACCTGTGTCAAGAAGTTTTCATCGATGATCTGTAGGAACCTGCTGGACTGTGTGTGCTTAGCTTTGTTGTCCACCCAGCAGATGTCAGGATGATGAGAACCAGGGCATGTGATTATGGGGCTACTTCCAGCTGTCTGTAGAAGGCCTCATCAACTTCCTCTTCCTGATCAGATGGCCTGTAGTAAACACCCTCAACAGTGTCCCCCTTGTTAGGCTGTCCCTTAATTTTTACCCATAAGGACTCAACTCATTCTTCATCCCCCTCAGGCAGAGGTCGATAAATTCAAGTTGCTCACTCACATAAAGAGCAACTCTTCCACCTTGCCCTGCTGGCCTGTCTTTCCTAAAAAGTACATAGCCCTTCCTGACAGCATTCCAGTCATGTGAGCTGTCCCACCATGTCTCTGTAATAGCAATGAGATCATGGCCCTGCAACTGCACGTGGGTCTCTAATTTTTGTTTATTCCTCATGCTACGTGTGTTGATGTACAGACACTTCAGAGAGGTACTCTAAGCACGAGGATTTCTCATGAGGGGTGCAGAAGGAACCACTGAAGCCATATGTACCCTTGAGGTGGTTGGCTTTCTCATCTTGGGCGGCAGCTATGGAATATCTGTTGTTGCTCTGGTTGATGTGTAGATGTATAAATGAGGTTCTTAGGGACATGGAATAGTGCCAGAGTTAGGTTAATGGCTGGACTTGATGATCTTGAGGATCTCTTCCAACCTAAATGATTCTATATCTATTAATAGTTTCTCTGCTGAATACCAAATAATAGCAGAAGCAAAGTTGGTACTTTCTTTTTTTACATTTGTGTACAATTTATGTGTTCATGACGTCAAAGAATGTGGTGGATCTTTAAAGAAAAAAAGGTTCCTTTCTAATCATGCTATTCTTTTTAGGCAGATGCTTCTGTTGACAGCAGTGAAGATGGGGAGAAATTTAATGTTGAACTCACTAAAAACATCCAGGGATTAGGAATAACTATTGCTGGTTATGTTGGAGACAAAACATCAGGTAATAATTGATTCCTGCAGTTTAGTATACAATCTGTTGTGTACTATGGTGTATGTGCATCAAAGACTTGATTTTAGTTTCGATACAGCATATCTAAAAAAAATTGATCATCTAAAATCTTTTTAATGTTCGTAAAAAAAAAAGGGAACTGTTTTTCCTTTTATGAGAAGGACATTCAGATTAGCAGCAATCAGTTTTATTATAAATTCCCACCTCAGCATTTTTTAATAATTTTTTAATTCACTCCTGGCTAATGCTTGTGCTTTTATGTTTTTGCAAAACGCTTCTAAAATAGATTGAGCCATTTTAATTAGAACTGTTTGGGCTTTTTGTAATACATTACATTTTCATTTTTAAAAGGCTCTTACAAGATAATATATTAGTTTTCTGAGTAGTTTTAGAAGATATTGTTATTACTTTTTAAACAATGTGTGTAGTACTGCTGGCAGATCAAGAATTCCGTGGTGACTTCTGGATACGATAAATTTTTGTTGACCCCTGGACAGCTGCAGACAATAAATCAGTTAATTTAAATAAATAAGTGCAACAGTGTTCATGTACAGTTCTGTATTTTACTTGGTAATTTCCACTGTGTTTTTTAGAAAAACAATCCAGAACTCTGTTAGGCCTCTCTATGGGGGATTTGGCAAATGCCATACTGCTAGGAAGGGACCATTGTTGAATGTGTTCTAAAACATCTAAAAGTGGTTTGACTTCTACCCATGTATATATTGTTAGAAAAAAATGTATGGATAGATTTATCACATGTTATTGGCAGTTCATAATTTGTTGGCTTGGAGAAGCTGGACTAAATTTTAACAGCCTGTTCCGTAGGACAGGGTGGTCACGGTGTAAATCCACTCAGAATTTACCGCTAAGCAGCTTCCGGTTGAATCTTTAAAAGGCAAATTAAGTTGTACAACGTGATAGATCTTATAGCATATTTTAAATGTTTTAGTGTTGGAGATTCCTCAGTCTTCGATTTTAAATTATTGTGCTGCATTTAAAAATATTCTTGCTTAGGAACTAATTGGGCATGTCATTTAATTTTGTGACTTAACAGTTAAAGAAAAACTTTGCTGTCAGAGAAACAGTAATAAAATACTGCATTACAAGGACTGCAGCTGAATCTTTCATGAATGACAAATAGCAACTTGTCTTATTACCATCCAGCTGTTACAGGCTATAAAAATTCTTGGAAGTTAGTAGGACTAGCCATTTAATTATTCACAAAACCTGGGAAAAAAACAAATTAAGAAAAACCAGAAAAGTATTGTCAATGTCATGACTTAAATATATTTGTAGCTGCGTATAGTAATTAGAGCAAAACAAAGATTTCACCTTCCTTCCTGTTAACTTTTGTCATATTGAGGCCCAGTAAAATATGAGTTTCAGGTCTATGAGGGCACAGGGATTTCTTGACAGCTGTTAAAACCCATTTTGTAGTGGGTTATCTTCCCATTGAACGTATTCATTTAACAGAGTTGGAGCTTTTGTTGAGAGAAAGTAGACTCTGTTAAGGTTTCTCATACCAATGTTGCAGACTGGTGATCCTCAGACCTGATCTTATGCCAGTTCATGTTCACTATTTTTGTTGATGTCATGTATATACTGTGCAAAATGTGTATGTAGGAGCTCCATCAATTTTCGTTTTACCGAGCTGTTGAGGTTGTTTCAAATTCCAGGGTGTTTTTCCTGAAATGAATTTCTTTGTGTAAAACGTCCCTTCTGTAGGTGGTTTATATATATGACTTTTCCATCTGATTTAAAATTAGTAACTGTCTAAAATGGTTCTGGTTTGGATTTTTTTCTTTTTTTTTTAATTGGCTGAAATACAGAAAACTGTAGTTAAAAGCCAGTTCAAATGTAAGTTGTTGTCCTGTTTGCTTGTAATTTTATGCATTTGGTTATCCAAGCTTGCATTTCCTTAAGCAGTTATTAAGTACATAGAAAATACAGAATTTACCAGTTTAGTGTACTCAAACTGAATTTTTTGTCCTGTAGTTTTAAATTTTGCCGAGAGTCAGGGGTACTTTTTTGTCAATGTTGGTTTCAACATTTAGATTAAAATATGTCAGAATGTTTCTTCTTTTGCAGCAAGAATTTGGAATTTGGCATTGTAAGATTTTAAATGAAATCTGGTCCAATGCAAGCTTACATTAATCAAAATCATCCTTTAGGAAAATAATAGATGTGTTTTACTTGAAGCTTATACTTTTGTGGTGATTCTTTCCTTGTCTTACTTGGAGATTGTGTTTTCTTTCTTTTTCTCCCTTTGATTGGTGGCATTAGTTGGAGGTTGTTGCATTATATAAATTGTTTCTTAATAAATTAGTTAATTTAATTTTATTTATTTATTTATTTATTTATTTTAAATCCTAGAACCTTCTGGTATCTTTGTGAAAAGCATTACGAAAGGCAGTGCTGTTGAACATGATGGCAGAATCCATGTGGGAGATCAAATTATCGTTGTAAGTAAACACAGAAAGAAATTAGCTCACTTGTCTGCAAAACTCTGCTTCTTTAAGTTGTAAAGAAATGCTCATGTAGTACTTGTTTAAAACATTTAGGATTGGTATTGAAATGGTGAGTCCTTTTTTTGACTGAGTATTCAGTCACATTATCTTTCTGGTTATCAAGCTGTGTGTAACATGTTTCTTAAGAAGTTCTGTGTTATATGTGTGTATCTTACCAGTAGGAGCTTTGAGACTGCTTAGTAAAGGTAGAGTTTCAAAGTTTGATTAATATTAAGTACCTGTTTCCAGAATTATTTTTAAAAGTATGTCATTAAAGCCTTAGATGGTCAGAGAAAGAAGAAAATATTTTCATGAGTCAACTGTTAGTTGTGTGGTGAAAGTCAGGTCATAAATGCAGGAACCGTGTTTTTGTGGCTGTCGTAGATCTGGCCTTGCATTTGTGTGAGGACAGCACTGAGAAAAAGTTATGATCTCTCTCCAAGTACAAATATGCCTGCATATTTATAAACAGAAGTATATATAGGTTTTATAATTATGTAAATGCTGAGTACAATTGGCTAAAATCGATTATTCCAAAGTTTGGTTTCTTCTTCTATTGCAGATGCAGGGCGAGAAAGAGATTTGTGACCTCAGACAAAAGGATAATAATAATAATAATAATAATAATAATAATAATAATAATAATAATAATAATAATAATAATAATAATAATAATAATAATAATTATTATTATTATTATTATTATTATTATTATTATTATTATTATTTTGTAAATATGGTTTGCTTAATTGTGGAGGAAAGATTAAATAACCCCAGCTCATTTTTAATTACTTTTTATATTTAAAAGTGCGCCAGAGTTGGAAGAGGTTCAAAGAAGGGCAACAAAGTGACTAAGGGTCTGGAGGGAATAATACTTCATGCTGGAGGAATTAAAATAATGGAATATGTCTGTTATATAGATCGACGGAAACAACACAAGAGTCAAGGAATATAGTATTGTTAGAAGTATTTTAGAATTCAAAGGTGCTGAGGGGTGAGACAGAGAAAGGACAGTATCATGTGGAGTTTTCAGGGAGAAGGGGAATTAACACTGGCATGTGCTGGGGACAATGGGATGAAATTGAGCAATGCCGAAGTCTTGAGTTTCAGAAAAGAAATCCTGAGTTAATGAGATAATGGAGTAGCTTCAAACAGAAGAGGCCATATCTTGTTCTTTAAAATTTAACACAATGGACCAGAGATAACATCTCACTGGCTGGGACAGCGTTTGATTGGGAAATTGGACTTCACAGTGTTCAGTACTAGACTTCATGTGTCTGATGTTATTTGGCCTCAGAATGACTGTGCTCTGTAGTTCTTCCTACCGCAGTGGGCAGTTGTGTCTCTCCTCACCCTCTCCTCCTCAGCTCTCCCGGCCATGTCTGTGTTGGTTTATTCACCCAGTATTTTCTCCTCCAAGGCGGGGATGGTGGGGTGGTCAAGCAGACAGGCTGCACAGCGTGCTCTGCACAGCACATGCTGTGTCTTCTCCCACCTCGCAGAGCAGATCTGCCTGGCCCCACTGTGGTGGGCACCCAAAGCGCCCATCCTGACTTTGCTGTGGTACTGGTTGTTACATCGCTGTGGGGTACATACTCCGGTGAAAGGGCTTAGTGCGTCTAACGACGTTGGCCAGATTTTTGTTCTTGTGCTTCCGTTTCTTTGTGCTCAGGCTAACAGATGCTGAGAGTTTGCCATATTAGTTTGTGCTGAACATTTTTTTTTTCTGGATGATGTCTTGTGGGCTGAAAAGCTGCTTAATCCTGCAGGTGGATGGAACAAATCTTCAGGGTTTTACTAACCAGCAAGCAGTTGATGTTTTGCGGCACACGGGACAAACGGTTCGGCTCACTTTGATCAGAAGAGGGCTTAAGCAGGAAAATCATATTCATCCCCAGGAGGACTTCAATGCTGCTGTTGAAAAGGACTTACTGTTCCAAACAATGGATAGTAGCACAGCCAAAGGTAATTAAAACTGGCTTTGCTTTAAAGTTGGCTTGAAACATTTTTCTTCTCAATTACAAACTGGAAATAAAATGGGCCAGATTCATCCTGTGTAGCTATTAGTGATGGGAGGACTGCTATACATGAGAGGAGAATTTGGTCTACTATGGTTAGATTAATCTTTTAGACACAGTGGTATTATATGCTACATTTTCAAAGTGAGTGTTGAAAGCTCTGCACTACATTGCACTTCTGGCTGAATTGCTTCAAGACTTTGATCCTGCAAATCTTCAAATGGTAAGAAGGCAGTGAATGTTTTATTTGTGCTCAAGGGTGAGAGCTGCATTCAAGAACAAGTAAAGAGATACCCTCCACAATGGGCAAAAGCAAGTCTCAGTTCCTTTCACTCTTCTGTGTCAGTTTCACAAACTTGAGGTATGAGAGGAGTAGCCTATATCTAGAGGTTATTAATAATCTGATAGGGCATTAACTATATAGGTGTACAAAGTTCAGAAGCCAATGACCAGTATTCATTTTGCTGATGATGAGGTGAGATTAGTGAAACTTAGACTGTGCACATCTTGAAGGATATGTGCCAGATCCTGCAAGTCAGTGTGTTTGGCCAGAGTATCTGCACAGAGGCTGGATGCACAAACAGATTTTTTTTTAGCTGCTTGTGTTATAGATTGATGTCAGCAGAAGTATATCACAACTTGTAGACTGAGGCATAATCCTCACCTCACACAAGATTTTGAAAGACCCAGTAGTATGTTGCCTGTATGGCATCCTCTCATTCCAACCTCTAGCACAAGTTTATCCAGCCTTGGGGTGTTCAAGACAGCTGACAGCCAGCAACATACCTAACAGAACTGTGCGGTAGGAGAGTCTTTCTACAAATGAAAGTCTATCAGGTATGCCAGTCTCCAAGCCTGTAGCATTTTTGTTTTTCGGTGTCAGCTTCCTGAATTGCACAAAGGAAAAAAGAGGAAGAAACCCAATAGATAATAGAAGGGTGCTAAAGAACATTATATTTAGTTGCTTTCCAGTAACTCTTCTTTCAGTCATAGAGATGCAGATACTGATAGCTGTGCTTTTTTTCTTTCACTTGTTTCATTGAAAAATTCACTGGAAAAGGCAAAACATTAACAGAAAACAAAATGTCTTTAAATATGGCATTTCTTCCAGCCCCCTCATGCCAGATTTCATTTGCTAAATATAGGTCCAGTCTAATAGAGAGTCAGTGCCCTGAGGTACACCTGTGAGCTTGATGAATATTACAAGCCATGAAATAGCTGAAAAGACTTCTTCTTTTTCCAGATAACAGTGAAACAGAACAGGGATCCCCATCGTTGCCATGCAGTGCCACTGTGGTAAAGATTGGAGAGGATATGAAACAACTGGAAACAGGTTCACAATGTTTAATATTTTATTCTCTAAAAATGCGCTTGGGTGTGCTTACACAAAGATGAGGTGTTTTGTGTGCCTTTCCATCTCCTGTGTGCTATGTAGCTGAGGTACAGCTAGAAACTGAAAGTAATCATAGGTTGGATATTAAGAAAAAATTGTTCATGGAAAGGGTTGTCAAGCACTGGAACAGGCTGCCCGGGGAAGTGGTTGAGTCACCATCCCTGGAGGTGTTTAAAAAACATATAGATGAGGTTCTTGGGGACATGGTTTAGTGCTAGTGTTAGGTTGACGGTTGGACTTGAGGATGTTGCAGGTCTCTTCCAACCAAAATGTTTCTGTGATTCTATGATTCTATACATGTAAGCATGTACTGTTCAGTGCTGTAACATCATTGAGTACTGTATGTCTCTGAAAATAATTATGTGTAAAAGGTGTCACATGAAGCAGTCTGCTTTTGCTATATGGTCAGCTCTCTTTTTAGTCTGGTTTTGTATTTCTACTCTTTTTAATCTAGCTGTGTATTAAACTTTTCCCCCTCCTCATTCTACGACATGCCTTATCTTTCTAGCTGATGGCAGCTGCCCGGCTACAGTTCCAGGACTTCTACCTCTTCTGGTCAGCTTCCTTTTCACGAATTCCTGAGCTTTCAGTCATTTCAGTCTGTGTTCTCTGATAATGTTTGAAATTCAGAAAGTTCTGATGCTCTTCTATGCTCTGATGTTTCCCTTACTCTTTGTGGAAATTCTTATTTTCTAATGGGTATTTTGCTTTCCCTCTTGAGCTGTTAGGGCATTGTGCTGCATTTCGGAAGTCCCAATGTGATGATATGCTTTCCAGATTGAGACAGCACTTCATGGTTTTCCAATATTATCTTACTTCCAGAGCTAGAGGGGGGCTGAAAAGCATCACCCATATGAGTTCTGTAATATTGATCTTTTCATAACTCGTGCTTTCTATTATCCTGGATAGCTGAAGAATTTCTTCTTGACACCTTTCCTTCAGATACTGCAAGGTCTCTGCTTTGGGGAAAGTATTGTCATATTTGAAGGCCAAACAACACCTGGCTCTATTTTTAGTAATGTTAATTTTAGTAATGTTCCTGAGCAATGACAAGGTTTAAAACACTGGCTGAAGCTGTTAGTCTCTTAAAATTCTCACTTAAGTGAGTCAGTGGGAGTTGAAAACTTGATCTTACAATGAAGATTCTAGTCTTTGCCTGTGATGAGCATTCAGATCTGAAGAGTTTGGTACTTAGTGTAGGCACAGCACAAACCGTGGACCTTGAATATGTAGGGTCCTGTTAAATCTGCTGTGTTTGCTGACTGTTGTATCTAAATACTGCTTTTGTTTCCTGCCCTAGAATCTAAACAAGGTGAATGAGAGGAAAATAAGCAGGAGGAAAGCATTGCTCTGGTTTTTTCACCATGCAGATAAACTTTCAATCAAGCTAAGAGTTGCTGCAGTTTTCTGCCTAGCCTGTTGTATTTTTCACAGCATCATTACTTTTTTCCCCTCATTCCCTTCCAATTTCATTTCTGCTCTTTAGCTATTAGAATTATTTCTCAATTTATGTGTGCACATCTGTGAATGTAATCTAAAAAAAAAAAAAAGACCTAGGACTTGAGTTCTCTCACTACCTTCTAGGGCCTGTGGTTTCAAAAAATCTTTTACAGTTGTGCTCATAGTCTTGAAAGTACAAAACCTCCAGATTTTGTTTGAAAACTTTCCTTGGACACTGTAACATGCAGGATCTGTATGCAGTATCACATAGGTAAGTATTTCCGCCATCCCCCTGGATCGATCTGATCAGCCTACATACAGTCTGGTTTAACAAATGCCTGGGGCATGCACGTGACTTCTTCGTTTGCTTTGTGCCCATTATCTTGTAAAGTTGCATTAAATTCACTCAACACTGAGACTAGTTTAAGTGTGTGTTCTTTCTTCCCAGCTATTCACACCAAAGCTTTTGCCTGAACGTCACGTCTGTCAAGCTAGTTTTGCAGGGGTAGGATCCAATATTATTTTGCAAGTTTTTCCTCTGGTAAACTCAGTCCTGGTGAGACAAAACATGTCAAGTTTTTAATTATATTTAGGAGAGTTCTGGCATCATGGGAATGATTATGTAGTCTTGCATAGTCCATATATTTTATCAGTTATAGGAATAAATATCTTACTTTACTTTTTGTCGCAGTAATCTCAGACATAACTTTTAGATTTCCAGCTAACTCCTACAGAAGAAGCAGCTACAAAGGCAAAGTGGCAGAGGATTATGGGTTCAAATTATGAAATAGTGGTAGGTAAATTTTGATTACTCTTACTAAATACCCTTTTATCTGTCCATCTATGATGTTGCTAACATACAGATGCAGATATATTTGTACTGAATTTTTTCCACTCTTTATAAAAATCATACATATGCTCCTTAATCTGTTGAGATTATTTTAGTTATAAATTTTGAACATAGGTATATATTTTTCTGTATTGATTGTAGCAAAATAATCACAGGCTTCTTAGGTTACTGTGCCTATGAGTATTGTTTCACAGATTTCCTAGTTTCAAGAGGATAAATGTGTATTAGAGTAAAAAATAATATTTAAGGTGAACTTCAAAGCTCCCTTCATTAGCCAGAATTTGAAGCTAGTGCTTGAAATGCCCTACCCATTCTGCATACTGAATGAATTGTTTGATGTAATGATCTAAATAATGCATAAGAGATTTCCTGTAGATACAGTTGAAAAGCAGTATCTGAGTTTAGGACTTAGTTGAAAATTCTGTGCCAAAGCTGTAGTTTCTGCCAAAGTATGTATTATTAGGTGTATTTTTGTCATACACTGTTCCCACTTGTTTATGCTGAGGTGGTGTGTGATCAAAGTTTCAGTTTTTATCTGACTGTCCCCTGATGCAAGCATTTGTCACATTTTTACACAAATGCATTGCAGAGCCTCTTTCTTATCTGGCATAGATCATACTGGAGTGGGCTGTGTTTCAGTTTCTGTGCTTAAAGGGCTTTTCTTGTTCTTCTTATGTAAGAGTCTGAAGCACCACGTAAAGGAAGGTAAAACAGGGTCTGTGATGCTGATTTTCTGTCCACGTGCATAGTTGTATTACTCCAAACAGGGAGTTTTGCTCTGTTGTGATTTCTGGATAAAAATTTGTGAATCTGTGACAGTAGTTTCCTTTCCAGAATAGTCTGCTATTGTGTGATTGTATAACTTTCACTGAATGTGGCCTGCAGATTTTAGTTTTTGGTTTTCCCTCTCAATGGTTTCTTATTGGGAAGTTAAAATTACATTTTTTCTCTTTTATGCTGCAGGTGTTATTTCCCTCAGTGTTGTTGAAAAACCTAGGCTAGTAACAGTCTAAAACTCTACATTAGACCTGACAGTATTTCTGGTTTCTCATTTCTGTAATATTCAACTCATCATATATAAATTTAAATGGAAGGTAACAGGTGCAGCTGTAAATATGTCAAGAATAATTGTTTCTTAATCTTACTTTAGGTGGCTGTAGTTAACAAATTTAGTGAAAGCAGTGGGTTAGGGATAAGCCTTGAAGCTACAGTGGGACATCATTTCATCAGATCCATCTTACCAGAGGGGCCAGTTGGACGAAGTGGCAAGCTGTTCAGTGGAGACGAGCTGCTGGAAGTAAGGAAAAATACTACTTTATCTTAGTCTGCATTCAATAACATTTTTCAGCAGTGACTTGCTTCTCACAGGTTATGACTTTGGGAATGTATCATATCTAACTACATACCAGGTGTAACCAGAAGTGCTTGAGCAGTCACTTCATATGTGAATTTATGTGAATGCATATGCTTAGATGCATTTCTCCCCTGATAGCTGATTTTTCAGGTATGGTTCAAGGTCACCAAAAAAGAAAACCTAGCCAAAGCGCTGAGTCAATAGGAATATCGTTACACAGTGAAGAGACTAAGCAACTCTTTACTTTTCTAAATAATTTTCTTAGAATTAAAATGTGAATTTGGTCCACATGAATGCAAGAAACATGAAGCGGCAGAATATGTGGTGTTTGTAGGGTGGCATTGTGCAATCAATTTGTGAGACTATCCATTCAGTTCAAACTTAACTTTGTGCTGATTCTTAGCACAAAATTGAGTAGAAATTAATGGTTGGCAATGTCCGTTAATGTGTCTGGTTTAATGGTTCTTTTTGTGGTTTGTGGGTTTTTTGTTTGTTTTTTAATCAGGTGATTAGTGGTTTGGGCTTTTTTTTTTTTTACCAATTTTCGTACATTGTATTTCTAAGCACTGTGTTTTCTTTATTTATTGAGGTGAATGAGATCTCTTTGCTTGGAGAAAACCACAAGGATGTGGTCAATATCTTGAAAGAACTGCCTATTAATGTGACAATGGTGTGCTGTCGTCCGGTAGCTCCCCCCATCACTCACCCAGAAGTTCTGGAGAGTCTAAGTCTATCTGAGGTTCAGCTCACAGAAAAGGTATTTTCTGTTTTAAAAAGCCACTCAGAAAATGACTGTTTCCTTGACCAAAAACGTAGAAAGTTATTGTAAAGATTAGAAATACGATGTAATATTTTAGGACTTGGAACCAGGTAAGTAGAAAAAGGCAAATCATGTTCATCAGCCATACTTAAGGCCAACCAGAAATGTCAATCCTGGTAGGTCGTGGGCAGAAATATCCTGTGACGCAGGTCTATCTACCCAAGGGCTTAACTTCTGTTATGCAGGTGGGCCATGGGAGTATGGTAAGCTGAACTGTGTGTTCTTTAGAATCTGAAGAAATTTAATCTGGTTTTGAACTTTGCCTTCTGGGTTTGTGTTGTGCAGAACTGCATGTGCGTTCACTGACAGACACACTTCCGTCACTCATAAGTGCGAAATTCTGGGCAGCCTGATGTACTAAACAGGTAGCAATGGTCTGCCGTGTAGTATCCAAAGCAATAGCATTTGTATGAAAAGACACACAGTTTGAGTTCTGGGTGAGGCATCCAGTTCAGCTTGTTGTTGCTAAGCTTTTCTGTGAAACCAAGGGAACAATGTGTGTGTGTGTTTTCCTTTTTTGAACAGTATGACTTTTGTCAGTGCTACTACATTCGGATCACGGCATGTTTTTAGATACACTGTTTAATAACAGATATTTGCTGTATATTTGAAATACATGTACTAATGAAGTTTTCTGAAGGTTTGAGTTTGACAGAAATTCCATTTTGTAAATATTTTTTCCAGTGAGTACTTTCATATACTTGCAACATAGTTATTTTGTTACAAGGATATGTGAATTCTGTGTTGGGTTTATCAGATTTCTTTGTTAACTTTGCCGAGCGCTTGCACTTTCTCTGTGTTTAGACATCACATAGTTTTTATCTTGTTCTTTCTGAACAGAGTTTTCTCTCTTCACATTCACAAACATTTGCATTTTATTGATGAACATTCACTGTTTTTTCTCAGGCTCACATAGATCTTGGATTCATTGGCTCCTCGGACACAGAAGGAACAGCTTTGGAAATAGCTGATGAGGGTCAGAGCATGGAAGAGGTGCAAAGCTCGTCTTTGGCAATGTGGGAAACAGAAGTGCAGTGTATTGAACTGGAGAAAGGGAGTATGGGACTGGGATTTAGCATACTGGACTACCAGGTAATTTCTGCACTCTTGAGGACAAAATACTTTGTATTGTTTGGATCTCGCAATATCATCTAAGTATGTATTTTAATGGTAAATGTTAATGGAAACCTAGCAATACAGTAAAGCTAAATGAATGTCACTGCAGGTCACTATATTACTTATTCCTCTTACTGTAGTAAGGCTGCAGGTTCTAAGGGTAATGGTAATACTGATCCAGAAAAACAGGTAATCCATAATATACTAAGGTCTTCAAAGAGCTCATCTGCTAGTGCCCCCGGGGCAATGAATGATGTGATCAGAATATTCAGGCATTTAGCCATGTGTTTTGCACCTGCAGTGAGGTACTTAGGGCAGGATCCAATAAAGGACTTAGGTGCTTAGAGCAGGATTTACTAAAGTCCAGAACTGCAATTCTGAAATCTCTTGCTTAGCTACTGTCTGTCCAGGATGTGCCTTAACCTCCCTTCATTTTGTGTTAGACTTCAAAATCCCTCAGTATCTCAAGTTGTGATTCTTGGTGTGTCCTGATGAACAGCTCATTGCCTGTCTCCTGCCTGCACTTGATAGGGATCCCAGAACAAATGTTCTTCCTGTTCCCACTTGTCACAGTGGGTAATTTTTAATCTGTTCAAAGTCAAGTAATTTCTCGCTGTGATCAGTGTAGGCTTTTGCCCAGCTGTTTGGTGGTGCTGCAGGACCCAGTCTCCTCCCAAGTCTCTGCTGGATCTTGTCCCTAAGAATTTATGCATTTGCGTCTGGAGGTTATTTCCACGTGGAAATTACGCCCACGGGGCACTGCTTAGAATTAGTCTGTACCTCAGTAGTGTTTTGCATTTGCACACTGGTAAAGATGAGAAGGAGTGTAGCTTAATAAAGTGAAGTATGAAGGCATAGTCAAATACACATTTTATGAAATGGTGGTTACTTTTTAACATGTTGTTCATGATGCTCTGCAGTGAGACACCATGGCCAAGCCTGAGTATTTGGAGTCCATGTCAGCACCAAATAAAGCATGTTTTTGCTTCAGCCTCTTCTGAAGCATTGACACAAATAGTGGGTGGTTGTGTAGTTAGTTACTGAATTTTGTTTATCGGTAGTAATACTGAAAGGTTATGGGAAGTACCTTAAATTGTTTTATATATTTTGCAAATGTGAGTTTGATTATGTCCTACAGCTGTAGTCACCTTTCTGAAACTTACTTTTTTTTTGATGTTATATTTGTGATTTGTCCCGTGCTGTCTCCTTTGAGATGTGGTTAAAATGTTTCATTTTGCCACTGAAGTTTCTGCTTTTGTCTAAGACTGTGAACAATAAGTTTACAGTGAGATTTATCTTTGTATTTTGCCATTTCCGTCAAATTTTCATTTAATTTTCAATGAAAGGTGAAAAGTTAAGAACAGTTATATTGCTACTAATACATTCCTCATGTTTTATATAGTGGCAAGCCTGTAGGAAAGTCTACATAATTTCTTACCCCCAGGGAAGAGTATCACATACACTAAAGACGTGATATTTTTCAAGAAATGTGTCATGCAGTGTCATTTAAAGTGACAGTGTAAATACTTGTTAAAATAGTGAGGAAGATGTCAGTGTTCAGGCTTAAGTACTATCTCTGGCAATGCCAGTTATATTTCCATTTGTGATGTGTTTTATTGCTCTTTTTACTGCGTTAGCTGCCATGGAGTATTAAGAGTCTTGGTGTCATTCCCTCTCTCCCTTCCTCAACATCTCTCCTTCATCAGTCTCCAAGTCCTCTGGTTTTGGGTGCTGCCTTGATGTTGTTCATCCTTCCAGATGCACATCTTGGCATGGAAAGTTGTTACAGTTGCACGCCAGTTTGTAGATGTTTGCTTTCTATTCCTTTTGTTATCAGTAAAGCTCGTACATTATTACATTTATTGTTTTTTTTTTCTGTGCAAGTGAATTGCCATCTGTTGGAAACGTTAACGTGTAATAGTGTTCCTTGGGAATGCAGTTCTATAAGAATCAGGCAAATGTGTGCACCTATAATAATTGTTATAACAGAGTCATATGTTCCTGTTTTTGTATTTTGTAGTATTTGATGCTATCATTTTTATAATAATCAATGTGTTGAAGGATGGGGACTTCTACTCAGTTTTCTTTTTTAAAAGCAAACAGCACTTTGTTGTGTCTTGTTGATTAGAGTGCTGTATTGGTATGTTCCTGTCTCCCATAAAGTGTTTAATTAGACACGAACAAGGACTTGCCTCTTAAAAAGTGCTTTCTCAGCCGAGCAGATGTGGTGCCATGAAGTACAAGAGAGTTGTTGAAAATAAGCCTTTTGTTCCACCAGAGTGCACATGTTAACTTTGCCCCAGGCTGCACTGCCCAACTGTATTCTCAAACCACCAAGTGTAAGGGAGGATGAGTTTGCAACGCCGTCATTGCAGTAGGAAGTATTTGAATTTCTGGTGTGTAATTACTCATTACAGTAAGAACAGCACTCTGCAATTTAGCAGTATTTTATTCAGAAGATATATGATGGGACATCACCTAGAAAGGAGTGATAATTTTTGCATTTAAGAATTAAAAATAGGTGGAAGTCTAAGCATATGGGCAGTATGGACGGGAGGGTATGTTCCTGATAAGAATTCAGCTGGAGCAGAGCTCCAACTTTTTTAGTAACCCAACTCTGCATAAAAATTAGCCTCTCAAGACATAAAAGAGTAAATAAAATGGAATATTTTTCTTCCTTTTATTTAATTAGGATCCTGTTAATCCAGCAAACACCGTAATTGTGATTCGCTCCTTAGTTCCTGGGGGAGTGGCTGAGCAAGATGGCAGACTTCTTCCTGGGGATCGGCTTATGTTTGTCAATGATATCAACTTGGAGAATGGCAGCCTGGAGGAAGCAGTACAAGCACTGAAAGGAGCCCCAGCAGGAACAGTTAAAATAGGAGTTGCCAAACCACTGCCTGTAAGGATTTGGGAATTTGATGGGTACTTTTCATGTCATTTAAGCTGGTACATGATGATCATGACTTCTGCATACACTTTGTTTGCATTGGGGTGCTGCTGGGTGGCTCGAAACATCCAGAAACTGTTTTTAAACTGTCCTGTATCTCCTTGCATGCAGGAGTGGCCTGTGTAGTATATGACTGGTGTAGTGATTGCAGGACCTGGCATACCTGTCTTGCAGCTGAGAAAACAGCGAAGCATCTTGCAAGCAGCACAATCTTTCAGGGCTGCAAGTTGCCAGGCATACTTTTGTACACTTTAGAAGAATCTCTGAATGTATGAGATGGTGACGTAAAGTCAGTTTTTTGTGATTTGCCCGGAATTTGCCTGTGCCTTTGCTTTGCAAGGTATAGTACATATACAGTCTTTGTTTTTAGACTGTGCACTTTACTTTAAAGAATGGTGAGTAGTCTTCAGTTCATATATCTCAGACTGGTTATTTTAGTACAGCCATAACTAATTTCAGGCTTCATTTGAAGCTAGTCTGTAACAATTAGAAGAATGAAGTTGAAGGAGACCTAGGGTTACTGACATACTGTGTTATAGTAATGTTGCTAGAGGACTAGTGTCTCTGGTGTGTTAAGTTCAGATCAGTAGAATAGCATCAGTTTATACAGACAAAGAGATTCTTTGCACTATAAGCCCAAATGCAGTCTTTGGGGTTCATTTTTGCTTTTCATGAAATTATAATCTTGTAATCTTTGTGGATGCAGATATCAAAGTTTCATTCTTAGTGGATCCTTGTGGAGAGAGTGGGTGGGAATGGCTGATGTTTAATAATAGGGAACTTTTAAAACTTGCTTTGTTAAATTCATTTTTTTGTAGTGGAGACTCTGTTACACACTAAAATGTCTTATGAATTGACATTTTCCTACTTAAGAAGGTGTCACTCTAAAAGAGAAAATGCATGGGGCTTTTGTTGCTCTTCCTAGTATTTTGTAAACATTCAGTATTTACACTTCAGTATTTCAAGTATTATGCCTAACAACTAATTAAACATTGTGGATAATCACTGGCTTCTTTGTAGTACTGGACAAGTACATCTAGCATCAAATTATGTTGGAAAAGGCTACTGTTTTTTAGTCGGAATGATGTTTTGTCCTCTTGAGGCTGTTCCACCTGACAGATACAATCTTAAAACACAGACAGATAATGCAGTCTTCCTGCCTGCTAACAAGATTACTCTGTGCTAGCGAGGTTGTAAAGGCCTCTGCTGTTAGGCTCTTTCCGTGATGGCAGCTCTGATAGCAGTTTTAGTATATGTTTAATAAGAGCAGAAATTGAAAATGAATTTAGACTAAGCTTTGGGCTCTGGTTTACCTGGATAGGCCTCTTTTGTTACTTGGAGATATCAAAGGAGATGTGAAGCTGAATCAGTTCAGATAATTTAAAAAACAAATTGTCTCTTCACCTGCCCAACATTGTGACTGTGATTGAAATGAACTCTTTGCTGCATTTGGAATTCGTTTGGCTCTCTAAACACCCACACGTAACGTGCTCTGCACGCCCTGTGTCCTGGCCACTCATCCAACTCAGAGCTTCATTCTTTCTGCAGCTTTCACCAGAGGAGGGCTATGTCTCTGCTAAGGAAGATTGCTTTTTCTACACTGCCCAGTCACTTGAGGAGGAGGGGCCAGCTGATGCAGCCCTCTTCCATGCTGAGCTGGCTCTGGTTAGTGGCCCAACTTACCAAAGATTTCCTAAGTCTTTGCATTTTGTAATGAAAGGGATTGCTTTGTCACTGTTCATGCTTATTTTGTAGTGTTTACTGTCACCACAGTACTCATCCACCATAGCTGGGATGGGTCCTCACATGGTAGAAACTGGCACCTGGAGATTTTGGCTATTTGCATGTGCTGTGAATCTGACCTATGATATGTTAGTTGCTGGAAAAAAAGGAAGTATTTTTCTGAGATTTTCAAAAGTGAATGGCTACCCACTCTCTTTGCATGCACTGAGTACCCCTTTGAAAATCTCACCTTGTGTAGAGAAATGTTCATGTACTTATTTTGTAAATAAATCTCTTTGTCTATATATCACAACACGTTACTTCTCTACCTTGAAAAGTTTTTAGAACGCTCTTTTTGCATGCAAGCCAGTTTTACAAGGCATGTTGTCTGTCTTCAAAAGCTGCCAGTGCTTCCTCCTGGTAGTATGCTTTAGACTTCAGCATCAATCAGTGATTATGAGATTTGCAAGGTCAAAAGTGTTTGCTTCTACACATGATGCGGCTTACCTGAGCATTCAGTGCCTTACATAGCCCAGAAGTTACCAGTAAGAACTCAGATTAAAAAAGAAAGAAATAGGACTTTACAAAAACAAACAAACAACAACAACAACCAAACAAAAAACCCAAACCAAACCAGAAAGAATATAAATATATTCCAAGTGTGTAATCTTCATTTTCTGGGGATGTGAGTAGGGAAGCAGTTTCTACTAAACATCAGAATTTAATTCATTAGAAAAAAGAACAAAATGAAACGAAAATCTGAAATGGATTCTTCCAAGGCAAAAATCTCTGAATTACTGATTCCAGTATGTTTGTTATTTTTTCACATTTGCAAATGCCAAGCTGGTTTTAGTAACTTGCTTTTAAACATGACTGCCTGTTTTTTCTTCTGCAGTTTGTTATCAACCACCTTGCTATCGTAGTTAGATAATAGGATTTACCTTATTCTATTCGTTGAGAAGAAGTATGAAGAAGCCAGGTTAGATATTATAAACATCCTTTAATTAAAGATGTGTTGAAAAGATCAGATTAAAAGTTAAGTATTTAAAAATTTGACTTCTATCTGTGATTCATACAAAAAATTTTAAATTGTCAAAGAACAATGAAAATATCTGGCAGATAATAATATGCTTAAATTGTCAGTTCTATAAACCATCTAATTAAATATGCAAAATATGAACATGAATGTGCAGTCACCCAGTTGAAGATGTGTTTGCAGAGTGCCCTCATAAGATACTGTATTTCATAGATAAATCTGCACTCATATTTTACAAGTCTGTCCCTTTTTTTAGGGCATAGCTTCATTAACACTAATTTGCATGTTCCAGAAGATGGGCTGAGAGTAAGTTACACCAAAGAATCAGTTTGCATTTCGTGTTTAGTCTTTAAGGTTGAGACAATAAAAAATGGATCATTTGTACTCCAAAAAGAAATCAAAATGTTGAATCACTGCAGATTGTTGCTGCTTCTGTTGTGAATCTGGCATAATGAATTCATAGTATGATTAACCACAGAGGCTGAAAACCAGCACTTAGATCCCATCTCTGCAGATGGGTGCATGTCATACGGGTTTAGGGTATGGTCTTGGCTCTGAACTCACTGATAATTTTTTTAAGCATACACTGCTTTCCTGAGCTCTGCTAAGGGAGATGAAATTATAATCAAAATCTACTATGTGAAGCATCATAAATTAAGTCTTTTAGAACTTAATTTTATTCTAGTATTTGAAAGTATATGAGTCGTCTTGAAATAAATTGTATTCCATTTACAAAAAAAGGCAAAAAATGCTCCCCATGTCCATGTCTGGAACTCTTTTATAATTTTCTCATGTAAGATGGGAGAATTGTCCATATTAATCCTGTTGTCAAATGTAAAATATTTTGGAAATTGTAAAAAATCATGTCAAAAATGTTTCTTATAAATGTATTGGAAAGCATTGCAGCTTCCAAAAGATCATTTGTTGTACCCTTTTAAAAACAATCAAACCTATGAAGGTAGGTTCCTGACAGGTAGCACTAAGTGAAGCTCATTACTTTTTCAGTGCTAGTTCTTGTAAGAGAAAATTAAAAAGTAAAAAAAAAAGCCCTAATCAAACTAAAATTTTCAGGCCAAGGAGTATAGCAGAATTCTCCCAGCACTTCATACTTCTATTAACAGGCATCAGCCTGCCTCAGCCCTGCAACTCATTCCACTTGAAACTCTCCCTTTACTTCAGATAGTCTTTGCAACCTCTGAAGATGTAGTAACATGAATTGTAACTGGAAGCAGAAACATTTCTTACTGTGCTGCGCTGATATAACTTCAATGTAAAACATGGAGGGGGGAAAAAAAACGGAAGTGTCAGTCAGTAGCAGCTGAGGTGCATGTATTTGGGGCTTATGTGCTGTGAAGGTAACAGCCTGGCTGATTGAATTGCTTTCGTTATTAGGTGGACTCCTGCGAGGCAGATCTAGCGGATGAGCCCACATTTGAATCTCAATATTCTGTAGAGAGTGACACCTTCCAGGCTTCAACGATAGCTCTGCATGGCAGTGCCTGTAGCAGTGACCTCAACTACGGCTTCTCTTCTCCATTCCCAACTCCCAAGGTAAAAAGGAGGATGGTTTTATTGATGACAAACTGATCATAAGTGTGGAAAAGCTGTATTATTAGATATAAATGTTTTATGTCATACTGGTTCAAACTGCATTGTTTCTTACCAGATTAAAGTGTGGCTTTGTTTAAGGTAATGCTGCTGTCTTTCAGGCATCTGTGGTGAAGAGAGAGGCTGCTAGAAGGTTGATAGCTTGGATTTGTGTTTTGTATAGCCACGTAAAGTATGGTGAGATGTTTGTAGTGTTAAAGCTGTGGTGGGCAGTCTCTTATAAAAACTTAATTATTATTACTTCAGAGAATAGTGAAGAGTGGTAACACAAAAGAACTGCATTATTCTACAGTATTTTAGGTATGAAAAGCAAGAGCAAGTTTTCATCCTAAGCTTTGCTTTTATGCTTCATAGTATGTTTGCTAGTTCATTTTCTGTATTCTTGAATTAAATGTCCATAATAATACTATAATTATATGTAAATCCGTATATATCAGACCTCTAATTACTAATAATTTCTATTTAAAGTCAATAAATCAAGTTATTTAAGAGTATTACAAAGATCGGTATCTTCTTTCTTGCTGGTCACATACCCATACTGACTTGATTGTATCAGAATTAGTGTTTTGTTTCTCTCCGTGGTTTTTCATGTTCCTTTTTCTTGGCAATCTATAGATTTATTTTAGTAATCCAGAGTCTTCCAAGTCATTTCTCTTAGCAGTCATCTTTGAAAGCAACATCGTAGGGGTTTATTCCAGGGTTTGCACTCCATGATCTTGAATAGAGTAGCTGCTGCTTTTTCCTGCACACCTGAGCTGCAGTAACTCCCTTTATCCGTTCTGGAATATGTTCAGCCCTTATGAGGCACTGGTTGGGAAGCTAAATTCATCTTCTAATGGTTTCTCTTAATCCACAGAAAAGCACATCTCTGCTGTGCCAGTGGGACAGATTGCATTGTTTAGCTCTATAATTGTTACCTAAGCGGATTATGCATTTTGCATGCTGAGAAGCATTTTATGAGATAGAGGCTGGATTACATTATATATCATGTTGATGCTCTAGAAAGTCTTAAGTTATTTTCAGCATTGACTTAAAGCAGGTTTCGTTTTACGTGGTTTTTTTAAAGATTATGGTCCTGACTTTTCAGTGTTCCTCTCTGCACCAGTATGAAGTGAGTAAAAAGTTCTCATCAAGTAACATTTTATGCTTTGCAGTTGTGAGTGACTCCACAAAGTAAACATAGCAAGAATATCTGCTCATAAAAGAAGACTTGTGAAGCAAGTGAAATGCAGTAAAGTTTTAAAAAGTGCTAGTAGATACTATGAGGAATGGAAAGATATTTAAGCTATTTCTTACTGCAGGGCATTTGACAGGTTCTGAATGCCTTTGGTGTCATTTTGAAAACAGGTCATGAAAAAAAATACTCAAAGTCAGAGTAATGCAAATGCACTAATGAGGCTGCATGTTGCTGTAGTTACAAATTCCTGAAATAGTTTGTCTTCAAATATTACAGCATTGGCTTTTTTTCTTGTAAGTGAAACAAAAATAAAAATGGGCACATACAGCAACTCTAATATGTATATGTGGCATATGGAATAAATATTGAGAAATATCTGGGTCTTGTTTTCACTGATTTTGAAATGGATACAAAAAAGACTTAAAAGCAGATATCTCAGCTTTCTTTGAAAGCCAATGAAATAAGATAAATAGATTGTAGTCCTGGTGTTCCGTTCTCCAAAAGGCTGGAAAGTATTTCATTGATTACCTCATACAGATTAGTTGTATTTAGGCTTTGCTCAATTGTCTTCTCAGATGTTACTTAAGCCAGCTATTTACAGGTGAATGTTTTTTGCTGATTGTCTGGGACAGAGCAAGCGTGTATGCACTTCATGAAAGATGAGAAAAACTAATTCTAAGGCCCTTGACAAAAAACACTGCAAAATATCTCAAAATCCTGGGAAATATGTTTTCCCCAGTTTTTGGATACAGAGTAAAATTAGTAGGACCAGTGAATAACAACTAATACAGCTAGAGGTACATATTCTTGTGACTACACTTACTGCATGGCAGAGAAAAATCCCTAATATTGATATAGAGCCTCTAAATCAAACCTCTTAAGTCCTTGATATGTTTTTCTAATATCTAATGGTCTACATTTAAAAAAAATAGTTATTTTGAAAGCTCAGCTAGAGAATATTTAAAGGTTTCTTTTCAGATGGCTGTGATTATTAAAATCCCTTAAAATATTTGAAATGCAGGACCTTCAAATGTTGAAAGAACACATTTAGTGTAGAGAACTTAATGCTAGTACTGCAGCCATAATCGATACATTTCCAGTAAGTACTAACTGCTAAGCTTCTGTAACTGCATCATTGTATTTCACTGTTATCACAGTTCAAAATCTACTTAGTAATTTTTTGTTGAGATTTCACTTGAGTTTTTGCTTTTGCCTCTTCATGTGGAAGGGATATTTAAATATGTTTCTACTCAGTTAAAAGGATGATTAGTGTTAGGGAAGTTTTCTGTTCCCTTACAATTAGATTGCATGCTTGTTGTCTGAGCTGCTTGAAATTGCTCTTTGCTTGCTAAGTGTTTTGAAAGTAAAGACCTTGGTCTTGCAAAGTTCTTCTACCTAAGATAGACAACTGGATGCTTTAATGTTAGTAACTTGCTGGAATTATGTCTAGTCTGAGAATGCGTGAGTGGGCATTACTTTGCTGAAATTAGTGGGGATTTATTGATGAGTACCAAATTAGAACTTGGCCTTCAGCAGTAACTTTATTTTCATTGATTTCTGGTATTTTAAAACAGGAGAAATTGTCTGAGGAACCAAGTAAATTTTATAGTAAAATGCCTGTAGTGACCTACTGAAGACACTGATGTTACAACAAATATGTTTAAATTCTGTGAGATTAATTTAATATTTTAGCATGGAATGTACTTTTAAATTACACTGCAAAAGAGTGTTGATTGTTCATTGTCTTCTGTGTTTAACAGTCTGTTGGAGAGGAATGTTCAAATCCTGCAACTGATTACTGTGCATCTGACAAGAGTCTGTATAACATGGATCTGAATCAGAGAGTGAGAGAACCAAAGTCGGTAGTGGGCAATAGCCTAGAAACCACAAATGGTTTAACTAAAAAGGATCTTCTGCCTCCAGATGTTTCAGATATGAACCAAAATGAAAGTGAAAACACAGCAACATGGACTGCATCTCAGATAACAGCAGAAATTGCGCTAAATACAAGCCTTGCTACTACCATGCAGTTTGATCCCGCTGGAAAAGTAAAGATATTTTTTTTTTTTAGCGAATAAATAAACTTATGGCAAAGCTATATTAAACCATAAAATCTTCTACAGAAATTAACTCTGGCCAACAGCCATGTATGGTTGTTTGATTATAAATGTCCATCAGATGTGGTAGCTCACATCAAAACTTACAGATTTAGACCTGTCCAAAGCAGTAAATAATTTATGGTGTGAAGATAGTCATGTCCCAGAGACTGGTGATACAGGGGTATATAAAAGTCTGTTTATGTTTCACAGCAGTAGATACTGCTGGACCACAGTGTACCCACTGGGCAGGCCAGGGGACATTTCTTATCCCCTGTTAACCTCTGCAGTGGGATGGGTGCATGGAGGAGGTGCGCAGCTGGAAACCAGGCCTGAGAAGCCCAGGTGTAGTGCTGTGCAATCTTTGCATCCTGATATTTGCACAGGTCTGCGTAGTTCAGCTCACAAACTGGCCTGTGATGCCACAGTATGAAAACATAATGTTCCTTTATATGACAGTCACTGTGACGTGTTTCTTTTTTTGTCCATTCAGTGCTTTATTAGGAAATTCTTAAAAGAGGTGCAATGTCTTACAAGATGTGTTTCTTTAGCACTGGCAGATTGTCAGACATCTGTGGTGAATAAGTCTGAGTGCCCTTGAATTCATCCCACTAATTTTAAGAGTGTTACTGATGTCCCTAAATTAAAAGCATACTCTGTGGTAGATTTGCTGTATTACCTGAATGAAAACAGAAACCTCATGTATGTCAGTTTGATCTTTGATGGACTGACTTCTCCAGTGTCTGTAAGGAATCTGTGTTAACTACATGCCCAGCTTTTGTGTAAGGTAAAATGGGTTGAGATCAGTATGTCCAATTGTATTTTTATCTCACTATTCTGAACCGATGTTATTTTCCCTTGTGTTAGGATCAAGTGCTTTTAATGGAAAAGAGATGGCCAGTATCTTCAGAAGGAACTTCTACAACCCCAAATTCAGTCAAAAACATGTATGAGAAGACTATCACAATTGCAAAAGGCAATTCAAGTCTAGGTAAGGGAGCTAACATTTTTTGTAACCTCTTCAGATGTACTGCTTTCTCTTTTTCTCATCTGTTCCCTGTTTTACTAGTAAAGACTAGAGATTTTCCTTCTAGTGGGGAAAGCACAAGGATATTAATTTGCTGCTCTTATACCCTGTTTACCATGAACATCAAAATAAAGTGTCCAGTCTCACAGAGAATTTTTTTTCCTGTGAAGGAATTTAGTCGTTCCTAAATGTTAACAGAACAATTTTAATATGATGTTTTTTAATGTCTGCACATTTCTATAATATAGGAGAGAATCGAGATATAGCTGAGGAATGCTGTAGAAGAACACTTTGGTCAAAGAACTGCAGACTAGACTTTCAAATATATGTAAGAACACAAAATGATAATGTTTTTGAGGATGGTCAAAAGTGCCTAAACAAGCTGTTCAATTTCTTCCTACATATTTGTACTTGTGTCTTAAATGCCTTAGCGTTCCTGAAAATCAGATCATAGATGCATATAATGGGTAATATTTTTAGCTCAATGATATTACAATCTTGTAGAGAATTCAGAGTTTTAGATATCTGCAATCTGCAACTTCCTGAGCGTACTGACTAGAGGCACATTTTGGATTGAACAGGCACAACAGAGGGTAATCTTTTTTGCTGTCCTCTCGTGGTCTCTGGTGTGGTCTTGGGCAGTGTGAGGGGGAGCACGGGAATAACATCCTCCCAGGGCCTTTCCCAGAGCTGGCACAGGGGAGGATTTGTGGTGGGAGGAAGTGGTGCTCCTCTCCCATCCCTGGCCAGTGTGTTCATTTGCTTCAGTTTAGGTTCCTGTTGCTGTTTCTTCTGGGCAACTGCTTATCTTTGAAGACTCTGTTGTTGGTAGGTCAGGAGTTTGTGTGGGTGCTGGCTGTTTGTGGTGACTCCACAAATGCTTTATGATGGGTTGTCCACAGAAAACACCCTGAAGGCAGCCCATGGGCCTCTTGGTCATAAACCATCACCACTTGGGACTCCCTTGCTGTGTGGAGGTGGGATGCTGTGATGCTGTAATTCAGTGGGTGCTTCTACCTGGAATAGACTGCCATCTGAAGGCTGGATGCTCAGTCTGCCCCATATCACCTTCTCCTTTGTGATACAGTCAGCATCCAAACTGGATCAGGAGCTGATCTGGTTTAAAATCGGCCTCCCTGAAATATAAAGCTGTAGGCAAGGCTGATGTGAGTATAAGTTTTGGCTTTCATTGGTGTGAGGTAGTTGGGTAACTACCGCCTTTACTGGCCTCATTGCCAGGCTATATAAAGTGCAGGTCACAGTGCAGTTCCAAGCATTTAGATTTTTTAACAAAGTTTTATTTGCAATAGCCTCTTAACTCAATGGAGCAGTGTTTTTCATGTATGTCTATCAGTATTTTAAGTGCAAAGAACAAACAAAGCAAATGTCATGTCAAGCATAGTACAGCATAAAAGTACAAACTTGGGTCAGGGTGCACGTTGGCAGACATTACATGCATGAAAAGGATGACTGGTCTCACATGTATACATAGTATGAATGTGAATAATGCTTTCTCCTGGCTTTTGGCTGTAGTCTTTTTCTTCCAGTCTCTGTGTGCTCTGGCCTGGGCACGGTGACCAATTTACACACATGGCTGCACTGCTTTTAACTTCGATTTTTACAAAAGGAGCTAAATCATGAGCTGTGAATGATGTTGAAAGCTGCAGCTGCATCAATTATTTCAGTTGAGAACTGGCACTTCTTTTTTCCTTTTAAATGGTGTCACTCATAGCTTGCAACAGCTTTTCAAATCCAGCCACAGCTGGAGGTCTGACCTTTTGATTGTGATTTTTGAAAGGTAAGGGGACAGACCACTCACATGCAATAAGAGCTGAAATGCCATTGTCCTGTGTGATACATTTGGCACTTGACAGTGGCATTTGCATTTTTAACCTGAAGCTGTAGCTGTCCCAAGTGTGACATCAGCCTTGCAGATCTGTTGTAAGATCTGTTGTAAGGAGGATGTCAGCATAGAAACCGGGGTGATGTTCTTCTAAAGTGATATTACACTAGCTTCAGTAATACTGTTGTTTGTTACTGGCTTAACCAAGGAGCAAAATTAGGTTCAGAATTTCAAACCACATTTCAGCTGTTTCCTGGAAGGTTTGCCTTTCTGTGCATGCTGCCTATAATCTGTTGCAGGGTTGTGTTTACATTCAGATCTGACTGAGTAACCTCTGTGAGCAGATCTGTCAAGAGATGCTCGTTGGAAGGAGTATGTGAGTGTAAACACTGGGGGAACCACCCTGGTACAACACCTGTAAATACCATCTGTAATGTGCTCAACATTGTAACATCACTTATCTAAAGGCTAGGTTACAGCAGTTTACCTCTGCTGTTTTTAATAGCAAGGCAATAAATCAGTGGCATTGTGTGTCTGATATACCCATGTTTAAATTACACCTGACCACATCTGATATCATTACCTGGCAAATAGTAAATATAAATCTCCAGTCAATGGTAACACCATATTCTTTCATCAGTTTAATATGACGTGCCATCATGAAGATGGGTTTTTCAGTCTTTCCAAAAGATAAACCTTGATTTCTGCATACCAAAGTAGAGAGGTACATGTGCTCCTGTGTCTAAGGGACTTATTGGGCAGCTCCTTGCTATTCTGGCCCACCTTCTCATACTCTAGACAGCTGCATTAATCTCAACTACAAGTTGGTTTGAGGAGCCAGCACTATTAAGAAATTTTTATTATCCTAGAAAGCACAAATGAATATCTAGAGTAGTGTTGTTGTTTAAATGGTTAACAGTATTTTTTTCCTCTGAGACAGATACATAGGCAGGTGTTTGTATGGTTGTCTGATGTAGGTAGCCTGGGGCTTAAAGCTGCCTCCTAAACTCTGTTCAGCCAGGGTCTAAGGTTGCAGAGTAAAGTGTTCATTCTCTTATGTTCTGTAGCCATGTTTGTGTATATAAGTCGTTAGAATTTTTTAATAGTCAGTATTTTTGGAGGTTTTACTCTGGGTAGCTATCATCTTCCTTCTGCTCACAGTCTGGAAAATAGCATAGGGCTTGCAGACACACAGCTACACTCCTGGTGCTTGATAGCCTGATGTTTACATGCGAAGACAGGAGAACACATACTGGAATAGTCACCACCTCCTTCTTCAATAGGTATTCCTTTATAAGATGCTCTCACTTCAGTGGCTTTGTCTTGTTAATAAAGGAAAGCTTCCATGTTAGCACATATTAAAAAAAGGCTTTGGCAGCATTAAGATAGTAGAAGTCTACTGGGTAGACTTCCAAGGTGCCAGCTCTTCAGCTACCTTTTCATCGCCTTAGTGAAGAACAGCTTTTCGTGGAACTGTCGCCAGGATTGATTTTGTAAGCACCAGCTGCCCTGAAAGTAGTAGTGATGACTCGTGCATGTGAGAACAATCACAAAGACGTGAAGCCCAGTGCCACAAATAGGTCCCTATAGGCTCCCCGTGAGGGAGCGGGGAGAAGAGCATCTCTTGTCTCATTTCCCGTTAAGTGAGAAGAAAGTGGAGTTAAGTGGTGTATATAAACATTGAGAAGTAGTATCCTGCTGTGCCAGAGGTGGGATTATGGTGTAACTCAAATAGTGGACTGTACCCATTAGTAGTGCATGGACTCTGACAGAAATCAGGATGCTCTTCTGGGCCTAAGCAATGGCCTGCCTAGGGGAGCAGGAAGGCTGCCACTGTCTCAGTGGGATCTGATTCAGGCTTTCTGTTGAAAATGAGTGTGCGGTTGTATTTGCCCTGTGCACCTAATCAACTGTTTAATCATTTCATCTCTTTTCCAAAGACAACTATCATAAACTAAACTGAAATATGGTATATAAACTCAGTGAACCATTCAGAAGAGTGGTAAATTCGACTCTTTTAGAAGCAATTTCATTATGTTTTTTATTTTCTACTTAAATTTTCCACTGTCTTATTTTTTTATATTGAGCCTGGTATGCGAAATAATACAAGGTAAAGATAATGTGATTGTGATTTATAAGGGCTGTCTCCTCTTGGAAAGAAGGAAATGCCAGGGTGAACAAGAGCAACATTTTAGACTTACTGGCACTGGCAGGTTGGCTGGCTAGCTTTTATGTTCCATGCCCCAGGTTATATTTTTTCCCTTGGCACTCAGAGCTGGGACCTAAATGATGTCATTAACTGTGTTGTGCATTTTTCACTATAGGGATGACAGTAAGTTCTAATAAAGATGGCTCAGGAATGATAGTCCGCAGCATCATCCATGGAGGCTCAATAAGTCGTGATGGACGGATTGGTGTGGGGGACTGCATCCTATCCATTAATGAAGAATCAACCACTAACTTAACCAATGCACAAGCCCGGGCTATGCTAAGGAGGCATTCACTCATTGGACCAGATATAAAGTAGGTAAAACTATGTGATGAATTGTGGTAGGAAGAGGCTAGTAATGAAAGTCTGGTTATTTTTGCAAGTGTTCTAAATTAAAATTGTCTGGTTTTACAACATGAATTTACTTTTAATTTACAGCTTCAGGAGGATAATTTACCTTCAGATTACAGCTTCGTGGGTTTGAAAGATAAAATCACTTGTGTGAGAGGCTTTGGTTGTTCTCAGAAAAGTTATTACTATCATTAGCAATCATCATCATTACTGCCCTTCCTAGTTTTATTGAAAGAATGGGATTAGTCAGAGTTTTGCCTTCATAGTATGACTTTTCTAAAGAAAGTCAGGATTTCCTCAAGGTGTTTGTGTTTCTCAAAGGTGGACTGTCTTGGCCAGTGATTTCATTCGATGAAGATCTTTGTAATGGTTTTGACTGCCAGACAGAAAGTATGACGCATGATGTTAATGCAGAAAAGTAATACTTTAGACATTTTCAGTACATCTGTGACAAACAGCAGAAATAGTCTGTTTTGTGAAGTCACTTCCAAGTTTTTATTAGTACCTACGAAGGAGCTTGTTGCTCTAGTGCATAAATACCTGCTCTTGGCAATACTATTTTAAACTTGCAGTAGTGAATACAAGCTTTGGAAAGTCTGCTTGCTTGATTAGAAAGTAGTTTTTCTTCTCAAGTTCACTCAATTTACATAATTTTAATTTTACCTTCAAGTATAATTCTTTCTAGCTGGTGTGGTTATGGAGTTAACTTTGCCCACGTGCACCATCTAGAAATTAGGTTGTTCTAAGCTTGTGGTTGGTACTCTAGACATGCCAGTGCTGGGTTTGCAGCTCTAAAAATCTAGTAGCTGTTTTTCTCAAACGCATGGTAACATGGATTGAGTCAGGTCTGCAAATGGGATTAATGAAGCTGTTTGTAATAGAAACTTCTACTTATTTAGGAGGGTCACCTTGAAAGGCATCGGTTCAGTCTCAGTGCAGTTGCAGGTAACAGTGTGGTTTCTGACAGTTTGAAATGGCCTGTAGAACATTCCATTCTTCCTCAGAAGTATTCTAGCTTTGAAGAGACCTAGCATTTTTTAAACAGGTAGCCAGAGTATCTTCACTATGGGTGGTAGGTTTAATTTTCTGCCCCATAGCTGTTGTGTGTTTAGGATTATGATTTAATGCCAGCTTGTTTAAATATTGGGGTATGCTCATATAATGAATTACATTATTGTTAAAGCTGTCATGAATATGAACGAGTCAGTGTTGGTAAAATATGATATTGGTTATTACTGTAGTCTTTCAAACTGTATTATAATTCTGACTGCCATGACTGAAATCAGTTGATATGTGTGCGTGCATGTGTGTGTATGTCCACTTAGATACACAGATGCGATAGCACCATTCTTCACTGAGGAGTCTTTTATTAGTGCCACAGTTCCGTGATCAAATACAAATGTGTTCATTATTTGTGCTTACCCTTTAACAGCTGCTGCATTTTACACTAGTGTGACTATAAGGTTTTTTTTTAATAGTCTTAGTCTTTCACAGATACATCAGAAGTACCAAAACTTTGTCTCAGATGTGAATATTCAGATTTTCCAGAAAAAGTGCATGCTCTTTCTGAAAGGTCTCACAGAAAAGGGAGAGTTGCTATTCATATTCTTAAGAATTTTGTCTTTCATTTTATATTTATGTTCTTTGGTGCATTCCCATTGTAAGAGTTTAAAGTGAAGATATCATCTGCAGTTCAAAGAAATGAAAGGCCAAATCCTTTGGTAGCTTCTAAAGGAGTCTTGCAAGAATAAAGACAACATTATTTGGCCTACATAATTTTGGTACACAATTTTTCAGCATAATTAAACTTTACTGTAATTTATACTATTGGGAGAAGTATTATACAAGATCCCAGAAAAATGTTGTGATACAAACATGTTGGTGATGTCCCGAATCAAGAATTTGGAGATATGGAGCATTATCTCATGATAGTTCTGATTTGCTGAGAGAGATGTCATTTCAGAGCTAATGTAGCGCACCACCATGCAGGATTTGCTATTTAAGGGCCAGTATTTCAAATAAGCAAACTGAGTCTCTTTGGTGTCTTCCTCAGGAAATGGGAGTTCACAGCATTCAGGTGTGACCATCTTGATGTCATTCCTCTTAATCCATACAGGGCTGCAAATTTTGGACCTTAACTTTTAGACTGAGCTTTTTTTGGGTAGAAGAGTGTCCTCCAAGAGTGATTAAGCAGAATTGTTGTAATTTCAAAGCTGTGTTTTAGTGGCAAACATTATTTGCTGAGGACACATAAAGCTTTTCTTACTTGACACATAGAGACTTTTTAAATTTTATTAAAGGAAATCTGATTTTGAATAGTTTAAGAACAAGATATCTGAGTTTCAGACTTAGATATTTACTTTTTTTCTGCTTTGTGTGTACAAAACCAGATGTGTAGCCTTACCAGAATGCATTCCATTTCACTTCTCTCTCCACCTTGCCAGGAGCTCTTATATTTCTGTAAAAATAGAGTTTTGTGTTCAGCAGCAGCTGCTTGTGACATCTGTCGGATAATTACAGATCTGAATCAGAATTCACCTTCATGAAGTGTGGGGATGAATTCTTGATCAGGAAATAAAAGATAGATTACATTTCCTTTTTCTATGCTTGTTAATAATCACTGCTATAGACAATAATAAAGAGCAGATGCTTTCTGAGGGAGGTGTAGATGAACCAGTGGTAGAATGGGGAAAAAAAAAGAAATTAAAAGGAGAAAGAAAAGAAAAAGCAGCTCATACTTTTAACTACATAAATATGCCTCTCACATTCAGCATGAGACACTGATATTTGTTAACACCATTGTAAAAAGATGCTGCATCATATGCTTCACATTCTAGATCTTCTCCAGCACCTGTTGATGATCAGGCCCTCTTTTATGTGTGAGTATTGGCGATTCAGAAACTCATTATGGCTCTATGTTGCAACTTGTCTGTAAAATCATTCCATGCTTTTATGACATCCATAGTAATGTCAGGGATATATCCAGATACAGGTACATATTCTGTGTGTGTATATGTGTGTGTGTATGTGCATGCACATGTGGCTGCACATGTGGATGTGTGTATATATATATTTTTTTAAGAATGAGTGTGTGCATTTGTGTATGGTTATGGCTTTCAACTTGAAGATTGGAGTGTACTTCTTAAGACTGGAATGAAAATAAAATATTCTAAACAATTATTGATAATATTTTAAAATTTCATCTATGACAGCCACCCCGGATGTGCTGAGAGCACGCGTGTGTGTCTGTGTGTTTGTGTGTATGTACAGGGTTCACTGCTAGAATTGACATGAGTATCATGTACTGATATCTGGATTAATCTCAGTGTCATATTTTCTGTGGCACTTACATTTTACTTCCTTCATGTATAAAAAGGTTCAGATTAGACCTTAAGTGTTAATGACAGTAATTTGTCCTGAACATTTTCCATACTTTGTTATTTGGTTTGTTGATGTTTCAAGGTTTTGTGTGGCTGTTCAGTCAAGCATGTGATAAATGTTCCTCTGTACTGCATGCGGTGTTGTGTTTACAAGATATTTTCATATGTGCACTCTTTGGTGTTTTCATTGTCACTGCTTTGATTGCTAGTGCATATCTCTGGGTGCGGGAGGGTGCTTGTATCTCTGAAAAAAGGAAGCCAGAACACCTTGTCCTTCAAACTGTACACCTTTGAAAGAGAGGAAATGACTAAACCCTGCATATACTTTCTCTTGAAATTACTGAACTTTAACTTCTCTTGCAGATAAGAAATGAAACACAATAATAGCGCAGTCACTTATTTGTTTTGTGTCTTCATCCCTATTGCGTGGCACTTGTTTTTCTTACTCTCTTCCCTGTGACCGTATTAAGGCAATTATCAGTCCCTTTTGCAGATGAACCATTCAGGTGCCTGGGTGGATTTTTATTTCCACTTTACAGCAGAAGGAGCAACAGAGTTGACCAGAGGAGCCCAAGACCCTTCTTGTTCTGGGCCCCTCATCACCCCAGTTACACACTGAGCTGTTCAGGATGATGCTGGATATCTTCAGACATCACTGTGACCTCCAGGAGTGAGCTACAGTAGCTATCCAGCAAGTGATGAAATTGATAACTGTGAGGTGTCTGCCCATATAGTACTAAACAGGGAAAAAATTGCTGGCAGTATAAATCCAAGGTCTTTAGTACAAACTGGCCTTGCTATGTGTCACAGAACACAGGAGGCAGGACAGCCAGCCACTTAACAAAGACAACTTTCTGGTATACATGTTTCCTAAAACTAAGTTTCAGCAGAGCTTGTTTTTTTGTGTTACTTTTCACTTCATTAATAACATGCAAAGAAGAGAGGGGAGGATGGCAGGCACATCAGTAATACAGGTTAGCTAACAGGAGCAGCTAGGGAAACCTTTGTAGTTAACTGAACTGTGGAAATCATGAGCAAGAAACAGAGGTGAACTCCTACACAGAATATACCTTTTCATGCATTTGATCCATGTAATTTAGTTTTCTTTGTTACGCTTTTTTTTTTGCAAAATGCAAATAAGTGTTTTGGTTTAAATTTCTGAAGTAGGTGAAGCATTATTGAAGTTTAGCGGTAGATAAGAATGAAGAGTTAAAAACATATTGAATGTTCCCTTTGAGTGCTTAAAATTAGGCAATTAGAACTGTACTTAGGCACTAGAATAGAAATAATGTAATTTTCCAAAGAGCTAAAATGTAACAGCTCCCAGTGATGCTATCTAAATTTGACTCGTCTGTGGGAATCAATTAGGTAATTCAGTTGCTCCATTTTAGATGCATTTTTTAAAGTGCTGGAGTGAACCTCTTCTTCCAAGTTCCTGTCCTGTACACAGAAAGGGAAGGTTTCCCACCTAAGAGAGCTTTTTGGAGGTATTTGTAAATAGTACATAAGGCTGTTAGAGAGCATCCTTTGAGGCATACCTTTTGGATGTTCCAGCACAATGTCAGTTATTCATTCATACAATGAACACCAGCAGGGTATCCCAGAAGTTGGAGTGCATGTGGTTTGCCTCCCCCTTAGATGATCTCTAACGCAGATGTCGCACAGAAGTATGAGGTAAGGACGACTACTACCCTTGGGCCTTGGGTCCCTGCATAATTGTTTGCCATGTGCTCCTTGCACAAAAGGACTGGACAACAGTTTAAAGATGTTGGATGCTCTGCTGTCGGTCATCGCACTCTACTGTCTACATCCAGGCTGAATCTGGGCATGTCAGTTTCCTTTTTAGGAGTCTGCCATTCTCCTTTCCATACTTTGAACAATATCTTCCAGCCACAGTTTAGCATAAAAGGGATTGTCCAAGCCTTCTGAGACAGCAGAAATGTTGCTTGCAATTCTGGTTTCTTTACTGCAGCTGTCTTTCAGGGGAAAATACATTATTTCCTACTTACTTTTGTAGGGTGAAAATTGATGAATTTGACAGGGATAAAACGGGTGAATGTAATGGGATGAATTATATGTTTTCTTTCATTGAAATGCAGCTTGCATATCTCGTAGCTTTTGTAGAGGCAAGGTATCCTTATGCACTTAGTGGGTGGTGCTTCTGCAGCACCATTGCCCCATGAGAGTTTTATAACCATAATATTAATTCTAGCACTTTGCTATAGTTCAGTGCATTTGGAGTTGGAGATGGCTGAGAAGTAGTAGTGATTATTTCCAAAAACTCTTTTCCCCCTTACTTCTCTCTATTTCACTGATAGGGCTTTGCAGAATAACTGCTGTGTGTCTTGCATGTTTCCCAGTGCTGGAACGCTCTCAGGAAAGACAGTTAAGAGTCAGTCACCTTCTGCTGAATGTTTGTTCCCTAGTGTGTGTTAACTCCCCAGCAGTTCAAAATGAAAATACTTTCCGTCAAGCACATAATACTTGTGTGTTTGAAAAATGGCCAAAGCAAAAGAGAGAGAAGTCTTAAGGAAGAGAAAACAAGCTGGTGATATTATGGATGATTTAGAAATTTGCATTAAAAGAACCGGAGAGTTCCTCCTTGTCATAGTTTAAACTGAGCTGGCAATCGCAACCACGATAGCCACTTGTTCACTTCCCTCCCCAGTCCCAAATAAGGGAGACAATCAAAAGGAAGGGAGAAACTTTTTGATTGAGATAAACACAGTTTAATAAAATAACAACATAATATTGATATACTACTACTACTACTACTATATATATATAATGGAAATAGAACACAAAAGAAAATATACTCAATGCAGTTCCTCACAAACCCTGTCCTCACTGAACAGCCAGTCCCAGGGGAAGAGAGAAAAAGGCAGAAAGACCCAGAGGCCTCTGCAAAACAGCTGGATGGCAAAAGGCCAAACTAAAAAACTCCCAAACAGAACTCCACTGAAATTAAACAGAACTGGAACAGGTCTCCTTCTCCCACTCTGTCTCCCTAACTGGAAAAATTCCAACTCTCCTTAAATATGAAGCATGATGCTAATGGAATTGAATATTCTTATTGATCAGTCTGGATGTCATTTGGGGTCTGCCACATCTATTCCCCATTCCCAGCTGCCTCACATCGGGGGGCAGAGAGCTCAGAAGAGTCCTTGGCTGCCAGACAACAACAACTGAAAAAACATTGACTCTGTCCTGGGGCGTTATCTTCTTGTTCTCAAACTAAATCTGAACAACGACCATACTAGCTACAAAAAAGAAAATTAACTCACTTTCAGTCAAACCAGCACACTCTTATTCGTCACCTAGGCACCTCCTTAATGCATCTTCTGCACTTCCCTAGATATGGTAGATATGAAAGGAGGTAGGGAATATGATTTGGCACAGACAAAGAAGACAAAGGAAGATGGTCCTTATGATAATTTTGGTAGAGTGTTTTTGGATAGACAGCATTAGTCATTTAAAAGTTTATTTGTTCTGCCTTATGCTGCTCACTGTGTTCAGCAGAAAACGAGCAAGAGTGGGAATCAGTGGCAGCCAGGGAATAATAGGCAGAAGAGGACTACAGTCAGGGAGTGAAGGACAGGAGAGGGCTCCAAGTAAGTGAGAGACTTGGCGCTGAAGTAGTCTCCTCAACAGCTTACATGTGAAGTGGTCAAGATTTTTATTTTTCCTCTGTCTGTTCTGTGGGGAAATATGTTTATATTTCTTCTAACCATGTGATGGATGGGAGGGCAGCCATTTTTGTTGTGTTTTCTGTCAGCCTTCTTGGCAAACTTGGATCTGATAGCTAAGCTACTTATCAAACAACTAAAGCTTTTTAAGAAGACGAAGCAAGGAGGGCCATCTAAGTAGCCCTATTTAGATCATGGTTTCCTTTTGCACGTAGAGGGAAGTTTTTAAGAAGTATTCTTCATGCCTTAATCTTTTTTCTTTCTCTTTGTTTCCCCCTCCTCAGTCTATAGGTCCATTTGTTTTCTGGCATTCAAACATGATGGGGTTATACCAGGGCTTCAGGAGTCTGCATGTAGTTTGGCTGATGAAACATGACTGTCTGACTGTCCCAAGCTGGCTGGAAGTGCATGAAGGGGTGGAGGAATGATTTGGGCAGGGGATTGCTCCCTGTGGCATAGGTGGTGTGCTGCAACACATTTGTATGTCCAAACTGGCACAGTATTGTTCACCACCAGTGCAGAAACTTGAAATAGATTCAAAACTGCCCAGGAAAGCACAGAACCTTCTGCAAGCCAACTTCCAGAAGCTTTTAAAGCCAACACTTGGGATGTTAATGGTGCATCACACCTTACACATCCTTCAGTGTTTGTTTTTGCACAAGGAATCTGTTTTGACTAAAGCTAGCTTGTCGCTATCACACTCTTGTCACTGTCCAAGCACCATTTTCTTAAAATGGAGAGGCCAGCCCTCAGAAAATTTTGTGCTGTTCAGCTACCTCATTTAACCATAAGTGCATATTTGTTGCAAAGTCACAGAGGATTAATATAACTCCTATTCCCAACATACCAGCATTATGACTATGATGTCAATGACTATATGAAGTAGTCTTGAGTGCCTTCCTCATATCCGTTCCTCACACCCACCCAAGGTAGAACCAGCAGTCCTCATGCTACTTTAATCATGTCCCATTTTGTTGCAGTATTACATATGTGCCAGCAGAAAATTTAGACGAGTACAGGGCCAGTTTGGGACAACAGACAGAGGGAGCTGTGCCACTTGAACTTTTTCCTTCGCATATTGTCAGGTGAGTCAAAAGACTTACTGTTTTCTCCCATAGGGCTCTCAGATGTAACTCTTTCCATACACTTGACACAGCTGAGGAAGATAAGTTTTATTTTAGAAAAGCTGAAAGATGGATGATTTTATTCAGACCAGCAGCCATTACGCTGAAAAGCTGTTCAGAACATGATTTTTGCTTTGACTAGCACTTTTTTTTGACATTTTTACAAGGCTGTTTTATAGGTGTTTGATCTACCCCAAAAGGAGATTGAACCTGCCTCATCCTAAACATCTCTTAAATACCGTGCAATTTAATTTATGTATCGCCACAAATACTCAGTGCTTCCAACGTGAGAATTTGGCATTTATGGTCTCTCCAGAACATATAAGAATGAATTATGCTGTGGAAAGAATGAATTATGCTGTCCTTTTCCTTGATTTTGAAAAATTTGTTAGTTATAGGCCAAAGTATTCAAATAACTAGTAACTTTTGTTTTCTTGAAATTAATGTCGAAAAGAGGTAACTGTTTTTTAATGTTGCTGTTGTAATTTCTTCCATTTTGGAAACAATAAGTAATTACTTTCAGCTTTGACGTGGTTCTGGTTCCAAAATACAATCTTCTCTCGTTGTCAGTTGATAGCGACTGAATTGCAGAGATAAGTGGACAGGGAATCCCCCAGTGCTATATCTATTCTAATAGACATCTGAAAATAAGTTTTTTACATGAATCCTGTCTACAAATTCTAATGCTGGCATGGTGATCCAGTACATGAAATTTTGCAGTGAAATCTAGGTACTAGGTGGGTTCTTTAAAAGTTAATTTCTTGTTCCTCATCATCAGCAGGGAACTCCCAGAGCTTCCAGAACGTGAAGAGGGGGAGGGAGAAGAAAGTGAACTTCAAAATGCAGCTTTCACTAACTGGAACCAGCCTAGAAAGTAAGTGCAGATCTAGTTGTGCAGTATAAAATCTAATCTGCAATTCAAAAATTTTGCAACTTGTAATATATTTTAAGAGGAATAAAGAAACAACAGAATTGCTGCACTTTTATATATTGTGCATTGCAGGAGTAATTCACTGTTGATTTTTACTGCCATTAGGCTGGATTCCTGCAATCTAACAGTTTCTTGATTGCTTTATGCTTTAGCAATTTATCCTTGTAGGCTGACTCTCTGGAAGCCAGTAAAAAGAGGTGAAGAGAAGGATTCAAAGTTTTGATTAGAATCCAAAATTAAGCGAACAGTAGACACAATTACAGACTTTCTGAGCAATTCAGTAGATAACTCCTGACAAAACTTTCCAAGGAGGAGTTATTTCTGAATGTTTTTAAACCATTGTGCAAATCCAGGTGTCTTCAGTGTGCAGCACTGTCATAATCCCAACAGATTTTGTTTTATTCTGGTCCTTGTTTTGTCACAACAGGGTTGAACTCTGGAGAGAGCCCAGCAAGTCACTGGGGATCAGCATTGTTGGAGGACGAGGGATGGGGAGCCGCCTGAGTAATGGAGAAATGATGAGAGGGATCTTTATCAAGCATATCCTGGAAGACAGCCCAGCTGGCCGAAATGGAACGCTGAAAACTGGAGATCGGATCGTGGAGGTACAAGCCAAGTGCCTTTTGCTTGCAGTAGCACCAGCATCTCAGGAGACGCTGAGATGGATGTGTGGTCATGGCCCAACAGCTGCATAATTGCTCCAGCTGGCACCACTTGAGCCATACAGAGTGTAGTACCATCTGCTGATGTTTGTGTGCAGACAGCTTTAGGTTGAATATACATACTAAAGCATAGATGACTGACTGTGTGAGCAGGAATCTACAAAGCCTGCAGTTCTACCTGCCTGTTTTAAAGCCAGAATGTGTAGGAAAAGGCTTAAGTTTGGTGAAGCTGAAAGATTACCTTTGCATATTGGATAGCAACAGAAGTGGCCAGTGAATAGCAAATCACGCAAATGCCAAGCTTGTTTCCCCCTTCAAGAATCTTAATCAGATGACATAATTTTTGTGCATCTTGTGCAGGAATTAAGGGAGATACAACTTGTTTCGTGGTGACATGAAGAATGCTGGATTTGATCCAGAGGAAGTTAAGAGCCTTGTGCCCATGCCTGAGGTTAGGGTAGCCAGTGATGTTGCAGGGAGGGATTTATCTAGATTTCTTTTCTGCTTAGCCAATCCTGTGCTTACGTAGCCACTTCAAGATACTGAAGAATGAACATACTGAAAGGAATGTGTAATTCCTGTGACGATTATCAATAAGTCAGGCATTACCCAATTTCCAGTGTCAGGCCATTAGGAACTGCACTCGTTTTCATCCTGCTGGATGTCCTAAGCTGACTGTCCATCAGTAAGGACATAACCAGCAGGGTGATGGAGGTGATGATGCTCAGCTGGGTCAGACTGGGCTTGCTTTAAATTGCAATTTACGGTCTGCTGCAAGACCCATATGAAGGCTCTTGAATTAATACCTTAATGTAGGTAGCACTTTCTACAACAGCGTGGAAGAGTTTCCAGTATATAACAAGTTCAGAGGTAGAATTTTGCTTGATGGCCACAAAGTTAAAGAACATTCATTATGTCTGAATACCTGGATTTTTATGTGATTGCCTCTGACAACAATGCTTGCAGAAGTTGAAGTAGGTGAGTGAAATTAAGTAACTAATGTTTTGTTAATGTGACATTCATGAATAGATTACTTCAGTTTCTCAAGTTGTGGCATATCTAGGCTTTTCTCTCTGCTACTGCATACAGTATTTCAGAGAGGGAATTGGAGACCCTTAGTGTTATTGTTCAGTTCCTCATAGGTTTAGAAGTTTCTCAGGTTGTTTTTGTTCTCTCTTTATTTACATTGGATGGTAGAGTTAGACAGTTAAAAAGGTAGGGGTGATCCTCATTATATAACTTCGTGTGCAAGAGTTGCCACTAACAAATAACCTTTCCATGTTAGCTTCTGGCTTTTATTGTGGTCATTGTGACAATGCTTTACTGATGCTAACTTCACCATAATATGGTTCTTGTCTGGATTGCAAGGCAACAACCTGTTTTACACACCAATACATAAGAAGGCATGAAGAAAAGCGACCAGAGAAAAAATTGTCCTTAGCCATCCTTTGTAAATGCTTTATTTTAGAAGCGAGAAAGCTTTTCAGCTCTGACCTAAAAATTTGACTTCTAGGTAAATTGTCTAGAAGATAAAATTGGTCTTACCAAAAAAGAATGAAAAAAGGAAAAAAGTACACTGTGCTGACATAATACCCTATAATGAAAGACCTTCCAGCACCTGACAAGTTTCAGTTTGTAAATCTCATAAAGTCCTGGGAGGTAGGTAATTCTCAGATAGGACTTACAAGAAGCAATATTTGGCAAATGCTACCACTCCTCTCAGATTACTTTATCTCTTCTTATTGTCATATCTCTTATGTTACATCGCCTGTGGAAAAACTCATGGAGCCTGAACCAAGAATGTTGAAAAACCTGTTTTTGAAACCATGGCGAATATTTCTTTGATGTCCTTTCAGTGTTCTTGGAAATCTCAAACCTGTGTGTGTGAGACCTCAGGCCAAGTCAATAGAAACCAGTAACAGAGGTTTGGGCTTAGGTTTTAGTCAGAGCTCCCTAACCAAAAACCAAAGCTGACTCATGGTTCTTGTAGCTTCTTGCAATGTTAAGATGAGGCCTTCCAATTACAGGTGGATGGAATTGACCTCAGAGATGCCAGCCATGAACAAGCTGTGGAAGCCATACGGAAGGCAGGCAATCCTGTAGTCTTTATGGTACAGAGCATTTTAAGCAGACCAAGGGTAAGCATAAAGCATATGAGAAGAGATGTAATACCTAGTAATAGATGAAACTAATGTTCAAGGTGGTGGTGTTTGGGAATGGGATACTTAATCCTGAAAGTTCCATCTCAGCTATTGTAGGAACAAAGATTTGATTTAAGTATTATTTCCATTTAGAATGAAATCGATTTGGATTTGGAATTACCCTCCAGCACGCCGTCCTCAAACTATTTTGAAAAGCCTCAAGAAAGATAATTTGTTGGGGGGCAGAGTAGGAGTCTTAAATAAAACCAACTATTAGAGATTGACAGCATGTCTGAGGAGCGCATGCAGAAATACAGCACCTGTTAAAAAATTCATTGGACATTAATGAAAGAAAGGACTTAGAAGTACACGGAAGTTTTCCGTCACTAAGCTGCATGGACATTGCAGAGAAAAGCTTCTGAGCTTTAATATAAGTTGTTTCCATCACTAGAAACTAAACTTCCTCTTTATAGAATTTGTGTAAGCTGCATGTTTATTTACTAGTTGTCTCATAACTCTTGTTCCCCAGCCAGAGTCTCTTTATAGCCCTTCTTCAGCTTCTGCTCCCTGTGGGCAGAAAACTACTAACCCATTTTATCATCAGTCATCTAAGGTAAAGTTGCATGAAAAAACTCTGTTGAACATTGGTCATTGATACTCAAGCTACTAAAATAAGGCTTTTTCATTTGCTGTGATGTGAACAAAATTTCCACTGCTGAACATTAGGCCAGTTTGGGATGGGAATGATGCCATTACTTTATCAGAATTTATTCAGAGAATGCTGTTCTGCTCTTTTTAATTGTAGTTCTTTGTTCCTCTCGTTTTCCAGTTATTAAGCTTGTTGGTTATTTCTGCACTGTTTATTAACAAACCCTTGTTTCTCTGTAAGCAGAAACATTCAAAATGCTCTTACTGTACACGTGATTTGTGTTGTGATCTTCGTAAATGGCATTATATTTATTGTCTTTTTTGAAACTTGCATCTGTACTTTATAATAAGATACTAAAAGAGAGTTTCCCACCTTCATTCATGTGCAGTCACCCAGATAGTTAGCTGCCTGCACACAGTAGCTATATTTAATATGGTACCACTGTGTATTTAGCAAGGCAGTCAGTTTCAAGTGATGCTAATGAGTCAGTTTCTTTCCTCTTTATTTTCTTCATTCAGGCTGCTGAAGTTGTTAAAGAGAGCTTAAGTGTACTCCAAAATAGGCCAACTAAAGTGCTCCAGAATAGCCCAAATAAAGCAAGCAGGCTGTGAAAAACTAGTTGATATATCATTTTGCTAGCAAGCAGTTATCCATCAAATCTGTGTTTCATACTATACTGCTCTGAGTAAAAATTAATCTATCACCATGGTTATGGATAATTTGTAGGGTTACAGCATTATGCTGTATGAAATGCTTGCTTTTTTTCTGATACTTTGGCATCCTGGACATATTAATAAAATGCTAAACACAAGTTAGTTGAAAAAAGAAAAAAAAAGGAAGGTAAAATAAATCCTGTTACTTTAGGGTTTGTTTTTGGAAAACAAACAAACAAACAAACAAAAACCAAACAAAAAACTGTCAAAACAAAACACCACCACAACAACAAAACCAAACCTCTAACAAACAGGAAAATAACCCAACAAAGAACCAAAACCAAACCAAACAACAACAAAACAGTAAAAGGAAAAATAGCCTTTATTTTAGTGTTTGCTTTTCATGTCCTAGATTGTGAAGAAAGCATGCTTCATGCACACTGTTTAAAACCTAGCTGTTTAGGCAAACTCAAATGCTCCATGTTTTATCACAGTGGTCAGTCTATTAATACAATGCTGCTGTATGGATTACAATTTGAGCTAGCAGTAGTATTTTAGGTGCTATGCCATCATTACACAAAATACAAAAGGCAAGATTTTGAATTACTGTGGCTGATCTTTTGTTTTCTCTTTCACTAGGATTCCACTGTTTATATACAAAATGTTTGTGATGCTTATTTTAGTTGCTTAAAATTTCATCAAGATAGAATTAAAAAATTTTATATAGATGACAAATGTAATAGTTAAAGTGTAATAGGATCATTGCACTAGCGAATTACTTTTCCCAGACTTCTCTTTATTAAAGACAAAATCAAATATCAATCACATGTGTAAACATAAAGTCTTGTTGTACTGTAGGGATACTGCCTGTTGACTGAGTGACTCGCCAGTGAAGAAACTTTGTTCATGCACAGCTCTGCTTTCTTGTGGCTGAAGATACTATAGAACCAAGACATATCTTGTCTTACCAAATTACATTACCTTTTGTTTTGCAGAATGAGATGAGGATAAACATTTAAGGATGCGTTTTCTATTTTCAGGAGTATTTAAAATACCAGAATTTTTAAACAGCAACATATATCTGGATTAAATTACCATGATATAAATGTATCAGTTGTTGCTACAAGCCTTTCACATTCTTTTCCACTTATTATGCTTCTTATTTTCCACCAGTGTTAAACTTACAGCCCTTAGACATTGAGGCAATTGCCAGACGGGTACACCTAGTGTAGAAATTATTTTTAAGTATACACTGAGCAGTATTTCCAACATGGTATGCAAAATTGGAGTTGTCCCCTCTTTATTAAACAGGTTCTGATCTCAAATAGATTACAGTATAAAATTATATCCTTTAATTTTGTCTAAATAGGAAAACTCTTTTTCTGTTAAATAGTAATAAAAAAGTACCCTGTATTGTTTAAGGAGGAATTAAATTCTGTTAAACTCAGAAAGTTAATAGATGTGTGCACACACATACAAAGTGATCTGTAAAAGTTATTATTAGATATTAAGTCTGTTTAGAGATGCCTAATAATATTAAACCTCCTCTTTTGCAAGTTCACAGTGAGTGTGTTACCACAAGAGGTAAATCAAATTATGACAATCGGTGGTTTTAAAAATAAAACTAGATCTACTGCATTATTACATATGATTTTGTTTATTCTAATCCAGAAATCCACAATTTTATAATTAATTAATGTCTAAGAGTATCCCAGAAGCTGAGATGCTTGGACAAAATTGTACAAATAGCAGAGCAAGTAAATTTTCTGTTGTTCGTGCTGCTAAATTCTGCACTTCATGCACTTTGTGTACTAGAACAGGTATGAGGATTGGTGCTTTTCCTCTACGCTCTGCTAACCATAGCTGATACAAACATGGAGCAAATACAGTTTTGCTCATTTTCACCTGTCTGTAGCAAAGTGCGGGAAGCAGACCTTTTCTGGGTATCTCAAACTGCTAAAAGTGTGTTTTGTTTTATGAGTCACAAAGGGTTAATTTAAAAATGGTTTTTCTTAGTTTCTATTGTGCTTTCTTTTTAGAACACTTCCCTGCCTTTCCCACACAACAGTCTTTTCTGTAGGCCAGCTCTCTTCAGCAGTACTAACCCGTTTGCTGATTCTTGTCAGTTCAACACTAACAAGGTTGGATGATGACACCCCATCATCTTTTGACTCACGAAACATTATATGTGTGCTTTTTTGCTGTTAGTGTCTCTCTGCATTTAAATTATTTTGTATCAGTTTGGGTAAAATATTTTGCTGATGAGAGTGAAAATTCTGTGTAGTGAATTAAAATGAATTAAAGTGACCCAGACACACATGCACATAGGAAGGTTTTTGAAGAAGTAAAAAAATGCCAGCTCCATTAATCATAACCACTGATTCTGATCTACCAAAGGAGTAGGCTCTCAATTACAAAATCAGTCCCTGCAGTATATCTTAAAATATCCACCTGAGTTTATACTCTCTCATCAGTGTGAGGTGTTTTGCTGCTATGTACTTCATTATCTTTATGTGGTTTGGAGTTTCCAGCTTTGAGATCCCTTTTTTCTTTTTGCATGAAAAAAAACATGGGCAGTTTTCATTTATGATTCTGAAAATATTTTCCCTCTGCTTCTTCAAAATGCTTTTAATGCACTATGAACAGGATGCTGATATCTTTGGAAATATGAAAAAAAATAGATTCTGTTTTTTGTGGTTAGTGCTTGCTGCATGTTATTCATATTGGGAACAGAGTTAACCTTTAACACAATAATAAAGGCTTAATTCTTATGTGCATGCATTTCTGATTTAATAAAATAATTTCTAGCTCATTATACATCTTGGGAGTGATTGTGCCCTTTGTCTGTTTTCCCATGTTGTCAAATATATCAAATGTACAATGAACATTTATAATATGATATGTATAATTGCATGTGTGTTTTTTAAATCTGTCTTTGTATTTGTATAGTTCTGAGGAGAGGGAGTAGAAGCATGACATAAATGCCAGCTTGTATTTTCCATATTTTCTAAAGTATTTCTGAAAAAAATTACACATATTTTTAGAGAAAACCTAATGTTTTTGCAGAGAAAACCTAATGATTTTGCAGTTCGTGCATAGTTTCTTTTTTTCTTTTTAACATTGGAAAAAGAATGTTTGCTTCTGCTGAACAGAGGTTCATGTACAGTAAGAAACTTTGCTGAATCAGGGTCCTTAATAACTCCTTGAATACTTTCGTCCATTTATAAATGAACTTAATATTAAGTTGCTGCAGTTAACAAAATGAATCCATAATTGCAAATCAGTTATTCGTTAATAATGCCGTGTGTTGCCAAAGGTACTGTAACATGTGGATTGCTGTTTTCTGTTACTGTAGGAGGTATCGAATCCAATTAGGGTTACCTTCCGTTGTTCCCCAACTAACCCTTTTGCTCCCACACCATTCAAGGTTTGTCTTGATTCCAGTGAGTGGGTCCTACCGTATGTGTGCTGTACGTTTGTACATGGCCTGTGATACCTTCTGGGCTGTTGCTGCTTCCTCCACCTGTGCCTCCTGTGTTGAAAGTGATGCTGCTCCAAAATTGCTGCCATTTTTAATATTTGCTTGGCTGTGATCAGAGTGACCCTGGTAGCCAGATGGGTTCGTGCAGTGCTCGATGCTTTGCATTGGAAATGAAATACTGTGCCACAGCACGCTGAAAGTATTTCATGAGTTAAAGCGTTTTAGGTTTTGTGTGTGTGGCCCGATTCAGGGAGCAGAAGTCTTATGTGTGTGTAATCTGCAGGGTCCAGCTCCTGCTGCTGACGGTGCATGCGTGGCAGGCTGAGTTCTGGAGGCATTGTAGCACCCTTTCTACCCTTCTCACAAAGGAGCCTTGCTTTTACTTCCATTTCAGCATTTCCTTAAACACCAGACACGTTCAAATTTATGTGCACATGCACAGAGTTGCAGAAATAAGCATTTTTTTGTCAATCAGATTATGGTGGCTGCAGTTTGTAAGTGCTCATCCGTCAAAATGTAGCCATACATCAACATTTTATAAATCTTCTAGAGTTCCTTGACAGCAAGTTTTTGTTCTTTTTAGTCATGTTTTCTTTAATTTTGTGAAGTTCTTTGATACTGCTGTTTACTGAGAGTGCCACCAAAGTGATATGTTAATTTTGGTTTTAAAACACAGAGACTGCTGTAAGGTCTGCTGATCTGGTCTGCTCTCACACTGTATTTCCTAATTTTTTTTGGTGTGTTATGTTGCTTTCTAGTTAAAACACTAGAAGCGCTCTGGAAAATCTTTGTTTCTGGAAGTGCTCTCCCTTTCACCCCTCCTTGAAGTAGAGATCTGTCACCAGCTTTTCTCTATGGTGGATACATTAATTTTTTATTATGAAAAATCACTTTGAATGTTATTATGTAGTATTTCCACCCAACTCTGATTCTGATGGGTAACAATGTCTCTGCTAGAATTTCGCTGCTTCAGTGGAGGTTTATGTCTGCCCTGTAACTATTAGTATGGTTTAGAGTATAATTTGCATACAATGTAAATACTCCCTGCATGAAGTTTAGTGATGCAAGGTATCATCTCAGCAGGATGCCATTGTCTTAGATTTGAAGTACAGATCAATGTGACTGATACAATACAAAAAATCACATGGCATTTTTTATATAAATGGTTGGCTTGGATTCCATATTGCAACTTCCCACACTTTTGACATTTAATGACTTCTTAGTTAAGCTTCTAGAACAAGTTCCCAAATGAAAGGAAAGTCTTTTTCAAGGAGAAGCAGAATGAGGGAACTGAAATAGAGCATTTGCATTTTCTTTAAGTCTTTGGAGTATACAGAGGATGAAGGTAGCTTACTTTACCTGAGAGATGGGACTTCCTTAAATCCCGGTATGACTAAATTGTTAACTTTCTATGTTTTTTCAGCACCTTCAATTTAAATCACATTGAAGTTTTCCAAAGTGTATGTTGTTATCCATTTCACTGTTGCCTCTGATGAAGAAATTGTCTCAGTGTTTTTGGCACCCAGAGACACCATCTGAGATATTGTCTTCAGACTGTTACTAATGGAGGCAATGAAAGCTGAAATGATGAGAACAGGGCTATGAATTTAGGGCAACACCTGAAAATCCTATTGCTGGAAAAATACTTGGTTTTCATCTGAAGTTTTTGTTGTTTACATCAACAGCTGATCTGCCAAGTATCAAAGTCTCTTGGGCATGCATAAGCTTCAGAATGATGATATTCAGACCTGAGTTTCTTGCCTGCATGTTTACTCTGAGCAAGCCCAAATGATATGAATTACGATCACTTAGTGAAATCCCTGATGAGAATCAATATTCCTCAGAGAAACTAACTTTAATGAAGGCTTGCCAGACTGTGGATTTGGGCATTTAACCATTACATTGCAGTAGTCATGTTTATACTATTAACTTCTTGTGAATGTGAATACACCATATACATCAAGGCCAAAAGTATTTTTCTCCTTTGTGATTTAATCGGTGTCCTCCTTTATTTGGTCTCACCTGTGCAGCTTACAGAAGACCAGTAAATTAAGACTGAAAAAGTCTAGTTACTGTAGATTTCTTCTGTTATTGTATGTTTCATTTTGGTTTTAAATTGTCCCTTCAGTTAATAGGCTAGTTATTTTCTTTTTTTCTGGAGGCATTTTTGAAAGCATTTCCCCTACCTGCTTTTTGGCTTCCAAACCATATCATAAGAAGCAATTATATGCCATGGCTTTTAAAAATAAAATGAAGTAGAAATCTTTTAAAAATATGGCATTAAAAAAAAACCTCTGGAGTCTTCTTAAGAGACTTTTTCTGAAATGTAAAGTGGCACATAAAACTTTACTGAATTGGGCTATTATTGTGAGTTCTGTTTGCTTCTGAATACATTTTGGAGTGATGTTCTCTCTTACCTTGCCTGGTGTTTGTTTCTATCTTTGATATCTTGCAGCCTTTCTGTGCAGTGTTATTCATTTAGAATTCCAGCTGCTTGGTATTTAAATGTCAAAGCCATAGTCATTGCCATTTCAACATTTTTGTATACTAGTGTGCCCTACACAGAGTGTGCAGCTGCTCAACCACGGCATTTTTCTTATTCTCCACAGGCATTGAATCAGTCCGATTTAGAGCCAGAAAAGACTTCACATTGTAACTTGCCTCTGCCCCCTCCTCCAGCATTTTCAGGAATGAGCTGTGATGTTGCACTGTCATCTTCTAACAGAGTCCCAGAGGATGTGGAGAAGGAGGATGAGTTTGGTTACAGCTGGAGTAAGTTTACCCTGTATGATAATGTTTGAAAAATTCAATGTTGAAATAGCCCTATAACAGAAGACACGGGGGGTCTACCTTGAACTACTTCGTTCTCATGTGCTTCATGGTTTGGGTGTTAAGTGTTGCTGTCAGGTTTCAGTTGTACTTGGCCAGATGCACTTGGTGGAAATAAAACTAATTTTTTTTTTCATTGCACTTCGACCTCTATTTTCTTCCATGATCCGTATTCACTATTTCACATGTAAGACTGTTGGAAGAATTTCAGTGTAGTCTAGGTAGCTGATGGCAGTGATTGATGTGATAGCTTCTGTTACCTGAAGTTGTAAGTGGAGAAAAGATTATTGCCTTTTTTTGGTGTCTTTTTTTTAAGAGAAGCTTTAATGTTTTCTGAAGGTAGAAGAAAAGCAAGGAAGTAGAAATACTGTTATAAATCACCTAAGGATTAGCTTAAAATAAAGTGTGTTGTACACTTAAAATTATCTTAATCAGTTTGGGATTGTTCAGTTAGATACTGCCCACTGGACACTGATCTTGATTCTCTCAGTGACTTGTGAAACTTTCTAATGTAAATCCAACCTCTGCTGCCCACACTTTTACATTTAGAAAAGATCATGCAGCGCTATGGAAATCTACCAGGGGAGCTACACATGATTGAGCTGGAAAAAGGAAGGACAGGTCTGGGACTTAGTCTTGCTGGTAACAAAGACCGATCCAGGATGAGTGTCTTTATAGTGGGAATTGATCCAAATGGAGCAGCTGGCAAAGATGGCAGGTTACAGATTGCAGATGAGTTACTAGAGGTGAGTTTTTGCAATTTTTACTGAAACTCAAACATACTGACTTAAAATGCACTAAAATATTATATTCTTGCTGCAGTATAGGTGTTCTTCAGTAGACTTTGAAATCTCCAAGTTTTCTGAGTTGACATCACTGTGCTATTAGATTTTCATTCTGGTGTATGACAAATAGTGGCAGCTGGGACTTTTTTTTCCTGGTTATAGTAGTACTAAGTAAAGGGGCGTGTGTATTTTAAATAAATAAAAATGCGAGATGTCAGGAGTTTCGGGGCTATGGAAATGTATGGAAGGGGAATTCATTGCAGACCATGCAAAATATTGAATATTATTCCATCCATTTGTGGAGTGCTCCAGACTTTCTAATTACTTCTCTGTCTACTGGAAGTGTGATAATATCAGAATATTTTTGTGTTGTGTGACATATAAAATGGAAATTTAGCTGGAGAAACACGAACAGGTCCATTTGTATTGTAGACTTTTATCTCATGACATGTTCAGTCTGTTTTCTAGTGGCTTTGTGTAATTTCAAAACTGTAAGTGGAGGTATTTGAGAATGCAGTGAGGAGATGGTAGAGGGAGGGAATGATAAGACTGAACAAAGGTTGAGGGGGACACTGAGATTAAGCCATGTAGGCTGGCAGTTGCAGACTAGGAGAGAAATTAAGGGATTTTTGGCACTGTGAACCTAGTCTCATGGAGGGACCTGTGAGCTGCAGACTCCAATGTTACCTGCTAGATAATTCTCTTGCATCAGTTAAAATCTGTTTTTAAAGCCTTGATGTTGTAGATGCTGAGTGTCCTCAAAAGACATTGAAACACATCAGTCTGAGTCTGCTCTCGTTTGATTGCTCGCTTACTGTCCACACAATAAACCTACAAAATGATGCCAAGAGATTGTCTGAACTTCTTACGAGAGGAGACACCTGAGCTTGCTCATGTTCTCAGGTTGCTGTCCATCAGCTGTGGTGGACCTGCCCTGTCCGCCAGCTGACAGCCTGACCATGGTTCTTCACAAGCCCATGGCAAACACTGGAAGCAGTGCTGCATCTGTCGCTCAGTGCTCGCTGCTTCTCTACTTCTGTTATAATACTACTACCTCAGTGTGTGTTGCATTATTTTTTCCTTTGTGTAGGTCCAAGCTATGTTTTTTCAATCATTCGGTTTTCTTAGAGTGGATTTGCGCACTGCAGTTTTCCATTTCCAAGAACAAATGCAACTAATAAAATGTGAGTGAATAATGGCCTTAGGCTGCAAATTCATGCTCCAACCGTATCTGAATCATAGGAGCTTCAAGGGATTTCAGTGAGTCTGCTCTGCCAAATGAAGATAATGATTGTCAGGTCAAATCTTCCGATTGTAAATGCACCAGTGTTTAGACTCCTGTGTATAAAGTGCCTGGCTCAGACCTGAAATTTGATAAATAATAGCAATCTCATTGCTAGATAGAAGCGGTTCATTTATTTGTATGGTTAGAATTTCCCATGGCCCTGCTTTATTAGCACATCAGTCATGAGGTGATCAATGGCAAGTGGAAATATATGATGTGCCAGGTCAACTCAGAAAATTACACTTTTAGCACTGTGATAGTGTTAGTCTGAAATCAAACTATAAGGTTTTACTCGAAGAAGGGAGTGAAAGCCGGACACAACATACTCTGTTATTGTAGTATGATTTCTTCTTTAGCCAGTGATGGTTGTGGAGTTTTTTAAGGCTTAAAAATTAGTTTAAATATAAAGGAACTAATATATTTTGAGAAGTAATTGCTACCTTCCTTTGTATAGATAAATGGGCAAATACTCTATGGAAGAACTCATCAGAATGCTTCGTCAATAATCAAATGTGCACCATCTAAAGTAAAAATAATCTTTATCAGGTAAGTTCTGGTCAAAGGTTTGGCTAATAAGGTTTATTTTTAATCTTCTTAAGTTTTGCATAGAGTGTTTCTGTTTTATTTTTAATTTTAGTAAGGTAGTTGTGATTTTGAACCCAGTTCTTAGTAGTTAAATATGTCCTGAGTTTCTTGTTTAGATATTTGCATTGTGAGAGACAGATAAAAAGGAAAAGAAAGTGCTAGACTTAAACTTCGAAGAGTATGATGCTGCATTACGACATTCTTACTACATTCTTTAACTGAATCTATTGTAGAAATAAAGATGCAGTAAATCAGATGGCCGTCTGCCCTGCAAAGTCAGTAGAGGCTTCACAGTGTACTTCAGGGACACTTCAACATCAAGAGGTAAAGTAAACTTTTTTTTTCTTATTTGACTCAGATATTAACATTGTTCTGGAGAGAGGAGTGCCTTGTCTTCTTAGCAAATGCTACAAAAGAAAAAAATAATGAAGGGCAAAACAAATTAGATTTCACTAAATCTGCTAAATTTAGTACAGTTGCATTCAATTCTGTTTTCTACCATTCCTGTAAATATGGTTATAGCAGTTTAAATGAATCCAGAAAAGAATCAGACCCACTTTAAATGTTTGTGCGCTACTTTATTTTGATGGAAAATGTTGAATACACTTGCTCACAGTTACATTTTCATTTTCTATTAGATTGATATCAGTGCTGCAAACTCCAGTGTGTGTTCTGACTTGAGTTCGTGTAAAAACATCCAGTATGTGGAACTCCCTAAGGTATGTGCTGAAAATTCAGTTTGGATCAGCCACATTTGTATTCCCCACCGTGCTTCTTTGTAATGGAGTCCTTCTCATGACAAACTTTGTCCTATACTTACTATAAGTCAGAATAGAGACTTCTAGAGGTCTTCTCTTTCTATTTGTGAATGGATGCCAAGGCTTTCCTGATGACCTTTGGAAATCTCATAAGTCTCTTTAACTTCACCTAAGTTTGCTAATTGCTGTGTGTCTCTGGAAGAAGTCACTTCTTGTCCTATTTGCAAAGCTTTTAGTAACCAGCTGCTGGTGGTGTCCTCAGGTAAAATAATTGTCTTGGGTGTTCAAAGTAAATGAATTAGCAAATTATAAGCACCACATCCCCCAAAACAACATACATGTTTAGCAGAAAATGTGCAGCTGGGAGAAAATGGCTAGGTGTTCTGTAACTATGAAGCTGCTAAATGAGCGTGGAAAAGTTGCTGATTCTTCCTATTGACACGGAGAAGACAACTGCATTCAGTGGATGTAAGGATAGACACTTGCAACTGTTGGTAGGTTTTTCTCCTTGGAAGCCATCTAGCCTTCTATTATTAGCTGGGAGAATAAGTTACAGATGATGATATCTGGATGATTTAATTCTAGATGAAAACATTAGGGAAATTTCACTCTGCCACAAACATTTAATAATTAATTGTAAAGAATATGTATTATTCGATCCTACGCATTTTCCACTCCTGTGTATATTTTTTCTATGTTTTCAAATAGTTAATTTAAGCTATACCATGAAGTTTTATTTACCTCAGTTTGTAGTTTCAAAATATTTTGTGTTTCTTAGTCCTGTTTATGAATTTAACAACTGAATCACAATTGACCTCATAAGTTTCAAAGGAGTGGATTTGAATTTAGAAGTTTTTCAGATTTATCTTGGTAGCTATTATATTGTTTGTAGGTTGGCAGAGCCTATTTCAGAAGTTGATTAGTTTAAAACAAAAATATTGATGCATTGTGAACACTCAAACTTTCGTTAATGTCTGAAGGCTTCACTGGTCTTTAGTGAATGTATTCCAACATTTTGATAAACACAGTACCTCACCACTTGCATTTTTCTGTTTGTCTCAGGATCAAGGAGGTTTGGGAATTGCCATTAGTGAAGAAGACACAATTAATGGAGTAGTTATTAAGAGCTTAACAGATCATGGTGCAGCAGCAAAGGTGGGAGACCATTTAAAATCCAAATAAGGAATGAGAATGATTTTTGGAGTAGCATCCAGAGCTCATATTTTTTATTCTGTGTTGTTTCTAGGATGGACGAATCAAAGTTGGAGATCAGATCCTGGCAGTGGATGATGAAATTGTTGTGGGATATCCAGTAGAAAAGGTGCTTCTGAAGTATCAGCAACATTACAGAAATCACACCACTTAATGTAGGAGGTGATTGTGTCTTAAACAGACTAGTGTGGTTTTTATGACTACACTCTGACTTCATTTTCAAAGCTGGCTAAAAACCCAAAGATCCGCAGGCATTTTCTGGATAAGGAAGCTACTGCAGAATAAGCTAAAGCCTGAATTTAAATCTCAGCTGCTATTTTACAGTAATGCACTACATGAATTGTCTACCTCTGTGCTACAAATGTGATTTTTTTTCCATGTGGTTCAGATCCGATGACTGAAAGACACTTAGTTGTGAGATAAAAGCTATGAACTATCACTCAATAATGACTCTTCATAACTACTCCACTTTAAAAGTACAGAACTAGTAAAATTAATATGTGTAAATTGATATGCATGAGTTGCATCAGTGGTAAGTCAGGTCATAAACTGTTCTTATATATGGGGAGTGTCTCTAATAATGACCTTGTTATATTCCAAGCCTAGTATTTCAGCCCTTTGGAGGAAACTATCTCTATTCCTAAATAACAAGATTTATTTCTAACTTCTAGCTCTGCAAACTCAGTTTGGCTTCTGTAATGAATCAAGGAGGGCTTTGTACTGGCACGTACCTTTCTGCTAAGAAAAGTGATTCTTTAGGCATAAGAAGATCACTTTCTGTTTGTTAAAGGGCAATAGGAAAGCATACATCTTATTCTTTGGTGTGCTGCAATCTCCGAAGCAGTAAATGAGTAAGAGAGAGTTGTTGTCTGCAGAGAAGTAGGTAGGCTTTGGAAGAAGAGACAGAGAGATTGAATAAATAAGTTCTGAAAACACTTCTACTGAAATGTGAAGTCTGAGGAGGATTTGGTGTCATCTCTGTGAGGTGGCAATTAATTTTGAATGTTCTTCAGTATCCCCTTAAACTAGATTTTTGAATTGCACCTGAGCATCCTCTCCCTCCCATAGTTCAGGTAATATTTTCAGGTTTTCCTTCCAGCTGTGCATCAGGTTAAGGACCTAGGATGGCAGTAACACATTTATTTAAGTTAGTAGATGTTTTGACATTGTCTTCTGTGGGATCAGAATTGGGCTTCACACAGGCATTAAAACATAACACTAGTTTTCCGATTTTTCTAAGAATTGCTATAAACAGTATTTTGTCAAGAGAAGCTATTGAAAGACTGACACATTCTCATCTGGTATAGTTTGGCAAAGTTTCATGCAAGCTACTTGATTAACATCAGCCAGGTCAGGCCCACAATTTACTCTATTGCTGTTACTTACAAAAAACATCAATATTTGTCCTTGTTCATTACCAAGAAAACCTGCAGGATTGTGACTTGTAGCTGCAGTTTGCAGAACAGTTCTTCTGCTTTATTTTTATTTTACAACTGAACAGTACACTTACACTCTTCACCAGCTTTTCTCTTTATCGTTCAGTTTATTAGCCTCCTGAAGACTCCCAAAACTATGGTGAGGCTTACGATCAACTCAGCAGAGACGGATAGCCTTACTGCAGCACCAGTCCCTTCCAGCACTGCCCCAGCAGAAAGGAGGAATATGCAGCCACCAGCAACTGTCCCCTCTTCTAGCTCACCAGAACCAGAAGCAGTCAAAAGTAAGATTCTCCTTGTGTGTCTGTCTTCACTGGGGTTGTGACGTAAAAAGGAAGACCCAGCTTGTAAACAAGTTATCTCTTTTTGTATGCACTCAGCTGTCTTCTGAGTTGTACTTCCTAGTACTTTTGAATTACAGTTCCATCTAAATAAAGCAGAGAGACTCCACACTAAAGACCTAACTCTTGCCTTCCCACTGACCTCTGTTGTAGAAGCAGGAGGATGGAGGGATTTCCTTCTCTCTCCCAAAGGCTGTGCAGCAGGTGCCTCTGTCATGATTGTCTAGACCTGAGTGGGAAGCATTCCTTTAAATGAGGGAGAAAAGTCATCTTTCCTAGAACAGGGGAATACTTGAGGCTGTCTTGCCGTTTATGACTAGCCACCTTTGGCTCTCCCCCTTTAGAGTGGAGAGTCAAGATGCCACTGATTGATGATGGTTATTTGTTAAGCAGCACAGTACTAAGAAGCTAGTAATAACTTAATTGAGCAGCACACACACCACAGTTAATTTATATGTTCATCACTGCACATATTACTGAGTCACATTTCTATTGCTCGTAACTAACATTAGTATTGATATGCAAATACACTACTATAAAGAAATCTTAAGAAACACATGGGAGACCTACTAGGTAATAATATTGTCTTCCCTTCTGCATTCATTTTTAGGGTGAAATCTATTGCTTTGTCCAAGTCTATCCATTCTGTCTCCACCCTGGCACACCAAGTCTTAGGGATAAAGACCTGATGGAGATTTCAGGAGTGCTGCCTCCAGCATCCTGATGGTTTATGTTTGCGAGTTGGCTTCACTACCATTTACAGGCATCCACAGCCCAGCTGGAAGATCTACCTCTTCTTGGTTCTCTACCTGGTTTTGTAGTTTATTCCCCAGCTTTCTTTTACCAAGTCCATCTTTTTGCTGCCCCCACACCTTGTTTTCTCTGCACAAACTCCTTCCAAATAACTAACCTATCCCTAACTACTTTTTCCCTATTAGTGTGATTTCTCCTACATCCCTACCTAAATTTAATGTTTTCAGCAGTGCTATATAGGCAATTTTTGGCCCAATATTGATGCAGCTATCTAGATGAGATCAGCCTTGCATACCAAGGCTCCTTTCCAGTTCTTCAGTTTATGTATTTCATGTACATTTTATGCCTTCTGGACGTAGTTATTATACTTAAGCCTTGGCTCCCCTACTTAGCTCAAACTAAGCGTGCGCCATTGCTCATCATACACATGAAGAACTTGCGTAACAGAGCAGTAGAGTAACCTGTTCTATTCTTGCACAGAAGCTTTACCCTTAAAAAAATCTTAATTGTGTTTCTTGTTCCCTTCAGAGGCCAAGCCTCTTAGTTTTGAGGCTTACTGGTCCTGCAGGACCTAATGCTCACACTATACCTAAGTATTTGTCTAACATAAATGAATATTTCTGAATAGCCAAGTCCTCTGTTAGTTTCAGTGAAGCTTCTTTTAACAGGTACCCTTTCCAAGTGCTTCAAAAGGATTTAGATGACTGGGTTTACTTTTTGGAAAAAATGTAATTTTCGTATTTCTTTAGAGCACAGAGGACATCAGTGAGAGAGATAATCTGAATGTCCTGGATCTTTCAGTTGCTGATTCTTTCCTTTAGTTGCTACACACTATCCACTTGTAGTATTTTTAGGTGTTTTTTTATCTTTGAAGGGTACAGAACTGACTAAAATACTGAAGCAAAGATCCATTTGTGACATACCAGAGATACTGAACTTACAGATAAATTGCTACACAGGTGTCATGGAGGCACCCCAAAAGTCAATTTTAGGTGGACAGCAAGTTCCAAAACAGACTTTATTCTAGCTGGAAAAGTGTAGCAAATAAACTAGAAGCAGAGTTTATACAATTATTTAGCACTCCGACAACATAAAATACACGTTCGGATATCAGTTGAGGAGATTATTGGGTTATGGTAACACAAGTATAATGAGAATCCACAACGTGCATGCATACGCTCACAAGAAACAAAACCAGAGGCCTCTTATTGAAGGGTATCCAGAAGAAATAATCGCTTGCCTGCATTAGGTAAGGGTTCCCACTTGCCTGTATTAGGCAAGGGCTCACTCAAAGATATATCCAGCAGAGAAAAATAACCACTCACCAAACGAGGAGGTGAGGCGCACTCAGTCCCAGGAATTTTCCTTAGATGGCATTCCAGTCTAAGGAGAGGGCTCCAGTTCACAGTCCTACTGCTCTGAGAAGACCACTCAAAGGGGATCTTTGGTGAGGACCCCGTTTTATAGCCTGGTCAGACCTGGCTGTGGCCATTACCATATGGTCCAGAAGCTTCTCAGCTTCTCTGGGCAGCTCCTTTGTTGAGGACCCTGTCAACTGACTGAGGGTCCCACCCCTCCTGCCCCCCGAGCTGGGTGGAGGTGAAGTCACCCTGCCCCTTGGGTGGAAGGTCGTGACTGTCAGCACCATCCTAGGTGTGTAGGTGGGGACAGGCACAGTGGGGCATTGAAGGTGCTAAAGAGCCATTAATTGTCGCATTGAAGGCTCCAGATCTCAGAGGAATGTGCAGCTGTCATAGTAGGGATACCATATGTGTTCACACTATGAGAATATACACCACAAAACTTATTGTTTTCAAAAGCTGTGTCAGTGGCCAGTTAAAAGTTCGACCAGTGTAAAAAAGTTATTTTTGAGGGCCACTAAATATAATGATGTGTATAAAACCTTTGACTTGCCCATGGGTTGTTGGACTTGTGAAATACCACTAGATTTGAATCATACTTAACATTCTTTCTCATGGTGCTGATCTGAGTCTGAGACAGAACATTTAGTTAGATGGACCTTGACTTGGCCCATTGCAAAAGTGCAAGGCGACATCTTCGAGTGTGTGTATTTAATACATACTATGTACTTCATTTACCTCTGATCTACCTTGAATAGTTGCTGGTATAGTTGTTTAAATGAAATTCTATCCTAAATAGAATCTGCTTTGTACGATAGCTTATTTGGCTGTCCAGACTGAGCCAATTTGATAGTACAAATGAAGCACATCGTGTGTGATATTTTATCAGTAAGCTCAAAACTGTGATCCAGGTACTCAGTGGTATAAAACCAGGACAACTGCGATTGAAACTACAGGGTAGCACTTGTCTGAGGGAGAGTTGGCACCATCATTCTCTGTAGGTCAGCTGTTCAACTGTCACTATAGAGCTGTCAATGGACTCTCAAAATGCTGTTTTAAAGTCCATTTTCTAATATCAAGCCCTCTTACTGTAACCAGGATGTTTAATTGTTGTTTTAGATACAAGTAGATCTTCAACTCCAGCCACGTTAGCCTCTGACCCAGCTACTTGTCTCATCATTCCTGGATGTGAAACAACCATTGATATCTCCAAAGGGCGTACTGGTCTTGGTCTGAGCATTGTTGGAGGAGCAGACACTTTGCTGGTTGGTTGGAAAAATATGTGTGTCACTCAAGTGAAATAAAAATAATTAAATTAAAATGTTGGGTAGATGAGGTTTTTCTCTTCATTTGTTCCTCTATAGAAAGATACCAAAAATACCAGTTCAAGGGGGAAAAAAAAGGAAAAAAAAAAAAAGAAAGAAGCACTTTTAAAATTGAAAGTATGAATTAACTTCTTAAATATTCTGGTAATTTGTTCATCATACATTTGCTGTTTTGTTTATCACTGATGAATTATAGTAGGAATTTTCAGTTGCTCTTGGTTCAAAGTAGGGACATGTTCTTTCAACATGCAATTTATTTTTGTTTTATCTATCCACAGGGAGCAATCATTATCCATGAAGTATATGAAGAAGGAGCAGCATTTAAAGATGGGAGACTGTGGGCTGGAGATCAAATATTAGAGGTATGGTGGTTTCTTTTGTCACTTCTGTTGTCATCTGCTAGCTAGGTGTCTTCTGTTTGCCTGCTGGAAAGTCCTGCAGACTTTATCACTGAATACTTTCATTGTAGGTGAACGGGATTGACCTCAGGAATGCCACACATGATGAAGCGATAAATGTCCTCCGACAGACTCCCCAAAAAGTCCGTCTGACTGTGTACAGAGATGAGGCCCAGTACAAGGAGGAAGACATGTATGATGTACTCAATATAGAGCTCCAAAAGAAGCCTGGCAAAGGCCTTGGGCTGAGTATTGTTGGGAAAAGGTGTGAATGTACCTGGGCAGTCAGTGTCTGGGACTTCTTGGGCATGCTCATGTTTCTGTTGGGGTCTGGTGCTCAGATCCTGTGGGCTTGAAGGCCATACATGTGATTTTGTGCCTAAGCTAGTTGACCCTTCCTAGAGGAACTGGCCCAATGTTACTCAACAGAAAAATGAGACAATGTTCATTGTGTTCCCAAGAGCAAGCCATGAAAATGGCTCTCAAACAATACTGTAATGCAAAATCCATGTCTGTATTTGCAGAAATGATACAGGGGTGTTTGTGTCAGACATCGTCAAAGGAGGCATAGCAGATACAGATGGGAGGTTGATGCAAGGAGACCAGATACTGACAGTGAACGGAGAAGATGTTCGAAATGCTAACCAGGAGGCCGTTGCAGCTTTGCTAAAGGTATTGGAAAAGAGAAAGTGAAGAACTGAGATCCAGATTTTTTGAAAGCTTTATTTTTATTCAATCAATTCATTGAGTTGAGACTGTTATTGAGATGTCAGTAAGAATGAGCTGTGGATCCAGATTTAAGCTTCCTGAAGCCTAAAGCATTCAGATTTTGATACTGTGCCTGGTGAAAGTGGGAGTAGTGGTGGTGCAGTGCATCATGTGTTTATAGGACAACAGAAGACCATTACCTAGAGCAACCTAAAACTTAATACTTTATTTTCTTCAGCAAACTGGTAACTGGGTAACTATCTCACATTTTTAGAAAGATACACAGAACTGACTTTAAATAACAAAGAATTCATCAGAGTAGTTGTGCCAAAAAGCAATTACTTTCACAGTTGATAATGTTAATCTTTTTTTTCCCCATGTATGTTTAGTGTCACCTTACATCTGTTAAATACTATAATACATTTTCCAGTGACCAAGGCTCTAGTATAAGAAATTGCTTTCTCACAAAGATAACTGAAGTAAACTCCTATCTGTGGCTTTTGGAACCAGAATTTCTGTTCTCAATAAATTTTGTGCTTCTGATGTCCTCCCCCTATGTCCAAATCAGAATGAAGTCAGATATACAACATTTCCTGTGGTCTGGCAGGAAGTCCAGCTGGTCAGCCAGCTTGTCTGTTTTCCATCCAGGATTTTGAGACATTCCTGCTGCATGGTAAGGATTCAATTGAGTCAGCATTTTCCAATGGAAAGCTGTTCCGCTGGAAAAAATTTAACAGCCACTGCTCATGACTGACTCTTGGATACATAGACACATGATCATACTTCTTTGTGCTCACATTCAAAGGTATATTTTTGCAGGTCTTGAAAAGGTCCTTGAGCTTTTTGCTCTTTTTTTTTTTTCTTTTTTTTTTTTGAGGAGGAGGAGGGGGAGGAGGAGGAGAGAAGCGGGGATTAGAAAGGGGAAGTAGGAGCACATTTTCAGCATGTGCCTGTAAGTCAGAATGCCAGAAGAGGGTCTGTGTTCTGGCAGTGAACTCATTAGTATACTCTTCTGGAGTAATAGTACTTTTCCACTCTTAACCTGGTACTTTTCCACTCTTAATCTGATACTTTATTTTATCTCAGACTAGTACATTTCTTCTTCATATGCTGCACTTATATATCTCCTCTAAATTAAAATTCCATTTTATATGAAAAGTTGCTTACATTTTGGCAAGCATTTTGGAGTCTAATTGATTCTTAGTTTGCACTTATCATTCGTATATTTGTGTTTTAAATACTTCATCCCACTCAGTAGTACTTGCAATTAATTGTCCTAGCCCTGAGAAGAGAGGCTTTTAAAATACTTCAGATACATTATTATTAATGATTCTGTTTTGTTCATGCAGTATGAATGGAGTGAAGCATGATCGCTCACATGTAGGCAGTTACCTTCTTTTAGTTCAGGTATCTGTTCTCTTTTCATTCACAAGAGTAAAATCTAGCAGCAAATTGTCCTGAATTGCCTGAAATGTATTTTGCTGGAAAATTATTTATGATCTTTGGAATTTTTATTTTAAGTAGTATGAGACCCTTAGAATGTGTCATCAGGCTGAGAATCCCTCCCGTTCTTGCAGTGTTCAAGTATCCGTAAAACATGTGAAAAGCTGGTCATTTTTTCCCCTCATTTGACTTACAGATTTATCAAATGGGAGATTCCAGGGAGAGAGAGAAACTATAATAAAACTAAATGTGAACCGATTTATTCACAAGTTCAGTTGGAAAGTATTACCTCGTGCTTTCACACATAATAAGTTCAAGTCTGTTTTGTGGGTTTATATTTTATGTGAGGATGTGGTAATTTTAAGGTACATAGATTACTTCCTCAATTTTCTATTTTGGACAGGAGTTGTCCATATAGTTTAGTATGAGTCAATTCATAAAAGCAGGAAAGAATGTTTTTTCCTGAGCCCTGATCAAGTCTTTACCAGGACACAGAGAAATTAACTTTTTTTTTTTTTTTAATAAAAAGCAATTTACTAGTAAATCTCTTCTAGTGTCAGCCCTAAGAGAACAGCAACAGGATATGAGGTATGGAAACCCCTTTTGAATGGGTATGTCCTGTTGTTGGCTTCAATATGTTGGTCTTTTTTATTACTGAGAATTTTATGACAAATACATGAACTTTTCTCAGGGTAGTACAGATAAAGCATGATAAATAAAGGCAAACTTATTAAATAATAAGTTATATGGATACAGGAGTTCATGCTAGCAGCTTCCCAGTGGAAGAAAGAAGAAAAACCAAAGTAGCAGTGAAAATTAGAAATTTCTGTGTTTGAACGGTTTGCAGATAGGTGGACATCTTTTGGCACTACTTGTAGTATTTCAGAAGTCCAGTTTTCTTAATGTTATTTGGGATAATAACTTACTTGTCTCTTTCCAAAATCTACCTAATGTTTCGATTTCCCAATATTTGATTGCAGAGTGAATTTTCTTTGGATACGTGCATTTTATACAGGCACATAAACACTTCACAGTATAATTAAAGGCTTAAAGAGTAATCGGAGGATTTTTCAATGTGCAAACAGTCTGTATCACCCATCTTCCTGTTGGGAGTCAGTTGCAGAAAGGTCACTTAAACTACAGATAGAGGTTTGGAAAACCTCTTGCCCAAAATTTCTTTAGTTATATTGGTATGGATCCAGAGTAATAGATAAGTTCAAGAGCAGGGTAGAGATGACTGACTACTAGTTTAAATACCACATTCTTAGTCATATGAACAGAAATAATGATTAATACTTTGAAGTGTTACAATGTTTTTAGTGCTTATTGTGAAAATATTCCATTTCACTATCCCTTGGAAAACACCATCTTCAAAATATATGTTAATGTTACAGTTGAGAAGACAAAACTACTCCCTGTTAAATGAAATGTAACTGAATTAGTCTTCTTGTGTAGTTTTCACATCTGTATTGCAATACTGGTTAATCCAAAAAGTACCTTGCTCAGTACTGAATATCCTGGTGTCCTTAGTTTGTGTGGCTGTGATCCTGTCATGAGCTCTGTCTGCTCAGAGCTCATCACAGGGTTGTTAGCCTGTTATTTTCCCCTCTGTCCATATTTTTTTCTTCTTCCACCATCTAATAAGTGTCTTAAATATTGTCATAGGCTTTAATGTTGTAGATAGAAGAGATGTGTTATAAATGACTGGTTCTTTAGTGTTCATTAGGTACGGTAAGACTAGAGGTCGGAAGAATAAAAGCTGGTTCATTCCACTCTGAGAGAAGAACACCCCAGAGCAGCCAGGTGTGTAACTGTAAAACTATTTAGTTTGGAAGAAATAAAATGTAGTTAAATAATGAAAGCTAATAAAAAGAGTTGGTTTTATAATGACAATGATTTTCCACATACCTGCTCCAACATGAAGAAAAGTAGGAGTTTTTATGTACTTTGCAGCTTTTTGGTAACCATTTTATATGTTCACTTTAGCATATTTTATCTGTTAAAGACATGATCCAGCCAAAAATGTATTCCAGAAATGGCTTTGCTGTGTTGCCTAGTCTGTTTTTTATGGCTTCAGGCTGGGAAGCAGAGAGAGCTCTGATTCTTATTGATACCAGAAAAACTTGGAGCAGACTTTAAATCTTTCTGTTACTTTAGGAGCACTTGGCATGCCATGGAGTATTGTTTGAATAAGCTTAGTGAATTTCTCCACTCCTTGCATATTCTTACCCTAATCTCAGTCATCAGAAGCAGGAAACTTGCACCCTTCCCATCAGGCTTCTGTCAAGTTTATTCATTTTATCGTTGGTCTAATGGTGGAGTATTACAAACTGGCATCAGTTTCTGCATTTGAATGTATCCTTCATGTGGCAGCAGCTCACATAATGGTTCTCTCTCCTAGGAGCTATATTTCTGAGAGCTCGTGAGTTGCCTTAGAACTTTCTCTGGTTGTAAACTGGATATGCAGATCATCAAGTACTGAAAACAGTTTAAAGACAAATCATAATTAAACAGTTTCAAGTGAGCAGGTTAAGACTGAATAAGGCTGAAATGTTAGACTGTCTTCAAAACGGATAGTGCCAAACAAGATGAGAATCTACAGGCCCCGAGTGGTCTTAATATAAATTGTTAAGTAAGAAGAAGCTGGCAGTGTTGAATGTTTTGAATAGTCTTTAGCAATAAGTGAATTACTCTCACCATGAGCCATGTTCTTCCTTTAGGTGGCCCTGCAGGTATAGTGAAAATCTTCTGGAAATTGTGCAGGTGAAGCTGAGTGGAGAGTCTAATCTTAGTTTTAGCTGATGGATTGGGTGAACATGAGAGTACACATCCTGGCTTTTATATTCTGTCCCTATCTTGGTAATCATGGCTGACTTTTGCACGAGAAGATCTCTTTGAGGTCATAGAAGGTGCAAGTATAAGGGCACAGTCTGGCCCTCAAAAAACCAACCAAACAAACACCAAAACAAACAAACAAACAACCCCCAAACCCTGGCACTTGAAAGCATTGCATGGAGTTGTAGGCATACAATCTCTTGTTGGTATAATGATGTTTCAAACAAGGAGCCCTCTAGACTGACCAAGAAATATGTATAGATTCACTGTATCAGTTTTAACTGTGCACAGAAAAAGTACAAGACAGCAAAATCCACTGAAGAGAGTGGGTTACAGTTTTACTTTTATCAATTGGGTGTCTGAAGCTGCTTGTCTAATCCCAGTCTAATGCTGTATTTAGGTCAGTGAAGGAAGTGGCAGTCTGTCATCGTTCAGTATCCCGGTTTCTGGGTCCAGTGCACCTGAGGTCTTTGAAAGTACTCTGAAGAAGAATACCAGTAAGATTTCTTTGGTGCATTAATACAAGTGAGCTGGTAGCTGAGATCTTTCACTTTCTCTGAAGTGTTGTCATTATATGCTGTAGGCCTGAAAATGATTCCTCAGTTATTAAAACACTGCAGGACTGGTTGTTGTACAGTACCTCTTATATATCTTTGAACATCTTTCTAAAAAAGGAACTAGCACCTTGTTATACCAGCAGTTTAGATGTTGGGAATCTAAGTCGAGCCATAATTTTCTTTTTAATCTAAATATGTCTTCAGTCAAGCGGTCTCACTCGTGGAAATCCAGATACTGTGTAGTTAAATAAGAATAGATGTGGAATAGCTGTGTCATGTTCAAATTTAGAACTAAGTTACTTTCTGACAAATGTATTGCTAGCAAAGAGTAATTTTTTTTCTATTCTATTTGAGCATACTTAGCAGTCTTATTCCAAAAGTTATTTAAATGGAGAATGAATGACTTTTTTACCTATTCTAGAAGTATTGCAATCCTATTAATTTAATGACAGCCACATTCAAAATCTGCTTAAAACATATGTCTAAAAGCAGCAGGAAGTAAGAATCATCACAGTGGTTTATCTAAAACTTTAATGGAAAAGTTTCCTAATAATGCTAGTTTAACTTTTTTTTTTTAAATTCATTTGACAGCAACTTCTGAAATACAGGGACTAAGAACAGTTGAAATAAAAAAGGTAAGTTACAGCATGAAGTAGTATTTATCAGGAACAGGTTTTGTAGTTGTTATCCATATATGTGTTTACAGAAAGGAAGTAGTCTGGCCCTGATAATCATTTTGAGAGAGGAATTGATGTGGCAATAGCTAATTAATTGGCCTATCTTTTCAGGTCAAGACTGTATGATCTCCACTGCCTATATTTTTATGTAAAATCAATGCAATTTTTGCTATGACATTGTGTGACTTGTTTTAAGAGCAAAAGGATTAGTGACAGATAATGGGACCTAGTTTTACTGTTGTCAGACTGAGTTAAATCCAGATTATGTTCTAATGAAGTGAAGGGAACTGTACTGAAGTTGCAAGCCCATTGTTTTGTATTTCATATTTTTCTTCATACATATTTTTAATAGGTAGGCTCTCACATGACAGCTGCCAGATTTTCAGCTGTGAAACTCAATCAGCTTCCTTATTTACAAGAATATGAGATCTCAGTCACAGACTGCTTCTGATTGTCCAAAGTATTGTTTAACTTTATGTGACATCTAGTTCACTTGATTACATGGATTGTAGTTATCCATTCTCTTTGTACAGTAGAATCTGCAAATACCAGTTTACAATAGCAGTTTTTGCAATTAGGCAGTAGCTTTTGTACAGCAGTGAACAGCTAGTTTTGTTCTTCAACAAGAGGACACTAGGGGGAGCGTGAAGATTAATTCTGGTCTTCGGGAGGTTCATAATAGGAGATTAATGTAGACAATATTAAGGACAAGCAGTCCCATCTGTTCTGTTTTCCTTGCCCAGATTTTCTATGCTGACATTAAGGGTCTGACACTGAATTCTGTGAGTATTTAGTTTGGTTAAGATAAAACATAGAGCTAAGTCAGCAAATTGTCACATACCAGTGGTAGGAAGAAACATATGTTGTTCTCCCTGGGATTTCTTGACGCGGTGCATAGTGTATTAGCTTAAAAAATGGCTAGAGACATCAGAATTCTGATTTTTGTAAGATAGAGGCTTTAGTAATTTTTTGAGATAAGCCTACAATTCTCTGTATGTGCTTTTCTTTTCAGAAAAATCTAATTTTTTTCATGACAATAACAGGGTCCTGCAGATTCACTAGGAGTGAGCATTGCTGGAGGTGTAGGAAGTCCTCTTGGAGATGTTCCTATATTTATTGCCATGATGCACCCGAATGGAGTTGCAGCTCAGACTCAGAAACTCAGAGTAAGTTAATTGTTAAGGAGGTTGTAAAGTTTGCATGGGTAATGTACAGCAATTATTCTAGGCAGGTAATAAATTAACAGTTTAATGATACAGCAGAAGTGCTTCTGGCTGTGATAAGAATTTTTACTGTTTGGATTGATGAAATAGTAACTCAAATTAGTAACATGGTAAAAGGTAATTGCTGAAAGATACTAACTTTGGGAAGGAAGTCCTAAAGAAACATTGGATTGTAGAGGGATCCAGTTTGTGAAAACTAAAGGTAGAGAGAGTGGTTCAGCATGATGAATTCTCTAAGTGAGCCCATCTGATGAGTGTGGTCATTCCTGCAACTCTGTGTATGCCGTCTGTTTTATCTCTCATGTTTTCTATACTTATCTGTGGGAGTTCTTATCTGATCAGGCACTTAGATGGCTACTGTATCTAGTCTGTACCAGAGATGATTGAATTTGACTTGTACTCCTTGGAAAACAGACAGTTTTATTTCAGGATGAATTCAAACATATAATCTCTGGTGATAATTTACTACCTCAGCCTGTCTTATCTTCAGGTGACATGCAAAATGCACCTTATTTTTCACATGTTCTATATTTCCAGAGTGTTAGGATCAATTCTGTAAAGCATCAGTACTTTTTACACTGAATACACTAAACCAGTGTAATTTGCTGATTGTGATGTTGAATTTTCTACCTTTATATCGGGTCATTATATAGTTCAAAGATTATTTGCCTTCAAGAGAAAATGTACTGTGAAGAGTTGCTAATTTCTGTCTTCCTGCCCTGTATCACTGATAAAATCTGGTTAAATGCAAATACAGGATTTTGCTATTGACAAAAGAATATATGTAACTAAATTTTTTCTTAGTTAGATTTTCTACATTTTCTTCTACAGGTTGGGGACAGGATTGTTAGCATCTGTGGAACATCTACTGAGGGCATGACTCACTCCCAAGCTGTTAGTCTCTTAAAAAATGCTTCAGGCACTATTGAATTGCAGGTAAAAAATCTTCAGTGACATTTGGAATATCTTCTGAATTCTATTTTGCCAGGTACAACAATGAATTGTTTTAGTGTCAGCATTCTCATTTTACTGTTTTACGAACTCTGTTCTTAGGTTGTAGCTGGAGGAGAAGTAAGTGTCGTAACTGGTCAGCAGCAGGATCCACCTACATCCAGTCTTTCATTTGCGGGACTGACTTCAACCAGCATTTTTCAGGATGATTTAGGGTCAGTAACTATAGAATATACAACCTCTTTAGCCTGTTAATTTGGGTGAAACTCAAGCTAAAAATGTAACAAATTGTAGAAAGTAATGGATGAATTGTTTGACTTAATCATGACTTACACATGTGGTATACATGGGACCTGTAGGTCCTCTTCTGCATTTTTTCATGATGTGATTTGCTGTGCTGCTTTATTTTGCCCCTCTGTAGAGTTACAATGTGATTTGATTTCTTCTCTGTAAATACAGTCTCCTTTGTTTCACTCAGCCTTGGTAGGTGGGATTAATTGATATACCCAAAATGTTTTTCTCAGACCTAAATAGCAAGGCCCTTTCCACAGTGGAACCTGTGTTTCCATGATGTACTTTCTAGCACTGGGCTGTCAGAAACATCAAACTTTTCTGGTATACAAGGTATATTGTTTCTGGTTTACTGCAAGGTACATCTATGTAAACAAGTTTTGACTAAAACTCTGTCTTAAATCCGAGGCATTTTTCTTCTAGGAACAGGGAAAGAGAGAATGGAGTTCTTTATCCACACAGATCTATTTCAAAAGATAGAACTTCAAAATTTCTTGAAGTCAAATTATATGTGGGTAAATATATGTATAAATGCTCTGTATAAATGCATACATACAAATGCAGAATCATGTATTAGAGGAGAAGAGAAGCAATTAAACCTTACAACATAAACTCTTGGGGCTAATTTTAGACTTTTTTTAGGAGATGTAGTGGGTTACAGGATTTTTAAAGTAAACGTTTATTATGGAGATTCAAGGTACTGGTTTTGCGTATCTGCTTCGCTGATAAGCACTTTTAGTGGGACATGGCAGCCGTAACTATGCCCTGAGCTGGATGCAAGAGGTGTTTGAAATAGCTACGTTTAAGTAATAACTAGGGCATTAGACAGTTACGGTGTTTTACATGAACTAAAATAGGCAGTTCGTTATAATAAAAACATTTGTAGTTACAGTGGAAAGGGAAATGTATTGCTTAGCTTGAAAGGAAAAATGTTTTTTGTTGAATATTCTATTTGTTAAATCATAAGTTCAGAAAACATCACAATACTCTTTTTCCTTTTCTTAGACCTCCTCAGTACAAGACCATTACTCTGGATAGAGGACCAGATGGCTTGGGCTTTAGTATTGTGGGTGGTTATGGCAGTCCCCATGGAGACTTACCCATTTATGTGAAGACAGTGTTTGCAAAAGTAAGTGTAAATTTGTTCAGTCAATCCATTTATTAATTAGTTCACAACAGCTACTGCCTTAAAACATGGCCCGAGTTTGAAGCCAAAGGATTGTTACAGTTTATTACAGCTTTTCTGCTGTGGTGCAAGTGCTGGTCAAAATGTACTTGCAGGATTCAAAGGCTGTAGTCCTGGGAAAATTCAGAATTTCTCAATGCATGTGACTCTGCATATGGCAGAGTCTTCAACTCTCATAACTGAAATTGTGCACATACTTAGGAAAACAACCCCTTTGCCATATGTTTAGAGTGACTTTTCTTCAGGTAGTAAAGGGACTTTTTTTCTATTGTGACTGAGGGTCTGAAAGGTAGACCAAAATAAAATAATTGACCTCAGGCTGGACCTTTGGAGAAGTTCACGTACTGACCTGAGTTTGATAGTTTGCACTGCCCTAGGAAACAGCCCTGAGTCAGAAAAAATCGGAATCAATAATCCCAAACTTTTCTGGTAAATAAAAGTACAGAGCTGGGTTTTGATTTCTTATTTCTTATACCAGTTGCTGAAAACATCTTCAGATCTTGAAAATCTTACTTCGGTGATAGCAGAGTTTAAGTGTTATACTAGCTGAACACACAGGGTTAAGGGAATTTCATAGATCTGATTTCTAGATGTTGTGAAACTTAGGGCAGGGCATCCTGCAGCACTAGCAAGCTATACTTCAATTTACTGTAGTTGAATCATTGAAAATAAAAAAAAAGTTTTGAGGGTTTTTGTGCACTGAACCCATCTTAGACCGTAAGGACAGTGTGGCAAGGAGAAAAAGAAACGCATGAGTCTGCATTACATGTTGTATCGTTTCAGGGTGCAGCAGCAGAAGATGGACGCCTGAAGAGAGGGGATCAGATCATTGCTGTGAATGGGCAGAGTTTAGAAGGGGTGACCCATGAGGAGGCAGTTGCTATTCTGAAAAGGACAAAAGGAACAGTCACTTTGACTGTTTTGTCGTGAACTGGCTGCCCAAAGGGTTAGGGTCAATAAGACTATATTATTTACATTGGGCATAGCAAAGAGAATGGGAATGTTTATATAGCCTTTTGGTCTTCCAGCTTCACAGGTCTGTGTTACAACACTGAAGAAAACTAACATTTAACCATATTTTTGTGTACAATATTAGTACTTCTCTTACTGTCAAACCACTGGGATGGAGTTACGCCAGCTGTGGAAAGACATGGATATTTTTGCTATTAGTATCATAATGGTTGCTTGTAAGCAACCAAAAAAATTGAATGTTTGCGTTAATAACCACACAACAAAACTGGAGTGTTTTGCTGAGAGGCTTTGAATATTTGAAGTATGTTGGAAAAATGATAAAGTCACCAAGTCAACAAGACTCTCAGAGAAATAAGTCTATTGATGAAACTACAAACAAAGTACGGAATTTCAGGAAAAGTATGTAATCTGGGAGAAGATGTTTAATGGACTTAGATGGCTGTATTATATCACAGTGCCCAAGTAGGAGCTGGGAGGGTGACTGGTGTGAGTTTCTTTGTCTGTTTGTTTGTTTAAATTTCATAAGACATGATGTGTCAAAAAAAAACCACCACCAACCAACAAACAACTATGGTTTAGTTTGGCTTTTTGTTTGTTTGTTGTTTTTGTGGTTTTGTTTTGGGGTTTTTTCTGTGTTTGTTTGTGGGGTTTTGTGTTTTTTTCCTGTGTGTATGTTTTGTTGTTGTTGTTTTGTTGGTGTTGTTTTAGGCAGGGGGATGTATGTGTTTGTTTTGAAAGGAGAAGAGTTGTGCTCAGGGCTGAAAAATCCGTTTCCTAGTGGAAACTGTTCCTGGTGAATGAGAGTGCCCAGCAACTGCAGTATTAGAAGAACTAGACTTTTATAATAGTAGTGTTTTCTAGCCTATACGGGTGTGAAATCAACCTTCCCAATATGAAATGTTTATAAGCAAAAGTTGTCCTCTGCCAACATGCAACACTGACTACAAGCTCTGTGCTGATGAATCAGAGGTGCAAACAAACTGCTCAGGGCAGGTTTACTTAGATACAGAGACTTGTGGATATTGGTAAAGCTGAGGTGGAGGAAGTTGATGTTATGGTGTTGCTGGCATTATCAGTAGCAGCACAAGTAGAGTCCTCCTTGGAGTGAGGAGGCCTAAAACCAGGAGTTGAGGGTGGGTAAAAGGCTGAAAATCTCTCTCAGTGGAGGAGAGCAGTGAGACAGCAGTGAAGGTCTTTCGACATCAGCATTGAGCAGAAGAGGAGATTTGAGGGCTTCAAATATTGTTTTGGGGATATTAATTTTAAAGGCACAAATACAAGACAGTGTCTACTAAGTACAATGCAATCATGGAGCTGTTCTTTGGGCAGCAGTGTGGTCAATAGATCTATCAGCATCCTCAGTTTCCTAAGCTGGGTTTCTCACCAAAACTTTAGCTAAAAACCCTTGGCTCATTGCAGCCTGACTTTGCTTCTGCTCCTGCAAACTGGCCCTTAGGAATCTGGCAGATAGAGCACACTTTGCCTGTGATTTACCATCCTGCAGAAAGATTTCACCAAGTCTTTTGAGAGAGAAAGATGCCTAGCTAACTAGCATGCTAATTAGCAGCAAGACCTTTTGTGTTAATTAGCAAAAGAAAATTGTTAGTTGTCACTTAAGAGAAATCTGAACTGAAAATGCTGGCGATGATCAGGCTATTATTTGGGGATAATACAAAAGACTAGCATTTGTTTTAGAGGGACACAAAAACCAGTATTAGGAATGTCTGTGAAATAGTATTAAAAAATTGATAGCCAGGTCTAAGCGTATTAACTGAAAAAATGTTTTTGTCGCTTTATTCTAGAAGTTACACTGTGATAGGCTAAGATGAAAGAAAACAGGTGATACTGTTACTGATGCTGTTGTTACTGAGTTGTTATTCTGTACTTATTCCTTGGTTAGTGTGACAAATGCCTACAGTAGACTATGTAAAGTCACTTTGCATAGTATCTATATTTGTAACAGAAGTAGTGTACAGATATTTTGTTACTGCTGTGTTGGAGGATTTAAGTGAATAAATTTCAAACTGTCATGATGAAGAAACAAAGTTGCAGGTGTGTCTCTGGTTGCTTTACAACGGCATGTTTGCATTGTTCATTCTGTTTCAAAAGATTTATTCAAAAAAATCTGAAGTAATGAAAAAAAGGCATTACTTTTTGTATGAACCTTAAAGCATCTGCTAAAAAATTGCTTTATTTGGATTTTAAGATTTTATCTTCTCTTGCAAACTCTTAGCAAATCCATGAGGCAGATACCAAAACGATCTGGGAATTAACACAAAGCTGCTGTGATTTTTTGAAATAGACAGCATTAATCATTGTTCAGTCTGTTTAAAAAGCATTCCTTCAGGCATGGGACTTGCCATGATGGATCAAAACAGTAAGCCACGGAGCCTGCGACTGTGCTTTGAGCTGTGACCCACACTGCTGCTTCGGAGCACAGGGTCTCCCCCAGCCCCGTGCTGGGAAGACTGTTGTGTGACCACAGCTTAGTGCTGCCATGCACTGGGTCATGAGGTGTAATAAACTTGGCAGGCTTAGAATGTTTGGTTTTCTTTGGCATTTGGTATTCAACTCAACTTTCATATCACAGAGGTTAGTCCTGTAAGGTGCTAGGTACCATGACCCCAGTTCTACCAAGTATTCAATTTTTGGCTACATTTTTTACGTGTGACTGTGTTAACTATGAGACTTGATAGGTAGAAGCTGAAGGGCCTGGCATCTTAATGGCTCCAGCCCATTCTCTCTTCAGGTATTCAGCCCTTTCTTTTAACTCTGCTTACCTCTTAGGTAATCTTAGAGTGGTATTAATGAGAGAGACTCTCACTTTCTGTAATCTTGGGTCTGGGGAAAGGACAGTTGGCTTGTGAAAATGAACATATTTCATTACTTGGGAGCAAGCAGGTATTATTGGTATGGCTGCTTTCCTGCTCATTCCTCTGCTGGATTTTATTTCTGGGTTACCTTTACAGAAGCAATGGTCCTGGTAATTCTCAGTTTGGAGGGTGCTTGAAATTTAGTAGCCTCTGAGGATCCCCTTCCCTTCACTCTGTCCAGCCTGTTTTATAAGGAAAAAAAAAAAAAGTTGTTGTCTTTGTTCTTAAGTGGCAAAAAGATGTTTTGTTTTACTGACAGAGACTTGCAGGTGATGTGGAGAAACTTTGTACTTTTAATAATGTGTTACAAAGAAAGCTTTTTCTCAAAGTGAGAGTGACATTGGAAGCATTGGAAGGAGGCTGGTAGTGGTTTTCCACACAAATCCTTTTCTTGCTTTTAAAAAACAAATTATTTGAAGCATCTGAAATATTCATGTGTAGGGAGCACTTCTGTCTTAGACACCACTTGAAAGTACTACTAAGAGATAAAAATTTTCACTTCCTTTATAAATGCTTTTAAAACTGTGAACACTGTTGTCCTTAGCACATTCAACACCTGCAGTGTATATACAAGCTATTTTTATTTCATTTTGAATTGTAGATTGTGCATCTTCCTCAACAGCTGTGTAGATCTTTGTTTTAATGCAGGGTTACATGTTAACTTGTGAAGTTGTGCCACCTATGTTCAGGAAAATGCTAATAGAATGATAGAATCATGGAATAGTTTGGGTTGGAAACGACCTTCAAAGGTCATCTAGTCCAACTCCCCTGTGATGAGCAGGTACGTCTTTAATTAGATGAGATTGCTCAGGGCCCCATCCAGCCTGGCCTTGAATGTTTCCAGGGATAGGGCATCTACCACCTCTCTGGGCAACCTGTGCAGGTGTTTTACCACCCTCATTGTAAAATATTTTTTCCTCATGTCTAGTCTGAATCTCCTCTTTTAGTTTAAAACTGTTACCCCTTGTCCTATCACAACAGGCCATACAAAAAAAGTCTGTCCTCATCTTTCTTAAAGGCCCCTTTTAGGCACTGAATAGACGCAATGAGGTCTCGCTGGAGCCTTCTCTTTCCAGGCCGAATAACCCCAACTCTCTCAGCCTGTCTTCATAGGAGAGGTCCTACATCCCTCTGATCATTTTTGTGGCCTCCCCTGGCCCGTCTCCAACAGGTCCATGTCTTTCCTGTACTAAGGGCTCCAGAGCTGGACTCAGGACTCCAGGTGGGGTCTCACCAGAGCAGAGCAGAGGGGCAGAATCACCTCCCTTGACCTGCTGGCCATGCTCGTTTTGATGCAGCCCAAGATACGATTTGCCCTCTGGGCTGCAAGCACACATTGCTGGCTCATGTCCAGCTTTTCATACACCAGTACTCCAAAGTCCTCCTCGGCAGGGCTGTTCTCAATCCCTTCATCCCCCAGCCTGTATTGATATGGGGGGTTGCCCTGACCCAGGTGCAGGACCTTGCACTTGGCCTTGTTGAACCTCATGAGGTTCACATGAGCCCACTTCTCGAGCTTGTCCAGGTCCCTCTGGATGGCATCCTGTCCCTCAGTAACGTAAACTGCACCACTCAGCTTGGTGTCATCCACAAATTTGCTAAGGGTGCACTTGATCCCACTGTCTATGTCATTGATAAAGATATTAAACAGTACTGGTCCCATTGTGGACCACCATGGGACACTACTTGTCACCACTGTGTCCATCCAGACTTTGTGCCATTGGCCACTACTCTCTGGGTGCAACCATCCAGCCAGTTCCTCATTCACCAAACAGTCCATACATCAAATCCATACCTCTCCAATTTAAAGAGAAGGGTGTTGTGGGGGACCATGTCAAAGCTTTAGAGAAGTCCAGATAGACAATATCGCTAGCCCTTTGTCCACCTATGTAGTTCCTCTTAACTAATAAACCACCAGCATGGCTTCACCAAGGGCAAGTCCTGCCTGACCAACCTGATGGCCTTCTACACTGGAGGAACTACTTTCTGATCAGTCTCTTTGTCTTCAGATATATAGTTTAAATATAACTTTTGATCATTATCATTACATAAAGTGAGTGTTTGAATCACATACAATAAATCTTATCTGTGCTCTTAGCTGAGTGTGCTACACTGGGTACTTTAAATGCTTGCAGTTAGATGTCCAGTTTACCCACAGACAGACAAAGGAGGGGTTTTTTGTCAAGAAGGGAGGCTTTGAAGTTGTCAGCGGTTGTTAATGTGTTCTGGTATTTCAGTCTTCGGGGTTTATTAGTTAAGATTACAGTTTATTAAGTGTAGTTTAGTGTAGTTAAGAGTGCACTTTGAGCAAGACAGACATTATAGCTAAAAGGGAGAGAGCATTATTCATGAGTATTTCTGTGGGATGTGGAATAACTTGTTGAGACTCAGCACTGTTCAACAACTGAGTATTACCGTTTGGACTGTTTTCATAGTGTTCATTTATGCTTCTCACTGTTCATAGCCACAGAAGAGTACACAATACCAGGACTGGGAGGACCTAGACCCCATGGTACATTTTCAGGATGCTTTATCAGGTTTCCACTACAGCACACCAGACAGAGACAAGGGAGCCTGAGTTTCTTGTTGGGCACTTCGCACAACCGCTTAGGCTGAGGCACATTAGAGGCCTTTGCTGGCTGTAACTTTCAGGTACCTTCTCATCACAGGGATGCCATAGCCACCTCATCCAGCACTTCATAGTTTCACATTATTGGGGACTTTATGAAAAGCAATGGGAGCAACATCGTGGGTAGTTAATAGGAAATTAGTTTTTCTCTGTTTTGGGAAAGTCTTTGACTGAAACTGTAAAAAACACACACGTTTTGATTTGAAAAAAAGTTATTCATGACTCAGTGTTAAATGTGGTTATGTCTGATGGGAGTAGAAAGGTCAATGTTGCAGATGAGTTATATAAACATCAATATAATCCTAATGGTTAAAGCAGTAAATGCACACTGGAAGGTCTTGTTTGTGACAGGAACCACTGAGGACAGATGATAATAAAGATTGTCATATGGGGAAATCATTAACTTTTGATACTGTCACCAAGACCAAAAGATGGTTAGAAGTGATAGTGTTCGTATTTTTGTCATGCATTTTTAGTAAGTCCAATGCCAACCCTTTTTCCCACATTTTATACTTTTTCCCAAATGTAAAGTGCCTGCAAAGAGCTAATAAAGTGTTATTCTTATGATATTCTTGGAATGAAAAAATGATTCAGTCATTGTTTTAGATATATCATTTTTCTTGGTTTTATTGAATATATACAAATACAAGTAGTGAAGGAAAATGTCACTCTTAATGTTCGAATTCCCTTGGGGAACCCAAGCAACTCTCAAGCTAGTATCCAGGCCAGAGACTTCACTTTTGGTAGTTGAGGGTTTAAATAGGACAAGTGACACATTAAATATAGTAAATTAGCATTGTTTCGTGGTGATCTTAAATGCTGAATAATATCAGCTGCATCTGCAGCTGCTTATTTGAATGGACCTAGATGGTTCACAGCTTGAATTCCTGTGTCCTGGAAAAGTTCCTGTAAAGAGAGGGCTTAGGCTTTACCATTTCCCTTGCAAGTCATGCTTTAATGGAAAATAAAATGTTTTGGGAGAACAACTGTAAGCTTCTCTCTATATGAGAAATTCTGAGTTTTAGGTCCCAGGCAGACACAAGCTCTGATGCTTTTCCTGACAAACTGAGAGATGTGGTGGTGGTGGTTAGAAACCCACCCCTGAGCGTAGCAGACTCCAGGGCACTTCTTGATGGGATTGGTGTGTATTCAGCTCAGTCAGCATACTGGTGTGTTCCACGAATCTGACAAGCTTCCCTTTCAGTCTTGATTCTGGGGTTTTATTAAGATCTAGCCTTGAATGTCTTGGCTTTAATTAAAAGATTATGCAGAGGTCCTGCATTTGTTCTACCTTTATCTCCAATTCTGTTATATAGAATCATAGAATAGTTTGGGCTGTAAGGGACCTTTAAAGGTCATCTAGTCACGCCCCTGCAGTGGACATCTTCTACTCAATCAGGTTGCTCAGAGCCCTGTCCAGCCTGGCCTTGGATGTCTCAGGGATGGGGCATCTACCACCTCTCTGGGCAACCTGTGCCAGTGTTTTACCACCCTCACTGTAAAAAATTTCTTCCTCATATTCTAGCCTGAATCTCCCGTCTTCTTGTTTAAAACCATTACCCCCTGTCCTGTCACAACAGGCCATACTAAAATGTCCTCATCTTTCTTATAGACTCCTTTCAGGTACTGATAGGCCACAATAAGGTCTCCCTGGAGCCTTCTCTTCTCCAGGCTGAGAAGCATATATATACAAAGAGAAGTAATCCACTCAAACTTATTGTTAATGTAGAGTCGGAGGTTGTTCTAACCAAATATGTGTGTTAATTATTTGATGAAAGTGTTTCTGAACACAGTCTCCTGGTGAAGCTTTTACAGCCCCTTTCACAACACTGAACAACAGCAATGATTACTTTTGTGTTAAAGTGCGTGTCTAACAAAGCCAGTGCACTAAGTATAAATCTGTCCTGGCCAGGAAAGTGAGTTGCTCACTTTCACTGGGAACCTCCTGGACTGAGCTGAACTTCCCATTATGACTAAGCACATTCTCTTTTCAATCTGTGCCTTATCTCCCTAGGAACAACTTGGCTTTTGTTCGTGTCAAATGGCAGCTGACCACCGGAATTCTGTGTATGTAGTCTCTTGTCACACAGAATCACAGAATGTTAGGGATTGGAAGGGACCTCAAAAGATCATCTACTCCAATCCCCCCACCAGAGCAGGAACACCCAGATGAGGTTACACAGGAAGGTGTCCAGGCGGGTTTTGAATGTCTCCAGAGAAGGAGACTCCACAATCTCCCTGGGCAGCCTGTTCCAGTGTTCCATCACGGTCACTGAGAAGAAGTTTCTTCTCAAATTTAAATGGAACCTCTTGTGTTCCAGTTTGAACCCATTACCCCTACTCTTATCATCAGTTGTCACCGAGAAGAGCCTGGCTCCATCCTCGTGACACTCACCCTTTATATATTTATAAACATTAATGTCCTGTGGAAAAAGGGCTTTACTTTTCCTATTGCAGTCACTAGAGCTGGAAAAAAAAAACCAAAAACCTAACTGGACCTTTTTCTTTAAGTGCAGATTTATAAAATATTAGTATTTAGTAGAAATGACTCATGAAGAGTTTACTGTTTGCTCTCATGTGACAACCTCTTCTTTCCACCTTAAGAAGTCAGAGTATCTTCAGAACTATTTATTTTGCAAGCAGCCAAAACATTCCTGTTTACACTTCCCCTGCTTCCATTTATTTTAATTTGTGTGTGTGTGTTGGGGGGAGCTGTTATGTGTGAGCAGAGGATGACAAGGTCTTTGTGTGTGTGTGTGTGCATGTGAGTATATGTGCATATATACGTGTAGTTTGGGGAACAGTACTGTGTAATTGCTAATTATCGGCCTGCAGATATTTCCTTCCAGGCATTATTCTTTTTCATGGAAGAAATTACAACAGGCACTCTAACCCTTTTTTAATCCATAGGTCTCAAAGGATTTTTGAAAAAGGAATAAATATTTGATGTATTTTTATGTCAGTAAAAGCTGCAGCAGAGGGATTATCTCTTTCTTCTCCATTAGATTGTGATTATTGTGATTCCCGCTGAACCTTTTTCTAATGTGAGCATACATCTCTTCTATTAGCCTGGAGTGTTTAAGAATGGAATACATTCCAGTTTGTGCTTTCAGGACAATGAAATCCTACTTAAAGTTGAGAAATGTTTGGGTCTGGGATACTGATGCAGTGTTTGTAGTGCTAAGAGCACCTCAGGAAGTATTAATACAGTCCAGACTTCTTTACTGCTAAAAGCTTTTTATTTAAGCCCATGTCGAAGATCTCAAATTCACAGGACTGTTCTTTTTATATATAGCAACTGTACTCAATTTTTCTCAGTTGATAGTTTGAACTCCTGTACCTGTATATATTATTGACACTCAGGCTTGAAATGTGTTGGCCAAGCTAGCAAACCTCTTTGACCAAGCCCAGAAGTGGCAACCCTGAATTAGATTGGCTTCCTTCTCAATGTCAAGGAGAAGGTGAACCAAGAAAAAAGCTCAGGCGACAAGCAGCAAGGAAACAAAGGTATTTGCAGGTGCCCAGCAGCCTTTTTGCTTCTCTCTGGAGCGAAAGGTGGCTGGAACTGCCCTAGTCTGAACTTCCAGGTAAAAAGTGAATGGGAACAGGAGAGGGGAAATGCTCATCCATTTAGGCACAAATAGGCCTAGAGGTGCCACCAGCAATCAAGATAACGCTGCCTGCATGAGTGTTTCTTTGGTATTTGAAGACCAAAAAAAAAACAAATCAAAAACCAAAAACTGTTTATGCAGTCACCTGCTGGTTGCAACTTGGGCACTCAGCCTGGGAGCTTGGGGCTGCCCAGGCGTTGTGGGATTGGGTCTTTGCTTCCAGTATCCAACCCCACACATACACCTTGAAGTCAGACTAGCCATGGAAGAGAGACCTAGATTTGTCCATAGATGCTGACTTTTGTGTGGCTGTATTTCTACATATTAATCGTTTTCAGTACTAGCCACTAGATAGCACTAGAGAATCAAGGTAACTCTCAAACAGTGTGGGATGCAAAGATTTAAAGGAACTCAAATACTCCAAAACTAACAACCACTGTATTCTGTGGTTGGTGTTCAGCTCTGATCAGCAGCCTAATGGAAACTGTTCAATCAGGAGAAAGTTATTTTAACTTCTGACGTATTTAAAAGGTCCACACTAATGTATTCCTAAGCAAAAAAAGCCATAGAAGTAGCGTGAACAGTTATCCTACTCCAGCTCTTTTTTTAATATTTTTGGTCTTTATTGAAGGCCACAAGTTTCAACAAAACATGCATTAAATCCACAATGTTTCATTCTGGCCATCACAAAATGAATGCTTTAAAATTGAAGTAAAATATGCCTCCAAAAATATTCATAGGGATATATGCTTTCCAAAATTGTGCCATCCAAATCATACCCTGAACAGAACTCATTTGCAGAGAGAGTAAAAAGTCATCTGTGCCTGTAACTTTCTGGAAGTTTACTCTATCCTTTGTAAAATTTTTTAGCATTTTTAGTTTTCCAAGGAGAATTTAAGGTAATGAAGTAATCATTACTGACCACCTCTCTGAGAAGCCGAGAAATGATGTTTTCAATCTCTGCTATGAAAAGCAATACAGTTACAACTTCTGCTTGCTTACTGTTAGCCTTTCTAGAAGCCCCATACGAAGTTTTTTTAAAGGGTTTGGGAAACGGAAAAAGGTCATAAGAGAAAGGCATGAGTTACTGCCTGCTCATGCTGTGCATTTTCATAGGTTTTGCATTTCTTTTGCATGTAAGTCCTTTTGATCTGCACATCCATAAACAGTTTTTCGGGCAGTCCTGAGGAGTATACACAGGTATGCATGGTGCTGTGCAAGGTAAGAAACTTGGTAATCTCTTCTGAAAACTGCATTCCTGAGTTTGGTTTCAAAATACTATGAAGGTGATCACAAATTCTTCTATTATTTATTAACAGACTTTGTATACCCAAATGCCTATCCTACTTTGATAACATGTCTCAAGAGCTTTTGGCAAGGACCTAAAATTTGAAGGTCTTGAACTCCTAGAGTAATGTCTTCTGAATGCTTGTCTTAAAGGACAGATTCATAACAAGCTCAGGGCATCTGGCTCTTGTGGCTTGTTCTAAAGTACATTAAACAGACTGATATCTAAATATGCAACTGTACTGCGGCTTATTTGCTATAGGAATGCTTCATTTTAGGTGTGGGGACTTCCAGGACCGCAGTCTTGGCTGTCTCTCACAGCAGTCTAGGCTGATGCATGTGCGAATTCTTTCAGCCAGGAAGCTGTTGCAGAAATGACAGCCTGTTATCAAGAGATGCATGGGCTATCTTTGAGGCTTGCTTACATGAACAGTACATCCAGAATATCGTTACCTAGCAGCTTTCCATAGAAATTCACCTTTTTCCATCGGTATGTGACAGGGGTATGTTTAAACGAGATAAGAGATTTAACAGCACTGAAAGTTGATCATCTGTTTCTACACAGTTTATATGAAGATTTTGCAGCCCTTCTTTTTCCTCCCACGCCAGTGCCTCTACTGTAGCTTCGAGGGCTAACTTTCTTGGTGATAAGAGCCAATTATGTGAACATAGAGCTGAGTAAGGTTTGTCAATCACACTCCCAGCCTGCTTTAGGCATCCTTCACTAGTGGACAGCTATTTGTAGTTGGCAGCCCAGTGAAGTGGTTGCCTGCAGGCCTGGAAGGTGAAGTGCAGATAAAGCAAGAGTAGCGACTGAAATTGTACCACAAATCCTTCCAGTCTCTTTTTGGCCTTATTTATTTATTGCACATATAAAACTACACTAAGCATGTCCAGACTACTACTATAGTTCATTCTCAAATGCAGCAGATTTTACAAAGTTTGTTCTGTGATTTGTTTTGCTCCAAGTGCCAATGGCAGGGAAACTGTTTTTCTAAGTGCTTTGAAAACAAGTTCCAGCAAAACTGATCTTTATCAGATCCTGTTTAAAAGGCTGCACATACTGAATAATGAAACAGGCCAGTTAAATTTTAATCTGGGTTACATAAAAGATTGTTCTCAAAGTGGCACATATTGACATTGTTCTCACACCCCTTCACTTGCAGCTGGCAAGTGAAAAGGCTGAGAGAGATGCAAAACCTCTCTGTGTGTGTCTGTGCGTATAAACAGCTTTTAGGTAGGTTGTGGCAGAATCACAGAAGTCTTTCTAAAGTATCTTGGCTGCTTTGGTGTTTGGTTTTTCCCTAGTGGGGTGGGGGGGCGCGCTGCCCTGCAGACTAAGAGTTATGTAATTCAATAGCTCTTTTGGAGGAAGAGTCCTTGTTTTGGGGACTCGCTGTCAATGCACTGAGGATCTTTTTTCATGTAAATTTAGAGGAGTAGTGAGGTTATGCCCAGATGCCCATGTGTGGCCTGAGCTGGGAAGATTCCTAAGTAAAGGGGAGGGGATAAAACACATACACTTGGGCAGAAGAATGCATTTAGCCTATTATATGTGGTGAAATTTAGTTGAATCACTCTAGTACAACTGTAACTGTTGTATATGTATGTGTATATGCTGTTGGATTATATTCTTTGTGAAGGACCTGCAGTTACTGCAAGAGGGGAAACAAGTGAAGATACACATGCGTAGATAAACCAGACTACCACTCCTGAGAGCTGTAGGATTGCACCAGTGCAGCCTAGGATAGATGAGAAGACAGTTCAATACTTTAGTTCTTTTGTTTGGATTTCTGATATAATAGTACTTCTTATCTGTAGTGAAACTTGAAGCAATTATTTTTCTAAGTGAGTAACCTCTGATCTTTAATATTAATTTTAAAGTATTTACAAGGTTTCTTTTCTAATTAGCTTTATTTTTAAAGGACATGGAGTTTTTGTCAGGAATTAAGAAGAGTTTCATCTGTGTTGCAAAGTCACACCCTAGGATATTTTAAGACCTAAGAATAGGTAACTTCTATAGTATACCAAACTTAGAGGTAATTTACATACCTGTGATGCTTGTTAATCTACATCAGAGACCTTTCATATTTACAGCTGTATACCTCAGATGGTAAAATGGCCTGAGACATTTGGTTCCCCCTTTGGTTTCAAATGCTGTTCTATTAGCATTGGGTATGACTTCACTTACATGCAAGACTGCTTTTTAAATCACCATTGGGAAAATTTTCCTTGATTCACTTTTTTGCCATGGGAATTAACTATTAATCAAAATCCCAGGAGCACTGCTACAGGTAAAAGTTTAGTCAAGCGAGTTGTGATGGCCAGCTGCCAGGTAAAGTGGTAAGGCCAGCTGAGAATGATGCATGTACAAGCATCAGAAGCAACAGAATACAAAACAACCTCAAGAGCTGCAAGGCCAAACTTATTGGCTGCTGAGTCTTTGGGAAGTTTCACATCCTCCTTGTAATTGTGTTCAGTCCTCAAAGACAGCTGAGGCTGTCTTTGAGGCTGTGTCTTTAATGCAGCGAACTCCCAAAATGGTGGGTAATGCAGTCTTCATCTGTGAAGAATGAAGGGAGAAAGGGTCGGAAATAGAGAAATGGCCCTCCATTTTGTCACAAAAGCTGTGCCTTTTTTTAAAGCTTGAGCTAGGCTCAAACCCTGGCCCAGGAACGCCAACCCCACAATAAAATCTTGTGGTTTGTTAACCAAAAATGATTCTCAAACCCACACTTCACACATTTTAGTAGTGATAATTAAACCAAACTTCCTCTCCATTGTGGATCTGGTCTTAAACTTGCACCAAAATTGTGTGGATAATTGTTTGGTTCAATACACTGCCCAACATTATTTAATTATGAAAATGTGCTTGGCAGGAGGGAGACAGAAGCTAAAAAAGACAGAATCCTTGTCAACAACCCATTTGGTTCCCAAAAAAGTGAGTTGAAAGTGTGTGAAAGGCAGATGGTAAAACACTGCATAAGTGGTGGTATGTGTGCTTGCAGACAACTGAGAAAGTGAGGCTCAGCAAAGGTATCTGACTGAAAACTTCAGGAACCACATGCTATGCTATCCTGTCTCAGGAAAGGTGCAAGAAAGCTTGACATTGCCTTTCTGGTGCTCTGTAATCGCTCTTCTGGTGCTTAGAGTGCACCTGAGTAAGGCATGGCTCAGAGAGGTTGAGACATTTCCTGCCTAGGTATTTCTGCTGACAACAGTCTGGGAAAATCATGCTCTGTCACTTAGGAATCAGTGAGGAGATCTGCTAAGCAATCTCCTGTTTTCCTTAAATGGCAAACTTTGTCATCCACACACCTTACAGACACACCAGAGATTCAGCTTTGTGCATTTTGATTCCTAAAGCCCAGTTAAGATTAAGCAGGGACACCACCAAAATAAAACAAGGGGAGGTATCTTTCACAAAGTGCAGTTACCCCAAACAATTCTCTTCAAGTTATACGGTGGCATTCAGATGAGAGATGAGGTGAGATGAGCTGAAAGCAAGCAGCATACAGTCTGAAAGATTGACAATGTTTAAAGCCAAGCTCAGTTCTAGAGAGAAGTAGTATTTTGTATTGTATTCTCTATTGATAGGCTCCTAAGCTAGATCATGTGGGAAAATAAATGCGAACTCCAGCTGGAAAGTATTCCCTCTCCATCTATATAATTATTATTTCCCTCCTTGCTTTTTCCAAAGACCTGTAATTACTACTTTAGCAGATAAACCCTGTAACTGGAAATGAGGCAACTATAGTAAGCAGCTGTCTTTGCATTAGTGATTAAATCAAGCAGGGCAGACCTGAATCAGATTTGTAAGGCAAAGGCATAAATTTACCTTGTAGCCAAATAAGCTAAAAGTAACGCACCCCTTACCATCTGTTCATGAAAGTTTCCAAGCAGCTGTGCTGCAAACATCCTCTGGAAGTACTGTTATGGGCAAATAATTGAGAAACTATCTGCATGCTTTAAGGAAGGGGTGTCAAACCCATTTTCACCAGGGACCACATCACCATGAGGCTGATGTGGCCCCCAGTGAAAATGAGTTTGACACCCCTGCTTTAAGGAGTGGCATCAGGGCTCCCTGGCCTCCAATGGCCCGGAGCAAGTGCCCATTTTGTATCCAAATATATGTTTTCAAACCAAAATGCAGTTGTGATGCAAATCCAGCTACACAATTCCACCTGTTAAAGGTATAAATTCATGGCCTTCAAGAATAAACTTGTTCAAATACCCCTGTGGAATATAACGAACATCCTTACGAAATACTTGTATTTATCCTGGACAAAAAGGATGTAAATTGCCAGAAAAATCTTAACATATGTTGAGGACTGTCTGCTGTTACAGGCAGCATATGTGATGGAATTCAGGAGTTTATTTCTGTTTTGATAGAGGCTTCAGATATAACCCTGAGGAAGTCATACAGTTAAATATAGACACAGCTACCAGTTCAGGTTATTCCAATGGCTTGACTTTGCTGATATCTACCTGTCACAACACTGTTTATTCCAGGAGATTTGGAGAGGCATTCCAGCAGGAGATGCAGGTAAACTGGAGAATGCATTGACAAGGTACATGTTTCCAAATAATTGAATCTGTAAGGTGGAACTGTTGTTTCTGAAGACCTGATATCCATCTTATTTATTTTTCAGTGTAGTCATTTGGGACTGATTCTCATGTGGCTCCTTCAGCTGACTGCTTTTGTGGCACAGCTTCAGCTTTAGTCTCCACCAAAATGTGTCCAGTTTGGGCAATCCACTGCATGAAGTGAATTGTTATGGTCAAAGACATACCTTAGGAGTAAGCTTCTGATCCAGACTGAAGTGCTAATGCAGGGAAATCCAGACAAAAATACGTCTGCTTGAAATAAAGTTTTTACAATACAAGTTAGTTGTTGTTAGCATCTGAGTGATGAGATTTAACTCTGTGTTTTAGTCTTGTCCTCAACATAGATGTTTCCATGCTTTACAGCCATAAAAAAATGAGTCCTTTTTATTTCCAAATGTTTTAGGAAGGAAATATTAGATAGTGTTCAAGAAACACCATTGAAATATACATCTCTACAACATATACAAGTCTGTCTCTCCAAGTTACTACTTGGCCACTGCAGTTTCACAGATCAGTCCTCAGCTTAATGTATTAAGCTACCATGATGAATCATAAACAGCATCTGAGAAGTGGTGTTCCTGGCTCTTTGCCAAAGATTAGTCACCTTCTCTTTGAATCAGAATCCAGAAAAGCTGCAGTGCTAAAGGAGGAAAAACTGGAAAATCAGCAAAGCCCAAATTTTATTTAGAGCTTTGTAGGTTTAAATCTACTCTACCCAGAAAGTCAGAGGTGGTGAAGGAATGAGCAAGAGGACTCAGGTGAAGTGAGCAGTGGTGTTCTGTCTACAGTGGGTAGAAGCAGTGCAGATGTTGATGCTGCCAAAGACTGACACTTGATGTGTTTCTCCAGGAGGGAGTGGTGCCCTGCTGGTCTCGAGCCAGAGGGTTTTCCAAGTGCTGCGCTCCAGCTTGGCCCTGCCACAGGCTGGGCTTCACATCCTGCTCAGACAATGGGCTTTGCACTTAGGCCAAGGGCAGCATTTCACAGACTGTAACTGCAGATACATGGTAAAAGGGCTAGTGAGCTCTACCTGATCAATGCAAATTTTGGCTTTTTTACCCTTCCCTTCTTTCCTGAGCTTTTCAACAGCTGCTGAGCATGGCAGTGGTAGTTTTTCAAGGACTGTTAGCTCTGTGTGTCATTTTGTCCTGATTAACTGTGAAGATATTACTGAGACACTGCTGGAGCAGTTTAAGAAAGATCTAGTGAAGTGGAACAATCTTCACTAGATTGCTGCCTTTGTGATCAGTATCTTCTGATGTTGCATCTTATGTGTCATTCATTTAATGGAGACATCATAGGAAGAGACTTTATTTTTTCTCTCTGCTGTTTCTCTGTGAGTGGTCACAAAGTCACAGGTTACTCTTTCTGTTTTCACTTCAGTATTTCCAAGGTAGTAAGATATGAATCCTGAAAAAGGTTTTTGGGTCAGAGGTATGAGAGATATATAAATATAGATATTATAAATGTACACTATACATTATTATATAATATATACCATATATTTAGCCTACGTAAAGTATATAAACAGTATATATTCTACCACGTATATTTAGTGTACATATAGAGTATGTATCAATCAATGTATACTATATAATAGTGTATATATCTGCTATATCTATACATAAAAGCACATGTAGTGTAAATGCATACTATTTTATGTCTGTATGTGTATACACACTGTTTTAGTTGTATTGAGCCTCATCTGATTGCTTTTGCATGCAATATTTAGAAACATGAAGCCATATAAAGCAGAGTGCAATGTGTTGTTATAAACTCTCTTGAGCACAAAATGGGTAAGTTAGCTCTCACAATGCTTTAAAATCAAGTATTCCTCACACACTTTCTTATTACAAGCCTTCAAACGATTTCTTCCAACTCCAAGTACCTTCAAAGTGTTTGCTTTCATGAGCTATCTTAGTAGTTTTCTTTTCACTATCATAGGGACTTATTTGTGTGTTATTAAAGCTATTCCCCATCTTGTCTTATTGCACAAGTGTTATATACCCTACTCCATGCAAGTCTTGGTGTTTTAACACACTGTGATAACTCAAAAATTATAATGATTATTTAAACCCTAGAATCTATATTATATATTCTTTTTGCTTTTGGGGGACTGAAAGGACCACATAATAGCCTCTGCTTGCCAGATACAATGTGTGGGCCCGTTGCTTCTGTTCAAAAGGTGGTGCAGGTCTGATTGGAGAAATAGGACCACTGCAGCCTGTGAGCTGGTGCATGTTTGTCATCAGCAGTATTATTTTTTGGTGTCAGCAGAGATCTCATCCCGTGGTTCTCCACATCGCATGGCACAGTGGAGCAAAGGCAGGTCAGATGCCAGCAAGACACTGACTACACAGGGCTCAATCAGGCACACCATGGCAGTGGAGAAGCAGCGTGCAGTGTGTCATGTCACCTTGCAGGACAGCTTGTCCAGAAGGGAATTGAGAACAGAGCCATTTGACTTCAAAAAGCACCATGCAGTGATTGCTGGCATTCTGGAAATGGCTGGTGACCTGTGAGTAGAGTTAAAAAGAAAGCTGAGCTTGGTTACAGATGAACTTAACCCCAAGACTCCACTCTCCATTCCCCCTCAAAGACAAGAGTGACAGAAGAACACATACCAAGGACAAGGGAGAACTTAGCATTTTTTGTCCTTGATGTGCAGGAAGATGTCAAAAGAAGCAGACCCTTTCCACATGGCAGTGACTACTAGAGAATACAGATGATCAAATTAGTGCAGCCAAAGTGACCAGGAAAAGCTCCAAAACTATCTAAGCTGTAGAAACTGTCACAGTATAATGTTTCCCTGAGACATTTGTCGGAGATATATAGGTAGTGTTATAGTATTTTTAAAAAGGGATTTTATTTAAAATGGCACTTTCTTAAGTTAGAAGAGCTCTGGCTCACAGGAGTCTAAATACTTTGTTATCTGTAAGACCACTGAGATTACAAACAGTGTCTACAAAAATATAGGAAAAATCAAACACCCACAAATAGACCACTTACAAACAGCTTTCACATTAATTAGCCACCCACACTAGTTAGCTGAATTACTTTCATAGATCTTATCCCCCACCTCACCCTTCACCCCATTTAGACTATGAACCTCAGTCCTTCCATGATCCAAAATCTTGACTATTTTCCTTAGGACAGGCATGTAATTCTTTTCATTCAGGAACATGTTCATTTCCAGCACAGTAAGGGAAAGGGCTTGACCCAAATCTGTTTAGCAATGGCACCTCTGGAGCACTTACCAGAGGAGATACCAGCTCACACCTGCCTTAATGACAAAGGATACGATGTCCTACTCTGTGCTGAAACTTTCTTTGGGCTGGCACTTTGTAGAGTGTTGTACTGCTTGTGTGGCTTTCTAAGTGCATCACTTAATGTAAAAGAGGGAATTATGACACTATATAAGTTGTTTAGCGAATTTATACTATATGAACTATTGTAAGATGTTCAGTGGAGGAACGGAATGCAGTTCTCCCCACTTAATAGGAAATTAATTGGAAACTAATAGGAAATTAATACTAAATTTACAGTAAATAGGATGGGAAAGAATGTAACACTAGAGTCAATGTGGTTCAAAAAAAGCATTCAAGTGGGAGAATATAAAAGTTTGTAACAACATACTGGATATAATAAAGAGTTGGCCACGGAAATTGTATTTAGTCTTGAAAATATCACCACATGAGAAATGTCAAAATATTCAAGGAAACGTGAAACATGATTTAAAAATGCGGGTCCTCAAAGACTTGGTTTATCTGGGGTCCTCAAAGACTTTGTGACAACTGCGGACAAATTGAGATGAGATTTGATTTTGATATGGCTGGCATAGAAAACGGAACACAGATATAGGCTAAAAATTCCATTGTAGCTGTTCTTGAGCTTGAGTCCCATGGCCTTATGCTTCGAGTAAACACACAAATATGAGCGGTGGTGCTAGCTCTAATTTTTCTTTTATTTGGGAATTCGTAATATGTTACTCTCTACCAATGAAGCCCAACTGTCAGCCCAAGGGGCAGCTCCAGTTTGTCAGGACCTCAGGGTTTGAAAGGAGGTAGTGAGAAAAGACCATCAGCACAACATCCAAACATATCAGTGAAACATTTCTTTCTGTTGGCTCATAGCCCCAGGCTTAATCTGGGATTGTCCATGCAGCCTGTAAAGATGCCCCAAACTGAGCAAGGGCCTTCTGAAAGACCGAAAAAACCCCTTGGTCCAGGTCCTTCAGTTCGAGATATGCAACAGTACCTATTGCTCTGCACACACTGGAACAAGAAGGCCCAAGCTCAGCAGAATAAATCCTGACCACACTGAACCTGATTGCAACAGTCTGGCTCATTTTAAGAGATGCAGTATTTCACCTGGGAAATCTATTGCTTAGTCTCCGAAACAGCAGGATCTCAGCAAGAGGAAAATAAAACCTCCTCAGCTGAGACACTCCAAAGAAATAGAAAGTTGTGGCAGAATTGTTTCCATATCTGCCCTGAAGATGCAATATGTAGAGCTGGGTAAGCAGCAGTCCTCAGATAAGGTGCATTTACAATTGCAATCTGATGGTGATTTGATTATGGTTCCTGAGAACAGTAATGATCTTTTTAATGCAGTATCTGCGATGGGTTAATAATTGAAACTCAGAGCCGCTGTTGCAAGGACATGGTTTTCAGCAGTTAATCCAGATCTTTGGCTGCTAACTGAATCTTAACTAGTGGGCTTGATTAACTGTGCCCTGGTATCTCTTCTGTTAAAAGGGCAGTAATTACACACTCCAGGAAAAAGAGAAAAGACAAGTCAGTGGCACAGACCGGGATAGGCCCATGGTATTTTGTTTCAACTAAAGAACAAAAAGCAACTCTTTAAAATTGGCTCCTGAAAGAAAGATGCACTTTTGTTGTTCAGGATGGAATTATGGATATGCCTATTGCAGAGAAATAGAATAATCAATGGGATTGTATAATGGATTTCTCTATTAGTTTCTGCATGAAGAAGTCTTAATTGCTGCTAAAATAATAGGTCATTTGTGTCCAGTGCTGTAAAGATGATGAGTTTTTTCTATCCAATAAGTTATTTCATGCAGGAGGGAATCTTACAGACCATGTATAAAAATATCATGATCTCTGACCTTGTTTGTTAGCAGTTATATAACTTCTCTCAGGTAATTATTTTGCTGCATTGATGAAAAACTATTGAGCTGTTATTTAATGCTTAGCTACTGCAATGTGCTTTTGAAAAAGAGGTCATAAAATTATTTTCTCTCTCTCACTCTCATAAAATTGAGCACAACTTTTTGTTATGAGCCTGTTCTCCTTTCTTAACTGAAGGTCTTAGTGCTTTGGAAATTTCTAGCATGAGCCCAAACTAAAGAAATCTTCTTCCTCTGAATCATGGAAAAATATACTTGCCTGCAGAAAATCACGATAAAAAGGTACAGGTGAAACTGAACTGCTTAAAAAGAAATGTGCAGTGCTATTTAAGATTCTTTATATGAGACATCACCCCTGGGGTGAAAGAGACAATTCAGTCCAAGAAAATTCATTTTCTGGGTTTTGTCCAAGAAGGCTGTGCTGTGCCTTCCACTTAAGAATCTGAAAGTCTTGTGAAAAGAGAACTGTTGATGCTTTCTACTCTTTTCCTTACAGGCAGAAATCTTCCTGAAAGTTGCCTTGTGAGTGCATCTGTCTGTTTCTAACTGTATTTCAGAGCAGCATCACTGGCAGGGAAAGGAAACAGGGCCTCTGATTTCACAGGCACGCTGCACATGCACTCAGTCTGGTGGTTTCAGCGTGCAGGATTTGAATCTGTGTTTGTGCAAATCTTCCTAGTTAATACCAAACCAGCACAGGGACCATTAGCAAAAAACCAGCAGCTCCCACCTGGGATCATATTGAGTGGTGAGGCCATTTTCAACATGACACCAGTTTTAGACCGCTGTCTCTGCTCGACCTGCTTTCCTTGCATAGATTTAGGGACAGAGTAATTTTTGGGGTCTGATTTCCCATTTATTTCAAGGTTAAGAAGATGCCTAAATAAAGTCCTGAGGCTCTGGAAATTTGTCTCCAATTCATGGAAGCACTTTAGTTTCACTGAACTCTTTGTGCATTTAGGTTTACACTGGCATGGCTTGTTGGGTTTGTTGCTCTTAAATCACCTTTAGCAGGTGATTGATCTTCTTCTCTCCTCTCAGCTTATTTAAGTTTCTTGTGAGTCTTGTTATAGTACCCAACACAAAATGCATGAAAAAGGACAATGTGGGCATTAAAAAAAAGAGAAAATCAGGAAGTTGAGAGGGTCAAATGAGTTAGTAGAAAGAAACTACAGCCACACCTACTTCAAATCATTTTGACCGTGTATTGTTCCTACAGATCTGAACTCTTGGCTGTCTTGGTTGCCAGGTAAAGTAAACAATAACATTATATTATACAAAAAAACCTTCTGCATTTTATATGGGGGTGTTCATTTTGCAGTTCCTAAAACCTGACTTCCAGCCCTGGGATCACTCTCCATCTCAGCAAGAAATTATGTGGTCCAGCCTGGTTTCTGCCACTTCATATTGGTTCATGTTGGGTGAGAATTAAGGGGCAGGCTGTCAGGGGTGATACTGTTGTGGGTGTCTATTGCAGGCCACCAGATCAGGGTGAGGATGTTGATGAGGCCTTCAACGGGCAGCTGAGAGCAGCCTCACATTCACAGGCCCTGGTTGTCGTGGGAAATTTTCACTACCCTGATGTTTGCTGGAAGGACTACTCAGCCAGCCAGCCACAGTCCAGGAGGTTCCTCCAGTGCATTGACAACAACTTTCTGATGCAAATGGTGGAGGAGCCGACTAGGAGAGGTGCACTGCTGGATCTCATCCTCACTAATAAGGAGGGTCTGGTTGAAGCAGTAAAGGTGGAGGGCTGCCTTGGTTGCAGTGACCATGAGATGGTGGAGCTCAGGATCTCATGTGGCAGGAACAGAATAGCAAGCAGAATTGCAACCCTGGAGTTCAGCAGGGCCAACTTTGGCCTTTTCAAACAATTGCTGGGGGAAATCCCATGGGCAAGGCTGCTTGAAGGTAAAGGGGCCCAAGACAGATGGTTAGCATTCAGGGATTGCTTCTACCAAGCTCAAGATCAGAGCATCTCAACACGTAGGAAGTCAAGGAAGGGAGCCAGGAGACCTGCCTGGTTAAACAGGGAACTGCTGGGTAAGCTCAAGTGGAAGAGCAGAGTTTACAGATCATGGAAGGAGGGGCTTGCCACTTGGGAAGAATATAAGGCTGTTGTCAGAGGATGTAGGGAGGCAACTAGGAAAGCTAAGGCCTCCTTAGAATTAAACCTTGCGAGAGGGGTCAAGGACAACAGAAAGAGCTTTTTCAAATACATGGCAGATAAAACCAACACCAGAGGCAATGCAGGCCCACTGAGGAATGAGGTGGGTGCCCTGGTGACAGAAGATACAGAGAAGGCAGAGTTACTGAATGCCTTCTTTGTCTCTGTCTACTCTGCCGGAGGCTGTCCTGAGGAGCCCCGTACCCCTGAGGCCCCAGAGGAAGGCAGGACAATGGATGAGTTTGCCTTGGTTGATGAGGACTGGGTTAGGGAGCAATTAAGCAATCTGGACATCCATAAATCCATGGGTCCAGATGGGATGCACCCGCGGGTGCTGAGGGAGCTGGCTGAAGTCATTGCTGGACCACTCTCTATGATCTTTGCCAAGTCTTGGGAAACGGGAGAGGTGCCTGAGGACTGGAGGAAAGCAAATGTCACTCCGGTCTTTAAAAAGGGCAAGAAGGAGGACCCGGGTAACTATATACTGGTCAGCCTCACCTCCATCCCTGGGAAGGTGATGGAACACCTTATCCTTGGTGCCATCTTAAGGCATATCAAGGATAAGAGGGTCATTAGAGGCAGTCAGCATGGCTTCACCAAGGGGAAGACAGGCTTGACCAACCTCATAGCCTTTTATGAAGACATAACGAGGTGGATTGATGATGGCAGAGCGGTGGATGTGGTCTACCTTGACTTCAGCAAAGCATTTGACACAGTCTCCCACAGCATCCTCACAGCTAAACTGAGGAAGTGTGGACTGGACGATCGTGTAGTGAGGTGGGCTGCAAACTGGCTGAAGGAAAGAAGCCAGAGAGTCATGGTCAATGGGGCGGAGTCTGGTTGGAGGCCTGTATCTAGTGGAGTGCCTCAAGGGTCGGTACTGGGACCAATACTATTCAATATATTCATCAACGACTTGGATGAGGGAATTGAGTGTACTGTCAGCAAGTTTGCTGATGACACCAAGCTGGGAGGAGTGGCTGACACGCCAGAAGGCTGTGCTGCCATCCAATGAGATCTGGACAGGCTGGAGAGTTGGGCAGGGAAAAATTTAATGAAATATAACAAGGGAAAATGTAGAGTCTTACATCTGGGCAGGAACAACCCCAGGTTCCAGTATAGGTTGGGGAATGACCTGTTGGTGAGCAGTGTAGGGGAAAGGGACCTGGGGGTCCTGGTGGACAGCAGGATGACCATGAGCCAGCACTGTGCCCTTGTGGCCAAGAATGCCAATGGCATCCTGGGGTGTATTAGAAGGGGGGGTGGTTAGTAGGTCGAGAGAGGTTCTCCTTCCCCTCTACCCTGCCCTGGTGAGACCTCATCTGGAATATTGTGTCCAGTTCTGGGCCCCTCAGTTCAAGAAGGACAGGGAACTGCTGGAGAGAGTCCAGCGCAGGGCCACAAAGATGGTGAAAGGAGTGGAGCATCTCCCTTATGAGGAAAGGCTGAAGGAGTTGGGTCTCTTTGTCTTGGAGAAGAGGAGACTGAGGGGTGACCTCATTAATGTTTATAAAGATGTAAAGGGTGGGTGTCACGAGGATGGAGCCAGGCTCTTCTCGGTGACAACCAGTGATAGGACAAGGGGTAATGGGTTCAAGCTGGAACACAGGAGGTTCCACTTAAATTTGAGAAGAAACTTCTTCTCAGTGAGGGTAACAGAACACTGGAATGGGCTGCCCAGGGAGGTTGTGGAATCTCCTTCTCTGGAGACATTCAAAACCCGCCTGAACGTTTTCCTTTGTAGCCTCACCTAGGTGTTCCTGCTCTGGCAGGGGGATTGGACTAGATGATCTTTTGAGGTCCCTTCCAATCCCTAACATTCTGTGATTCTTTGATTCTGTGATATTCTCTTGACAAGGGATTCTCCTGTTGCTCCCAAGTCTTTGACTTCCCTTGAGCTAGTGAAGAAAACCGAAGATATGATTTCTGGAAAAGAACATCTGGACATAACTTCAATGACACTCGTAAGAAAAGTGTGCTGAATTCTGGGGATAGATGCCTGCTCTGGATGAGGATCCCTGGCTCACAGTCTTCCTCTACATTAATATGGGATCCCTGGTAGACAAAGACACAGTTCTGATCCCACTCAGCTGCACAACCCTGTCTCAGAGAAGTGAAAGTACTAAGAGGATGCAAGGACAAGCACAAAGTCTGCAGAGATATAAGGATGATAAGATTACAGATAGAGGGATGGTGGTTGAAACAGGATCATCAGGTGTGCAAGGATTCAAGAGGTAGTACATGTAAATTAGAAGTGAAAAGTCTGAAGAAAGCAAGCAGAGAGCTTAATCTAAGGACTGTCTGGAGTCACCTAGTCGCCAGTGTGAGGCCTGTGGATGGAGCTGGTGGCAGAGCGCAGCTCAGCAGCACTGAGAATCTGGCCTGGGGAACTCCAGGCACTGGCTCTTCTCCCCCAGTTCACTGATGCTTGCCTCATCAGCAAAGGATGTTTGAGTGCCTTATGAGGGTGACAAGAACACTTGAATCCTACTTCTCTTGTGTGAGTCAACTGAGAAACAGCTGTTTCATATTTTCAGTTGCATTTGTCTTGTCTACAGTCTTTTCCTATGGCTAAGGGTGCCCAGTGGGACTTACCCAGAATAAGGTGTAGTTTTTTGTTTTGTTTTGTTATTTGTTTGTTTATTTACTCGCTTGTTTGTTTTTTGTTAGGAATCATTATTTATTTGCAAAATTTTGCTGGACTTGAATGCACTGAATGTCTGAACTGAGTGACTGCTGAAAACACTTTGCTTGAAGCAAGCTCGTAATACATGACTCCAGGGTGGAAGTGACAGCAGACATACTGGGTCAACAAAAATACATTGGGGAGATGTTATCTCTGACTGTGTTAACAGCTAGACTTGTGTAATGAGTCAAGTGGCAATAACTGCCATTTTTCCTTAAAAATTGCTCTATGGAAATGGGCTCCTCCCTGTTGTTGTTTGCTTGTCTGTTTGTTTGTTTGTTTTCATTTTTTCCCCCCCTCTCTTTTTGTCACATAGTTCTTCAGATTTCTCTCATTCTTGTTAGTACTTTAGCAATTATCAGCTAAGCCTTCCCCAGCTTTATGTGCTTATACAGCTGGTGTGACTTCAGCAGTCTCTCATGATATTTTTGAAACTTGTTGATTAACAGCTATAAATAACAACTTTTCATGCTGGCCATTTTTTTCCCGTCACTTAATTTATAACAGTTTTCTAATGATGGGTTTCTGTCACCTGTGAGGAACATACTGCATTTGTACAGACTCAGGAGTTCCGATCGCTGCACCAAGAAAGGTTTCATGCTTGGATTTAAAAGGTAGGGAGTCATAGATCAATTCTGGTAGAGTGCTTCTTGGAATTCAGCATTACCTGTTCATAATGCTGTATGTTGAACCTTTTATCTTTCATTCTTTCAGGCTGAAAAAGAAGATGAAAACAAGAGCTATTGGTCTTGGATTTAGATTCTGGAAGTTAAAGAGCAACTCAGACAGGTTGCTGTTAATTTGGAGCCATAGTCCATTAGCGTAGATGTTCAGCTCCAGATCTTTCAATCTAACTTGAATGGCCTGGCCATTCTGAGAAGTTGTTTCCCACCACTGTGTGAAAACAGAATACCAGTTGACATGATATATCACCAAATCCAGTTCCAATGATGGCCGTGACTCAGATCATATTGCACTCAGTGGCATGTTTAGGCTTTCAAAGCACGACCTCTGTAACTAATAGGCGGCAGACGAGTACTTCTCAGAAAGTTCCCCACCAGGTCCTCACATATATGCAGCTTTTCTTTCCCAGAAAATGGGGAGGTATTTAGCATTAAAGCACTGCTGAAATTCTCAACAGTGATTACTATTAGGTAACTATTGCAACAACACTGCTTTTCTTCAATGCTTGTGGCATTGCCCTACAGTGTGCATTATGCAATGTTTTTTCATACTATCGTAGTAGGGTAATTGTGCTGAATGTTCACTTTAGTGTAGGCTGCATACATTTTTCAAGCAATCAACATGGTCTCCTTTTGTATTTGTATTATTGTGCTCTCTACATAGCCTGTTTCAAAATTCTGTTACCTGGTCTCCCTTTTTCCTTTCCTGTCAACAACATGGATCATTTGTAGAACCAATAGTAAATTTTCCCCAACCTTCAAAGGAAGGTGCTGATCTCTTGTCCCTGGTATCCAGTGATAGGATGTGGGAAAAGGTCCAAAGCAGCACCAAGGGAGGTTTAGACTGGACATTAGGAAGCATTTTTTTTTACTGAGAGGTTGATCAAATACTGGAGCAGGCTTCCTAGAAAGGTGATCAATGCCCCAATCCTGGCAGTGTTTGAAAAATGCCCTTAACTTTCTTTAACTTTTGGTCAGCCCTGAACTGGTCAGGCAGCTGGACTAGATTATCATGGTAGGTCCCTTCCAACAGAAATATTCTATTCTACTCCTCTTTTCTCTTCTCTTCTCTTCTCTTCTCTTCTCTTCTCTCTTCTCTTCTCTTCTCTTCTCTTCTCTTCTCTTCTCTTCTCTTCTCTTCTCTTCTCTTCTCTTCTCTTCTCTTCTCTTCTCTTCTCTTCTCTCCTCTCCTCTCCTCTCCTCTCCTCTCCTCTCCTCTCCTCTCCTCTCCTCTCCTCTCCTCTCCTCTCCTCTCCTCTCCTCTCCTCTCCTCTCCTCTCCTCTCCTCTCCTCTCCTCTCCTCTCCTCTCCTCTCCTCTCCTCTCCTCTCCTCTCCTCTCCTCTCCTACTCTACTCTATTCTATTCTATTCTACTCTATTCTATTCTAAATTCTATTCCAGTCCAGTCCAGTCCTGTCCAAATGGTGATACCTGCATGTGAATGTGCACATGCTATACAAGGAGAGTACTGTTCTTCTTCTATGAACTGAATTTATTTCCTGAAGGTACTGCAACTGATGAATTTTGAAAGGAAGGTTTGTTAAGTAAGTGCCAAAGCCAACAAAGACAAAAAGTCATCTTTCATATGAAACAAGCACTTTTTAAAAATCAAGCATGTAACTGATGGCCGTTGTACTTTAGCTTGAGGCCATCATATAAACTATATTTGACAAATTAGTTATGGAAGGTTATGCACACCTGTTTGTATCAGTGCTATGAAATATTCATTTCAATGTAGCTTCTGTTTGACTGAACACAATATCCTCTTCTCAAAGTTATTTCAGGGTCTTCCTTGTGTCTAGGCATGCTAATAATGGTCTGTTATCTTGGTTTACAACTAATTGAGGCAAATATAAAATGTTATGGTATGGTATGTTATAGGTTATGTTGTGTTATGTGAGTTACGTTACTTATGTAATGTAATGTGATGTAATGTAATGTGATGTGATGTAGTGTAATGTGATGTTATGTTATGTTACGTTATGTGTTATGTTATGTTGTTAATCCTCCCTTTAAAACAATGCCAATGATCTTTATTGAGAGCTTCAGCTAAACTTTCAGAAAATTCAGGTGACATTGATTTGTTATTCTACATCAGTTACCTTTCATGCTGAGGTTACAGACAGAACACCATTGATTTATTTAAAACGAAGTTGCAATGCATGATTCAGTTCTGTTCACTTGTTTTTTTAAATTTGTCTGGAATATCTTCAGCTGAACCCTGAGTTGAACTGTCAGAAATTTGTTAAAATATAAAAATAGCAGTGACCAAGGTTGAATTGAAATACAACACCTGTGATAAAAAAGCTGGTAGAGTGTATTACAGCACAGATGTAAACAAATAAATATTCCTAAATATAAATTCCTGTAGCTACATTGACTAGACAATCTCCCCCAACATGTCCCAGGAATTCCTTTATATTTTAATTTACCTATACTCCTACAAAGAATCTTAAAAATCTGGAGTTGTAAATACACTAACAAATTAGAAACAACAACAATTTATTGTAAATTCATCATAGAAACCTGTCACTGCAGATTAGTCAGGAAGAATTTGAGCTGTGCCACTTTCATCTCATCTATTTGCTGGACATTTCTCTTATACTCCCTATTGCTTAGCAGGTCCAGTAAGATACCTGCATATTGAAATAAGTCTTCCCTCCACCCTGCCCCATCCACCCCATAAAACAAAACGATACCACAATGAAAATGTTTGGGTGGACAAAGTCTGGAGTTTGCAGTTTAACACATTAATCTGTGTTCTGGGCTGTGCTGTTGAGAAAACGACACTCAAGACTCCGGATTCAGGGTGGTGTTTTTCCTTATTAGGTCAAATAAGGCAGTGACTCAGTTCAGAATATGCAGTAATTCTGTGAGGCTTTGTACTGTGGCAGAAAAATATGCCAGGCATGGCCATAGGTGCTTGGAATATTTCTTAACATGCAGCATTTTTTAGCACAGTTTAGGGTCCCTGTGTGTTGCCCACAACATTTGGGAGCCAGAGCCAAAGCTCAAGGCACAAGAGAAACTAAGTTCAAACTGAACTGATAAGAACTTATTTGTTATCCTTCTTTTTGTTTCACACCGATGATTTGAGCAAATGTGATACTAGAATTCAGGACTCAGATCCAAAGAGATCTTCTCAGGAAAGAGAGTTCAGTTTCTTCCCAATGCTGATGTAGAACATACTGCTTCCTTGCCCTTCCCTGTTGTTTGTCTTGCTGCTAATCTGGTGCCTGAAGGATTTTTTTATGTTCCCCTCACTACGAATGGCCTAAGAGATGTTTTTTCTGGCCTTTCTTGTTACTTGGAAAACTGTCCAAATATGATACACCACAGTGTTTTCTTCCTGATCCTGCAGCTGGCCTGAAAAACCAGTAGCAGTAAACAGTGAACATACTTAGCTTTGAATTTTACTGATAACTACCAGGTGATATTAATTCTGGCATGCTACAAATGTTTTTCTTTCCTACTGTGAGAGTAATTCATTAGGAAACTGTGAAAAGCTTGAACCTTCTTGCCTTGAACAGGAATTGTGTTTAACCCGAAGTATTTTAAATCATTTTTGTCCTCAGTTTCTAAGTCACGACCCGACTCATGATTACTGAATAAAATTGATACGAATTACCAGACTGCACCATGATACAAACCATGGCATGCCTGTTCATTTCACATGGTAGTCCAACCAAATATCCTCTCCAGTATTACTGTATCAATAAGATGACATTGTTATCAGTGACGATGCTCTGTGGTTTATCACTCCCTGGTAACAGTGAATCGATGCTGGCTGGAGAAATGCAAGCATCTCCAAGGTTTAGGAGACGTTAGCAGACGCTAAATTTTGGTAAGAAACAGAAGGAATAAGATAAATACTATAACACTTACATTGTGTTTGTCCCATATCTGATGATGTTACCCTCCAAAACTGAAAATCTCTGACAGAATGCTAGTTAACTGTGCTCATATGATATGTTCAGGCCTAATAACTTAGGTGGGATAAAGTGCATTTAAAACTAGAAAGAAAAGAATCTCACTTGATTCTGCAGGTATAAAAATGTTCTGGGTTCTCACTGTTACGACACATGACGTATAAAATGAAGCTTTCTTCAGTGTGAGGAAAGAGCCAAACTGTTGCATAAAGTTAACTAGCAGGGACCATGGTGCTTATTTGTTTCTAGGGCTTGTAAAAACTGTACCTACACATAGGCACAGTTGACCAGCAATGACTGGCTTTTGTATTCTAACTGTTCAATATGGATTCAGTACATCTTTGGTTTGAGAAAGGTGCCAAACATTTGCAAGATAGTGAAGGTGAGTTACAAAATAGCAGGTATGGAACACCCTGCTAACACTACCTAATACGGAGTGATAATTTTGGTTTTTCTAATTTGTTTCTTATTTGCCTGCCAGCTGTCTAGCTATTGCTTCCTCAGTGTGTTTATCTGGGCAAATCCAGACTGGGGTTTCCATGGTACTGTCATGTAAGGACCTAATCCAGTACATCTTATATGAGTGAGTAATGCTTATCTGTATTAATGGTGCTGCTGGCAACACTGATATCACTCATGTGAACAAATCTCGAAAGAACAGATCCAGCCTTATTCTGTTAAAAACAGAGATGTAGGTAAAAACTCACCCGGAGAGCAGATTTGCCACCTACTGTAAACTGTGAGGTGGTACGAGGAGAGAGAAACAGTGTCAGTGCCCTGTCACTAGCTAGCAGTTCTCAAAACTTGTTATGATCATCTGTTCTCTTCACCTTGAAGATGGATATTCTTTTGCCTTAGACCATTTTCCTGGAAGGCGCTCAATAAATGTCACTAGATGCAAGTGACAACTCTATGATAAGGGCAGTAATGTGATACCAAATCATCAGCAGAGGAACTCTCCCTTTTGGCTCTACCAAAAGACTTCGTAGTCCAAGGTTTGGCAGTATTCGACCTTCTTTTCTCTCTCCAGCCAGCATCCATCCACCTACTTTAGATGTGATGTGTTTATCTGAAGCAGATGAATAGTTTCCCCTTTGGGGAGAGGACCGGAGGCCTGGCTTGTCCAGATTACTACTTCTTATTCGGAAGATTTGCTATATTTCCTAGTATCTGGGATCACTGACTGGGAAAGGACATGCATGAAAGCAGACCTTGATGAGGAACCTGCATGACTTGTTCTTGGCAGCCTGCGTGTGAACTCACCATCCAGCCAGTGGCTCTCAGTGAGACACTCCCCAAAGTCTCCCGAAGAGTGAGGACACAGCTTCCACACTTCTCACCAGGACTTTCTGCAGGCATCTGGCTTTCTCTATCCCAGACTCCTGAGACAATGACACGGTCCCTTGGGCATCTGTTTTAAAGCACAAAAGCCTTTGTCTAGGAGCTTACAAAAGAATGCAGAAATCTTTGAGCCAAGAGCTGAGATCACCATGTGTATTCAAAATGACAACAGAAAATGGCTGTCTCTAGGGGCAATCGTGACTTAAAAATACTCTTGAGTAGCGTAGTGTGGGAATTAGCTGGAATCAGCTTTTGGCTGCAAATGTGTAGCAGCCTCTAAGTGTCTTAATGCTTGGGCACTGTTCTATTAATATGGATTTTAGGCAGCTACTAACTAGTCACACACACAGGAACAAAGTAGTCAGGCTGTGAAAGCTTGCCCCATTTTGATAGAGTGTCTACCAGAACTTTTACTCTGCTCTAGACTTGATGGTCAGTCAAAACAAAATTTGTTAACCCCTTCTTCCTAGAGTTTTATGAAACAATGATGACTTGATTCATATGCTTAGTCCCTGCTTGTATGTACTAATGCTTCTCTGCTCCTCTTTAATTTAAACTACCATTGGCATTTCTAGGAGTTTGTCTGTGAGAATGCTAGAAACTTTTGGCGCATGGATGCATAAGAATACTTTGACAAATTGGAGTTAGGCATCCAAACATTAAGTAAATTATTAAATATACAACAAGTTGTAGTTGTCAGGCCATTAATCTGAGTCTCTAAAAGGTATTAGAATGGGAGATGACAGAACTAAAAGCTTTTGCAACATAGCTCCTTTCAGTCACCACAGAGAAAACAGAGCCATAAATAAGTCAGAATAAGAAAACGTATTTTTGAGTATGTAATGTTTTGGACCAATAGTGTTATCCAGTTACTACCAATTAAAAAATACTACCAATAGAAAAAAATAATGTGAGGAAAGAAAAGGCCAAATAAGCCCACAGATTTTTAAACTCAAAGCAGATGTTGGGAAGAATATGCAAATGAAAGGGGACAATTTTTCTCAAGCAGAAAATAAATAATGGGAAAGCAGCATTTTCTGTGATACCCTCACACATCTTCGGACAGAAAACAAATTATTCATTTAGACTACACAGACCAATTAAGGACAATGAAAGACTCCATATGTTTTTGTCATCTTCTTAACTTAGAGTGTATGATGAAGGGGCATGTTTATGTGTGAAATATACACATGGGACCTGCAAAGCTACCTGCATGTTAGGGCAGATGCAAGTTTTGAGTGGAAAACTCATTAATTTTTTCAATACAGCTGCTTCTGAACATGGTTACAATAGCTTAACATTGCTTAAAAATGAGATTGGACAGGCCTTTTACTGCTCTGAGCTATTTCATTCCACTGTTATCTCTAACTCTACTGTATGTTTTCCTCCTGCCTTTCCTATTAATATTTATGTGGAGTATGAGTCCAGGAAACACTTGTATCTTGGTGATCCAAGGCTATTTAGGTATCCTTATATTAAAAAAAAATATTAGATACTCATCTGAAAATATTCTTAAGGTGATACATATATCTATATCTATATCTACATATCTGTAGATAGACAAACACACCATGTGCATCAGACAGTGCAGTGTGGTGGGTCATTTCAATACAACTTAAAATGCTTGTAAGTCTAGGGTAGGTCCAAAAGTAATTCCATGGAAATGAATGCAGAAAATCTAGATTTCTGATGTGACGGCTCAAATGCAAGAGATTTTCCTGCAAATTACATTGCAGCAGCAGTTGGGTTTTGATCTTAATAAATCTTTTGACTAATTCTGATTTGATAATTTTATACAAAACCTCAAAAAAACAGTGAAGGTTGGCAAGAGGTACTGCAGGAAGATTTACCAGCTTTCATTAAATAAGTAAGGCTTGGTGGAAAAAGGAAGCATTTTTCAGAATAGGTTGTGCTCAGGAAAAAGACTGTTGAGATACAGAAAGGAAGAGCTTATATGGATTGAACCAAAAAATGATAGTGTCTTAAGAACAGTGATACATGGACTTGGCGAATAAATGGGATCAAGGTAAGTGACCAAGTTTCAAACATGAGTTTGTTTTGTTTTTCTTTTCATTTCATCTTTGTGTTTGAAGTTGACTTAAGCCTTTTTCAAATTTACTCCAGAAAGCTGACACATATTCCACAAAATCGCCTGACATTACCCAAACTGAAAACTTCACTTGTAAATATTCACAAAAAATACTTTCATTGGAAGTATAGTGCTAAATATGTGGCATTATGGCAGGCTTTACTAATTGTACATCAGGTCATTTCTCACTTGAACTAAGGTTTTGAGGGAATGGAACCAAAATGAACAATGGAGAGCAAAATGCGGGAGGGATATTTAAGCAATATGAATGAAGGGAAAACCAGGTGGTTTTTAAAAACGTATTTGAATTAAGTTAGAGTTATTCCATGGAAACCAGATTTGCTTCTTAAGGGGAATCAGGTCAGGTCCTAATCAGTTTGCTGATAGAGTCCATTTAATTTCTGACATTACCTATGAAAGAAATGGAACACCGTTGTATATGTTAGCGATTGTCAGCAACTTAATCAACTGTAACTATTTTCTTTTGTCTCATACAAAGAAAAATTCAGTGCACCCAACATAGAAAAGAAAGGTGTGTTTTGACCTTTGGGTATTTGTATACTCTTACTTAAAACTTAGAATAGACGGGTTTGTTAGTTTTGAAAAACCGTTTAGAGCCCCAGCTCTGACTTCCCTATTCAACTGAGCACTGAAGCAAATACTTTAAAAACCCAATTGTCCATTGAATTCATAGGACTTTAGGTCAGCTACTTTTAAGTCTCTGCTGAATAGGACTGTCTTTTAATTAGATCAGTGTTGGGAATAGTTTGGATAGTTTGTTTCCATCACAAATATAATGAATACGCTTGAGGCTCCAAGGGAGGAAAGCTCTCCAATGTCTTTTGATCCTGGAATGTGGCAAGTGATGGTCTGGGGAAGACACGTGCATGGGTTAAGTGAGGATGCAAATGAATGAAGTGGTCAAAATGCTCTATATCTGCCCACAAGTGAAAGAACAGGAAGGCAACTAAGTGTGGCAAGGGCCCCATGAAATGGTAAGCAGGAAAAATACTGGCCCATGCTGGCTGTTGAAATGTATTCCCTTGGCATCTGACCAGCTGCATGCACAAGCAGGGTGCGGATGGATGGTTTTTCTCCATGCTACATGTACTGCCACCAGATCAATGGCATGCCCCCTCAGTTTTGTTTGTTTGTTTGTTTGGTTTTTGTGTGTGTTTTGTTTTGTTTTGTTTTGTTTTTCTCTCTTTGAAGCTGGTCTGAATGTCATTGAGTACTCCACCCCACTCATTTTGATGATTCTGTTTGGCACCATTACCTGCACTAAGCTGAGAAACCAGGATGCTAGAATTTTTCCTATTTGTTTTTATAGGTCCTTTCTATCCCTCCATGCTTTTTGAAGATGACTGATAGGTAAAGTATGCTTTTAAAGTTGCTTGCCCTGAATAATAAAAATATTAGGAGAGGGTTACAGGACACTAAACAGTCTCCATTACTTAGAACATGCTAAAGATTGTCTTGAATTTTATGAGGTTTTAATTTTTTTTAATTTTCTTTTTTGTTAGTGCTTTTCTGTATTACTGCATAGAAACAGACAGTTCAATAACTGTGATAGTGGGAAGATCCGTTGCCTCATTTTTTGAAATAGCAATTGACCATGAAACATTAGAACAGCAGTATTACAAAGATGAGAGAAAACAAGAATGAGCAACTTTCAGGTTTTTGTTAGGTAATGTCAGAAAAGTTCATATATTCCTACTTCCTCAATGCTATTGCATTTTATGTGCATATTTGGCACATTAAGTGCACAAAACATAGACTTGTGAGATTTTTCCTTCTCGAACTCTGATAATAGAAGTGGCTTCTTACGATTTTGAAAAATTAAATAACACGTGTGAATACGAAGATCTGTGAAAGCCTAAAGTGTCTTAATTAGTGGTTTTGGGGTTTATGGTTTGTTTGGTTTGGTTTGGTTTGGTTTTGTGTTTTTGTTTTTGTTTGTTTGTTGGTTGGTTTTTTGTTTTTGTTTGTTTGTTTATTTTCTGGGTAGGACAACTTTGTTAACATGAATATAAAACTTCTTACGTTCACTAAGTCAGAGACAAAAGGTTAACAAACAAAACCTTCTTGTCTGGCATATCCTCACTATCATAAGTTTTCTAGTTTCCTCTAGTTTGCTTTTTTGAGCCAGGTTGATTTACATATGTTTTTCTATTTAAATCAAGCTTTCTGTAAATTAATGTCAGGTGTAACTGAAACTCAGTTATTCTTAGTTCTATCATGACATCTGCACCAGAGTAAGGTAAGCATGCCAGGACAAATCTTCTAAAAGTGCAGAAACAAGTATAAAGTAAAAATATACTCAAATTGAAATAGATTGCTTGCAATAATATGACAAAATTTAACTGCAGTGTGACTTTACTGGGCAAAATGATAACAGATCACGTGACTAGTTGTTTTCTTTTTTTAAAAAAAAATCAATGTCAGGTACTCACTGCAAATTCTGTAGTGATCAGTTGGATAGCAAGGCATACAAGGAAAATTTGGCTTGAACACTGTCTTCATCATAAGGTAGATTTAATTCAAACTAGGCAAAATGATATAACTGATAATTAAATTGTTTTAAAAAAGTAAAAAAGAAAAAATGAGAAAAAGAAAACAAAACAAAGAAAACAAAGAAAACAAGGCTCTGGTTGTTATGGGGGATTTTAACTACCCTGATGTTTGCTGGAAGGACTACTCAGCCAGCCAGCCTCAGTCTAGGAGGTTCCTCCAGTGCATTGACGATAACTTTCTGATGCAAATGGTGGAGGAGCCGACTAGGAGAGGTGCGCTGCTGGATCTCATCATCGCTAACAAGGAGGGTCTGGTCGAAGCAGTAAAGGTGGGGGGCTGCCTTGGTTGCAGTGACCATGAGATGGTGGAGTTCAGAATCTCCTGTGGTGGGAGCAGAATACCGAGCAGAATTGCAACCCTGGACTTCAGCAGGGCCGACTTTGGCCTTTTCAAACAGTTGCTGGAGGAAATCCCGTGGGCAAGGCTGCTTGAAGGTAAAGGCGCCCAAGATAGTTGGTTAACATTCAGGGACTGCTTCTACCAAGCTCAAGATCAGTGCATCCCGACGCGCAGGAAGTCAAGGAAGGGAGCCAGGAGACCTGCGTGGTTAAACAGGGAACTGCTGGGCAAACTCAAGTGGAAGAGGAGGGTTTACAAATCATGGAAGGAGGGGCTGGCCACTTGGGAAGAATATAAGGCTGTTGTCAGAGGATGTAGGGAGGCAACTAGGAAAGCTAAGGCCTCCTTAGAGTTAAACCTGGCGAGAGGGGTCAAGGACAACAGGAAGAGGTTCTTCAAATACATGGCAGATAAAACTAACACCAGAGGCAATGTAGGCCCACTGATGAACGGGGTGGGTGCCCTGGTGACAGAAGATACAGAGAAGGCAGAATTACTGAATGCCTTCTTTGTCTCTGTCTACTCTGCCGGAGGCTGTCCTGAGGAGCCCCGTACCCCTGAGGCCCCAGAGGAAGGCAGGGCAATGGAGGAGTCTGCCTCAGTTGATGAGGACTGGGTTAGGGAGCAATTAAGCAATCTGGACATCCATAAATCCATGGGTCCAGATGGGATGCACCCGCGGGTGCTGAGGGAGCTGGCTGAAGTCATTGCTGGACCGCTCTCCATCATCTTTGCCAAGTCTTGGGAAACGGGAGAGGTGCCTGAGGACTGGAGGAAAGCAAATGTCACTCCGGTCTTCAAAAAGGGCAAGAAGGAGGACCCGGGCAACTATAGACCGGTCAGCCTCACCTCCATCCCTGGGAAAGTGATGGAACACCTTATCCTTGGTGCCATCTTAAGGCATATCAAGGATAAGAGGGTCATCAGGGACAGTCAACATGGCTTCACCAAGGGGAAGTCGTGTTTGACCAACCTCATAGCCTTTTATGAAGACGTAACAAGGTGGATTGACGATGGCAGAGCAGTGGATGTGGTCTACCTTGACTTCAGCAAAGCATTTGACACCGTCTCCCACAGCATCCTCACGGCAAAACTGAGGAAGTGTGGACTGGATGATCGGGTAGTGAGGTGGACTGCAAACTGGCTGAAGGAGAGAAGCCAGAGAGTTGTGATCAATGGGGCGGAGTCTGGTTGGAGGCCTGTATCTAGTGGAGTGCCTCAAGGGTCAGTTCTGGGACCAATACTGTTCAATATATTCATCAATGACTTGGATGAGGGAATTGAGTGTACTATCAGCAAGTTTGCTGATGACACCAAGCTGGGAGGAGTGGCTGACACGCCAGAAGGCTGTGCTGCCATCCAGCGAGATCTGGACAGGCTAGAGAGTTGGGCGGGGAAAAATTTAATGAAATATAACAAGGGGAAATGTAGAGTCTTGCATCTGGGCAGGAACAACCCCAGGTTCCAGTACAGGTTGGGGAATGACCTATTAGAGAGCAGTGTAGGGGAAAGAGACCTGGGGGTCCTGGTGGACAGCAGGATGACCATGAGCCAGCACTGTGCCCTTGTGGCCAAGAAGGCCAATGGCATCCTGGGGTGTATTAGAAGGGGGGTGGTTAGTAGGTCCAGAGAGGTTCTCCTTCCCCTCTACTCTGCCCTGGTGAGACCTCATCTGGAATATTGTGTCCAGTTCTGGGCCCCTCAGTTCAAGAAGGACAGGGAACTGCTGGAGAGAGTCCAGCGCAGGGCCACAAAGATGATTAAGGGAGTGGAGCATCTCCCTTATGAGGAAAGGCTGAGGGAGCTGGGTCTCTTTAGCTTGGAGAAGAGGAGACTGAGGGGTGACCTCATTAATGTTTATAAATATATAAAGGGTGGGTGTCACGAGGATGGAGCTAGGCTCTTCTCGGTGACAACCAACAGTAAGACAAGGGGTAATGGGTTCAAGCTGGAACACAAGAGGTTCCACTTAAATGTGAGAAGAAACTTCTTCTCAGTGAGGGTGACAGAACACTGGAACAGGCTGCCCAGGGGGGTTGTGGATTCTCCTTCTCTGGAGACATTCAAAACCCGCCTGGACGCCTTCCTGTGTAACCTCACCTAAGTTTTTCTGCTCTGGCAGGGGGATTGGACTAGATGATCTTTTGAGGTCCCTTCCAATCCCTAACATTCTGTGATTCTGTGATTTTGTGAAAACAAAGAAACCAAAACAAAAATCACCAGCGAAATTTGATTTCCCAGAGATATTTACACCAGATTAACCATTTTGACTGCAAGGCAGACTACTTCTGGACTCCATCTTAGCTTCCTTTTCCTCATTATTGCATGCCAAAATCCAAACTCATTCTTAATTGTGCACAGATTTCATCTGCTACCTGCAGCTGTTGGTTGTGACTGTGAGGCACTGAGGCTGCTGGCTGCAGTGATTTCTTTGTCGTGTGGCCACTGTGAGCAGTGGCTGCTCAGGCTCCCATCTCACTGAGAGCACCTCAATGATAAGACAGCTGCCGAATAACCTCCTGTGTACTTTGGACAGAAGTGTCAGTCTGAAAGTCTTTCTCAGTGCCTCATTTCTGTTTGTCTTGTCACTACAGCAACAGGGAATTGTATTTTTACAGTTCTATTATGTATTGTGTCTTTTCCTGCTGATGACTTACTGTCCTACTGATGACCTCAAGCTTGTAAATTTTTGGTTGCAGACTGGCATAATGGAACACAGTGACCTGTTTCATTGAAAATAATTGAATATTTTCCCGACATTTAAAAAAAAAATTAAAAATTGACTGAAAAAAAGAAGAAAAAAGGACTTCTGTGTGGGAGAGAAGGGAAGAATGGAGAAATATGCTTGGATTTGCATCTCAGATCTGCTGTCTTTATCTCAGACAGAAGATTCTTAGAGGCATCTCTTGCCAGGAACTACAAAATGATCAGGTTTTAAAATATTTTTAAACAGAGCAAATAGCTAGTTAGTGAATCATCTCTTTTCTGAAATATCTGCAGAATGGATTTGCAGAAATGGTATTTTACTGTTAACAAGTTAAGAAGTCACTCATCAGCCAGTGTCCCATGTGCCAGGTGGCGGAGCTGTGTTGGTGTTACTCTCACTGATTTATAAAATCTTTATTACTGCAGATCTGTGGAGATTGACAGCCCTCTTATGCTAGAGGCCCTGCACTCTATGAAAGACTGAATGAGAGAAAACAAAAAAAACAACCCTCCAGCTACTGTACTGAGCATATTTTTTTACTCATAAAAATACAAACAAGCTACTGAAATACATTGAAATAAGAACTGGCATTTAAGTGCTAGGCTGCAGACTGCAGAATCAAAGCAAAAGAAAAATTAGGTAGATGAGCTAAACTAAATTAACTTCAAAACTTTCTGTAGGATGAAGTTTAAAAACTTTGTATGTGAAATAAACATTTAAAATAAATACAAATTTCATGCTGCAAGGATGAAAGTGTAACGGGGGCATCTCATTTCTTCTGGCCTTCCCCAACAATGCTCTGCTGTGTGGGTGAAGAACTACTAGAGAAAAGAGCATGTACTTCAGCTGGAAGTGAGTGGGCTGCACAAAGAGCAAGGCTGTTTTACTACTGGTATTTGAGTTGCATTATTGTACGAAGTACAATGCTGCTTTGCACAGGGAGACATGGTGACAAGATCAGAAATTACCATCACTTAAGTCTGAATCAGGTTCTCTTCTAATACATGCACGCTCATTTCTGTAATAGACAACAGTAACCCCTTATTTTCTTCCTTTGTATATGCATGCAAATTGTAGGGTGATGGAGATGATATAGCTGGGGTATTTAACATCAGTTTTTAGTGTATCAGCAAAGCAGCACTGAAACATATCTGCCATTTAATATGAAAACCATACAAGTAAGCAAAAAATATTCACTAGCCTGTGGCTGTGGAAGACTTGGCCTGTATATTAGAAGCAATTTCACTGCTGTTAAATGTAGAATGCATGCCACACATTAGCTGATTTACTCTAATATTTAATTACTGTAAGAGGGCCCAGCTTCTGACAACATAATGCTGGCCTTGCAAATTTAAAAGAAGCAATTCAACTGACTAGTATCTGCTGCTGATGCAGTGCTGCTGTGGGGAGACATGATCTCGGTGTTTTAAGTTAATATATTTGTAATTCCACTTTTGTTAACAGGTTAACTACAATGTTATTGCCAATGTGTTATGGTAAAATCTGGAGCTACTGTTAGCTCTGTATTTTGTACTTCACTGTGACAGCTGCTCTACAAATAGACAACTAGAGTAAGGCTGACTGTTGTGTTTAATCTTGTGACTTATGTTAATTTTTAATATAGTTGAGGTAATTAACAACAGGTCTACAGGGTGGGCTGTAGAATACAGCTGTCCTTTTCCAGCAAACCTCTTGACACAGAGAGAAGAACAGCACAAAGTGTGCTGAGCTTACCTTTGGGTTCAGAACATCGACACACTGTAAGTATCATACTATAACATTCCCATGCAAATATAGTCCCAGCCTGCAGAGGAATAGAGGACAAACAGCAGCTCCACAGTTTTGAGTGGGTTAATGCCATACACACTAGATAGTAAGGTGCTCTGCAAGGGGAAAATGTAGACATGCTGAGGTGAAACATACTGAAGCCACAGTGGCTGCTGCCTCTCAAATCTTCTGCAGGGGAGATTAGCCAGAGTTTAGTTCCCACTTGTGAATGAGGGCAATCTGTATGAAAAGTGGTGAAAATCTTCCTATGCATGAAACTAATTTCCATGCCAATTGAAGGCAGAATTATTAGCATGTAGTTAATAGCTCTTCTCTTTTAATAAACGCTAATGTTGCTTTATTGGGAGAAATAGAATGGCAGAAAAGCATATTTTTCCCCTGAGTAAAACCTGGTAGATAATAAATGTGCAATGTATTTTCCAGACTGATTAGACTGTGTGGTTAAGTAAGAGCTTTTCAATTTTTTTGAATGTTATTTCTTTATCACCTTTATCTCCCTCTGTGAGGGCATCAGGGACCTCTTTTAAAAAATAATAGAAATGAAGTTTGAAAATAATGATCCTTCACAGCCATAACCTTTGAATTAAGAGGCATTTGAGAAGACCTGGGATTGGTATTCAGTACAGGCTGCAGAAGGAGTAGGAAATTTCAAGAGTCATGGTTTAAAGACCTCCTGAATGTTAAAAACATAATGTGACATAAAATTGTATCTATTTTCTGCCACTGTCAGCTGGACTCAGGAGCTAGACTCGAGAGGAACGGTGCATCATCCTGTTACAGCTGTGAGCAGACTCTGTGTGTCCTGTTTTCTGTATGATGAGCTACAGAACTGGGGCTCACAAAGTACACTCAGCTTTTTGGTGTAATGAAATAGGAACTTTAAGACTTCATTCTCAGTGTTTCAAATTTCCGTCTTAATGCTTTGGGCTGACAGCCAATGTAATGACAGATTTTTATACATTGTGTAACTTGTTCTGTAAAGTACTCAGTTGCACTCTCTTTTTTTTTTAAATCACACAATCTCCAAGCAAGGCACAAACTGTTCAATAACATCTCTTAAACACTGGTCTTTGGCAAAGAGGAGAAATACCCAGCACCTCTCTTGAATGACTAGAAAACATTGAGTCAAAGTGAATAATTCATTCCTCACTGAGCACAAGGTAGGATAAAAACCTGTACATCACACCTCATCAAAGCAGCCTGATGGAAATCTCCCTTCTTCGGTGACTTGAGCAGGACTTACCCGGAGGACAGCAGCAACAGACTGTGGTTAAATACACTCTGACAATCTTTTCCCTTCCAGCCTTCCTTTTACATCTAAGTCATGACAAAAGACAGCAAACAGGTATTTCTTCACATCAGTTGCTGTTAGAGAAATAACCTTATTTTCCCAACAGTGGCTAGGCCACCTGCTTGACCTGCCAGTAAGCTGCAGAGATTTCTAATGGTAGTTGTCTCCCTAGTGACGGTGAGGGAACCTATCAGATGAGGAAAGTTTTCAGTGAAGATGGGAAAATTATTTTAAGCTATTGGCTATGTTGTGCTATTACTAAACAACTGTGTGATTGATGGACCTGCAGCTGACAGCACTTTGTACTGGCAGCAGCAGCAGAAGGCTGAAGGGGACTGAAGAGTTCTGAATTCAGCCTAGGTTATGAAATGCAGGCTCTCATCTGAGATGCATCTGTCACCAGCACTTTCGGCTTGTCCTTATCCTCTTTGGATGCTAATGCTTTCCACAGATAGCAATTCATTCAGATGCCTGCCCTCACCCAGCTCTCTTCCTCCTCTAAACTTTGTTAAAGGTGCTGTTTCTTCCTCTTCTTTGATCCTTGTATGTAAAAACACAGATAATTTTAACCACTTATTTAATCCAGAGGAACTGATTAGAGGCTCCACTTTCAGCCGTTAAAATTGGCCTAGGTTTTTACTGGAGTTTCACGCACTCTGTCCTCTAACCTAGAAAGCAGTGATGTTATTCATATGTAAAGCATTACCAGACAAAATGCCCGTGCTTTCCTGATGTGTGAGAAAATGTCTATCACATGTGAGGATTTTTCATTTCCAGTTCCTCCAAACATATGAACATGACTGACTTGAGTAAACAAGGTGCTTTGTTAGCAATAGGGATATTTCTTGCTCTGTCTTTAGCATTGTGTTACTATACCACTATTTTGAAGGGATATTTCCCTTTAGGGTAGGAACTGAACAGCCATCAGAACTACTGCAAAAGGGAAAGCTGCAGCTGCTGGCTGAGAAATTGCAAGGTCCCTCCCACAGCAGACAGTCCACCATGTACTGCTCTGACGTGAGGCCTTCCCATGGACTGCACCTCTTCATGAACTGCTTCGGTGTGGGTCCCCCATGGCACCACAAAACCTGCTGGCAAGCCTGCTCCAGCCTGGGCTTTCCACAGGGTCACAGACTCCTTCAGGCATCTACCTCCTCTGGTGTGGGGTCCTCCACGAGCTGCAGATGGATCTCTGCTCCTCCATGGACCTCCATGGGCTGCAGGGGGACAGCTGGCTGCACCATGGGCTGCACCATGGGCTGTAGGGGAATCTCTGCTCCAGTGCCTGGAGCACCTCCTGCCCCTCCTGCTTCACTGACTTTGGTTGTTGCTCTCACATATTCTCACTCCTTTCTTCAACTGCAGTCATGTAGCAACTTCTTCCCCTCCTTAAATATCTTAGTGCAGAGGTGCTACTACCGTTCCTTGCCTTGGCCAGCAGCTGGTGTGTCTTGGAGCCAGCTGGAACTTCTCACAGGAGCCAGCCTTGTAGTCTCCCTGCTACCAAAACTTGTAATGCAAATCCAATAGAGGGTTACATTATAGCTCCCTCTTTCTTCCACCACCCCAAGCAGGCTATGTGTCACATGAATGGGGAGAGAAGTGGAGACTGCTCCTGCTACAGCAGAGTCAGGAAAAGAGAATGAGCTCAGGCAGGATAATTGGGCTGCCAAAGACCTGCACCACCCCCTAGAATTACTGCTTCTGCCAATAGTAGAGAGACAACAGGCTTCTGCTACTGGAAGAGCCCTTCATCTCCCACCACAGTGTCAGCCTCCACTGCAGAAAGGCTGGCTGGATTAGGGAGGGTGAGATCAACCATTTGGGCACCTGAGATTTCTCACCTGGTGGTCCTTTATGTCTGTCCCCAGTGCCTGTTTCTGTCCCAAAATAGGGAACTGCAGGGCCAATACCAGCTTTCTTCTCTCAACAATTTGTCACCAAGACAAATTATCTAACTATTTTTTTTAAAAAACAGAATTTCCTGAGCTGTCTGTGAGCTTTTCCTCAGTCTAGATAACTACTATGCAAAAGTTAGGGATGTAGGGGGAAGTTTGACTTCAGATACAGTCCTGTGGCTCAACCTGCTGACCAAAGGAGGTCAGAATATGACGCATTCAGGAGCACCTGCTTTGCTGACAGTGACTCCCTAAGAAGCCATTAATACTTAGGTTTGTGTTTCACCTGAAATGCTGGGTCTGTATTTGGTGTATGTGGGTTTCCATAGCAAGATGAAGGAACTCTGCAACGAACTGTGACTGTTCACAAGGCTGAAGTGTGAGGACTAGGTTGCAATCTGCAGGGTGAGGGGTGTCTGTGTTGAAATGCAGCCACAACCACAACGTGCTGCTCACATGTTTTCTGCAGCTTCTAGTATTGGTTCATTTGGAAGAGCCTCACTAAAAGAGCAGTGCTGTTGACTTCATAAGACTTCTGATGAAAATGAAGGCTTGTGCTTGATCTCAGCTCACTCTTCCATCATCTGGTAGTAAACTAGGTTTAATTTATGACATCAGATGTGCAGTTTTAAAGTCTGAGTTGCCTTCAAGTGATTACCTTCAGATTACCCCTGAGCACATGACTGAGTTTGCAGTTGTCCTGAAATGGCCCTGAGTCTGGAACTGGGGCTCTGCTTTGCAAATCTTTATGACTTCTTAATCATTATGACTTGGGTGACACTCCTTTAAATACTGTTCAGTAAATTATGCCTGTATATGATGCCATAAATCCTTGGACAGCAAATCTAGAATGGTGTTAGTGCTCAGATAACCCCCCTACAATGCTGGTGAAGACTGAAAGACGTGTAACACGCTTTTCAGAAGTGGATGGTGCTTTTTTCTACTACTCTTATCCTGTAAACAGTTATGTCATGCTATTCGTGACTCCAGATGAATCCTCTGAGCACAACCCCTCCAAGTAAAGGAAAAATAACGTGGATTTTCACTCCACTATTGCCTAAACAGCAAATTAATCATGACTTTTACCTTACATGGCCTGACTTCCATGAATTTTGGCAGTATAACATTTCTTCACTAGTAAATGGCTACCTGGTGTTGTTTTTGAGCTCAAATCGCACAGAGCATGTTTACCTAAAAATAGATGATCTATGCAGCAACATATGGGCAGGTCATTACAAGGGGTTCCCATCATCTAATTGTGCCTTTCTACACAGTGAACTAAGGCTTGGCTTGCAGCTTTACTTCTCAGCTCCCCTGGGAGCTTCAGTTCAAATCTGGGCTAAAACTTTAACTGACCCGAGATGACCCATTTCCAGCTAATTCTGCTTCTCAAACAACTGGCCCTTCCTAAGTAACCTTGAACCTTGGCTGGCTGGCTGAGAAGCACGTGAGGTCCATACCGCTTTTGCAGGTCCTCCAGAGTATCCTGCCGGGTGTCTATCTGTCTGCAGACAAGTCTGCTGGCTGCAGAGGCAGGGAGGAAGGGAGGGGCAAACGAAGGGAACGAGGGAAGGAAGGGAGGACATGACAGGTAGCTGTCCCCGGGAGCATGAAAGGCTACTCTGTGGTGTTGATACACGTTATATCCAGCTGTACTTGCTTTCTGCAAACTGCTCTATAAAGTGTTTCTTCCTGGTGGTTGTGGTGGCATTGTCCCAGACAAACATACTTCAGAAACTTCTTCTTGTGCCACTGCCAAACAGTGTTTTTGATTTTATTTTGCACAAATTGTCAGTTTTCCAATAGCAGGGAAAGTGGCTAGAATAAGATGAAAATGTTGGTACTGTACAATTTTAAATGTGGTCCTAAAGCAAGTTGAATCTAGAATTATGCTGATAAAGGATTCAGACCTGAAATTAAAAGCTCTTTCTAGCATTCATGCTTTTTTATTTGCTTTTTGAAAAGCCTGTCCTACACTTCCAGTTTTTCATAACCTTCTATTTATTATGCTTTGTCTGAGTACCTGTTATACAGGACTGTAGTCTTGTAATTTAAAACTTGGAAATACTGGTTTTACGTCTGTATCCAACAGAACTGAATAGGACCAAAGCTACAATAACTAAAGCCTAATCATTCAAGAGATTAAAGTCTATACTACAGGACTACTATAGTAAAACTCCCTTTCATGTTTTGGTCATGGAAAATTTATGTCAAGTTTTCCTTATAGCTGGATTGCAAATCTCATCTAGAAAAATGAGGAACTCAGACCTCTAAAGCTTTAAAATATTTTTGCAAAATATGTTGCTAATATTACTTAAAGAATTTAAAAAACCTCACAACAACAAACAAACAAAAAACCTAACCAAACCGAAAAAACACACAAAAAACCCACCCAAGGTTTATTTATTTTTTTTCCCAAAACATCAAATTAATATCATCTGTCTTATAAATGATTAACCGATATTTCTCCCAGGTTTTGAAGAAAATAAATAAGGCTGTATAAAATTCTTTGCAATTTCTCCCAGTTAAAGCATCTATTTGCTCTCCATTTTTCAATATGGAAGTGCTTGTTTTCAGTGGCATATATAATGCCTACGATTTCTTCAATCTGAGGGTGGTGTTTTGTCTTTTTTGTACAATTAAGAAACAGAATATTGCAAGATTGTCAGATTTATTTACCCTGCCACAAGTGAGCAGTTATTTCATTCCATAAACACATAAGAGATTGAGGCATCTCTCAGTGATGGGAGACAGCAATGTGCAGCATAGAGAAAATGATCATGTGTGTTTATCTGAACACAGTTTGTAATTTAATTGTCAAGTGTTAAATTTGGATACAGTTCTCTCTGCCTGTATTTAAGCAACTACAGAGGATCAGGTACTTTGAGCTTGGTGCTCATACCATGACAGTCTCCCAGAAGGAAAACTGCTATGTGGAACAGTGGTGAAAGCATACTCCAAAACAGTTGGCATCTGGGGTTTGGAGGCTTCAGGAGTGTGCCTTGCTCTTCTTTCCCAATGCCTTGGACACTTGATAGCTCCCAGACCTAACTTCCACCAAGAGGTTTGTTTTAGTATTCTCAAAGACAGTTGATTAGTGGTCTGTGTAATTATTAGGTTTTTTAGCTCACCAACCACCATCATCTCTCATCTCACCTTTAAATGAGATGTGTGGGGCTTTTTGTTTTGCTTACACTGAAGCTAGTACTGCCCTTCATTGTCCTATCTACTGAAATCTGTATTGGCTTTGGCTGGGATGGCATTAACCTTCTTCATAGCAGACCATATGTATGGTGCCATGTTTTTGATCTATGACTAAAACAATGTTGATAATGCACCATTGTTTTGCCTGTAGCTGACAAGTGCTTGCACAACACTAAGAGTTTCTCTTTCTCCCACTATACCGCTTCAGTGAGTAGACTGGGAGTGTGCAAGGTGTTGGGAGAGAACACAGCTGGGATAGCTGACCTAATTGTCCAAAGGGATATCCCACACTAGCTATCCTATATTAGCTTCTTCAAATACATGGCAGATAAAACCAACACCAGAGGCAATGTAGGCCTACCGAGGAATGAGGTGGGTGCCCTGGTGACAGAAGATATGGAGAAGGCAGAGTTACTGGATGCCTTCTTTCTCTCTGTGTACTCTGCTGGAGGCTGTCTGAGGAGCCCCGTACCCCTGAGGCCCCAGAGGAAGTCAGGACAATGGAGGAGTTTGCCTTGGTTGATGAGGACTGGGTTAGGGAGCAATTAAGCAATCTGGACATCCATAAATCCATCTAGACGATGGGATGCACCCGCGGGTGCTGAGGGAGCTGGCTGAAGTCATTGCTGGACCACTCTCTATGATCTTTGCCAAGTCTTGGGAAATGGGAGAGGTGCCTGAGGACTGGAGGAAAGCAAATGTCACTCCGGTCTTCAAAAAGGGCAAGAAGGAGGACCTGGGTAACTATATACCAGTCAGCCTCACCTCCATCCCTGGGAAGGTGATGGAACACCTTATCCTTGGTGCCATCTTAAGGCATATCAAGGATAAGAGGGTCATTAGGGGCAGTCAGCATGGCTTCACCAAGGGGAAGTCGTGCCTGACCAACCTCATAGCCTTTTATGAAGACATAACGAGGTGGATTGATGATGGCAGAGCAGTGGGTATGGTCTACCTCGACTTCAGCAAAGCATTTGACACAGTCTCCCACAGCATCCTCACAGCTAAACTGAGGAAGTGTGGACTGGACGATCAGGTAGTGAGGTGGACTGCTAACTGGCTGAAGGAAAGAAGCCAGAGAGTCGTGGTCAACAGGGCGGAGTCTGGTTGGAGGCCTGTATCTAGTGGAGTGCCTCAAGGGTCAGTTCTGGGACCAATACTATTCAATATATTCATCAACGACTTGGATGAGGGAATTGAGTGTACTATCAGCAAGTTTGCTGATGACACCAAGCTGGGAGGAGTGGCTGACACGCCAGAGGGCTGTGCTGCCATCCAGTGAGATCTGGACGTGCTGAAGAGCTGGGCAGGGAAAAATTTGATGAAATATAACAAGGGAAAATGTAGAGTCTTACATCTGGGTAGGAACAACCCCAGGTTCCAGTATAGGTTGGGGAATGACCTATTAGAGAGCAGTGTAGAGGAAAGAGACCTGGGAGTCCTGGTGGACAGCAGGATGACCATGAGCCAGCACTGTGCCCTTGTGGCCAAGAAGGCCAATGGCATCCTGGGGTGTATTAGAAGTGGAGTGGTTAGTAGGTCGAGAGAGGTTCTCCTTCCCCTCTACTCTGCCCTGGTGAGACCTCATCTGGAATATTGTGTCCAGTTCTGGGCCCCTCAGTTCAAGAAGGACAGGGAACTGCTGGAGAGAGTCCAGCGCAGGGCCACAAAGATGATTAAGGGAGTGGAGCATCTCCCTTATGAGGAAAGGCTGAGGGAGCTGGGTCTCTTTAGCTTGGAGAAGAGGAGACTGAGGGGTGACCTCATCAATGTTTATAAATATGTAAAGGGTGAGTGTCACGAGGATGGAGCCAGGCTCTTCTTGGTGACAACCAACAGTAAGACAAGGGGTAATGGGTTCAAGCTGGAACACAAGAGGTTCCACTTAAATTTGAGAAGAAATTCTTCTCAGTGATGGTGATGGAACACTGGAACAGGCTGCCCAGGGAGATTGTGGAGTCTCCTTCTCTGGAGACATTCAAAACCCGCCTGGACATCTTCCTGTGTAACCTCACCTAGGTGTTCCTGCTCTGGCAGGGGGATTGGACTAGATGGTCTTTTGAGGTCCCTTCCAATCCCTAACATTCTGTGATTCTGTGTGATGCTAGATGATGCCATGCTCAGCAATAAAAGCTGGTGGAAACACAAGTAAGGGTGGATGTTCATGGTTATGGCATTTGTCTTCCCAACTAACCATTGCACATGATGGAGACCTGCTTTGCAGGAAGTGGCTAAACGTCTGCCTGTCACTGGGAAGTAGTGAATTAATTACTTCTTTTGTTTTGTTTCCATGTACAGCTTTTTCTTCATCTGTTTACCCGTCATTATCTTGATTCACATGTTTCTTTGCCTTCATTCTTTGAGCTGCTGTGTGTGTGCCTGGCCATTGACCATGGTGAATCCACAGTAAAATCATACACTTGTATTTTTCACAGATTAGTGGCAAGGGCAAAGATTTTTCTGTATGACTCTGCTTTCTGGCTTCCTGCTCCAAAGGAAGACCCTGATGTTCTCAGTCCTAGTCATTGGTGATTGCCCAGTGATCAGTCTTATCACTAGACAAGGAATAATGAAAAGAACAACCATATTACAGAACCACAGAATGGTTGAGGTTGGAGGGTCCTCTGGAGATCATCTAGTCCAACCCACCTGCTAAAGCAGGTTCACCCAGAGCAGATGGCACAGGGATGTGTCCAGGTGGGTTTTGAATGTCTCCAGAGAAGGACACTCCACAACCTCTCTGGGCAGCCTGTTCCAGTGCTCTGTCAACCCCAAAGTAAAAATGTTTGTCCTGATATTCAATGGAACCTCCTATGCTTCAGTCTGTGCCTGTTGCCTGTCATCCTATAATTGGGCACCACTGAAAAGAGTCTGGTCCCATCCTCTTGACAGCCACCCTTGAGATATAAGCATAAATAAGACCCCACCTCAGCCTTCTCTTCTCCAGGCTGAACAGACACAGTTCTCAGAGTCTTTCCTCATGAGAAAGATGGTCCAGACCCGTAATCATCTTTGTAGCCCGCCACTGGACTCTCTCCAGTAGTTCCTTGTCCTTCTTAAACTGAGGAGCCCAGAACCGGACACAGTAACCTATTTTGCTATAGTAAAAGTTCAGTAACTTATTTTCCTACCAAAAAACCCCCCAGAGTTACAAAAGAACAGCACATGTGGTTTCTATACATAACGATTTCTGAATAACATGTTGTGGTTCAGAACTTACTTCTAATCATGTCTTCTTAATGTAGATGATGGGAAACAGTTCCTTTCCACAACAGAGCACCATATTTCTATGAGCAGGTTCCTAGGCTATGATTGATATACTGTCATTCTGCTTTAGTATATAGCCTAAATATGGCGTGAATCAGGGATAAAAGTGCTTAAAATACAGTATATGGACAGCAAGCTGGTTAACTTTTGGGATGTTCTGGCCCAGGGTTGCCATACATCTATGTTCTCTGGTGTCTTCATTCGGGCTGATAGACTCCAATAAACTGCTCATGTATTGCTGGCTTCTATTTTATCTTCTAAGTCATAATGAAACAATGCTACAAAAGCACTAACTGTCTTCAGAATTACTTTTCTAGGTTACTGTTGCTATTTTAAACTAAGCCTGTGCTTCAGAGATGTCATTTCTAGACAGTGTTCTTTTTGTTTTATCTTTTTAACATGTTTTGGGGTGGAAAAGTAAAAGCTTCCTCATTTAAAAAACTCGTTACTGACGCATTTTGTAATAGCATCATAGTGTGCTACGGTATGTAAATATATTTTAAAAACATACCAAGGATTCATGCTTAAACTGGTTCAGTAGACATGTGAATCCTGAAAAGTTGTTCTCCTACAGTCTGTGAACAAGTTGGTACAGCTTTTCTCAAAACATATTGCAACTTGCTCATTACTGTGTCTCATTTCCTCAAAGCAGTAGGAGCTCCTGGAAGGATGAATAGCACTGGCCGTGAAGACTGAGTCATGGAGAAATCACAGACCGTCTAAAAGTTCCAGGTTATCTGTGTTTGCATGGACTCTCTCAAGTTTGGACATTATACTTTTGCCAGTTGACCCAGCCAATTGTGAGATAGTCTTCTGTTGGCTTTTTAAAGAATCTGTGAGATGTTCTCCACTTCCTCTAGGAATGAAGAAGTGCTAGGCATACTTCTAGGACAGCATGGCTAAGAAAACTCCAGAGAGTCCACAACAATACACCAAAATGCAGATGTATGACAGTTTTGCTCTAAAGAGCCCACTTTGGAATCTTATTGGCTTTGAGTTAGATAAGGGTAGTGCTATGTATGTATCCTGGAGCTATTTAATTGAAATACTAATGTATTTCAAAACTGAAATATATAACAACTCATCAGGATGCTGATATTTAGCTTGAACTGACTTGAAATAACTTGTATACGTTTCTAATGCACTTTTTCCATGTCTAGAATGCTAAGATGTCAGGAGACTTAGTAAACTACAAAGTCAGATGTCTCTTCTGGGTTTGTGGTGGGTGGGTTAATTAGTCTTGGAGATCAAACAAAGAGACAGATATTTAAATATAATCTTTTCATATATAGCTTTGTATCAGTGGGTGTTTCCACTGAAGGTCATATGTCTTTTTCATTCCACACACAGTAGAATTATTTTTTGGGGGGGTTAATCAAGCTAGCATTATAATTTAGGTAGAGTTAAGGTGGTATGCATATTCCTTTAGCTAGCGTATGATGAAAGATGGCTACCGTATACCTGAGGTAATCCAACAAGGCATTAAATATGCAAGTAGTTCTACTTGTTCCAGTGGGATTGCTGATGTGCCTAAAGAGAGAAGCTGATGTGAATATATTACTGGCCGAAGGTTACTGTTATCACACACCCGAGACTGCAGAAAATGCTGCATGTGTATTTTCAGGTTGACAATTTTCATTTTCCAGTGTTTACCATAAAGTGGAACATTTTTTAATATAACTGGGATGGGATTAAGAGAGAGCTAAATTTGCAGAGAGATAAATGAGATTGTACTAGTCAGCATAAGGGTCAGTATTTTCCAAGATTTTTTACAGCATATACCTAGTCTTTGAAAAAAAGGAATCTAAAATGAATATTATGTAGATCGCTCCAACATAAGGAACAAAATAGGGAAAGCAGGGGAAGGAATATTTTAATATTCTAATTTTTTCTGGTCTGTTACTTAAAGATTCCTGTAATGTAATAACAATCAGACTAATACTGAATTTAGACTTCCGCCACAAACATCTCAGGCAACATTATCATGACAATGTTCTGACACCGGAAACCTTCTGAAAAGAAGCAATTGCTCTAAATCAAATGGTTGCTTAAACATGAATCAGAATCTTCTTTCAGCTTAGTTTTCTTACACAAATACTAGGCACTGAGTTTTAAGTGAGTTTTTACAGCAAATATTGCTAAGAATATCACAAAAGCATGAATGGAAGTAACGAGAAGCCTTAAGCATCATGTTTTTACTTATGAAAGACAGGAGTCCTCAGTTGTGAAAATTGTGAGATAGATTTAATTCTGTCAGTGGGAGTTAATAACTAGGCCCAGTTTACAATGATTTTCTTTTCTTCATTGTGTGTTTAAGAGTGAAACACCAAAGCTTAGAACTAATCTCTGTCTCTGGATTCTGCAAGTTAATTGTGAAAAGTAGGTTAAAGAACCACTTGTAGGAGAAGCATTAAACTAGGTTGACAATCCATCTCTGGTAAAAAGACCTGCACTTTTGTTTTTCACAATAGCCAGAGTGTTCTTTAATTTTATTTCCTGTTTCCTATAGGAAAACAACTGAACACCAGTCACCCTATGGAAAACTGTGATGAGAAAAAACACCCCGAATTTCAAATAGCTTCAGACTGGGAAATGCGGTAATTCTTTCAACTATTCAAGATACCTCAGGTGGTTAAGTAATAATTGATGTTTAAATACTCACCAGCTTTTACAAAATTACTTCAATGACTTTAGCTTTTTGTTACCTCAATTCAGCAAGAACATCCCTACCACACACTTGATAGCCTGGTATTTGTTATGCTGAAATGAAGACATCCCTTCTCAGAAAAGTACCTTGCTGCTCTTGAACAGTGCCCTAAAGTAAAAATGAAACAAAAGAAAACAGAAAGTTACAACTGGCTTGTAAGATATTTCAGCACTAGGCTTACTGTCTTCTGGCAGGCATGGCAGCAGAGACTAAAGGAAGATCCAGCTCAGTATGGTGATATGTTCAGTGGGAGGAAACGCACTGGTGCAAAGGAAGATGGCACAACCATGAAGCAGGTTGGCAGCTTTTATGGATGCATTCTTTGTCCTAGGTGCTTATAGCTATTAAAGTCACTAATGGTATTTGGTGATATGGGTTGATGCATTTAGTGATATAGTGGAGAAAATCTTGGTTTGAAACACCAAAAGAGAGACTGAACTGCATTATGCTGTTTTCCAAGTGACCTAGTTGTAGCTAAGGCCAGTAACCATAACTAAGGCCATTGTTGAGGAAATAATAGACTCATATTTTACACATAAATCCCTTATGCATTCCCTTCTTGCAAGGTTAAGGGAAGAGCAGAAGGTACAGTAAGCTGTGAACTTATTGTCTTTTATTGAAATATCCTCTAGGCACATGAATTGCTTTCCATAGCCTTTTTTTCTCAGTCAAAATAAAATTTCTAAGTTAAAAAGTTTATTTCTTTTGTACTTGAGTTGATCTTACAGTAGCACAGAAAAAAAAGATGATATATATTTTACATGGAAGTCACTATGATAAATTGAAGTATTTGGGGAGGAACATATTTTGCCATTGGAAGCCAAACTTCAAGATATTAGGCTTTACTCCACATCGGATGCAAACCCAAGGTATTGGCAGGTATAACCATTTAAGAAGTCACCTCTTCCACGTGCTTTATTTATATTCTTGACAGCCTTTACATGGGATTTTGCCAGTCATATCACACTTAGTGAAGGATCTGGGGAGACAGCCAGAATTCAGAGGCCAAACAAATCTTTTTGGCCAGGTAAACTTCACCTTCAATAAGATTTGTGTAAATTTTTATTAACTGCACTTATATGGTATGTAGTTTAAATTTACATTAGTATAGCCCATAGCAGAACTTGGATCCAAATGCCCAACATGAATAACCAAAGTGATTGCATTTTAATGGAGAAAGCTTTGTCCTATGCTTTCTTTAAGCAATCGGTGGATATTATATTGCCTTATATAAGTTGCTTGTCCCTTTTGTGGGTGCTTGTTGTCAGTGTATGTGTTATTGTAATTATTTAAATACATTTAACTTTCATGGAATGTCCAATGACTGTATATGTTCTTGCACAAGGGAATTTGAAATCTGTTGCTGCCTCTGAGGACAAAGAACATCTTAAAGTTTGAGAATGTTCTTAATTTTCATGAGGCATATCTGAGAATCACAGAATGTTAGGGATTGAAAGGGACCTCGAAAGATCATCTAGTCCAATCCCCCCACTGGAGCAGGAGCACCCAGATGAGGTTGCACAGCAATGTGTCCAGGCGGGTTTTGAATGTCTCCAGAGAAGGAGACTCCACAACCTCCCTGGGCAGCCTGTTTCAGTGTTCTGTGACCCTCACTGTGAAGAAGTTTCTTCCCATATTTAAGTAGAACCTCCTACGTAAGGTCTGAGGCCTAGAACAAGAAAAACTTTAGAGTTATATTTCTATTCCACTCTGGAGGTTTAATTCATGTCATGGTGACATCAGTAATGCATCAGTCATGGTGTAGGTCACTCCTCTTTATACCTCCAGTGTAAAGCTATTTATATAGTACAGGTATATGTACCAACACTTTGGACACTACTTAGATTTATGAGCAGTTATCTCACTGTGGTTTAATTCTCTATGAAACAAGCATGATACATATTTCTTACAACAAAAATCAAAATGTGTGCACAATCTAAAAGGCTGAAATCCTCTTCTTGTTATGGGCCTCACTGACATAGAGTGGTTACTTATGCTGCAGTCCTTATCTGCTCATGACTGTGTGATCCTCCTCTTATTTTCAGTAAACCTAACTGAGCTCTGGTGTTTCAGACTAGATCTTCCTTTGAGATCAGCTGATTACTTTTCTTGCTTCTTTTTAGAGAACTGCAAGCACAAAAGTCTTTTGTTTCTAGATGGTAAGTTGAATTCTACATGCAAATTAATTTCTTCCATTTTTTTTACTCTAGTCTTGTCTGTGCCTTACACTACATTCGATTCATAATTAGCTCTACAAATTGTAAAATACATTTATCCTTTCCCTCACGGAGGTCCACTAGCCTGAGCTATGTTTGTTCAGCTCTCATTTGTTATCCAGTTTCAGATTTGCAAAATGCATTTCTCAGGAGAAAAAAACAATAGCAAACTATCTGTATATAAGGCCAAGAAAGGGTCAAGATTGGTTTTTTGAAAGCAGGATTTATATACCAGAGTAGCTGTTTGTGAACAGTTTTTGAAGATACTATAAATGCAGCAAAATAAAAAATCTGTCTGAAAAAAAGTTACTGTGACAGTTTCTCATCTTTCCAACAGAGAAAAATGGAGTTGTCTTCCTACATTTACCCTTGGACATCTTGAATCTTCTTTCTAAGACAACTTATACAAAATCAGCTTTAGACTCCTTCTTTATGCTAGGTGCTTATATTCCTGAGTGTGAGATGCTTTGCCTGCCATCACCAGTACGTTAGTGCCTTGTGCAGTACCAAAAGAAACATGCTCAGTTCTGCTTTTACTGGGTGAGAGACTGCACTATGATGCACATAGTGAAAATCTCCCGTATACACAGTGCACCAGGGAAAATGCATTTTGAGGCTTTTTACTGACCTTGTATTGATCTGTGAACAGTGGACTTTTGGATTCTAGGAAAACATTGGAAGGGTAAACTCATAAAATGAAAAGTTATTTGTAATACTTAATACTTTCTTCTGTTCCTCTCTAGAAACCACTGTGTGTTTGATATTCAAAGTCCATTTTTCTCTCTCTTCTCTGTCCAAGCTTAAGCTTTTTTAAGGGGGCATGGTAAGGAAAGGATTGTCATCAGCTTAAACAGAGCTAAACAAAGGGATTCATGCTGATGCAATCAGTACCCAGTTACACTAGACTCGAAAGAAAAAGCATGAGTTTTACTCACTTTGGACCAGCTGTTTATTCCACGTGTCCTTCAGACTCATCTTTCAGAATAAGCTATCTTTTCTATAGTTACAATGGACTTGAGTAAAAATTATGTGATCAAACAGTTTCTTCCTAGAAAAGCATGAATTCCTCTCCTCCTTACCTTCTCTAGCCATCCTCTACTTTTTGTCATACCATGTCTTCAAGAGGATAATAACCTTATCCAGCCTTCATGCTGGATAATAGCCACTCGTGACCAAAATAATGGAAGCAGAATAGAATAGCAACATAAACCTTTTTGTGCAAGTCTGAACATTTATGTCTTTATACATAGCATTTGGAAGGCACATGTTTAACCAACTTTCCACAAATTAACACTCTTTCTTCCCCACCACATCATCAAAATTTGAAATGGGGAGATATTTTATCTATCATCTCTGGCTCTATTATTTTAAGACGTACCTAGTGTAATGATTAGAGAGTGAATGATTCAGATTCATTCAGCCTTAAAAGAGCTGAGGGGGGTGTTCAGAGAAAGCATCTGGCCCCTACCAAACTACACATCTGTGCTTCAAAACCAAGGCCCTGAATATGTGTTTTATATAAATGTATTCTATATTGATAGATAAAAAATAGATAAATAGACCGAGAGACCGGTATGGCATCTGTCTGATGACACAGATAATGTATGTAAGTACCTATGTGTGTGTGTATGTATGTTTGTATGTATCGATCTCTTTATCTCTAGATGACTAGATATCTGGAGATATAGGCGTAGACAGAGAAACAGATAGATTGGTAAACAGATAGAGAGATAGATTAGATAGATAGGTAGATAGATAGATAGACAGAGGATAGAGACATAGACAGATAACGACATACATAGAATCACAGAATTGTAGAATCATTTTGTTTTGGTTGGAAGAGACTCTTAAGATCATCGAGTCCAACCATTAACCTAACACTCTCACTAAACCAAGTCCATAAGAACCTTGTCTACATATCTTTTAAACACCTCCAGGGACAACAATCCAACCACTTCCCTGGGCATCCTGCTCTAATGCCTGACAACCCTTTCTGTGAAGAAATTTTTCCTAATATCCAATCTGAACCTTCCCTGGTGCAACTTGAGGCCATTTCCTCTCATCGTATCACTTGCTACTTGGGACAAGAAATCAACATCTTCCATGCTACAACCTCCTGCCAGGTAGCTGTAAAGAGTGATAGGGTCTCCCCTCAGCCTCCTTTTCTCCAGGCTAAACAACCCCAGTTCTCTCAGCCACTCCTCGTAAGACTTGTGCTCCAGATTCTTCTCTAGCTTGACCACCCTTCTCTGAACTCTCTCCAGCACCTCAATATCTTTCTCATAGTGAGGGCCCAAAACTGAATACAGTATTCAAGGCGTAGCCTCACCAGTGCTGAGTTCCAGGGGACAATCACTGCCCTGGTCCTGCTGGCCACACTATTTGTGATAGCAGGATGCTGTTGGCCTTTTTGGCCAGCTGGGCACACTGCTAGCTCATGTTCAGCTGGCTGTCAACCAACACCCCCAGGTCCTTTTCCATCAGGCAGCTTTACAGCTACTTTTCCCTGAGCCTGTAGTGTTGCATGGGGTTGTTGTGACCCAAGTGCACTTGCCCTTGTTGAACCTCATACAATTGATCTCAGCCCTTCAATCCAGCTGGTCAAGATCTTTCTGTAGAGCCTTCCTACCTTCAAGCAGATCAACACTTCCACTCAACTTTGTGTTGTGTGCAAACTTACTGAGAGTGAACTCAATCCACTCATTCAGATCATTGATAAAGATATTAGAACTGGCCCAAATATATATAGGGCCAAAACATGTCAGGTCAGCTAGCTCATTTTTCCTCACAAACTCTCAGAAACAGAAGAAATATTTTCACTAACATAGATATTCACAAATTCATATAAACTGTCAGAAAAGCATAGAAAGTTTTAACCTTCCATTTGTCAAAATGAGCCTTTAATGCCAAGAGTGATGCTGCCTTTGAAGTGCAGCATACACTTTGCCCCTAGATTGCTCTACCAACTCACAAGTTATATCTGGAGAATCAGTGTCACAGAAGAACCCCAAAAATCAATTTAGACACATGATGAGCTCCAAACAGACTTTATTCTAACCTATTCTAATTCTTTAGCAGATAACCAACTAGAAATGGGGTTTATCCAAAGTTATTCAGTGCTCCAATAACATTATAAAACACAGATTTGGGTACTGGTTAGGATTTCAGTTACTACACAGCCAGTTCAGACTCAAGGGTTTCCAAACTCTGGAATGACAGCTCAAAATACAGAACTTCCCATTCATAAAAAGTGAGGACTCTCAAGGGTACTCAGAAGATCGCTTACCAATAAGGCAAGGTGTCTCAGTCCTTGAGGAAATTTCCTTAGATGACATGTCTGTCTAAGCAGGATATTCTTCAACTGCAGATCCACCGCTTTGAGGAAGACCAACTTAGCAGGTGTCTTTGGCAGGCTCCATTTATACCCTAGTTGACTCTGAGCTGTGGTCATTCATGGTAGTGGTCTAGAAAATTCGCTCAACCAAGGCGTTTCATTGGTCAAGGGCCTTGTCTGTTGACCAAGGGCCGTGTGCATGATCATAGTGGTCTTTTGGTCTAGAAGTTTCTGGTGGTTTTGAAGGTGGAGGGGAGCGGTGCATCTGCCACAATCAAGTACCGTTAATGTTAGCAGTCTAGCCATAGATCAGCCTTCAAGGGAGAGAACTAACCAAGGGTGTAGCCATATGGCCTGACAAATATGGACAATGACTCATTTTAGATTGAATTAAAATTGTGTGCTCTGCAATGAAGAAGTGCTTTACATAGTTTCAGATTAGAGCATTAATAAACACTGCAAAGCCTCCAATCTTCAAAAAAGCGAATCTTTTTTGAGTTATGTAGATGCACCTTGCTGGCTTTCAAGGCCTCCCAACACACAGCCCTGAAAGAAAAATAGTTGTAATTAAGATTTAGTATAAATTTTGCTGCAGAGGCATTCAGTCGCTTTGAAGGCTTAAAAAAAGGCTTAACATTTGGAAGGTCGGGAGAACTATCAAGAACCATCCTCCAGTGACTTTTGTATTTTTTATACGGTGCAATTTAAGAAACAAAATGAAGCGCCTTGTTCTCTGTTCTTGTGAGCCTTTCTGTGTGATAGCCTTTCTTTGGTGCATGTTCTCCTTTCTCGGCAATACAGTGCTGGCACATTAAGCTTCTGAAGGGAGGTAAGGCAGTCAGCAGGCGGTTCTGGAGGGAAGAGATTGATTACACCCTGATAATGACACAAATGATTCAGAGGTCTGAAGTAATGAGAACCTGAGGGCTGATGCTAAGAAAGTATGTCAGGGAAACCCTCAAGCAAAGCTTATGTTTCATGACTTCCTCATCCACTGATAAAATAAACTGCATATCTCTCTTAGCCTGGTAGAGCAACCCTCCTGCTTCATCAACCTACAGTTTGCTGTAGCTCTAAAAATGTCACAAGGTAATTTTGTCTTTAGGGCCAGAAAAAGAGGCAGATCTCAATCTAGAGACTGTTGGTGAACTCTGTCAACAAAATGACCTCAGAAGTGACCTAGCTCTCAAGTGACATGCTTCAATAAGCTACATGGAAAAAAATCAAACAGAGCTTGATCATGACTTCTGTGGGGTTTGACAACTCTGTTGCTACAACTTGTCTTCCATCTCAGTCAATAAGTTACAGTAAGAGTTATGAAGAAAATGATTGTGGAAGAGATCAGTCAATCAATTTCTCACAATCTTTGAAAAGTTATGTATTAGGAATTTTCAGATCTTCATTCCTAAAAATGTTCTCTGGGTTATGACAGTGGATTGAAATACTTGCTGGAATGTCTGTCTGACAGGAGTGTCAGGATGAGTATTAGTATCTCCCCAGTGCTCCTGTTCAGTTTGGCATCTTCGTATTTATTCTAAGTGTGAACTACATGAAGATGAAAGGAACATCATCAGATAGTCCTGAAAGACAATTCCAACTACTCAGACAGTATTCTAGATAACAATTCATGAGTCATTGACATTATTCCACACATAAGTAAATAAAACCATATTCATTTTAGGAAAGCACTTAATGGGAGAGAACACTTCTTGGATAAATAAATTTGTACTGCTCCATAAACCCCATTATGCAGGTTTACCTTTTGAAGTAAAACCGGTAAAAACTGAAGAAAAACACATAAAAGTGACAGCAGATGATGGACCAGTTGTGACAGAGGATCGTTTACAAATGAGTTGGTAGGATGGAAGAAGGAACATTCCAGTGAGATTACAAATTAGGCTGATGTTCAGAAAATTCATTTTTATCTGAAATGTCAGTTGTTACAGTTGGCTTGTGGTATATCCTATGGGTTTTCTTTTCCAATAGCTTGGTCTGTGCTACATTAGCTGTAAGTATCAAAGGAAAATTCAGCTAAGAGGGTCATTTATCTTACAAGAGTCCTTGAAAGAGGCAGTGACCTCCTGTCTGCTGATCTCAGAGTCAGCATCTGTTTTCTAAAACAGTTCCTATGGCAAAAGAGCTCTACAGTAAATACCAAGAAACAGCTTACTCAAAGTATATGTTCCTAAATAAACCAGAATATTGGAAGACAGTGATGTGTGGTGCTCTAGTCCTGTTAACATTTTTATTGTGTGTTCAAGGCTGATGCTCTTGGCCAGGTGTCTCAGTGTTCAAGAAACTTCATCTGAAGATACCAGCATCATGTCTTCCACCATGATTATGGCTTTCCAATATTTCTAGTGTTTGGCTTTTTAAGGCAGCCATGAAAAGATACTCATGACATTTAGTAAATTCAAATACCATTTGTCAAGCACTTGTGTGTAAACTAACATATTCAAGACTTGAACTATGAGTAACTGCTTTCTCAATTTTTTCATTAAGGTTTTTTTTTCATGTGTTTTGGTATTAGAATACATTTACTTAAAATATGGAACATTTCCAGAACAAAGGCTGTTGGGGTAGTGAAGCTTAGCTGGAAAAACTTGTGTCCGTAGTCAACATTTTGAGTGCATAAGCCCAAATAAATGATTGTTCTTTCTATTGAGTCAACCAAAAGGCCTCTTCTCTGAATATTTTATGACTAGCAGCTACTTACAATTTGTGTCTATTCCTTTGCCTTTTGTATTCCAAAGTCCATATGTAAGACAAGTTTTCCTTTTCTACAGATGAAGTCTCCTCAAGGTGTTTGTTTACTTTTGCCTTGTAATTTTCTGGAAATTTGTTTGCTAATCTAAAAATGTTTTAGATGCCAATTGTCACTAGTCTTTTTAAATAAAATCTTGCAAAAAAAAGAATAATTTTCAAAAGATTTTCACGACATCATGCTGAAACTTTATATTTTTATGTTAAAACATCTCTTCTATAAACTGACAGAAAAAGGGCATCTCCCACTCAATCTCTTCTCTGTCTGTAAACATGATTTTATAAATCTACTGGTGCTGTTCTGTCTTCTGTTTGAAATAGCACATTAAACCTCTGAATTTCATTCGATCTTTGCTGCTTTATTTTATTTCTTTACACCAAACAATCACTCTTGTTATGGAAATGACAACATAATTGGTCAAAACTGATTTCACACTCATCCAGAGTTTGGAGGAAAAAATATTCAGCTCCTATGTTTAGGTGTTTTTAACTGCTGAAAACCTGAAAGTTGACTTACTTAAGTTATCATAGGTTACTTTAAGGATAGGTGCATCACAAGGAGAAACTGTCAGACGCAGACCTTCTGATGGAGCAAAACTTCTGTGCATTGGACCTATGATGTCTCAAAACTGATCTGCAAAAGCACTGGAGGCCTGTGTTTGTTGCTACTTGGGAACGTTTCCAGGATGACAAAATCTTGCTGTTGTTGTTTGGAGATAATCATTGAGATTAGCAGCTCCTATGACTGATTTATCTCAGGCTGAGATGACTAGGATCCTGAATATGAAGTTTGCCAATGACTAAACTGGGAATCTATCCAGGTGGTTAGCTTCCTTTTACACAGCTGAAGTTGGGTAAGATCAACTCCACCCCTAGTGCGAAGTGCTGGATCTAAGAAATCCAACCTGCTAATGTTCAGGCTCTATAAACCTGAGCCACATGTAACTGGGATGCTGCTGAATAGAACTCAGTACTAACTCCTGAGGTGTGAGCTGCAAATTATTAGTGCACTTAAGCCCTATGTTAATATATGGTTGTGTTGCCATAGGGGAAAGGGAAAAACAATATGGTGTTAATGCAGAGGAAAAACAGACTGGACAGTAAAAACTAAATCCTAAAAGGAGAAAACAGCTGGCATCAGCACTGAATACCTCAGTGCCTGCTCCTTCATTTATCTTTGCTGTTATGTTCACACTCGATCTGGAAAAGAGACTATCATCAGTGAAGGTATCATAGCTCAACCTGTGGCCTGCACTCAGTGGAAAACAAATTCTTTGCCATAATTTGACAGAAATCTGGGTTTAACAGTCTGAAAGAATAGATCAACATCTTACATGATTCTGAGGCTTTATCTGTTGCCAGTTTAACTTAAAGAAGATGGGATTTAGTGCTGGATGGATGCAGGTTCTGGTATTCGGGTCAACACCTGGGTTTGTTTGACTGTAGATATGCAGATTCAAAATCTCCATTATTTTCAGTAATAAAGGGTAGTCTGGTGATGAGCTGATTGTGGGTATCCAAAGGAAGACTTCTTTGTTTATTCTGCTAGGTAAGCATTGAGTTAAAGAAATGGTGAGACAATTTTGGACAGTCACTGTGTCTTACTTGGGACTGCTTGTCATAAACCATCGAGTGACTGTGGCCTTGACTGTCTGAATCAAAGTCCAAGAGCTTCTTTTTATTGCTGCTAAAAGAAACATTTTTGTTCATGAAAGATGAAGGCAGGTTGTAGCATTGACTTCAGGGAACCTGTTTGATCCCACATTTTTTCTTTGCAAAGGTCATTTGACCTTGTTATGTTTACCACCCTTGACATAATTCAGCTTTTGACTCGCTCAGAAAGGTCAGCCTTAGCTGGACCACATCAAGAGGAGTCTTTGAGGCTGTGGTGCTTGCTTGCAGGCACAGGCATGGTGTCAGCCATGCTAGCAGGGTCTGTGCTGTAGAGCTTTTGATAGCAACTATTCTCTCTGCAGGGGGCTGAACAGTGTTACCATGCTGCAAAGACCTGTAAATCAGACTTACAGGCCAGCAGGGCTGCTGAATTTCAGTGGCTAGTTTTAATGAAGTTTATCATCAGAAAATATAGTCTCCTGTCACTAGCTAGGTAGAAGCCTGTAAATGTCAGAGAGACCTACTGAAAAAGCAAAACTAGTAAGCCAGTAACTTGCTTGTAACTTGTGATCTACAAGGAACTCCTAGAGAAGCAATTAAATATAGATTTCCTAAGGAGTCTGTGGATATGCCCAAGAGAGGATGTCTTAGGGGAGTATCTATGCCACTGATAGCAATGCTACTCTGCCTCAGCAAGGCTGATATCTCTTGAAGTTACTGTAAGAGTTCCTACACTGAACAGTACAGTTCCAAGCAGAAGCACATCAGAAAGATTCAGCACGTTGCTCAATTTCACCTTGCACATTTTATGCTTTAGCTAGAAAAGCTGATGGGCTTATTTGCGCAAAAAGACAATCACAACATAGCAGTGAGTGAGAAGGGCAAGAGAAAGTAGTAAGCGCACATGTTCAGGCTGCAATATGAATGAGGGTTTCTTCTTTACAGCCTTAACTCACTATGTGTCATGTATCAAAACATTTTTAGAAACAAAAACAAAACAATGTTTTGTTGTGTGTGTGTATATATATATATATATATACACAAGTTACAAGAAAGAAAGGGACCTCAAATGAATTTGCTCCTTCCACCATTCTGGAGAAAAGATATTTCCAAACAGATAAATAACTTCTTAGTAGAGTCAGTGGGACTCTTTAGAAGCTTATTGGTGAACCAAACCCATACATTCATTTGGAAAAGCATATGACATATGATATATAACCTGCCCATCTAAGGAAAACCGCTTTCATTGCACTGTAGGACACTGGCACTAGGAAACGTTGATCACAGATAATATCTCAATCTTCTTAACTCCAGGGCTGGGCACTCAAAACAGGGCCAAACTGTACTTAGTTTCTTCAAAAGCTCAGGAATTCAGCTATCACACTAAAGAGGAAGCAAAACACTTCTTTTTTGGTGAGCCATCTAAAGGCAATGCTAAAGAATGTTATCAAAACACTGACTACAATTATTGCACATCCAGGTAAACTGCTAGATCACACAGCTCATCCCTTCCTCCTGCCAAATTGTTAACATTTTCTTATCTACATTTACAGATTTTTTTACTCTTAGCAGTATTCAAATGTTATGTTCAGCAAGTCGTCTCTTCACATTCAAACCTAGTTTCTTAAAGTATAAGATTATTGTAATATCACAAATCAACATGAAATTTTAAAATATCTAGTCATGCAGTATCTTAAATGATCCCATGAGTGATCTTAATGGTTTCATACATAAAGGACTCAAGAATTTTCAGCTCCAAGCTGAAGGGCTTTACTCTTCAGTAAAGAATGGCTGCGATCAGTGCTGGCATACTGCATGGTTATGGGACAGTTTTCCTACACAGCTGACTTCTAAAGCACTGTATGTCTAATAGCATGTGGAGAACATCACAGGTTATTTCATGTGGACAGAACAAATTCAGCTAGAATGAAAAAGAAAGCACTTTAATAATCACTATTTTTAACAACTTGCCAATCATATATAGAAAGAGTAAATAGTTCAGGAGAGTGCCATTTAGGAAATATTGACCCTTGGACATGTTTTACAAACAGCAGGTTGCCAAGAGGGTAATAGAAAAGGGACAGAAGGTTAGACAACGTCACCCTATCATGTCCCATCTCCCAGTCTGATCAGAAACCCTGACCTATGCTGAAGTCAAACTAAGTTAGGCTTCTGAGTAAGCATGAATAAACAGGGACTTCCTCCACTTCCATGAGCAAATTATTTGCGTATCAGCTGCCACTTCAGCCATAATTTTGAAAGCCATAGAGATAAGGTAAGTGGGAGGAAGAACAAAAGAAATGTAATGTAAAATTCAAGTGTTCATGCCCAGGCATGTGGACCACTGAACTATGAATCACTGAAAACATACTTTAAAAGACACCTATTGTTCTAAGTGTCAGAGTTCAATTTTCAAATGAACGAACAATACAAACCTTTAACAAATAGACATCATCAGTCTCTGTATTAAATCCCTTTAAGTTTCTTCCAGCACTGGCTTTGGACGAAATTTAGCATGTCTGCACGTCCATACTATTTCCTACTGTCAGCCTTCCTGAGAAATGTAGTGGGCAGCTGAGAGGAAAGGGGGCATGAGAACACAGTCCCACTGTATCTGTATATGCATATATATAACCATGTGTAATGAATATTTAACATATTATGCACATGTACCTATCTGTCTATCTGTTTGTCTGTCTTATCTATCTATTTATCTATCTCTATCTATCTATCTATCTATCTATCTATCTATCTATCTATCGAATCTCTATCTCTCTATCCATCCATCTATGTTCTTTAAGTAAAAGGCAAAGAGGAATTTGGGTGCTCCAAATGAAATCAACTCTGAAGGAAGACATAGCTCATTATCTTCTTTTTCCAAGCATTTCATTCTATACTGAGCTGCATATTTCGAAAGGAACGGTGATAGTATTAATCAGAATCTTCCGCAACAGATCACCTTCAGATGTTAAATGACCTGTTGGGGTAAAAAAAGAAAAGAATATAAACTACCATTGCTTAAGTGTTTATTGATCATGCACAAACTTTCCACTTTGCTCAAATAAATAGAGCTCCAAGACAGCTGAAAAACACTGATAAATGCTAACATTAGCTCTTCTATTTCATCAAACTCTAATCTAAATAAATGAGACCAAACCAGAAAGCAAGGTTGTGTCACTATTGCCAAGAGTTCCAGCATAAAGAACACTACACAACACATAAATAGAGACACCTGAGGAATAGAATAATTATTCTGCACATACAGAATTCTGACTACTCTATGCATTTCAGTAAAGTTGCATACTTCAGCATTGAACATGAAAACTGTAAGCTAGATAACATGTATGACTCTGAAGATCCTAAAAACGGAATTCCTTATAAGAAGTTAAATGATAAAACTGCAAAACTGCAGTGCAACCTAGATATCCAACACATTTTCTTAGTGTACCTAGCAAACAAATAAAACTAGCATACACCTGTGTCATACACATATAAAGCAGATTAAATTAAAAAAATTGATCTTATTTTTTCTCTTTCTCCAACACGGTCAGCATAGCTATAATGCACTGTTAAATGTGGTCATAAATATCTCGATGAACAGCGATGTTAATTTGGGTTCCAGATGCTCCATTATCAAAGAGATGCTAGCAGGCTGAATGGCAAGAGTAAAGAGGAGCACTGGCAAAACTCATTTGAAAGCAGACAGTTTTGTTTGTATGTATCATACTGAAGTGAAGAATAAAAGGAACAGAAAAGTAGTTACAGATCAAAATCTACGACATACACTACCCTTTAATTGCCAGAAAATGTAGATAACTTCTTTTTTTTTTACCCCCCTTCAGCCTTCAGTTTTTTCTCTACACATCTTCCTAGCCAAATCTGGTCCTTAGAGACAATTACATTCCATGCAGTTATGACTGAGAAAATGAAGGAATGAACAAAATTTTTTAATTTATAGGATTTTCTGCCCCAAAACTACATAAAAACTCACCTACATTCAGGAGATTTTCTCTGGCCAAATTGCACTTTACATAGCTTTGATACTCTTCTCTTATACTTTGCTTGGTTTTGGCTGTTAAGGATAGCTATCAGTGATAATTTTATGTACATGCTGCTAATGCTGTGCTCTGGTTCTGTATAAGTGTATGTGACATTGATAAACTGAAACCAGATGAAAGCGTGTGTCAAAATCGCGATAGTCGCAACTTTGCATTTTTGTGGCCAGAACAAAAACTCTTTTAATTTTCAGTGTTAATTTCTGCAGTCTTACTATGGAATACATCAGCCTTTCACATATCATCCAGAAAAAAAAGACAGGAGAGGGAAGAGAAGGGGAGGGGAGGGGAAAGGGAAAGAGAAAGGGAGGGAGAAAGGGAAGGGAAGGTGCGGGAAGGGAAGGTGCGGGAAGGTGCGGGAAAGTGCGGGAAGGTGCGGGAAGGGAAGGGAAGGGAAGGTGTGGGAAGGTGCAGGAAGGGAAGGTGCGGGAACGGAAGGTGCGGGAAGGTGCGGGAAGGTGCGGGAAGGGAAGGTGCGGGAAGGGAAGGGAAGGTGCGGGAAGGGAAGGGAAGGTGCGGGGAAGGGAAGGGAAGGTGCGGGAAGGGAAGGGAAGGTGTGGGAAGGTGCAGGAAGGTGCAGGAAGGTGCGGGAAGGTGCAGGAAGGGAAGGTGCGGGAAGGTGCGGGAAGGGAAGGGAAGGTGCGGGAAGGTGCGGGAAGGTGCGGGAAGGTGCGGGAAGGGAAGGTGCGGGAAGGGAAGGTGCGGGAAGGTGCAGGAAGGTGCAGGAAGGTGCGGGAAGGTGCGGGAAGGGAAGGTGCAGGAAGGTGCGGGAAGGTGCGGGAAGGTGCGGGAAGGTGCGGGAAGGTGCGGGAAGGTGCGGGAAGGGAAGGGAAGGGAAGGGAAGGGAAGGGAAGGGAAGGGAAGGGAAGGGAAGGGAAGGGAAGGTGCGGGAAGGGAAGGGAAGGTGCGGGAAGGGAAGGGAAGGTGCGGGAAGGGAAGGTGCAGGAAGGGAAGGTGTGGGAAGGGAAGGGAAAAGAAGGGAAGGGAAGGGAAGGGAAGGCAAGGGAAGGGAAGGGAAGGGAAGGTGCGGGAAGGGAAGGTGCAGGAAGGGAAGGGAAAGGAAGGGAAGGTAAGGTGCGGGAAGGGAAGGGAAGGGAAGGTGCAGGAAGGGAAGGGAAGGTGCAGGAAGGGAAGGGAAGGTGCGGGAAGGGAAGGTGCGGGAAGGTGCGGGAAAGTGCGGGAAGGGAAGGTGCGGGAAGGTGCGGGAAGGTGCGGGAAGGGAAGGTGCGGGAAGGGAAGGTGCGGGAAGGTGTGGGAAGGGAAGGTGTGGGAAGGGAAGGGAAGGTGTGGGAAGGGAAGGGAAGGTGTGGGAAGGGAAGGGAAGGGAAGGTGCGGGAAGGGAAGGGAAGGTGCGGGAAGGGAAGGGAAGGGAAGGGAAGGGAAGGAAAGGGAAGGGAAGGGAAGGGAAGGGAAGGGAAGGGAAGGTGCGGGAAGGGAAGGGAATGGAAGGTGCGGGAAGGGAAGGTGCGGGAAGGGAAGGTGCGGGAAGGTGCGGGAAGGGAAGGTGCGGGAAGGTGTGGGAAGGTGCGGGAAGGGAAGGTGCGGGAAGGGAAGGTGCAGGAAGGGAAGGGAAGGTGCAGGAAGGGAAGGGAAGGTGCGGGAAGGGAAGGTGCGGGAAAGGAAAGGAAAGGAAAGGAAAGGAAAGGAAAGGAAAGGAAAGGAAAGGAAAGGAAAGGAAAGGAAAGGAAAGGAAAGGAAAGGAAAGGAAAGGAGAAAGACTAAATAGCAACAATGTTAATATGGGCAGAATTTAAACATGTGTTTTTATTCTAACTGTCTGGGATTCTAAAACAGAAACATGTCTAAATCTTCCATGCCTTTGCATATAAGAAGAGAGATAACACAAAGTTACATGCATGTTATACAAAGAGTAAAGCTACTTAAAAAATAATATGGCCAGATTCAAAGTCTTGCTGGCTTGTTTCAAGTTGATGGTTATGAGAAATGTTATTATAAAAGGATTTTTTTTTTATTATTTTTGAAATCGGATGTCCTTGTGTCGCAAGTAGCAAGATTTTTCTAGCTTTCATGTATTTGATCACTTATTTTTTTCTTCTTGGATGTCAGAAACATTTTCAAAGTCATTATGAATTTGGCTGGAAACTCTGTTAGCAGAACTTCTAAAATGTAATAAAAACATTTTTCAAGGCCTTGGTAAAAACACACTGAAACAAGGAAGCTAGTGATTCTGATTAATATCTAATCACAGAAAGTCTGTTTCTGTGATCAGAAAGGAAGATTATTTCATTAGCTGTCTTTGCTAAAGGTAAATGACTGAGAAAACAAAACAAAACTATTTTTAATAGAGTCCCCAGTAAAAATTGATCTTTGGTATGACTACTAATAACAGCTGTAAATATCAACATAAAAAGTTAGTAAGAGCGATTATTGGAGTCTGCTGAAAGCCCTAGATCTCTTCCAATGCTAACGTAAAACAATTGGTGCTCATTTAGCAAGTATGTCCAGCAAGATGCCCAGCTAGCTTCATATTTTATCATATTTTTCAAGGGACTGGTAATTGTTCAAAAGTCTGAATGCTTTCAGCCCTGTCACATCCTCATCCTCCCTCTCCTAATCTCAAATATAAAACACCTATCCACAAATAAAACTGATAGATTGATCTTACCTTGTTATGATCTTTCCAGTGTGCCAAAAACTAAATGATTTATGTATCAGCAGCTTGTGGGCAAGTTAATAAGGCAGACACTAACTTTCAAACTTACTTAAGTTTCTTTAAGCAGAACGAATATTTTTCCCAGATTTGATACTGCCTGCCATTTCCTCCAGTGTCATGTAGATACCTTAGGGACTGTGGCCAGCTGAGGAAAACTGCAGATACTCTGCAGCTTCACTGCCACATGGTATACTGATTTTGTCCAAGAAGGTGTAGTCACCTACTAAAGTATAACATCTCTGAGGAAAAAAGAAATGCATCCCGTCAGGCTGAAAATCTCGCCTACACTATTGCAATTTGCTGGCTGAAATCTTCACAGTGTATTGGCAGAAGTTTGTCTTTTACCTCTGCAGTGCAGATACACAAGTGCCTGCACAGCCTATTTTCAGCTCCCCTATTTATGAAGCTGAAGCAAAATATTAAGCCTGTCCAGTTCTGGTGCCCCTACAGTACTTAACATAAGATACTTTCAAATAACATCTCTTGTTTTGATTATATATTCCACGTAGCTATTTGCTCTGTTGCTCTGCTGTACATCCTTTCTGTTCTGTTTATAGCTACAGTGATGCACACTGAACTGGAAAGCATCAACAGTCAAAATACAGATTGTGTAAAAGGTCAAATCTATTGTAGTAGGACATCAGTGTTTGCAGAGACATTGTCACAGAAAACTCTGTAACGAGACAAAATGTTAAGAGAATCTGATCTGTTATGAACTTGGTGACAAATAAAGCTCTAAAGTGTTCCATTAAAAAAAGGAGTCACAAGTTTAGGTAAATACTCAAAAAAGTTTTTGTGAGTATGTCCAGAAATCACTGCAGTTGATGGAATTGAATACAATAACTTGTATCCCAAAATAAATACATTAAACCAGACTCAAACATAGGAGGTTCCATCTAAATATGAGGAGAAACTACTTTGAGGGTGACAGAGCACTGGGACAGGCTGCCCAGAGAGGTTGTGGAGTCTCCTTCTCTGGAGACATTCAAAACCCACCTGGATGCATTCCTGTGCGATCTGATCTGGGTGAACCTGCTTTAGCAGGTGGGTTGGACTAGATGATCTCTAGAGGTCCCTTCCAATCTCAACCATTCTGTGATTCTGTGATTCTGTAATATCTATCATCATCTGCTAAACAGGTGGTGACTGATTTCATAGGTGATGGCTTTAGTCTGTAAATATTCTGTAAATATCTCATATCATAACCTCTTTGTGTTCATTCTTAACAATAAAATCAAAGGCATCTTAACAGGATCATGTAATAAGACATATTTTTTTAGCACTAAAGATCCTTTTATTAGGCCAAGAAAGCCTTGAGTGCTAATATTGGGTTAGTGTGCTTGGACTTGGTGGTTCTGTTGATGAGAAAGGACTCCAGAAGAATGGAAATTTTTTCACAGATATATTTTTTAAAATCATAGAAATCTCTAGTTCACCAGGATCTGCAACTCTTTACCCAACATTGATGTTTCTTTCTACAAGGAGAATGCATAATATAAAATGGAAATATGACTGTGTTAAGCAGCATTAAAATTAATTGCTTTTATGAGCAGAGAATCAAGATTTCTTCAAAGATGTTTATTGTGGAGAAACTTTACAGTGTTTATTCAGATCTTGCTTCTACCCAGACATTTGTTTCTATGTTTGTTCTTTCACTACTGGCTGACATGGAGGCAAAGCATTTCATCCACATCAGTGCTCTTTCAGCACAGTAATTGCTGCGTCCTAGATTCTGGTTCTGCTGCTTTCAATGAATGCCCCACTTTTGTTTTTTTTTTGGTTTTTTTTTGAGAGTATTAGAAAAAAAAGCTCTTTCATAATAGATGCAAAACTTGTTTTTTTGCCTTTAGTTTTCCAGCTGTGACAGCTGAATATTCTAATCACCCCAAAGTGGAAACAGGACTCAGCCACATCACTATTTATTATCCCTTTTAAGTTACTTTTATCCTGACCTCAGTGATATACTTTATACGAAGTATGAGGTCACAATGGATGGGACTTATTCCATACATTTATTACAAGATTAGGTGCTTCCCATGTGTCTTCATCTAAGTTCACCCTAAAGTCTTTCCCTCACGAGGTGTCAGCCAGAAGGGCACGATTATTGTGCCCTTTGCTGGAGCACAGAGATCCAGGCCATCCACAGCAGCTGCCAGCTTCAGTTGCCAGTGGCTGTCCTGCTTCATGCTCTCCAAGTCCGAATGAACCATCCTGCCCTTTCCCACAACATCACGGTCAGCTCTCTGAAGCCATGGCATTTCAGCTCCTTCTTCCTCATTTCTTAGATTGAAGGGTATTTGATTGTTCCATGAGCCTCAGACAATGTTCTATGAGACTCAGACAACCCTTTCAGCCTAGTTTCAGCTCAGTGCAATAAGAAAATACCCTGCTGTGTGCAACCACAGACTAAGCTTATTTTTTTAGACAGACAACCTGGAGTGACAAAAATGGAAGTTTCCTTTGGCTTACTCCTTTATTTCCCTCTTTCTCAGGCATTGGAGATTCATAAATTTAGACTAGGTTCTGAACTGTCTTGGAAGTTTTCCTCTCTTTTCCAGATTTTCAACCATTAGGGAAAATAAAGATCTCCGTCACATGCTACATTATTAAAAAACCTCATAAAATTCAGGCTTCTCTTGAAGTCACGGTGATGGAGAAACTATGTCACATACACATAATTTGCAGACTGCAAAAATTTCTTTCTATGTGGAAAAGTCCATGTTTTCCTCTCATGAAAACTGACAAATCTGAAACTTAATCTGCTCAGGAGACATAGATGTGCCAACAAATTGGAAAAGGGAAAAAAGTGAAAAGGGAAATGTTAGGAACCTTTCATGGTCTGATTTATTTCACACACGTCCCTACTGCTTTGACTGCTGTTTTGAGAAAACTGGCATCAAAATTGTTCTGTTTTCCTTCTATCTGGAAATCTCTTTGACAAACCAGTCAGACAGACACTGTAAAACTCAGGATGGATAAGCTTTTTCAGCAGTGGCATTTCTGGTATTTCAGTGTTTGTATAGAGAGGAGTTTCAGTCCATGTGATTCAATGGAAAAAAGTACCAAGGCCATGTGCTTTTCAGACTTCCAGTTTCCCACAGTGAACTGTGAGTGTTAGGTATTTAAAAGCAGAGCATGAAGAAAGAAACAACACATTTATCCTAACAACATGAGCTTTTTTTCCTGTTACCTTTCAAGCCATGAAGCTGGTGCATGTCCAAACAGCTAAACACAGTAATACTTTGAAGAAGTCCTTAAAGAGTCATTTGGTGAAGATTTACCTTGCTAACACTTGCTCAGTCCTTTTGAGTATAATTTACATTACTACATGTTTTGTGGAATAGTGTGTGGCTGTGAGGCTACTGAAAATGGAGAAAAAAGGAGAAGAAAATATGCAAGAAGTGCATGTGAGAGCTCCTTGAAGACACTGTTTTTGGAACACTTCGTGGTGCAGTGGCAGGAAGATGGTCTTCATGAGGCTGCAAAGGGAAGTTACTCAGGCATGGCGCAAAGCTTTGTCTTAGAGGAGGGCTTTTTATGTATAAATCTTAAAATAGCTTCAAAATTAAAGGAAACTTTGGGTGGTTTACTCTTTCTGTCCAATTATTACTCAGTAATTAAAGGTCATGCCTAGCTGGTGTTTAAATATTCAAAGACATATCTAAGTGGATAATGACATTTTTAAAAAATGTGTAGCCTAGTTTCAAGAAGGTGTACAAGTTTACCTTGGTCTTAATGTGGTCCTTAATTTCACTCAAATATCCTAGAAATGCATTCCAACGTGCTTCTCAAACTCTGGCTAGGGGCCCGTAGGAATCCTCAAATACCTAATCCATTTTAAACATATAAATAAAACCACTTGTTTAAAATTACCTTTCTTTCATATTATTAAAGACACAACTATGTGCCAGTGTACTAATGTGCCAGCAGTAATCCATCTGTTTTTCCTGTGTAATGACACCAGTATCTTCTAAGAGAGCCTACAAACATGAGAATCACATAATCTTTGTTACTGGCTCTTGAAATCATTATGGCCTACTCTGAAGAAATCCAAAGAAATAGAAAAGGTTGATAAACATTAATGTTACTACTAAACAATTTTTGCGAAGGTTAAAGGATCAGTTTGAATTGTAGCATGGAAACTAGAACCTTGTCATGTTTAGGTACAGATCTGTCTCTATATGTATAATAACATGTTCCAAAAGAAATAACAGTTTTAATAGGAGCTTAGACTGTTTCTTTTCCTGATTATATACTTGATTCTGAAGGGAATATTTCAGTCATTCTTGGAAACGACATTTGACAAAGACCAAACTTCACTGGCTACAAAAGTAAAAATCAGATAGGAGAACATCTTGGTGCTTGCAAGTCTGAATTCTTAAAACTGTGTTCCTGGGTAGGTTGATATGGGGATATTAGCAGTGGCAACTGCAAGCGTCACATGGAAGTTCACAGGATACTGAGGAAACAACTGGAATTCTGGAGTATTTTAGATGTGGATGTTTTGCTGGAGTTTACAGATAAAGGGTAGTTTGCCTTCCACAAGTACTGTAGTTATTAAAAGAGACGAAACACAGTGTGCATATAAGGTAAAGATTCTTGGCAGGACTAGAAAGCAGTAAAACTATGTCTGAAAAACAGCTAGTGCTTTATAGCAGTAGTAGTTAGGGCAGACATCAATTTTTAGTTGCTTTGGTCAGTTTTTCTTCTATCTCTCTTCTTACCCATTACTTTCAGAATCATGATTACATTCTTCATTCCCACATCTAGTTCATCAGAGTAAATTTTATAATATCTAAACCAGCAGGTGAGGGCTATGTTACAAGCAAGTATAAGGTATGCCATACTTTTAAATAAACATGCCATTCATCAATGATTTTAACAATTTACTTAATCTGATACTCACTGATCACTAATGACTGTCCAGATGAGAGAAAATCTGGAAAGTGCCATACCAAGTTACTCATTATGCTGTACTAATTACGAAAAGCAACAAAATTGTCCATGTGCACGCTATTACTAATTTTGGATAGAGAAAAGATGGAAATGACATTTGACAAAGACTGGCTACAGTCACTGGCTACAAAAGTAAAAATCAGATAGGAAAACATCTTGGTGCTTGCAAGTCTGAATTCTTAAAACTGTGTTGCTACCATAAGAAAATAAACATCTTTTGCAGGAAAAAAACAGCCTAGCAATGTTTTCTGGAGACTGAAATTACATTTCCAAGAAGGATCCCTCTCCTAAACAAGGGTTATTTATCACAGCCAAAACGTAATCTGTGATTTTGTTTTTAATCACAGACCATTTGACTCAGATGGATTGCTAAAGTACAGGTCAAAGTATTCTTATTTATTCTGTAGAGGAGAACTGTGAGGCCACATCTTCATGTTATCATTGACTCATCTGAGTCTAGTGACCCAGGACTCACGATTTAAGAAACTGCAAACAACAGAAACTGGTAAGAAAAAAGGTTATATAAAAGCTTGGTGAACAGGAAAACAACCCTGTCTTGCCTTGAGATGGATGAATAATTCTTACTTATTTTTAAAGTCTTTCATCATGTTATTACATGATGGTCTTATGAAATGTGATGCATGCAGATATGTGTAGGAAGCAAAAGAGACCTGTGGTTGTTTTTATCACTTAAAGAATCTTGTTAGTCTTGTATTTTTTTATATTTCAAGAACTTGACTCAAAGATCTACCATGACTAGAATTTCTAACATTGTAAAATTCTTTGAATAAGTAGCAATACATTACACTTTAGTTGTTCTTCTTATGCAATAGACTTATCTTTGTGCAACATTAGAAATGTATATCTTATTTGCCATTTCACAAGGCTGGAGAAATAAATACGATTTTACAGATGATAGATGGGTGACATATGAAGATTCAAATATCCAGCCTTCCAGGGGATGATCAAAACCTTTTGAGTTTTAGGAATGAAATATAAAACGTAAAATATAATAGAGATGCATTCCATGTGCTCTAAAACCAAAGATCAGTGATAAGAGCAGACTCATTTTGGTTTAAAAGTTGTGCAGGAAACATCATTATTCATGTTCAGTATCACTCTTAGTTCACAAGTATGTTGTGTTACAGTTCATTGGTCTACTCTGTCTATTTTTAATTAAAACTACTTGCTACCCCAGGCTTAGGCTAATCCCTAAGAATTATAGGCACAAACAGATATACAAACCAGAAGAGATAAATTAGTTACTGACAACTACTCAGGGAGAACAAATCTGGGCTCCTCAAGTTACCATGTGTGAGTTTCGGAAGTGAGGATTAACACACAGGTGGGCAACCAAGATCTTGTTTCAAGCTGTAATAAAGTAACCTCAAAGCATGATGGTCTGTAGTTTCTCTCTTGATTTAAATAGCTACAGCAAACCAATATAAGGGGCTGAAGGGGCATGAGTGGCAGTGGAGGAAGCAGGAAGGAAGAAAGCGAGGCAAAGAGGGAAAGGAGGGAAGGACACTCACTTTGCTGCATGTTCTGTCTTTGATATAAACATTCCTAAGCACTCTTTCTCAGGGTACAAACAGTCCTGTTTCTGTTTAGGGCTGCTGCAGTTTGCATCGAGGCAGATAAAAACACAGTGACCATTCTGGTGGTATGTTTTGTGAATTTTAAAATAATAATTATTTCAGATTTGTTCTGCTTCTTGCAGATAAAAACAAAAAAGTCAGTAAAATATCTATGAAGTCTAAATTGCCTTTATTACATAAATACAGTAAATGGAAATGTGTTTAAATGTCATCTGACTACCAGCATTAATCCTTTTAACCAGAGTTATACCAATTCACAGCATAATACTCTCTACATTAAAAAGCCTTAGTGACTCACAAATACAGTAAGGATGAATAGAACAATATGATGCAAGGAAAAAGTGGAGCAAGGAACAAGTAATAAGGTTACATACCTTTTATTATATATTTTAATATCCCCAATCCTATACCAACAACTAAGATTTATATGACTGTTCCTTGCTAATGAAAATCACAATACTCTGATAATCCTGTCCAGCTTCACAAGTTGCTGGTAACTCCTTAACTGAAGTGGACCAATTCAGGGATGGATGTTGTAACTTTCAGGCCATTGGGTCATATTTCGTACCTTCTGAAAAACCCAGATATTGTTTCTAAGAAAGATTCAGAACAAATTTCTTTATAATTTTAAGTTCCACCAGGGAAGACTTCAATTTCTTCAGGAAATGAAGAGTTGTCTTCTAAAATTACTCTTATTCATGGCTCTGTCTTTATTGCAAAGCACACAGGATTCAGGATACTTGCAGGGTTTTGTTTCTTTTTTCTTATTTTGAGGTGGTGAGGGATGAGATATGTAGCATTATCTCAAACTAAGGTTGACTTTAAAATTCTCGTGTCACCTACATGTGTACCACAAGAAACATAAGGTGGACTGAACCACAGGTATGAGTATAATGTTCACCACATCTAGATGTCTCAAGTAGTTTGCTCCCCAGGGTTTTTTATGGCGACAGAGTTAACAGGCATGGATAATTTAAATGTGGAAAGAAAGGGAAGAAAGACCTAAATTTGTACAATCATTCATTAAGATGAGGCTTTGTTTTTAGTTTTGAGCTAGCATGAAATGAAACCAGCATGCATATTTGTAAAAATCACCTGAAAACTATACCTGTTGCTGTCAGTAGAACACAGACCAGGGAAGAAACTGTTTATGAGAGTGTGGCCACTTCATTTCTTCTTTTCTAAAGCTATTGTTGAAGAAAACATTGTAGACAACTGATAAATGGTACAAGAAATGGAGTTGCCCTTGCTTCTTTTTTAGGTGGCTATCAAGGAAAAACTTCTATATCAGTAAATAACTTTTGATTCTCTGCTGATTTAAGATTAATGGCTTCCATAAGATGTCCTCTAAAAAAATTCTTTATCTGATTATATGTTGATTAAACTTGGAACAAATTGACAGTAAAATTTTTGTTGTTCCTTGCCAATGCATTGGCAGGAAACAGAAACATTTGTCACTGTGGAAGCCAAAGGAGCTGCTAAAATGAAGAGTTATTTCTGTATTGGTTATCATCCTGCCCTGCATAAGACACTTTTTTTTTCTTAATGGAGAGAAAGACAAAGTAAATGTGACATCAAACCAATTAAGACCAACAGATAGAAAAGATAAACCTTGAAAAAAGAAACAGCAATGCATTAAATACCTTTATGTCCATCCCCTGTCTAAAGTAACCATGCTTAAAATCAGGACTTCTGTAAGACTGAAAAAACCCTGTCTAGGACCTTGGAATGAAATGCACCTGGCTTGTTTAGATCCTTCACCAGCCACTAGGATACTAACTTTTGATAATTATAATTTATTAATTGGAGGAAAGGCCTTCTTAATGTTCCCTGATAAGCAGCTGTGATAGCAGCCTCATGAGACAACTATTATCTGGCAGAGTCCTTTCTTTCTGTTCTCTATGTTCTTCTTGCTTGTAGGTGAAGATCTGGTCTACTGACAAATAACTGCATGTATCAAAGCAATTTACAAGCAAGCATTCATTAACAAGGAACAAATTAATAGGGAATTATGTATTATATTTTATTATTTTTTAAGATCCTTAGTACTGATTTGGAATACTAAACCAACACCGAGCACATATGAAGCCACGGTCAAATAGAACTACAGTATTAATTCACTATATACGTTATTAATTCATTCACTGTCCACTATATAATTAAAATTATCTGTGGACTTAAAATCCAGCACACTTTAAAAGCAATTCAGTAAGTCTTACCTATTGGAACATTTTATTCTCTTCTAGTCCAAACTGCAACAAAGAGAAAATCTTGTAATATAAACACATGAAAAGAGGATTAGGTAGTTTTAGATAATAAATACTTTATAAAGGAAGAGATATAATGATTATATATATGTATATGTATATGCCTCAGCTGTGCAATAGTGTCTTTCAGAATACTTTTATTTCAGTTGAGTAATTTAGAAAGACCACATGGAAATGGATAAATATATATATATTAATTTTATGTAAAATTGATTTATCAAGATAAGTTGTCTAAATGATCTGTATTTGTAGAAAAAGCCAAAACCAGCAGTAGCTGAAGAAAGCTTTTACAGAGTAACATCTTAGTCTTTCTAACACTCAAGACATATATCTCCTGATCTTTAGGCTCTCTACCGATAAACGGAAAATCTCTGAAAGGTAATACAACAACTATTTTTGTATAACAATGGAGGGTTGTTTAACATCAGAAATGTCTTAATTGTGAAGGAAGAAGTGATGATAAATCCTCCTGGAAGCAGCTCAGGATCCAAAGGGTGTTCAAAAGGTTAAGACATAACAAGAGCTATCTATTGCTGGAGAAATTAATAGCAGTTTGAGAAGGACACAAACCCTGGGTTATAATGCTGCTGCTACTGCATAAATCATGGTTTTCAAAGTTCAGAGCAGCTTTTCCACAATTTCACCTCCATTATGTCTACTTTGGTGAATACAAACTTGAATGACCTGTGACCTAATTCTTAAGGTTATCTCCAGTTCAAGACAGCAAAGTCCGTTGGATGTCTTAGTACCTATAATAATTTCATATAGCTTGATTGGTCTCTCGTTCTAAAATCAGGATATACCTATTAAGTAACATGTCAGAAGAAGAGTGCCCAATGTCTATGTCATACGTTCAGTGTCAGCTTGTAGATATCAGGAACAGCACTGTGCAGGACTTCTGGCCTGTGCCATTCTGTTTCCTGAGTAATCTCAGGAGTAGTAAAAGTAAAAAAGTAAAAAAAGTAAAAAAATCTCAACCACAGGCAGTGGAACAGGCTGAACTCTGAAGTACAATCTGAAACTTTGCCAGTCCAGGTAGGATGAATTAATTTCTGAGCAACTGCATCACACTAGTAGTCTTGCACTAAAACCATAATTTCTTTTTGAATTACTGTACGTCTTTCGAAAAGACAGCTTGTATTGATTTAATAAATTCAGGTGGCACAGAAAGCACTCCACTGTTAATATAGTGCTTTCTTCTTAGTTTGCATTCACCTCCACCAGCTTTTTTCTTTGGATATCTTTTTTTTTTTTTCTTTTTCTTTCTGCTAAAATCTATAAATCTCTTCTATGTAGATACTTTGAAAATTAGATCAAGTCATGGGCTAACATCCTGTTGGATTATTTGATGGATTGATGTCTTAAATCTTCCACAGTAGAAAGGTCTTAAATTTTACCCTATGTAGTCCATTATTCAGACCTCAGACCATCTCAGTAGAACTTTTCCAATTTTATATTAGGTTGGTGCAAAAAGAATTGTGATTCTTGCATTGCTGAAATTTGCTGGAATATTGGAATAAATTCTTAAATAAATGTGGTTATGATATATATCATTTTAATGCACTTTTCTTGTTTTAGGATTTTTTGCTAATGACTTATTCTTCCTGTTAATTTTATATTTATTTTAGACTACGGAAATGATGTTAAACAAAAAGCAAATTCAAGTGATTCTCTTATTCGAGTTCAAAATGGGTCATCAAGTAACAGAGAAAACTCGCAACATCAACAACGCATTTGGCCAAGGATCTGCTAGCGAACATACAGTGCAGTGGTGGGTCAAGAAGTTTCGCAAAGGAGACAAGAACCTTCAAGTTGAGAAGCATGGTTGCCAGCCATTGGAAGATGACAATAACCAACTGAGCGCAATTGTCGAAGCTGATCCTCTTACAACTACACGAGAAGTTGCCGAAGAACTCAACATCGACCATTCTATGGTTGTTCGGCATTTGAAGCAAATTGGAAAGGTGAAAAAGCTCAATAACTGGTTGCCTCATGATCTGACTGAAAATAAAAAAAAAATCATCATTTTGAAGTGTTGCCTTTTCTTATTCTACATAAAAACAATGAACCATTTCTCGACCAGATTGTGACATACGATGAAAAGTGGATTTTATACAACAACTGGTGATGACTAGCTCAGTGGCTGGACTGAGAAGAACCTCCAAAGCACTTCCCAAATCCAAACTTGCACCAAAAAAGGTCATGGTCACTGTCTGGCGGTCTGCTGTTGCTCTGATCCACTACAGCTTTCTAAATCCTGGTGAAACTATTACATCTGAGAAGTCTGCTCAGCAAATTGATGAGATGCACTGAAAACTGCAATGCCTGGAGCTGGCATCAGTGTCCTGTCCCAACAGATGGGATGAGGGATGAGTTAACTCTGAAAGCGACACACGCCCTGACTCAACAGATGAGATCAGGTGTGAGTTAACTCCGGGTAATTCTGCACGGCAATGCGAAGTGAATGACAATCACTCCGGGGGTCCAATTATGAGTATACTAAAAGCACATGGTGGTATACAAATTACAGCGGTTAGTGACTTGGCAAAAGTATGTTATAGTAACACGAAACTTATCAATACTTTGATGGCAAAAGCCCTTCTAAAAACAGTAGACTGGCAACAATTAGTAACTGTAATGCAAAACTTAACAAGACTCTAGCAGCAGAACTTACAATGGTATTACTTTTATATGTTCAAGAAAAAGAAAGAGAAAGAGAGAAGGAAAACTAAGATATCAGAGAGAATGAGACAGAGGAAGATATCACCACTCCACAGGTACATCAGTCCTGCGACGACCTCTGGAGGGGGGAACGCGTTGAAGATTTACACGCCGCCCACCCGTATCATACGTGAGGTTGTTTTATAACCCAGTTCATTTACATGCGGAATAGGAGAGGGTGGTTCATCTCCTCCCTCTGCTTGCTCTTCATGCTAATTAGGAAGACTCTTCTGGAAATGGGTCTGGGGTCTTCAAACTAGGGGAAAGTTCACAGTACTGACCAGAAGTGAGTTGTTTTGCCTGTCAGGGGTAGCTGTTGGTTCGTGGTTTCTTCTGGTATTTGGTTGTCCACCAGATGGTTCATCTCTATCATCCCAATTAGGCCATGAGGCCTTCACAGCAATTGACAAGGTGCCTGACACCATAACCATCTATCTCTTCTGCCAAACACAACACCTTGATAAAGATAAGGAAGATGTCTGCCTACAAAATCATCCATCTTATCCTCCCAAAGTAACAAAAACCAGACGTTTAAGGCATAACAAGGTCCTTTGTTCTGCTAAGGATGACGGGTGGCCTTCAAGGTTGTCACAATCAGTCAACAGGAAGGGCTCAATTCTTCTCCATGACAATGCCCAACCGCATGTCACACAACCAGTGCTTCAAAAGTTGAAAGAATTGAGATATGAAGTTTTGCATCATCCACGATATTCGCCTGACCTCTCACCAAGCGACTACCACTTCTTCAAGCATCTTGACAACTTTTTTGCAGGGAAAACGCTTCCACAGCCAGCAGGATGCAGGAAATGCTTTCCAAGAGTTCATTGAATCCCGAAGCATGGATCTTTATGCTACAAGATTAAACAAACTTATTTCTTGTTGGCAAAAATATGTTGATTGTAATGGTTCCCATTTTGATTAAGAGAGATGTGTTTGAGCCTAGTTATTAAGATTTAAAAGTCGCTGTCTAAAACCACAATTACTTTTGTACCGATCTAATATATTACTTTAAAATATGTCTGTCAGTCACAGCAATAGCTTCACTGATGCTATAAAGGGTGAGAGCATTTTCTTCCTCCTCCTAATCTTCTCCAACTGCTATGTTCTCAGACCATATTTGAGATATGTTTCTCTAGCTTATTTTTAAATTAAAGGGCAGCTTTTTTTAAAAAAGGTAGATCTTTTAAGAAAGCATGCCTACCTTGGATGAAAATTTCCCATTTATCTTTTTGACTGAGTTTGTCCATTCAATAGAGGCTATATTGACTCTATGGTGTGTTTTTAAAGTCCGAGTATATGAACTGAGCCAAAAATGTTCTTGGTCTGACTCCTTGTACAGCAAAGATATCATCCTACTCTGCAGAACTGTTTTCAGTATTAAAAAATAAGGTCTTAAGTCTATAAAGTACCACAATTTTACTCTATAGCACTTTCCTGTCAAGCAGGCTATAAATATTTCTGCAACTCATGTGAGCCACATAAAGGAAGATGTGATGATGTTCATATCAGAGCTTTCCTGAATGCATGAGTCACTCTCTCGAGGTGGGAATGAAAACTGCCCAACCAGACTTCACACTGCCATTCAAACAAATGGGAAAAACAGAACATTGCATGTCAGTAAACATGCCTGATGCAATCATTCCCTCAAACATCTTTTCTTTCTGCATGCTAAGAGAAACACAGGAGTTGAAAGCACAAAGCACCAGGCCCAAGGTTTTACACACTGCACTATCGTAGTTGAAACACCATGGAAAAGAGTTTGCACTTCCCTTTCCTTTGAAAATCAAAGCAGAACAAAACAAACCCCATCTTGTGTCATGGGTGGGAGGGGAGAGTAAAAGAATATGACAGCAATTGTGCATGCACTGTGATGCAGTGTAGGGTTGAGTAAGAGCTTCCTTCCTCTCCCCATCAGACAAAAGCCCCTTGTTAAATGCAGTATGTTGCATCCTCCAAGAGGTACTGACTCACTGTATACCTAGAACAATGCTGAAACACGCACGTGGTGTTTTTTGAGGGCAAGAAGAGAAAAAACAATGAGGAAATCTGTGCAGAAGTATGACAAAAGTGCTTTTTGACTTTTACCTCATAGACATTTATAGATACTCTTACGCATGGATCACCACATTAAGGCTCTGGAGATGGAACTACATGTGCAAGATCTGTAAAAAACTTTTGGAAAGAGTTGGTTACGCAAACATTCCAGCTTCAGGATCTTCCTTTAGGAGCTATCAACAAAATCACTCAGATTTAATAGCCTGGGAAAAAGAACACTGCTCTGGTATATTTTAAAAAGTATCTAACACACATTGACAAAAGAATCATTATGTTTAGATTCTATAGTAAATATCCTAAAAACCATGACATGCAGTACAGAATGCAAACCGTTTCTCAAGAACAGTGAAGAACTCAGTAAAACCACGTTGAGTGATATATTTCTGGTTTAGAGAGAAATACATATGAATCTTTCACTGCAGAGTTCCTGAATCAAAGTCTACATCTCTTGGGATTTTCTATATGGTGACTGGACTTTCCATACTCTGCCTTGTTTTATAATCAAATGCACGAAAGTATATTTTAACGTTATTTATTATTAGGTGTGAGCAAACATTTTCTCTTGAAGAATTCTGCTGGAAAATGCTCATTTTTTTGAAGAGGAAATGTTTTGGTTCTGTCAATTCTTGCTGAGCAAACAGCAGGGCTTCATTTACCTGTTTTCTGGAGTACACTACAAAGTCACCTTGTTTCTAGCTGTGTGCCACAGTTGCAGGCCAAACCAGTGGGATTTGGCAAAGGAGCAAAGCAAGATTCCAGAGACTTGTGATGTGTCTATGTCTCCATATTTCCATAAGGTTTTGCAGGATTGGTGAATTTTGAAAAAATCTGCTTTCAGACTATCTTGGGAGTGGAATTTCTAAAGTATCTCTTATAAAAAAGAACATGTGAAATAATAGGATAAAATAATATATAGCAATTTGTTGCACCATAAGGGAGACCTCAGACTTCTCCACTAAACATCAGGTGTGAAATACCTCCAGCAATGTACATGCATGTACATACATGTAGCATGTGTGTGATAATAACACAATAACATCTAACTGCCTATGAGTAACCTCTTTCAAAGAGAGAAGTGTTCACTTTCCTCAAGTTCTTTATGACATGTTATAGGGTTTTGCAATATCCACGGCACCTTGGACCAAATTTCATGGTAGCAGTTAAAGAAAGGCTTGAGAACTACAGTTTTTAGAGGTACCACTTTAAATTACCAAAGCTCTATATTTTTGTTTTCTTTTTTTTTTTTCTTAACCAAACCAAACCAAACCAACCAACCAACCAACCAAAACCCCAAAAAACTCCAAACCAAACAACAAACAAACCCGCTTCCTTATCCAATAAATCTACACTTCAAAATTTATCTTTAAAGCATCACCTTTTCTTTTTAGTTCCTCATGAAAACCCTGTAGTGTGTTCTTTGCTGATGAAATAAGCCTCTAAAACTTTTGAGAGCACACTTCTCCATCCTATTCGTAATTGTGTCAAATGAAATATTATTTTCTCTTCAGATCAGACACCCATCTCATCAGTGGTCCTCGAATAAGAAGAAAGTGAAAAACAGACCTATACTTAACAAAAGTGACACCTTCCCACATTCCAAGTAAAGCCGTATCAACCATCTCTCATTCCTTAAGAAATAACAAGTCTTTCCATTGTTATTCTTCATCTACAAAGTCTTTGCAAGTACTGCTATTATAAACTCCTTTTGATACTTGCTCAGAACAGCTCAGAAAGTGGTAATTTTGCATTACCCGAGTCTCCTTTTTCAACAACACAACGATTACAGAGCAAATACTTTGAAGCAAGACATGGAATTAACATTCTGATAGGCAAAATAAACCTTGTAACATCACTGTTCTTCTGCATATAAATACATAGTTTTAGCTCACTGGGAACAATTCACTATAATAGGAATCGAAGCTTCTTCATTCTTGCATTTTCCAGGACGTCTTTTTCAACTGTATCATTACTTTATTTTAATGAAATCCTATTATCCATTCTCTCCAATTATTTAAATTTCTATGAGAGTTACTTAGGACAAGGACTCCCAGTTCATTAACATGATGTAATGGTTAGGGTCCAAGCATGGTAAACCTACATTTCCTGTTAGTCATAGCTTGAGTCTTTTGTGCCCTGGTCCTGCATTTGCATTAGGACAGTAATAATGATATGTGAATTAAATTTGGAATTCTGAGGTTCTCATATGCAAAAATAATATGTACTTATAAATTCTCAGGGTAGAGTGCATTGACACAGTTATGCCTCTAAGTTCCAAAGTCATTTTACTAATCTGAATTCTCATTTTACCACCTAGCACAAGAAAGAAGTTGGGCAAGAAAAAAATGTCTGATAACACATATTCAGACTTTGCTAGGGGTTATAGTAAAAGTGTTAAAAAAAAAATGCTTTAAGTGGCAAAATGCCCAGTAACAGAGAGAAAGTTGTGGACACAAAAGAGATCTGCCTTTAATTTTGTCTTACTTAACTTGTTCATTGATATCTAAAAAGAATGAGAAAATGAATGTAAATGAGATTTACATATCACAAGTTTTGGTGTGGTAAAAGAAGAATACTAAAGACAGAAGAGAAATGAGAAAGGTTAGAAACTGGTAGGAAATAAGAAATTGAAGTCCAACAGGGAAAATAGGAAGGCTATCACGTCTAGGGGGAAAATAACTTGAAACACAGATATTTAGTTGCCAAGGGATTCAGCCAAAATCCCTCAGGGTGACACCAGATAGCAAATTACAAGGGAGCTTGCAAAAGAATGAAGCAACAAAAAAAATTCTGTGTAAATTTAGTCTGTACATGTAGGGGCACAATACTGTGGACTAGGGAGGATAGCTCCGGTCTGTGTAGTGTAAAAGAGACCACACCACAGATACTGCTTATGGTTACAAGCGTCTCTGTGCCAAAAAAATTCAGCAAGCTGGAGGGAGTTCAAAGAAAGCAACAGACATAAACATGTGATTGTAGGTTATAAGGAAAGCTCAAATGAAATAAATACCTTGGTTTAGCTATATAGTTACCAGGAGGGGATATGATTACATTCTTCAAACACTTCAGCACTGTTATCATCAAGGAGGAAGATAAATAGGATGCATAGAAGGTCTCGCTCTACATCTACTTTTATGATGTCCATATGCTTGAAAAAAACCTTCTGTGTTGTTTTCCAGATGACCTCTTTCATTTTACTTCAAATCCCTCTCAAAAATGGATGTGTTAGTATAGATGCGAAATATGGAAGAGGAAAAAATATTAGGTCAAATTAAACATTTTATTCAGCTTGAAGTAGCGTTCTAATTGCACTTCCCTTTGTACAAAATACATATATACTTATTGACAGCTGGACCAAAGCTCATATGTGTCATTTTACAGGGGATTGGTTTATCCTATAAACCGTGTCACTCAACGGGGAAGCATCTGAAGCAAAGGAACTGAAATAACAGATTTTCATATCTTAGTGGTAGACTGAATAATGGGCTTCAAGAAGAAAAACTCCATTGGAAGGACTTCCTTATTTATTCAGATGATTGGGTTTTGGTGCCCTTTATAAGGGCTGCTTGGAAACTTGAAAAAATGTGTTCACAGAAAGTCAAAATGAACTTTCTTGAGATCTTCAAAATAATTTTCCTTTCAATTCAACCTAAACCATTAACTGAATTAGGGATGGATTTATAAATAGCTTTAATGTGGCAAAGTTGGCATTTCTCAGCACAGACGACTATACAACAAGCTAGGAAACAAAAATACATCTCTACCATAGATCTCATACATCTAGGCTATAAATAATGCCTGTGCAAATCTATTGATCCAAATCATATCCACAGCTTAACTCATAAAGTCCAAGTCCATTTTGAATTTGATGGAGTTAAATCATTAATCAAGATGTTTGGTCATGTGCATGGTTAATTGATTAATGTGAACTTAGCTTCACCACTAGGGATTTAGGGCTGGTAAAATTAATTTTTCTTAGAGGAAAGATCCTTGATCTGGATATGAGCCATGCTACTAGCCAAAGTCAAATAAGTAGCCAGAGTCATATTGGTAGGACTCATAATGAACACAACAGAACCAAAATGTTCAAGCTAAATGGGAAGAACAGGTATTTTGGCCTGCTTTATAGAATTTGATGACTTCACTAAGCACACCTCATTTGTGCACTTGCTACACATTTCCAGACAGAGAATTTAAAATGTTGGTACATTTCTGCTAAGATGTTGGCAATACTTTCTGTTAAGTAGAAAGTGCAACTGTGATGAGTATGTAGTTGCACGTTGCTGCTCAGTGCTTTGGGAAATGGAACCACTTCCTCGTGTTCCAAGATGTGGATTTATTTGCTGAGTTTGAAACAATCCAATTTTAAGGTCTTGTCCTTTAGTTTAGGAAAACCTGTTCAAGTCAAAGGTAAAGTCTCACTGAATTCAATAGAAATAGTTAAACTGTGTCTCATAGTATTGGGAAGAACATCAGTATTCATCTACTTCTATTGACAGACGTGTTCAGCCTGGAGAAGAGAAGGCTGGAAGGGGATCTTATAAATATCTCAAGAGTGGGTGTCAAGAGAATGGGACCAGACTCCTTTCAGTGGTGCCCAATGACAGGATGAAGGGCACCAGGCACAAGCTGATGCATAGGAGGTTCCATCTAAACATGAGGAAAAACTTCATTATTTTGAGGATGACAGAGCACTTGAACAGGCTGCTCAGGGAGGCTGTGGAGTCTCCTTCTCTGGAGACATTAAAAACCTGCCTGGACACATTCTTGTACAATCTACTGTAGGTGTACCTGCCTTAGCAGGTAGGTTGCAGGAGATCATCTCCAGATGTCCCTTCCAAACTCAACCATTCTATGATTCTGTGGTATAAAACATTCACGTTGAAAAATAATTGACTGTAACTGCATGATCTTTTGAAAGCAACAGGCTACATAGTTCCCATATGGAAAACATAAATATGAACCTCACATACAGAAATATCTCCAAAAAGCAATACAAAAATGCCAAAGACTCTGCTATGCCAGATTTTTAAGAACAGGGTATGATAGTTCTGGTTTCACTTTTTTTGGACAAGAAAATTGTGTTTTTTCTGTCTGTGCTGACACTGTTTATGATTTAGTCCTATACTTCCGTGAGACTCTAGCCCAAAATATTTCAGTGTTCTTCCACAATGATCTGGATCTGCATTTCGTGTGTAATCAGCATAGAATCCCCTAGAGCCAATGTACTACATAGCTCTTCACACTGAAGTGAGTATAAATTGATGTTTTTCTCCTAATGCAATTACAGACATTCCAGCTCCTGTCAGACTACATCAAGCCATTGTAAACATTTAGACAATACTGAAAGAATTTATGCCACCTGTATTTTTTGCCATAAAGATATTATCATATTTTGACAAGAATAACTGTCCCTATACTGCTTCTCCCTCTCAGTGAAAGCAACAATCAGATCAGATAATATTTCCAAGGTTTTTTTCTATTGTTGGGCTCCAGTGCCTAAACAGAACAAAACTTCAAAACCTCAAACACTCATACGTGCTAGTAAGCTTATACCCTCAGGATGCAATCTACTATAATCATTATTTTTTCAACAGCCATTGATTCCTTATGTACTAGTCAATACTTATTTAATTCCACAGCCGGTTACACAAGTTTCCTGGTTCTTGCATTCTGTTTGGTATAATCCACTAAATGTGATCCAACTAACCATTTTTCTCAATGTCCTTGAGGTTCACAGTGAATCAAATAAGCATTCCCTAAACAATCTTGTATTCCTAGTGAAAACAAAATAGATGCAGATTCTGGTAAGCATGAATCATCTTTTTAATTAAAATGTAAATTATTTTAAATAAATGAGGATTAAATAGCAGGAACTTTCCTTGCAAGGTAGTTTTCTATTTGAAATAAAACAGCAGAAGTGGATTTGATCTGTAAAACCAGGGTTTGGGTAAAGTCGCTTTGTTTGTTCAGCCCGGAGAAGAGGAGACTGAGAGGAGACCTCATGGTGGCTACAGCTTCCTCACAAGGGGAGGAGGAAGGGTAGGAGCTGATCTCTTCTCTCTAGTGACCAATGACAGAACCTGAGGGAATGGCAAGAAGATGTGCCAGGGGAGGTTTAGGCTGGTCATTAGGGAAAGGTTCTTCACCCAGAGGGTGGTGGGAACACGCTCCCCAGGGAGGCAGTCACAGCCCCACGCCTGACAGTGTTCAAGGGGAGACTGGACAATGCCCCCAGACACATGGTGTGAACTGTGGGGCTGTCATATTCAGGGACAGGAGTTGGACTTGATGATCCTTGTGGGTCCCTTCCAACTCAGGACATTCTATGATTCTATGATTTTGTAAGAAGACTGGCAGTTCCAAGTCTACCAACACCTTCTGGATTTACACTAGCTGGGTGCTTATGCTCTCAGATTAAGGTTTGATTTCCCTTACCAGGTATATGATTTTCAGAGGTCGCAACACACACATGAGGAGAAGATTGCATAAGAGATATAAACCAATAAATTGAACTGGTCACGCTATGTGGGACTAAGCTTTGGTCTACTGTATGCTGTTTATTGTCACACAGAAGTCATTCTATCAAAGTCCCTGGGAGTATTTCGATAAATACATCTGAGCAAGTGTGTAGCTGTTGACAGAAAAAGTGTTATTCCTCAAGCATCTTTGAAGGATGTAGTCCATGCTAAGACGTTATTGTTACATTTTCATTTTAAATGCCAGCTATTTCTATACATTTCTACTTCCTTGTCCCTAGAACTACCAAGTCTACATATTTTCTGCTTAGAGAGTCTGTAAGGAAACACGAGGATAGGTAGGCCATATTTAACTTTTTCTTCTCATTTTAAGAGAAAAAAAAGGAATCTCCTTTTGTTCATCCATACCCAGCTCCAGCGATACTGTATGAAAAGTTCAATAACGTCTGAACTTCTTGATCATAAGACACATATAGTCCTCTGAAGTGATACTGCTTCTCTTGTATATCCCTAACAAGAAGGATACCTTCCGCTGCATTTCTTCCCTTTTGTTTGTGATAGTCTCACTACTTCATAGGCTCTTTAGGTCTTTCTCGCATGGCTTCTTAGGACGCAATAAAAAAGAAGAGGCTTTTGTTACTTATTTTGTGCAGATAGACAACTTTGGAACTCTAGCAGTAAAAGAAGCATTAGCAAAATGCAAAAAAAAAAAAAAACACGCCTTTGTCTACAGTCCAACCTAAGTTATTGCTAGTTGACAATTAATGGAATGAGGATATCAGTAAAAATATAACAGGGACATAGCAACAGTATCCAGAGCAGTTAGAGAAATACACATAAATTTATCCTTCCCTCTTCTGTTCTTTTCTGAGTTTTAGTAACACATGTAATGTCTTCAGGCACAACACTACAGTATGTTAGCATGCAATTCACAGGAGTACAAACTAGCAATGTGTAGGACTGATTTTCGGTGAAAGAACTGAGAAGTGTGGTCTTTATTCAGTATGATGAAACAGTTTCCTTTGTCCTTAAAAAAAAAAAAAAAAAGAAAAAGAAGAAAAATAAAGCCATCGATAGCTCATTTTTTTTCATGGACTAATTTGAAGATATCTGGCAAGCTCACAAAGAAATTAGAAATTTTAAACATCTTAAGCAGGTGCCATGAGATAGAATAGTACCAATTTAGTTATGGCTGAATTATTAGAATTTTCCCCTACTTCTGGCTCACTACATATTTTCCATTTTTTCAGAACGACTGCCTCACAAGTTGGCCTAAATTATCACACCCCTTAAAACAAGTACTGTCTCTTAAAAAATAAAACTGACTCATACTCTGCCTAATAAACCCCCTACCTTTTGACTGAACCCTGGTATGGTCACAATTTTGATGACAGCATTATCAGAGAATATTGCTACATGATGATCTCTCCAAAGATTAAGAAGGAAACAACTGACAATTGAGCTATCTTCCAGTAACATGTTGGTTACAGAGGCGTTTTAGAGGTAGGGAAAACAGTGAACTGTGGATACCAAGTGAAGACTGTTTGGCAAAGTTTCATTTGGAAAGATTCGGTGTCTGCACAGTCGGCTCTGCAGGCTGAAAGGATAACCAGGAAGATTTAGTTCCTGATTCAGCCAGGCATTTAAGGACACGAATAGTCCCATCAAAGTCAATGAGATTACTCACTTACTTGAAGTTAACCACATACTTAAGTATCTTTCTTATGTATGCAGAAAGGCAGTAGGAAACTGGTTTGCCAGAGACTGGCTATGAATCAGCTTTGTAGTGTTTGTTTGGAAAGTCTGTCAGAGCTTTCCCATGAAAAGGTACATTTCTCCACCTCATGGAGCTGCTAGGATAGCTAGGGGCAAGTAGGTAAAACAGATAAAATAGTAATTTGCCTTGTTCTTCGAGAAGATTATGCTGGGACATAGAGTAACCTCTTTCCACTTTGCCTCGTGTGTCAAGAGATCCCATATTTTCCTGGACTTAATTTTCTCATCTTTGAATCTTAATAAGTGAGCTTATTACTGTAGCAAATCCTTCCCCCAGGAAGCACTTCTAAAATGAAATTAAAGAACAAGTGCTGACTGATTTGCAAGATTTGCAAAATGTTATTCATGTAGTTTGTTTTCAAAAAGGCCAAAAATTAGTCCATTATTCCAGAAGTTTGAAAGGAAGTCCCCTTTCACTGTCAGTGATCAGCATCCTCAGCTGAAAAGAAATTGAAGCTGAAAGGGAATATGGTCCTATTCTCATTTGACTTCAAATAGAGCAATAAAAGAGAGAAACCAATTTCCACGCTTTAGCGTTATGAAAAAAGATGCTTCAAAAAATGAGTCATACATTTAAAGTAATTTTAAACACCAAAAGGACAATGAGCCTGTACATAGAGCAAACACCTGTCTAATTTCTGAATGAAGCTAACTGTCCAAGAAATGACTGTAACTTAGTAATGTTCATTAAAATATATATATATTTATATACATATTCTACAAATAAAGGATAAAATACTCAGAAAACAGTAAGATTATGCAGTACACCACTTTCCCACCTTAGAAGATGAAAGTCATAAGCCATGTTAGAAAATGAGGTACCTCCAGCAGAGAACAGTAATTTGTCAATAGGAAAAGGTAGTTCTTGATAAAGTTATGTGACTTCAGGTACCCTGGGCTTTATTCCAAACTGTACTTTGAACTTCCCTCATTATCAGGGAAAAGTGACAAACCTTTGTACCTTAGTGCTCCAGATCAAAAACATATATCATTCTTCTTCCTTTTTAATTTTTTTATTAATTTCCTCCTGGCAAAGCCTAGTCTTTCTTACCTACTATTGTGATGTTTGGACATAATAAAGTCCTGTTTTGTATTGGGTGACTAGAAGCTGCAGAAACATAAAAAGAATACAGACTGTGACTGCATTAACAAATTACTGAACATGTAAACTTTGTCCCTTCACCACTACTTTTTGACTAATAAAGATCTGTTTATTGTACTGGTTAACACAAACCAGCAGCTGGCAAAGCCTCAGTGAAGTTCTGAGAAGAGATGGTGGGTTGAGTAGTGGCTTGTTCTTTTTGCCAGGATTTCTTCCCTGAGTGTTAAAAGGTACAGGTTAGGGTTTCTTCCAGGCTTTTCCCAAGGTGAAAAAGGAAAACAGTTTGGGACAAGAGATAGAAAAGACAGGCAAGTTGTAGCATTTTAAGGAGTTCATGAAATTATGCCCTAATTGTGTAGATGTGAGATCTGCAATGGTGGAAAGGAGATCGACTGGACAAATCAGATGCAATTCTTTTGCTGGTTCCTGTCTTTCATGACTGATCCTACTTTGTGCTCTTGGTTCTCAGCCACTGTCTGAAACCGACACGACACAAGCACCCTTTGTCGTTGGCTGTGTTATAATCCTTTTCCCCCTCTCTCCAACTCCTGATCTTTCTCACTAAACAGTTCTCTTAGATATTATATGCATGCCAACAGCCTCAGAAGTTTTGCATCAAATAATCTGGCACTGATGGAAATGTGTGTTCCTTTTCCAGACCTGGTTGTGAGAAAACCCAGCAAAGCAAGTTGTGAGTTTATATCTGAGAACATGGCTTCTGTCCAATAACATGTCATATTTGTCAAAAAGTGTCTGACTGAAGCCCTTTATTATCACACACTGGTGAAATGATTTGCCTGCAGGGGAAACAGAGCATTAATAAATGGAATGAATTGCACATTGTTCATGACAGACTGTAATAGCACAGTCTTCTGTGTACTGTACATTTCAGTTACCACCCCATGTCCTATCTGATTAATATGCATCTGTATAAAAGCATAAGAATCAACTTGAGATTGGTAGCACAAATAAGCCGTTCCTAGGATGCCTCGCTGAAAGTGTTTCCCAGACTAGATCACATGCCACTTGGTCTTAAACTATGGCATATATCATGTTTAGATTGTCAATGGCTCATCAGCCTGATTATATGGCAAAACTGACAATTCAGGCTTTAAATATTCCTGTCATAATATCAAGATTAACATCCACTTAGAAATGTAGAGTAAACTAAATATGTACTTTTTATTGCCCTAATTGCCATGGTAAAGGATCTGAGGACATGGATGTTGCCCTGTAAGTCCTGTACAATTTTTGAACTCCTTGAGAAAAAAAACCAGTAAATTTCTCTGTCTTTCTAAATAATTCTTACATCTTTATGAAATAAAAGACCTTAACAGCCTTACCAGAATTTTGTTGTCCCAAATGACAGATGGAAGGGAAAAAAGTTCTATAATTTATTGTATGATGGATTTTTTGTATTATGGAAAAGAGAGCTACAAAAATTAAAGAATTCACATTGTACAGAAACATAAGGAAACGTTGGTACAAGAATGACCTTCTCAGTAAATCTGCTTCAAGATAATTTTCTACTGAGGAAATTCAAATATATATAAAATTATTTCATGTATGTTTATTTAGAAGTACAGAAATGTCATCATTTTAATGAGAAGTCAAACTCCAGTCACAGTATTACAGATTATTGTCATTCAGTGGATGCCTTTCTAATCTGAAACTTTTTGAGGAGCTACTCTTATTGGCTCTGATAGCCAATCACTTGAAAATACAGACAGAAAAAGGGAAGGTATTTGATTTCCTAAACCATAGATTGGTAGGAGTGTAAGGTTTTTTCTTTACCATTTCGTAAGAAAAAACTCAACCAAACAACAACAACAAAAGAAAAAACAAAAAACCAAACCAACCAGCCAAAAAACACACAGAAAAAACAGCAACAACAAAACCAAACAAACAAAATGAACCCAAACTCTACAGCCACCAGACCTTTACCCATAAAGAAGTCTCCACAAATACTGTATCAAATTCGCTGTCCTTTGTAAGGCTCAACTCTGAAAATCCATTTAGATTTTAATTGTCTTCCGGAACCATTGTTAGTGCATACTTCACTACGATCAGTGGTCTACCCTGTTTATTCAAATTATTCTCTCCATATTCACTCACTTGCTCATCTGTGTGTGCCTGTTCACTAAGAAACTACACTCTCTGGACATCTTATGTTCTCTCAAAAGAAAAAAATAAAATGTACTGTCCTTCAGCAAATCTGGGGGTTTATTCTGAATTTGAACTAGTTTCAGAGGAAAAAGTACCATGATAGTATTTTCATAACATTTTTGGTGATATCTTTCTCTTTTACTTACGCTCCTGCATAAAGGGTCATCAATAAATCACAGTTTTCCTGTTACAACCTGAAACTCACCCTTCAGCTTTCTTCAGCTGCCAAAGTAATTTAAGCTACAGTATGACAAGTGAAAAGATAAGACTGAAATCCCTAGGCTTACATTAATTAAAAAAAAAATATCTAAAAGCCTTTCTCAGCTCTACCTTTTGTGATGATGGTGTTCTGAAGAAGCAATCTGTTCTGTGTGCAGTCTAAAACAAGTTGGTAGCTTCCCATACACCACTATGACTCATTTTGGACATCTCTGTGCTGATATCAGCATGTCGAATACCAGAAAGTGACCCAGCAATGACTTCGAGTAGCTTCATGGACTGAGGCAAATATTTACATTACTTCAGGCAACGGGGAGGTGGAGTGGCACAATGAAAGCCATATTTGTCCTAAGGATTATGTCACTGCTCCAAACACAGCCTCTCTGTGAAAAAAGCGAGGAGCGTTTTAATTACCCTTCTCCTCCCCCATCATCAAAATATTTTTAGGATTACTTGACTGTGCAAATTGTGTGGTAACCAGTTGTCAGGAAACAAAGGGCACTGTGTTCCTAAGGGAAAGAGATGGTCTTCTGAGCAATCAAAATTCTTAGAGATGCACAAAAGGTGAATAGGTTCTCCCTAATTTGATCATCTGTGATATCAACTGGATAGTCAATAACTTTGCCTAAACAATCTGCTTGCAAAATATATAAATATTGGGAGAGTCCTCTCACATTCACAGGAAAAAAACTGCCTTTTAGAAAAATTGGTATCAACTATGAGTAAGATATGGCTCTCCAAAAATTGATAGGGGAAAAAGAAATACAAAATACTCCTTTTAAATTTGTTTTGTTTTGTTTTCTTTTGTTTTTATACCCATGTACTAATTTAGGACAACTGTAGCGCTTTGTCTTCAAACATTTGAGCACTTCCCTGGAAATCAGTATTTCTTAGGGAAGCCAGACTACCAAATACTTGGCTATTTTTTTTTTTCCTTGGTTTAACAAACACTTTTAGGTGGAGTTCAGAAAATGGTTTGCCGTGCAAAACGCAGAGGAGGAATTCAGATTTGTTTTCTACATGTAAAACATTCAGGCTGCCTTCTGGGTCAGATCTGTCAGCATACTGAGATCCACTATCATTTGGATGCACAGAGGACTGGGTACATTGATAACTACTCTGTTATTGTCTTTCTTCCTTCCCTTCCCAGATTTTTTTTTTTTTCCTAAAAGGGCAGCACAATCACTTTATTACAAGTACTACTTTATGCTTCATTACTTAATTCTGATTTGCTTGATAAGTCATACGCTATTGTTTAGACACTCATCTGGTAAGATGATGGGAACATTTCTGGCAGTGAAACTTAGACAAAGAATTAACCAAGTAATTTTCTACATATACTCTCACATATAACATTTGTTGTTCTTTTTCTGTATTGTTGGTTCTTGGAATTTGACTTGAAATGCAAACAAAAAAGAATTTGAGAGTCAAAAATGAGTTTTTTTTCTTTACGGTGAAATTAGTAGCAATAGCCACATTGCCCAACAGTAAATAGTTTAGAATTACAATTTCTAAAGCTTAGAATCTATTTTTAAGTCAGTATTTTAGTGCACTCTTTTCAGTAAGGGACTACAACTGTTTGCTCTTACAACTTCGAACAGTTGTGACAAAACCTCACATAATACCATCTGAAAAAAAAAATAAACTGCTTTTTATTTTCAAGTAGTATAATGGACATTGAAGAGAAACACTGTCTCTAACAACATTGAAGGGAAACAGTCTACTACAAGATAGACCTAACACAAAAAACTTTTAATTTTATTGTGTACTTTGTCCTTTGAGTTCATAATTCATAGACCCAAAGTTACTCTATTCTAACAATAACATTTTCTTTCACAAAATCAAAGCAGTATTCTTTCTAAATTAAAAAGGTTTCAGCGTTCCCACAGGTTTGCAAAAGATGATCACTAAAGTGATCATATGAAAGGGTTTCAATGCGTTATAAAGTTCTAGCTGTTAGCTATAAAATTTTGAACTCAGCAGTGCTAACAAGTTTGCACTGAGGCTCTATGGTCCCCAGGTAAAAGTGTGATTTCAGACCTTTTGGCTCAATCTGCTGCATTCTCTCTACATGGATGTCAGAAAAAAACGGCGTAAAAGAATTTGCACTGGACTACCAACATAGTTTCTGGAGCAAATTTTGGAAAAAAAAAAAAGAAGAAATCGTGTTACTGATATTTCTTCTCAGACATTTGTATCATGTAGTCCTCTAACAGTCACTAAAAGACATATCTTGTCAAACATTTTTAGGGGGACCGAGCCACCAAAACCAAGCAAGACTATAGGTGAATGTCAGTTCTGAAGACCAGTCATGTTTGCTGGAAGAGCATGATTTTAAAAAGTCTTCATCAGGATTGTTTATCCTATTAGTGGTATGCCATAGCATAGAAAAATATGGGGGGGGGAAGTTTTATTTTCACTCTAGACATACTTACTAGAGAAATTCAGTCTCTGACCAATGAAAAGGTCAATTGCAGGCAGCATTAATCTCTTTAATATATGCAAGGGAAAAGCTTCTATTTGTTTCAGGGCAGGATGCTCTTATACTGTTTATATAGTAAATTCATAGCTATTCTGAGAAAGACAAACTTGCTATAACAGAGCACTTGCTGTAACAAAGCCTCCTTTGCTGTAAGGTGATGGATGCTTTCTACTGATCTCATGTTTATTTGGTATATGTTAATTCTTTCTATCAAAGACAAATCTTTTAGGCTTGGTTCAGACAAATTTTTGCCAACAAGAAAAATACTAGCACAGGCTTTCTAGACAGCTTAGTAGCTGCTTAAGAGTACTAAACAAAACACTGACAGTTTCACAGTGAATTATATAGGGTTATATGAGAAGCAGTGGCATGGTGTAACCAGACAGAGTACACTTTACACACCTTGACTGACCAGTTCTCTTTTTCAAAGAGAAATGTGAAGAAACTTCAAACTTCCAAACATTTTGTCAGGATTTCCCCTATTTTATGACTCCCTTAAAAACTCAGGACTCATTTTAACAAGATACTGCAGATTTTTGCCTGTTTTAATTATCCTGTTGCAATTTGCAGGATAATGGTAGCACGCTTTCCAAAGGCAGAGATGCTGTTCTGTCTTCAGTGTCCTAGTACAACATTTCTGGCCTATTGATGGACCTGAGATCTCCTGCTTGGTTCTTCATCCTCTCATAACATTTGTGAAGACACAAACAGTCGTGCAACCTTGAGATCAATACTAGGCCTGGCAGCTGGCAGGGAGATTTCAAAGAATTTTAATTGCTCTTTTGAAAGTGCAACAAAACTTCACAGCTAGACTGTCTTCGCAGAATCTTTAAAGCAACATGGTTTTCAGTTATGAAAGTTTGAGGGGTTTGTTTGTTTATGTCTCCTTCAATAGTTTGTGAACCACAGCACATCCCTTTACTAGCTGGTTCATATCATGGAAACAGTTATTTAAAAACAGAAAGCATACTGAATCTGTGTCTTTTGGCTGTCCCTTATTGTCTCTGAATTACATAGCTTACATAGTGGAATGTCTTTCAAAGACAAAACTTCAGCAGCATGGAAATAAGAATGGACTGGGTGTTGCACATTGTCTGGGATTTCAGAAATTGTCTTGAAATTGTTTGTCATGCTTGGAAGAAAGCTAAGTGACAGAAGAGCCAAGATGATAGAAAATGATAGAGAATAAATGAATTATATTTGCCATTTTTCCTTTTTTCCTTTTTTTTTTTTAAATTGATGCTATTATTTATTTGAAACAAGTGTAGCTTCATAAAGTTCTTTCAAGTACTCCACTCTATACTATTGAATATTGCTTTTTAGGTCTGTAAATCAGAAAAACAACTACAGGGAAACCCAAGGGAAAAAAGAACCTAGCTCTGCAAAATGCTACAAGAGGGCATCTGGAGCCCTTTTTACTGGACAAATATTTTGCAAGACCAACTTGACCAAGTCAAGAGGAAGCTGGAAGAAATATGTAAACTGTTTAAAAGGAAAATTAATTACCCAAAGGAAATATTTTCTTAAGGAACATTGAACTTTTTCCATTGTCTAAATACTGAAGTTATAGTCCAATATTAAGTTATTAGATTAATTTTTAGAGATAATCAAATTTCATGGTCTGTATTAAGCAGGAAGTCAAAGTAAGTCATCTTTCGGCTATGAAGTCCTATTAAAGTAATTAAGGAGTCTAAGTCCAACCCAAATCTTTGAAGTTTTTATGCTTCAAAAATAAAACCCAAAGTGTTCATGTACTTAGATACAAGAAACACATCACCTGGAAACTGTTGTTTCCTTCTAAGAGTCTCCTGGCATGTCTGTTTTGTCACGGGTACTCTTTCTCCACTTCCAGTCAAGAGAAATACAGGAATAAAAGCTTCTAATCACATACAGTTTTTATTTCACCACTTGTAGTAGTGGGCTTTTTTTTTCTGCCAGATTTGTTTTCCATTTAAATCAACTTTTTAATCTTAATATGATAAATCTATCACTGATGTAATTACTCTTTTTCCAGTATTACAGTTGTGAGTGGGTAGGTGACAGATACAGTCTGTATTTTCCTTGAAGCAATTTCAGTATAACGCTAGGGGATATTTGAGAAGGTATGTTAAGAATATTTTTGAATTTCCTTCATAGTAGAAAAATTTTATGTGCATCTTGGCCTACTGCCTAAAATCTCAATTGGAGAAGAAAAGGCTGTGTATATTGCACATTCATTACATTCAGAGGCAGTATACATCCTGATGTTTAACTTCCACACCAAGCAATAAAGGTAGAAAAACTTTCAGGAGAGTCACAGTTTTAGACCAGGGAGTTAGTTCTGTTCCTTAGTTTCAAATTACTTCAAGTAGTAAAACCTATTTTGAATTCACAGTGGATATTCGATTTAATGTAACACCAAGATATAATTTTTTTCAAGATTTTATTTATTTATTTTTTTACAAACTATTTTCAGCAGTCACAAGATGGAGAAGGAATTAAAAAAACCTAACAATGTTAAGTCAGCACAGCATTGTCAGTTGAAGGCTTGCCTCGGTTTTCCTTCAAACTATCTGCAATACCCTGGTTGATCTCCGAAGTTGGACCGAGAAGCCTCATTCTTGGTAACCACACATTTCTTCGCTTTTATTCTATTTGAATAAATCATGAAGTCTGAAGCAAAATATATAGATTTGTTTGTTTCTAATTTTGAGGGACAAATACATCTACTGTATTGAAAAGTTATGGAGCTAACCACAAAGCCTAAATTGCCACTTTCAACTTCTCCAGTTTTTACTTTTCTCCACATTTGACGTTGACCAAGGCTGGACAAGACAGGTCCATGGAAGCATGGCTTGGAAGAGCAGAATCTTATTGGACTACTACTTTACCACAAAATTAACCAAACCAGCATATGTCAACTGCTGCATATACCAGCTTTACTCCCTCAGAATGTGTGAAAGACATTTTAAACAGGGAGCTTGTATTATAATTGGCAAACATCAGTTTCTTTGGTGAGGGAATTTCTTGCTTTACTGGCAGTAGGAATACAGACATGACAGACAGGACACTTTTAGATTATGTGTAAGTATCAACACCTTTTTCACTATATGTAAGCTGGAAATACATATTCATTAATCTGTTAAAGTGACCAGTTCAATTTTTTCCTTTATTTTTTCTTTACTGTAGAAGGATAAAATCTTGACTCTTTATGATTCTATAGCAATTAAAAGAGGAATCTGCCTCCTAATCTGCACAAAAGCATGGCCAGAGTCTTTCCACACAGTAATTTGTTCCTTTCTTCTCAGATGTTTCCAATATGACTGACTAGCTGTACCTCTCAACCGCACCAGTAGGCACAAAAAGGTTAAAGCAAACTCTTATTTTATTAATAAGAATAGGAAACAAAAAGACAGCAGGGCAACACTTTCTCTTAGTAATAACATTTCATAAAAATAAAGTAAATTTGTTAAGCATGAGGGTGTGCACACAAAAGCAAAACAGGACATGCCTTCTAGCATGTTAGCTCCTGTAAAATGTGTCACCAGTACCCTCTAAATCCCTCAAAATTACAAGGTAAAAACTGTCAAGATTTTAAATTACATTTAAAAATAACTTTACTGAGGAATTTTGGCTCAGTATCTGAACTATTAGAATTGGATATTTTTAATGTGGGATGCCTCTTTCATTTTTCTCCAGATATAGGCTGTGCCTATAAACCAGCAGGTTCAGTTAAAATGAAAGATATAAAGCACAAAAATGAAATATAGTCATGCAGAGCTTCCAGTATTGGAATGCATCATGGCAAGATACCAATGAAGCCCAGACTTTAAAATCAAATTTAGACTAGAAGGATGAAAACATTCAAGAAGAAAAAAACCCTACACAGAAAAGTTTAGGATACTTTATATTCCACGTAAGGACAGCTAAACAGAATCAAATACCACTGCTTACAAAATGAAAATTATTTTGCAGAGGTATTTTCGAGATTCAGATTTAAGGCTTCATAAGAACAGCGTCTTTGGAAAGGCCAAAAAAGACCTGGTAGTCAAGAAAATTATACCACACCATGTATTTATCAGAAGATATTTTATTGACAACAAATACAAAATTGTTGCTCTCATTCCCCAATGTCTCGTTTTAAAGATAAAGCTTTTCCTTCACCACTTTTAAAGACCTGCAAATGCAGCATTGCAAAAAATTAAAACAAAAAGAAAGAAAAATTGTGACAATAAATTAAGAAAAAGGTGAGGAGAAGAAAAGCCCAGCCCACCAAGGAGAAAATGTATTAGAAGCAACAGAAAAGTTATGAATTGGAATCAAAGTACATGTTATGTTTTCCTTCCAAGAGAAGTTTGGAGGTTTTTGCATATGAAATAAAGTAGCAAAGAAAAACGGTAAGTACAAGTGCATTTGTGTCCCACTGGAATTTGGTTTTATTAACCAAAGCAGTAGTACTCATCAGAATCAATTTTGGGATGCTTATGCAGAGGTTGTGAGTCCTCCATAATAGAAGAATCGCTGAACTGGTCCACATCTGAAGGGGTTTGGTGACCAGGGACATCATCCACTAAGGTGTCCAAGTAACTCCCCACTGATATTCCATCCAGTCCATCACTACAGTCTTGTAAACTGTTATAGCTGCCGTGGAAGGATGTCTCCTGACTTCCCAGCAAGCTGCACAGGCTGCCACTCAAACTGCTACCTCTGCTGGCAATGGCCTTCTCTTCAATCATCCACTTGATTGACTCAATACTTTCATTGATGATGAGTAGCTGGCGCATAAGCTTCACATCAGTGGCTCGGAGATTAACCTACAAGGCAAAAGTGATTTAAAAAAATTATTCATTTTCTTCAAAATCAAACTCTAAATAGCAGGCTGGAGGCAAAGAATTGGGTAAAAAACCCAAAAAAACAAACCCCAAAAACCTACACAGGAAAAAAATCCCCACCTGTCACATAAAGGACAAATTTATTTAAATAATTAGTAAAAAAAAAAAAAAGTATTTCTATATTTATATTTTCAATGAAGTTCAAGTGGGAGCCTGATCAGGCTACATAAGCAGTCCATTAACAGCAATGCTAATCAATGACAAGGCTTGCATACACACTAGTACAATGCTATTTAGAGAAGGAACACAGCTGCTATGACAGCTCTTGGAGATAGCTTTTCATTATTCAGAGAAGCAAGACACAAATCCAATTCCATTTACAATTACTCTAAGCTACTTAGCAGATCCAGGCAGCTACGCATTCACCCCAAATTATCCTTATTATGGCTACCTGGGTAATCTAAAATTTTCAGATGTGCAACATTTGGAAAAAGGCTTGTGGATTTTTAACTTCTATTCACACTCCACCTGCGTTTATGTTGCAAGCCACTGTATAAATATCTGAGAGCTGAAATATTGAACTTATCGAAACTGTAAATTTCAAATTATTTAAACCCATATTAGATGAAGGTGGTGAGTTCAGTCAGTAACTTATTACAGATTAGCCAAAAGAGCAAGAATATGCAAAAAATAACTAAATTAAAAATGCAAATTAAGCACAAAGTCCTACTTTCCAACGTATGGTGGTTGATGCATACAAACAGAAGTGTTAATGGTAAAGCACAGTGGAATATTACTGTCTTACGTTTCAGAGATTTATTTAACTGACTTCCTGCTTTATTTAACAGACAAACCTTATAAGCCACTGTTTTAATCAAATTTCCACAATGAGATGATACAAAGTTAAGGCCTAAGGGGTTTATTTGTTGCTTCTTTGTTTTCACCTGAAACACCACAGGTACTGGTAAAAAAAAAAAAGTCTGTGTGACCCCCTCTTCATCACATGAACCAAGTAAAAATATTGAAAAGGTAGTCTAGCAAACTGAAGATGATTCCAGATTTGACCATTTTATCAAGTGTGGAGAGTCAGAAGCTACTTCCATCCATACTGTGACCAAATCAACTCTTCAGCCTTTTCCAACAGCACCTCAACACCACTAAATGTTTGACATCACAATGGACATACTTCCAGTCTCATCACTTCCAGAGTAAGACCTCTGCCTAGATGAACTTTTGCCATAGTGTCAACATAGGGCATGCATACTTAAAACCATCAGAAAAAAAGACGCCAGTCATTTCAGATTAACTCAAATGGGATACCATGCCTAGCATGTAATATTTTATCACAAATTCTTGCATCCTTTAATTGTACTAATCAAGTATACCACATGAAGATAGATCACTACTTTAATACATGCATTGCAAAATACTTTCCTTTGTATACCTTTTGAGTGTCCTTCCCTACAGAAATATGTATGCCATAATGTCTGATATATACACAGATATTACACGCTTTTGTTCCATAGGACACTAAAAACTTTCACATTATTAATTCTAAAAAAGACAATACAGTATATCAAAAAAACTGAGCATCTTCATTCAATTGAGAAATAAGGAAGAAAACAAGTAAGATCTGCTATGCCAGACAATAGACATTTAATGCTATTCTCCAAGTCCACAATTATTATACAGAAATAAAGCACTTGTGTTGTTCATGCACAATGGGCTGGAATGGAATCAATATTCTCAGGAAGTAAAGACTGTATCTTGTTTTGCCAAGAGTACAATCTGGACAATCCATACTCAAATTCCATCTTCTCAATATCCTAAATTACAATGACCTGGTACAGTTGTTCAAAAAGCTATTTTAATGTATTTTTATTCTGTTAGATCCTCTAGAAGACTGTACTGGCTCTGGCTGTGATGTTTCATAGCAGCCAGTATGGTGCTGTGTTCTATATCTGTGACTAAAACAGTGTTAACATACCAGTGCTCCAGCTGTTGCTGAACAGTGACTACATAGCATCAAGGCCTTTTCTGTTTTGCACTCTCAACCTTTGGTGAGTAAGCTGAGGCTGGGAAAGACCTTTGGAGAGAACGGAGCTGGGACAGTTGACCAGAACTGACCAAAGGGATACTTCCTGATATATAATGCTGTGCTTAGTAATAAAACCCATGGGTTTGGTCTTTCCAATGTAGCTGTTGCCTGGGGACTGGCTGAGCACTGGTCTACTGGTGGAATATGGTGAGTGACTGACTTTGCACCTCATTTTTTTTTTTTTTCTTTCTTCACTTATTAAACTGTCTTTAATAAAAACCATGAGTTTCTCTCACTTTTGTTCTTCCGGTTCTCTCCCCCATACTACTGGAGGGGTAGAGGGAAGTGAGTGAGCATCTGGCAGGTGCCTTGTTACTGGCCAGGGTCAACCCAACACAAAGATAATTCAAACTTCGCTAGTAACATACTGTCTATATAACTCTCATATGTATTCTCAGTCTCCTTCCTCAGTCCCCAGAATGCCTTCTGAATTATCCTCAGTCCAATATCACACAATTTAACATAGCTAACCTGGTACTGTGCAAAACAGCTTTGTCATTCACAGTTATAACAATACTGCTCATCTATCATTGTTTCAGATGTGAGATTCTGAAAACAGATTGACCATTTCGTAGCCCACCTGTTCTCGCCAGTTCCTTTACTCTTACCCATAAATCATTATAAATCATTTGCTCAGCAACTAGGCTGTCATGAAAGCAGCAAATTATCCAGCTTCTCAAATGCAACTACAGACTTTGGCAACTTGCTGAACATAAGCGAGCTTGGACACAGCAAATTTCCCAAAAGGCTGATTAAGGAAATGTTTAACAGAGTTAGCATCAATACGCTTCTAATGAAACGGTCCCTTTTAGATAAAGTAGACATCTCATATATTTTGGATTCTGTTCACAGGAAATAATTTTTTGCTCTAAATATACCCACAGCTTTAGCATTTCTGTGGAACAGCCTTACTGGCACTAATTCTTCGCATTCCTGCATACTCGAGTCCTCCTCCATGCCACAGCACTGAGCCCAAGTCTCCCATATCAAGAGTGTGCTTTTCCTAAAGCAAACATTTAAAAGTAGTCCACCAAGTGTCATCTTTCTTTAAGACGGCTTACTTCATCATCTCCTAGATAACACAAAAATGTCATTTTGAACATTTCTTGCCTCTTACCAGCTTTAGCCCAATCCCATTAGTTCATACTCACGTAGCGCCAATGCATGTAACTGTTGGAGTAAACAAGTCAGTTCCAGTATGGTTCAACTAAAGGAACTAATCACAACAAAATCTCATGATGTTTGACAGCTCCATTCTTTATGCACAGTAACAATGCATTTCAGAAGTAATCTGAACAGTGTATCATAGCTAATACAGGTATTTCAGAACAGCTTCTACAGCTACTTTTTGAAGGTAAGAGCACAGCATGACCATAGGTAAGGTGTGTGTGAGTATGTATCAGTCCTCAGCACAAACTTCTGGTGTACAGAGGAAATGAATTGCAATAAGGGAGCAAAAAGGAAATTCTGGTTACAGGCTAGCTTTCAAATCTTTTTGCTTAGTTTGTATAATCACAGTAGTGATCCTTCCCCAGGAAGGATCGAAAATGTTTAGCATAAAACAGCTAGTCATGGCAAGAGGAAATAATGAAATGAAGGTGACAGTGAGCATCTTTCAAGTAACACAGTCTGGTGGACAGATTAGCATTCAGACACAATCAGATTTTCAGTCTCGAAGGGATAACTGGCCTAAACACCTGTCTGTGCCTCTCTGCCTCCCTCTCATACCAGTTGTTCTAACAAGATATTTCTTCTTGACACCACTAGCCTTGCTTACATTCTTGCATAATAACATGTGCCCAACATTGTCATAATTTATTCAAGATAATATATATATGCAAACATATGGACATATGTGTACATATATGTATATACAGATATATAAAAATACTAATGTAATTTTTATACATAGGCTGTTTTCTTTAAAAAGAACTTGAATAGGTTATTGGTTTTATAAGAAAACTCTTAATGACCAGGGTTGCTAACAAAGATGATTATCGCTTCCTGGAAATAACCCAAAATAGTGCCTTAGCCTGGTCATTTTGCTTTTGGATCAAAGTTGCACTTGCACTCAGACTACAGGCAGAATGGACTTGTGTATCCCTGCTACATGCTCTGCAGACATAGCTTCCAGCTGGCTCCAAACACAGCCGGACCCCTTCCTCTCCAAAAATGACACAGTTAAAAATTCTGTTCAATATATCCTTTTAATCTGCCAAAACTGTCTGCAATCCTAGTTTCTTTCTGCAGATTACTTTCTTTTAGATTCCAGGGTTCACATGCTGCTGCTGCTTCTTGTAACTACAGGAAGTCTGCAGGGATATTAACGGTAACCCTAAAATGTGGTCTGAGGAAAAGATACTCCTAAGCTTATTTAAAAGATATTAGTTTCATTTTTTCCTCAACACCTTTATGTTGTGTTCTGTAAAGAGTCCATTAGTAAAAGGAAAGGAAATCACTGAGCCTGAATAACAAGATATTTCCCTCAAGACAAATCTCTGAGCCAGAGCACAGTGAAATAAGTCACTACAAGACATAAAATCTTAAACTTACAGGTTAATGGACTCAGGGAACTATTTAAGTCAACCAGCTCAGAAGTTCTGCTCTGCACAGTTTCTTAAGCAGCACTCTAACACTCACCTCGTATGGAATCTGTGTTTCCAAAGCAGTATAATTTTGGACAGATATTCCACAATAAATGGAAGCTGGATGGAAACACAGCAAAATTTAGTACCCCACTGAAAGCGGTGAGTGAATTTGCAGAAGAAAATTAAGATGTGAAAAGGTTAGATGAAATGGGCAGCGGAGCCTATTCCATCTGTTGTTTAACACTGCCAATACCCATCTCTATTGCCCATTTTACAAACAGAATTTCAAAACAGTAGAATCTTTCCATGCCAAACTGGTGTGCATAACCACTATGGTTTAGGAGTATTAATGCTACTGCTGTTTTCCTTCTTCTAGGGTGTGTCAGAGACAGCTTTCCACTTTCCCTTTCAATTTCTTCTGTTTCCTGTGTCATTCAGGATGAATAGCTTCATGGTTACCCAGCTATTCCTACCTCCCCGTTTTTTTTTTTTTGTTTGTTTTTCTTTTTTACAGGCAGATTACCTCTGTTTCCCATGGAAAAATGAATTCTATTGATTCATTTGAGGTGTAACAAAAAAATTTAAAAAATCTAACAATCAATGTCCAGATAATAATTTGGTTTGAACTCTGAGAAGTCTTTCTTCACAAGAGCTAAACTTATTCCATTTTGTCCTGGTGTTACTTTTGCTATTACAAACACTGAATAACAATTTTTAAAGTAACTAAGAAAATAAATTCCCAAGGAGAAAAGTGAGAGTGTGAAAAATAAAATAAACACTGGCTGGCAACGTTGAGTCTTAGGAAGATACAAATTTAGCAAGCAGATATATAAGGATACAAAACTCAAAAATAAAACCTCATCAAGTAATTCTGTGAGAGAATATACATAACAAGCTAAAAAGACCATAAGCAACCTATTCAAACTCCAAAATTCAAAATAAGTGAATGCAAGCACTATTTAATTGGGGTCACTGAGCTAACATGTTTACAACAGTTTACAAGAGTGTGGTCACACACACAGGATTTGTTTATTAACCATAAAGTGTGAAAGATGTCACTTGAATGTTAGCAAGCTCAGAATGATATTACAATAGCTTCTCAATACCAGTGACTAAAAGAAAAGCCTTTTTCCCCCCCCATTTAATATATCTAAAATAAATCCACGAATGACAGGTACGAAAGAAACATCTGCTCCTTAAACACACAGGATGATTAATAGGCTCTGCATGAACTCCATCCTACTTTAATTAGTAAATATGCATGTGTACGACTTTAAACCTCTTGCCCACTTCAAAACTGTCCCACTGATTAAGGATGTTTGCATTGGTTTCTTTGTATAAATAAGCTACTTCAGGCAATGGTATTTCAGAAGCAAGACGAAAAAGCAGAATGCCTAGACTGACTTCCAAATTTGAATGCAATCTTCAGCATCACCTGTCAAAAAGCCAGAGAGCTTTTATGTGACAGAGCACAAGAACAGATGTTTACTACCCTTAGCTGGAAGGGATCATGTACGCGAAGGTGGAACTCTTAACTGCTTGTGAGAATGCTCCACATCCACTCCACTGCAAAGTCAACTAGCTTGGACTAATTCAGGTACTACAATAATTCAAGCTAACCTAATCAACCTCACAACGTATGTGAGCTTTCTCACTTCTTCAATTTCTTAATCTGCACAAACAATAGAAGTGCTGACCAAAGTCTGGCAGAGCTGAGACTGTCAGTGAGTTGAAGTAGGTTCTCCAGTGTCATTATGCTGTGTGTGTCCGACAGTGATTTACCTCACACAGATTTAAGTAAATTAAATTTTGGTCAACACTGATATATGTAGATCAACAGCTTTTTGCACACCTGGTTTCTTTCAGCATGGACTTGTGTTATGCATTGCTGGAACATTTTTCTCATTTCTTCCCTCATGTTTTTTAGGCTTGTGGTAATTTTCAGATGAGGGAGAAGCTACGTATGCAAAAGCTAAATTTATGTGACCCATTGTTGATTTGTAGTTGTAATTTGCTGATCTAGTTTATTTCTGCAAATTGAGCAAGTTACACTGACCCTTTCCAGCTGCACTTCCATAACGAGTCACAATGAACGAGTCACACATCGTGAAAAGTTGGAGAAGCAGTCTTGATCACTTACTTTTTGCTTTCTTTTACAAAAGAGATTAAACTCTTGTTTCTCCTGAAGACTCAAACATTGTTAAAACCCTCATAGTAGATTTCTAGGCAGCATACATTTCAATCACTGAAGTCCCAGCTGTTCAGAAAGTGAGCAGTCATTAAGTCTTCAGTTTCTGTCTGAACTCTTGATCTTGCTAGTTTAAAAAGAAGCTCTAGCCTAGTCATGATCTTCTTTCAACCTGCTGCAGTTCTAGTACAATCCTCCACCAAATGCTTAGGATAAGTATTTCTACAAGTACTTCTGTAAAATTTAGGAACAACATAACATAGCTTGTGAACAGTATTTTTCAAGTAGGAAGGAGAAAGAAAGTGTGATTCGACGTCAGCCAGATAAGGAGGATTCTCCTTCTGTAAGCAGAGCTTACCGAACACCCATCAGCTGAAGTGAGGAAGTGGGCAGGTCAGCTCTGAGCCACCACCAGAATAATCAGGAACCCAAACAACTTCATGAGCAAACAAATTAGGTCAGTAAGCAATGAGTGCAAATAATCTAATGAACAGGTTTCAAAGACATTTCTTGCAAATACGTGAACCAAATATTATGATGGTATGGTTATCATCTGGTATGGGGAATTGCAGTATTGATGATTTACATTTCTCATACAACACCCTATTTTAATATGTTAATTTTATACACACTAATTGATCCCCTTCAGACTTGACAGGTAAATACATTCCACCAAGTTGTGCAATTGTTTAATTACATTATCTCTGTAATAAAAAAGTAGATCTCAAAGCCTTTTTCCACCTCCTTTAAATGTGCATGATCCTTTTCTTTGGAGCTTGGCATTTGCATTGAATGCAGCTTGGCATTTGCATTAATACCTAGTAAAATCTCAATGATTTGGATGAATCATTCACTCAGTAGGGTACTTTTTTTTTTTACATTATACTATTTGAGGTACCTTGTATGCTTAAGTGTAACACAAAATTCTCAGGGGAGACATCTTTTTTTTGTTTTAGTTTTTTGGCCATCTTTTTATTTCACTGTGAAAAAAAAGAAACAATTTAAATACCTACAAAGTAGATATGATGAAATCAGCTCTTTAAATATGGAAGCACCACTGAATTCAGAGAGAGAAACACTCCAGGAAGCTCTTGGTTATTTGAAAACTTAGTTGAATGAACGTGAAAGGGAGCAGTGCCAAAATGTGAGGGTTTAAGAGCAGGAAGCTTCTACTACTATGGGAAGTTTTTACTGAAAGTTTCCAAATATCACCATAGTGCTGTCACAAAAGCCTCATCTGACCTTAGAAATGTATCTAGTACGACAGAGGTGAAAATGTCCAGAAAAATCCATACCATGGATCCACATATGTTGACAGACAAGATAATACCACTGCAAGCATTCAGGTCAATATGCAGCAGTAACAATTGGCAGTGGGTGTCAGAAAGCTTTACAGCCGATGGACGATCACAGCATGATCGTAATGTGTTCTCAACACCTGCCACAACACAGGACTGCATGTGTTGTCCCCACCAACATGAGACATCACTGTGACTCAATAGCATATCTAGATTTCTTTGTTCATTGGATTTCACACTCTGCCTTATTTATGCCTGTCTTGACCAAAACATGCTTTTAAAAATATAGTGCAAAAACTGGATAAAACATCTTTCATTTCTGAATTAGGCTGGGTTAATGAGCACTGTAGACTTACTCATCCCTTTAAAATTAATTAGTATTAATACTGGTGCTGTGTAAGCATGCTTAAAACTGCAGAACTAAAAAGTGAAGAAAGATCTTGGGCTTTGCTTAGAGGTATATCTGAAGTTTGAAAATGTTGCTTTTACTAAGACAATAGTGATCATCACTTCATTATTATTTTTAAAACAAACAAACAAAAAGATCAACCAAAACCCACAACTTTTTAATTAAGTCAGAACTGAGACACAACAATATTACTACTTAAGACAAATCTGAACTTTCTTGAAATTCAAGTCTGCTTTCATAATACTACTGGAGAGACACATAAGATTAAAAAAATTTCAAATCTTAGTCTGCATCTCCCCAGAATTCAAAATGGGATTCTGTTTGTAATAATTCTGTGGCCCTGAAGATGGTCCTGTTAAAAGCATATTTTTAATCTAACAACCAAATATTTACTAGCAGCAAACTCCCATCCTATTTACTGAGGGTTTATCTGAATAAGAACGAACTTCCAGACAGCCTTGTAAGTGATACATGTCCCCTTAGAACTGCTTTAATAGAGTTAGAAAGGTGATATGCTGATCTCTGGGTTTTTTTAATCTATGAAAAACTTACAAATTTGTTTCAGAGCTAAAGCTTGTCAAACTTATTGAATAAAAATGAGTCAACAGTTTATCAAATAAGTTTTTTTCCCCCCTCAAGTTTAATCTGTGCACTCTTTGAAGTTGTGTGTCTTTCAGATTCAGCCTTGTTTTTTTCTTTTAAACTACAAACTTCATCCAAATCTTCCCATTGCTGTAAACACCATCATGCTAAAATATGGTTCATACACAAGGTTTGTGCCCATTTGAATGTACTAGCAAATTTGAGATCTTTCAGTTAAAATGAAGCAAAGTTAACTATTCTGAGTATTTCAACCATAAATAGCCTTCCAAACTCCCAGATACTCACAGATAGTTAACTACTTTAGCTCTTTCTCACTCACTAAGAATCCATCAGACAGCTAGCAGTCAGCTTGCATCTGGGATCTCCAGGTTAAAAAGCTAGAAGCAAACAAGAGGCTAGTACCATTTTTAGCAAGCTGGAATGCTGAATTTGGCCAACACAACTAGCCAAGCAGCCTACTGCAGCTTTTGAGCCATTTTGGCTTACAAAGCCAAGAGCCCCGTTGGCTCCTTCCTACAGAACACACTGCAGTAATACGTTCTGGAAGTCACAAGGCATGATTATCCAGGTAATAAAGTGAAAGCATATATTAAAAATCAAATAAACAGAAATCATATACTTCTATCCAAGGACATCTCAAGAGAAGGTAGCAGAAAGTAATTAGTCATGAACTATAACCTTCAGGGCAAAACCAGGCACTTCAGGTACCAGTCTTTCCATTTTATTTGATCCTCCTCTGATCAATAACAATCATTCACATCATATGGTGCAGACCTCAGCTTCTCCTACATCACTCGAGGTCATGTCATATTGCTCTTTTAATACCTAAACTTGCTCTTAGCAAAGATTTCCACATAGCAGATTTCTGGGGCACTATGGCTTGATCCTTGTTCACCAAAGAATATTAATCATAATTATCAACAAAATTACCAAGTTTCTGCTTCTACTGAGGAACTACTAATGACTAAGCCACTTAGGGAGCAGAAACAAGGTGCAAGACTAGATGGCTAGGAAAAGACAGATATAGCCTTTACCAATACTCAGGAGTGACCTGGGAAGTGAGAGAACTAAACAAAAAAATCTGACACACAACTGAGTTGGACTACAGAAGTACGGTTATATTTGAAAAGGGCTGGCTAGGGCTCTTCTGTAGTAATTTTGTCACTAAATTTCAACAGACTAAAAATTAATAAAAATTAAGGAGATAAATGACAAAAGCTTAAACATCATACTGTTGTTCAGGTTGCACCTCTTTTTCCTCTGAAAAGGGAAGACTGCTGCTCTGCACCTGTTGAAAGCATAACCAGCTATATGAATTGGTGGACAGTGAGAGTTACTTCATCTGCCTATGGGGAAAATAGCAACTCTGACTCCACTCTACCACTCCAGTCACAGCAACTAGTGCCAGGCGCTAATGAAGGAGTACCTCAATTCCATGGGCATTTGAAGTTGAAGAAAATTACTGTTGCTTTGGCATGCTAGTAGTACTGCTCTTCTCTTGCAAAAAGGCTTTCTCTACTGTTGCAGGATTTACAGTTTTCTTCTAGATACCCTGTAACACTAGGAACCTGCCCCAGCTCACCACTTGGGACTAAAATATTTCAGGCACAATGCTCCCACAACATATGGATATCTTTTGAGCAAACAGCATTAAGAGAGTCATGTCCAATGTTTGCTATGTCTCATAAGCACATATTTGAGTTTTAAAAAGCAGTGCAACCATTTAAACTAGTGGAAATTCTGTAGGAAGACAGAAAAAAATTATACTCAGAAAAATGTAAAGCAACAGAGCTCTTCTACCTTTGCTCCTACCTTGGGGTAAAAATGTGCGAGTTTGGAAACACTCAACACATTTGTTACATTATAATTCTTGGATGGGTGCTTCCTTCTGTTTCTAGATAGAGGTAGGTTTCATGGTCAAAGCAGCACTGCAGTACAATGACTCTCTTGGAAGCATTTTAGTCATCAATGCAGCTGGTATCTAACGACAGTGAACAAAATTACAAATTAAGCCGGTAAGGTGTTTATAAAATCTGAAACTCCCAGTAGTTAAATAGCAATTTAGCATTGCTTTACAGGCACTAAATGTTTTCACTTCACGTGGCACTGTACCCAGCAGGGCAATACAGAAGTGCGAGGAATTTATTTTACAGCACAGCAAATGAAACATTTCAGATAACTTATCCTAGCAGCTTAGCCAGTTTCTGTTTCCTGTTAATTAACAAATGTGCCATACCATTCCCTTGACAAAAACGTTAAGTATTAAGAAATGCCAGGTTGACGGGGAGTTAGGAGAAGGATTAGATTGCTGAGAGCTGGCTGCACCAGTATTGGCCTTCTCCATGTTTATAGAAGTTCTGGGAGAGGTTGCACATTCTGAAAAAACAACGTAGCTAACTTTAACACCTAAAATACGTATACTCTCAAGTGTCCGCTCTCTATCTCCTCTTACGGAAGGAGGAAAACAACCTTTGGAGCAACTTCAAGGGGAAGAATCTTTAAACGCATTTTATTCCACGTGCTCATTGGCAGGTAGGCAGCCAGAGGGACTCACTGCTGCAACATAGGATATTTCTGAAATAATGACCATCCAAATATGTTTCTATATTTGAAAAAACACTTGAGCTGTGTTGTTTATATCTTCCAAAGCTGTAATACAAGGTAGCTTACAGACCCTCTATATGTATTTTGGTCACTTTCCAGACTAGGGTTCCTTCCTGTTGTTATCATGAAAACATTCCTGACACAGTCAAACATCTCTTGAAGCTTGTTGCAGGCACAATCCTTAGTGATGTTTTAATTTGACAGAAGCCACTACAGAGCTGTAAATTCAACTACTGAATTAAGTATCCTGGTCAAGCACCTGTTTACTACAGGAAAACAAATAGCAACAGCATGTGGATTACAATGCAACTGTTTCAATGAACACATACAAAAATATTGTCGCTGTCATTCTAGGTTTCACTCCTAGCACAACTACAGCTTGGTAGAGACTCAAAATAAGAGCATACTTGGCTCTAGGCATATCAAGGCCATTTGTGTACTCATATGGCTCTGTGTATCACGGTACAGAGTAAAATCAGGCTCAGAAAGCACCCTGTCCTCGAGGCAAGGCTTACTACTTCATAAGCAGCATTACTATGGTGAGTGCAGGCACAGCAGGTTTCTCAGCTAGATCTGGTTTGTAGCCATTCAGCTGATAAAGGAAGAGCCCCTCACAGTCACATACTTAATTGCAAAACACAGATGTGCAGGATTGTTTTATCTTCTTCATTAAAGTATCAACATTATTTTAATTATTAATCTCCTCCTTGGCTTTTAGTGCAGCCATATATTTCAGAACAAATATTTCAATCTTCTCCTCAGACTCCGTAGCAGTCACTCCTATCCAGTTTTCTCTCCAGTCCTTGAACAACTTATCCTGTCTGCCACAAACAAGTTACTGGGTTTTTTAAGTGGCTGAAAAGCCCAAGATTCACAGGTCTAAAATTCTTAGTACTATGATTCCCTTTCGGCATTAACTGAAGTTATCCAATGACAAGGATGGTATTTCAAAACTGTACTTAAATACATCTGCAGTACATACAAGGCCACAGGACAGCAAGACAGAACTGCTTACGTGACCAAAATATATCCAGACTTTCCTAACAAGAAAACCAGACACGTCCAAGTCTTACAGAGGTTTGTGTGTTTTGTTTTGTTGGTTGTTTTTTGGGGTTTTTTTTGTTTGTTTGTTTTTCTTGTGGGTTTTTTGTTTGTTTATTTTGTTTTGTTTCTTTGGAGCTTTTTCCCCGCCCCAAACATTCAGTAAACTGATCAGCCAAAACTGGGTAATCTTGGCTCTTCAGATTTGCTGTGTTGATGGACATCCTCACACTTCAGTACAAATTCAAGTTTCTCTTGCCTCCTTCTTTAGGTGCTTTTAACAGCTGCAATTAACAGTTTTTTTGGCATTGTAAATAATGTCATAGCTTTCTGACAAGCCCACAAAAATCCACTTTTGTTGCAGTTATTTTAAAGCAATATTTGGTCAAGCTTTTCCCGAGTCATCACAGCTTATAAAGTGATCGCTTTTGTATATATCTCCAGTACAGAAGGTTTGCATTCACAAAAAAAAAAAAAATTACACAACAAAAAAAACCCCACCACACACACAAAAAACTCCCACAAAATGAAACAAAACAAACGCAAAAAAAACCCCAACAATGAACAAGTTGCACCAGAAGAGGTTTCATGTTGATAAAATAAATACATTTTTCACAGTGAGGACAATCAATCACTAGAACAACCTCCCTAGGGACATGGTGGAGTCCCCATCGATGAAGGTTTTCAAAATGCAAGTGAAAATGATGCTCGATAATCTCATCCAGTCTCCCTTTCCCATGAAAGGTTGAACCAGATAATCTTAGTACAGGCTATTCTATGAAGATCACGCTGTTCTGCTAATTTCATCAGAAAGTTTGCAATCTTTTTGCCAAAGGCTTATGTCACTTAAACTGTAGAGCTCTATGCAGAAGTCTTCATGTCTTTTCATTACAAATTGTAAGCAATCAGACTTTAATAAGCAACTTCAAACCCCAAATCTTCTCTGCCCTTGAAACAAAGTAATCAAGAAAGAAACATTATGAAATGATAATGTATATTATTTGAAATAAGGGCTGGGAAGAGTCTTATCTGTACGCGGGCAGTCTAACTGGAAGCCTGAAGTATCCTTGACACTTCTGTGACGATTCATACATGAGATTGAAGCACTTGTACTCAAGTATTTCACACTGATGCTGCTAGGTAAGGTATTAGCAATGTTTGACAGACTCTTAGTGAAGCAGTAGCTAATAATGTAAGCACATATTCATCTGTATTCCTGGGCACTTAAACCCCTCAGTGGCTGCTATAGCTGAATGAGAACAGCCATAAGCACTGAGTACAACATGGAGATGTTCCACAATTCAAATCCTTTTGACATGCACTGGGTGAGATTCACCAGTCAAAAGATATGTTTAAATATGCATTTATTTAAATAACCTTGCTCACCTTGTCCTTCCAAAGACGGTATGAAAAGATGGAAAAGTTGGCAAAGTTCTGGTACTATAATCAGGTTGTAACTTTTTCTTGCTAGATTAGCTTATTTTCCCTGACGATCAATCTACGAATCGCTTTTAACCTGAATATCCTGATATCACTGCCCAATCTGCACTATATGTAAAAATTACAAACTCCTCTACCACATCATGCAAATTGGAGGGTATGAAGGAGAGAACTTGTTAGCAATATCCAAAATTACCAGCATTTTTAGTGAACTTCAGGACGACTTGATGAAATAATTTCATATGTATTTCTGTATGCCTTCCTTCTCCTTCCAAGAAGAGCCTCACTTCAGGTATTCACTGAATAACTGCTCACTAAGAAACCAAAGTTAATCAAACCCTCCCACACAGGCTTGAGGCTTAACCACCAGTAATTTTATATTTAAGATTTTATCTTCAAGCAAGTTTTTAAGCAAAAATTCCAATTAATTGAATATAAAACCAGCATCTGATACACAGCTTTGCACTGCTGACTAGACACACTGAACCAGATCCTGGCTGTAATTAAGTCAATTGATGTTATCATACAAAACAGTGAATGTAGCAGCCTGTACCTACAGCATGTGTTAAAGAGATGTTTCAAGTCACGGTTGTTGACTTTTAAAAAGGTCTTTTAAAGAAACCAATAAAGGCAGACCCCCCACAATTGCGGATCTTATAAATCTAAGCAAATACAAAGGTCTTCACATTCTTAAGAGCTGGTAGAACAGAGTTACAGCAGCTCTGCCCTCCAACCCGCACCTTCATTCACAGGCTAAGGATAAATTGAAAGAAGAAAAAAAGATATAAAAAAGAGAAGAACTGGAATCATAAATATAATATATGGCATAATTCCAATCAGTAAAAAGTACTTCTGCTTCATTTTGTCAGAGCTCCATGTTAATTAGCGTTTCAAAGAGTTACAGTAAACTCAGAGAGCAAAGAGTGAAAAACCTCAATGAGGGAGCACAGGAATATACCTCTCTCTCAAATGGCTGTAGTGTAAATCTGATGCGCTCAGCTTCTTGGCAATAGAATTATTTCCATTTCTTTATTCCTTCACCGTAAAAACTGCTGCATTCAGAATAACCAGTTTGGCCTTCAGACTCATTAACAATATTTGATCCTCAACAGCATTCACTGGAAGAAATCTCATCTAAATCTCCCAGCACTGCCATTTACCCCTCACTTCCAAGACCCTGTTTATCTTTTCTGCCTGAAAATTGTTTTATGCAGACTATAGCCTGTTTAACTTTTTAAGCTTTCAAACAGGCAATAAAAAGTTGATTTGGGAAACTTCAGAATGAAAAGAAAACAAACAAAAACCCCCAGCCAAGCAAACAAAAAAACCACCAACACACTCTTTTTATTCAAGTGTTAAAGAAAATCTCCCTTTGAGTAAACCCAGAACTTGTGAAGGGGAAATGAGGCTTTTGAAGCAGTATCATTTTGTGCTGCAGAATGAATCTCACTGATTATTTTTTTGCAGTGTGTAGCTGTTGAAGTCATCCATATTGAATGGTGAGCTCAGGAGCATGATACACCAGAAACAGGACTGTAGCTATAAAGGGTTGTTATTATTAATCCTCCAAGGGAAGGTTCAACCTAAAATATCACATGAGGAAAGAGTTTAACATTGTGACAAATTTCATACCGAATCAAAGGCACACAGGCTAGTAGGAGGTACTCATCACATCCTAGGCTGACTAGAGCGCAGCATTTTGACCTATGCTGGCAATTGCACTTTGCTTCTCCTATTACTTGATGGCCTTATGCCTCAAAAGTTTTCAGGATCCAGCAGAGTCTCCATCATGGCCTTGGTGGGGAAAACCGAAGGTAAAGAACGTGACAGCAGCCTGGCTGAACAGTCCCACATTTCAAGAAAGAGACTCTATGGTGTTTTGTGTGCGATTCCATTGACTACCAGGAAAATCAGGCTTGAGGGGAAAAGAACCATCTACTGGGAACAGCAAGACAAACTGAGGAAGCAAGATGTAAGTCTCAAGGCCTTTAGCCAGCAGATATATGGTTGCCCCACAGACACACCACCAATCTGTCAGGTGCTTTGACTCACACCCAAACCCAGCATTTCTAAGTGAAATACTGGCAGGATATTATTCTTATCTCTTAACATTCCCCTACAGCAGATGACACAGGAGAGGTAATCACTTTCACCATTTCATTCATGCTCTTCTTGCTCAAGGACGTGGCAAGTCTATGAGAGAGACTTCTTGAAGCTTCCACCATCTCTCTCGCTCTCTCATACTTGCTCAGAAGTATCTAGTCCAACAGATATCACTATTGTGTTCTGAAACACAGTAAGCACTGGCTTCTCATACAAGATAGATGGAAGAACATAAGATCCTTTGGAAGGACAAAAAAATGCATTGACGGGAAAGGAGATGGCCCTCCAGTTTTAACTGAACGAATACTTCCACCTACTTAAACTCTTGTACACTTGAATTTACTCTGGTCACTGGACGGATTATACACAGCCTGAGCTAAGGCTTCATGGCTACTCAAAAGCATTGCAAATAGGTTCAGGTACGATTTCCTTGGTTTTTACTGTCAGGGGATAAACCTGTCAGAATGTCGGGGGAACACAGAGGTATTTTATAGTTGCTCTGAGCTAGAAAGCAATGAGAAAACATAGTTAACAGTAAAATATATCTTTAGCACAGTCAAGAGCTTCAGGATTACCGTGGTTTAAATGTAATGATAAGTCAAAACATTCTAAGGAAGTATCTATAAAATTGCTTTGTTTGTCAGATGTAGTTTAAATTTGCCAGCACGGGCACAGTCATTGTGACAAACAATAGCTGCGGGAAAGGAAAGAAGCTGAGCCGCATAATTGCACAGTTTTTAAGAAGCCAAGTTTAAAAAACAAACAAACAACTACAAACAAAAGGAAAATGAAACAAAAAGTAGTCACATCTGTCCAAAATATCTTCATTAACAAAAACAATACAAGATAATGAGACAGTACTGCTCAGCATCAAAGATCAAGATGTCAGCACAGTAAACAATGTCAAGTTTTGATATGTGACTAGAAAAGAAGAGCCTGAATAACTTTGTTTTGCAAACCTGATGAAAGGTTTGTCTTAAGTCTGAAGTAAGCAAGCAAAAAAAGCACAGTTGTGTCCATCCAAAGTTCAGTGAGTGGGCTGCAGAAGCTGTCATCATAGCGCATCTAGAAGAAGATAGCTTGATGGATGATACTTGGTCTTCTACACTTTTAATGTTTTCCATTTTTGCATCTGTTTACTATTGCAGCAGCTATAAACTACTTTTCTATATGTTCAAGGCCTTTTAGGCCTTGCAGCAAAGCCAATAATACTATGCTAAAGAGGTGTGAAGTAAGAAGCTAGATAGAAGTTTTGTCTCTGTTTTAGGAATTATATACACAAACAAGAGAAAGAAACAGTGTGATCTTTACCTGATACTCTTATTAAATTTATCAGATCTGTACAACGTCACAAAGAAAGGTGCAGAGGGGCAAGTGACAGATTAAGAACCTGAAGAAACTTTAAGGACAGAGGAAAATCCTTAAATCACTAAAGGGAGTAGAGGAAAATCTTAGGAAGATAGTTCAGCTCCATGCTCTGGATTACAGAAGACAGCTGAGAGCATGAAAAAAATGGAGACAGGGTACCAATACTTCACCTTTTACAAACAGTCATTATATTGGTGATTTAATGGCCATACACAGACCAGAAGTCAAATGGGAAGAGGTGTGTAACAGAACTCCTCTTAGCATGAGTAATGAGTTCAGATGTGAAAGTCTGTCAGCCATTCAAGTGACAAAGAATAGGAGAGGTCAAGGATGTTGGGACTAAAACACATTCATGCTGAGGTCAAGGAGGAAAAAATAAGGAAACTGGGTGGCAGGAAGAAGAAAATGCAAACTGAAGATCGTGACATGAAACTTGCAAGTGTAAAGTAGGTGAAGAGACCAACTAGACAGGAAAAGGTGATGAGGGCAAGTCACTCCTTCCCCCTCCCCACCCTTAACAGGCCTACCTGTCATGACATGTCTGGACAGTCATGCCAAGAACTCTGATTGAAGAAGAACAAGAATTCTTGTTTCCTTTGCAGTTAAACATCCCTAACAGTTTTACATTATAAGCTACCAGCAGGTCACTCTACAATCCTTGTGCAAGCTTAAAATTCAAAACCAAACATGAGATATTCTCACAGTGTGGAACTTAGTGTTAAAACTGAAATTCACAGTGATCATTACAGTAAAATACTTTGATAGTTTCTTTTGTGGGGATTTCCTAAACCACATGAAGCCATACGATAGCACCTGTGATTTATAAATTGTCTCAGGATTAAGGTCATAATCTTGCATATTAACTCTCAGAATATGCATTCTTGATTTCCTTTTTCCCCTAGGAAGCTTATTCTATAAAAACTCTTACAAACACACTCATCTTTTGCTTACATATATGTAAGGTTGCACGGGGACTGATGGTATGGCATTATACTTCTTTACATAGGATGAGATTGCATTGTTTGCTATAAATGGTTGAGTTCCAAAACTGTAGCATAAAGTCATCTCAACACATTCCCAGCAAAATCCTTATCCCAACAAGATCAGGTTCCATACTGTTTCCAAACAAGCTTAGTGGCAAGAGCTATAGAAAGAACTGTTACAAAATAGAGTCTTTTGGGACCTCCATAACAATTACACTCTAATAAAAATGGAAGCCAAGTATGCTTGTGCATCTGAGGTGCTGTGCACTGTCAGATCATATCTGCTGAGTGTTCACTAGTCGCTTGCTTGCAAAGTGTGTTTTTAGTTTGCCTTAAAAAAATTAGAGCCAGTTTTATGGCATCATCAAAAAATTTATTGAGATGGTGACATACAAAGTAGGACAAGCACCTGCATTAAGACAGTAAACAAGTTAGAAGTTCTGAACTAAATACAGCATAGTCCCAACACAGACCACTGGGAAAAAAACCACCTCTCAGCCAAATTATAAACAGTCGTTTGTTCAAGAATTACTGTGTATCTTCTTCACAGTCTGTTTGGAACTGAATAAGTCTCTGAAGACCAATGTCCAGAAACTGAGTCACTGAACACCAGGCCAAATTTTCAGCCCAAAAACATCCAGTGTCTCTTTAGGTATTAGTCATCAGCAGGAAACAGGTGTGATGCAGAAAATGGATTTACGAGAGAGATGCGTGCATTATTTAGTTTATTGATACACCAGCTTTCAGTACTTCTAACGAGCTGACAGAGCAACAGAAGCCAACAGCGAGCCACTGGAGAACTCCGAAAAAAAGAGCCGACAAGTTACGCGTCGCCCACGGCGTTCAGCTGGACAACCCCCTCCTCACCTGAGCAGCAGCAGCGGCTGCAGCCGCTCTGGGTCGCGGGGCTGGGGAAAAGCTGCTCCCGTCCCACCTTGCGGGGAGCGCTCCCCGCGGAGGGCCGGTGCCGCCAGGAAGGAGGGGTGGTGCGGGGGGGCTGCAAACGCCCCAACAGCTGCCAAAGGGCCCCTCGGCCGGCGCCCGCCTACTCACCATCTCCTGCCTCAGGAGGTGAAGTTTCGTCTCCAGCCTGGTCAGTGCGGCGGCGCGGCGGCGGCGGGGACCGAGGGCTGCGGCGGGGCCGCGGGCGGGCGCGGCGACGGGGCGTCCCAGCAGCTCCTCCCCGCGCAACGGGCCTGCAAGGCTCTCGGGAACTTTGCGCCCCAGCTTTTGCTCGACGTCGCGCAGGTCTGGCGGGGCACTGGGCTCCATGGTTTGCCCCGGAGGGGCCCGCGGCGATGGCGCCGGCACTACCCACGGCCACTCGGCCGCCGCAGGGGCGGGGAGGCGCGGTAATCCGCGGCAGCGCCGGCGGCCGAGCCGCGCAGGTGACCCGCCGCAGGCATGGGGATTTCCTGGGCGAAACGGTTCCCCCCCTCACTCCCTGCTTTGCCACCGGGTAGAAAGCCAAAACAAGGAAGGCGGGGGGGGACGGAAAAAAGAACTCCCCCTAAGCCAAAGAGGGAGCGCGGTCCGGCTGCGGGACAGCGATGTGCCCCGGCAGTTGCTGGCAGCGGCCCGCCCGCCGGCCGCGGGCACCAGGATCCGACTCATCGCGCGTCTCGCCCGGCTGCAACTTTAAAGCCCGCTGGCAGGTGGAAGAGGCGCGGCGCGGCCCTCCTACCGTAATGCCTGGAGAAGAGGCGCGGCACAGCGGCGGGGCGCCCCCGCCCGGCGGGGCGTGTGGTACCCGCCCGGGACCGGCCGGGAAGGGCTCGGGAACAGCGTTGTTCTTTTCGGGGAGGCGAGGCGAGGCGAGGCGGAAAAGGGAAAAGACTTCTTTTTTTTTTTAGAAAAAAAAAAGAAGAAAAGAAACTAATCTCCAGAGCTTTGTGACCCTAGATCACTTTTTAACAGGGATTAACTGTGAATGATATTCCCACTTGTCAAACACGTTTTATTGCAGGCAGCCTCATTCTTTCCCCTCCCACCCATGCCTCATTATTATTATTATTAGTAGTAGTAGTAGTATTAGTATTAGTATTATTAGTATTAGTATTAGTATTATTAGTATTAGTATTATTGTACCCCCTTTGTCTTCTTTAAAAAGCAGAGTTTGCTAGCTGAGCCAGTTGCTATAACTCTGATAGCCAGGCATGTGCTGGCTGTGAAGACAGCAGTGCTGGAAGCATCCTGTTGCTCCTTACCTGGAGTGTTTCTGCATACACCTGTCATGGCACTGAAAAACGTTTTAGGCATGAAACCTGGCGTATGAATAGCCCCATGTGTGGAGCTGCAGCTGACGCATGTCAGGGGGCTTGAGAGAGTGAGGCCAACCACTCTGTTAGGGTGCCAGGTCCTTTATAGCAACTAGAATCACAAAAAGTGGTGTGGTGGGCTTGGGAAAACAAAATATTGTTGCAGCAAAGTGGGTGTTCTCTGTCAAAAAATGTCATCAGTGCTTTAAAAACTAAGAGTTATTGATCAGATAACTTTAGAAAGGTTTAGTAGAGTCAAGCGAAAATCCCAGAGATGTGTCATAATCTTATAGGTGCATTGATTTTAGGCCAGGACCGTTATTGAGTCAATATAACCAGACCATCTGGAAATTGGTTTCTTGAGACATATGCAAAGACATTCATGTCTTTTCTATTTGCCTGAACTCTTTAGTTCAGATGACAGAAAAAAAATCAATATTCTTGTCAGAAAAGAAAGCCAAAACCAATGAGACACACAAAATCAGAATCCCTCTTCTTACTTCCACGACCTCCAAATATGTCTTCTGGTTCTATTTTAATCTATGGATATTTGGAGAACAGCTTCCATATAGCTTCAAATGAATGTTGATTTGTGCCATTCTGTAAATTAGCAAGGATCATGTTGAAGTTCTTCCTAAGTGAATTATGAGTATCTTTTTAAGTAAAAGTTTGAGTTGTTATTACTGTTGCTACAATATTGAACTATAAATGGAAGATTCTTTGTTATACAAGAAGCACCTTATAAAAAACGTAGTGACTCAACTGTATTCAAGCTTCCTTTTGAAGAGATTTTTTAAAAAATATATCTGAAATATTAATTTTTTAAGATTTCAGGTTACCTGAATTATCAAGCTTTTTAAAATGAAAATGTAAGAAGAAATAATCCAAAGTTCCATGCTACTTTAAAAAAAGGGTTCCTATTAATAAAAAAGTTCTCCAAATCCTACTGTAAATAATCCAAAACCAATGAAAATGCGTTCTTTCTGTTGTTTCAGACGACCAACATTCATAAAATAAACTAAATAATGTACTCTATGCATTAATGAATTTATGCTTTACTGATGGCCTGATTCTCATGTCCCACAGGCTTTGCATCAGTATAACAGCATGCAAGTCAATGGGTTTATTCTTGAATTACGAAAATGAAAATATAGGTCTATGCTAAAGCCACCCTGTTAAATCTCCAGGGTTACCAGACTTGGTAGACTAATCTGTGTTTCAAGGACATAGGTTTCTCTTTAAATAAATAGAAACATGTACACCAAAGTCCCTAAGTTGTGTTTTTGTCCTCTGGTACAGATCCTCTATATTAGATTCCAACTTAGATTCAAGTTGGAAGGGGCCCATAAAGATTATCGAGTCCGAGTTCTTGGTCCTTGCAGGACTACCTAAAACTAAACCGTTGTTAAGTGCATCGTCCAGATGCTTCTTGAACTTCGACAGGCTTGGTGCTGTGTCTACTTCCCTGGTGACTGAACCCTCTCTCAGTGAAGAACCTTTTCCTAATGTCCAGTCTGAACTTCCCCTGGTGAGGTTTCATTCCATTTCCTTGTGTCCTGTCCACTAGTCACCAGAGATATGAGATCATCACCTCCCCATCTGCTGCCTCCCATGAGGAGGTTGTTGACTGGCATGAGGTCACCTCTCAGCCTTCTCTTGTGCAAACTGAACAGAGCTAGTGACCTCAGCCGCTCCTCATAAGTCTTGCTCTTAAGGGCTTTCACCACCTTGATCTCTCTTCCCTGGACACACTCTAAGAGTTTGAGATCTTTCTTATATTGAGATGCCCAGAACTGCACACAGTACTCAAAGTGAGGACACACCAGTGCAGTGCAGAGTGAGACAACCACCTCCCTTGACTGACCTCAGGACACACCATTGGCCGCTTTGGCTGCCAGGGCATACTGTTGGCTCGTGTTCAACTTGCCACCAACCCAACCCCCCAGATCTCTTTCTGTGGGGCTGCACTCCAGTTTTCATCTCTCGATTTGTATGTATAACCAGGATTACCTCATTGCAGGTGAAGAATTTGGCACTTTTCTTGTTAAATTTCATATGGCTGATGGTTGCCCAGCTCTCCAGTCTACCCAGATCTCTCTGTAAGGCCTCTCTACTCTCAAGCGAGACTGTACTTTCTCCTAGTCCACTATCACTGGAAGACTTGCTTAATGTACGTTTCATTCCTGTGTTCAGATAATTGATAAAAACATTAAAGAGCACTGGCCCTAAAATTTAGTCCTGGGGAAGCCCACTAGTGACTGACCACCAGCCTGATGTAACCGCATGTGCTGGTTTGTCTGAAAGTGAGTTAATTTTTTTTATGCAGTTAGAAGCTTTTATTTTTTGTAGCTAGCAGAGTCATTGTTTGAATTTAGTTTGAGAACAAGAAGATAACATCCTGGGACAGAGTTAAAGTTTTTAATTGTTGTTGTCTGGGAGCCAAGGACTTTCAACGCTCTCTGCCCAGAGGTGCGAGGCAGCTAAGAAGGGGGGCATAGGTGAGGCAGACCTTGACTGCCATCCAGACCGATTAATAAGAATATTGCATGCCATTAGCGTCATACTTCATATTTAAGGAGAGTCGAGATCTTCCAGCTAGTAGATGGGATGGAGTCAAGATGGACAGGGATGGAAACCTGTTCTGGTTCTGCTCTGTTTCAGTGGAGTGCTGTTCGTGAGTTTCTTCCTGCCATTTTGCAGAGGCCTCTGGGCCTTTCTGTCTTTTTCTCTCTTCTCTCTCCAGAATCAGCTGTTCAGGACCAGGTGCTGCTTCCTGGAACTGGTTGCTTGGTGCAGACAGAGTTCGTGAGGAATTGCACTGAGTATCTTTTATTTTATATTATATTTTATATATATTATTAGTAGTGTATTAGTGTTATTTTGCTATGTTATTAAACTGTTTTTATCTCAACACACAAGTTTCTCCCTTCGCTTTAGATTCTCTCCCCTAGTCGGGAGTGGGAGGTGGGGGAGTGAGTGACTATCATGATTATATTGATAGCTCAGGTTAAACCACGACACCCCATTTACTGTAACTCTTTGAGACCAGCCTAACAGCCAATTGCTCACCCAATGTATTATGAACTTGTCTAGGTGTATGCTGGACGTTTTGTCCAGAAGGATACTCTGAGAGACAGTATCAAAAGCTTTGCTAAAATAAAAAAAACCCACATCCACTCACTTTCCTTAGGCAACTAGATGGGTGACCTTGTCATAAAAGGAAATTAAGTTAGTTAAGTAGGACTTTCCCCCCATGAACCTGTGCTGGCCAATGACTGTGTTGTCTCTCAAGTGTTTTTCAATAACTTCCAGAATAATCTTCTCCATAATTTTACCAGGCACTGAAGTGAGACTGACAGGCCTGTAATTACCAGAGTCTTCCTTCTTACACTTCTTGAAAATTGGCACGACATTTGCCAGCTTCCAGTCATCTGGGACCTCTCCAGACTCCCAAGACTGTTGAAAAATAATTGAGAGAGGTACCGCAATAACATGGGCCAGCTCTTTCAGTACTCTGGAATGAATCCCATCGGGCCCCATAGATTTGTGCACGTCCACCTGGAACATTAAGTCTTGAACAAGTCCAGAGGTGGCTGGGAGTTTATCATTCCTCCAGTCATATTCTTCCAACACAGAGTTTCAGGGGTCCCAGGGCCCATCTTTGGTATTGAAGACAGAGGCAAAGGAGACATTAAATGTCTCTGCTTTGTCTACATCTCCATTTGTGAGGTGACTGACCTCATAAAGTGTTCGCTGAATGTTATCTCTGATCCTACTTTTGCTGTTAACACATTTTGAAAAGCCCCTTTTGTTGTCCTGTATAGTCTTGTCCAGTTTGAACTCTAATCGAGCTTTGGCCACACAAATTTTCTCTCTACAGTGGTGAACAGCACCTCTGTATTCCTCTCGTGTCACCCTGTTCTCTTCTTCCCTGTGCTGTCCACTCTTTGGGTGAGATGCAGACTTTTTGAAACTTATGTGCTTTGAATCTCTAAATAATGCCATTTATATAATAATAATTCCTAGTGTAGCCGGAAGTTTTGGTAGTTCAGTCCACCACAGTGTGGATGCTTGTGTAGACAAGAAATGAGGCCATTCAGCCTCTTAATGGATAGGCTCTCTGTCATCACACCATCTCATCTGCATCTCCTACTGAGTGCCAAAGTCAAGGAATAAAATATTCTTCTACTGAAAACTGCCTTAGACTTGCCTTATGTCAAACCCTGTATTTACTTAAGAAATTGGAGAGTGAATATTATGCTAAAGATTGTGAAAGTGAACTGGTGATCCCAAAATTATTCCACTGTGTAGTTTTTCCTGACATCTTACACCTATGAGGTCAAGAATTGTCTGTCTTTGTCCAGAAGGGTGAAAGTACTGTAAACAAAACCATAGTGCCAGCATGCAACTCACCTGCATTTTCCAAAGATCACATTGTCAACTTGACTTTATGAACTCTGGGCATGCAGTTTAACCAGGTAACTGCTTTCTAGCCTGTAAAGTAGGATCCTTATTTTAATGGTCGTTCTTTGCAGATTTAGCTTGTGAATGATCGTTGAGGCTAATCATATGGAAGATCAGCAGACAAAGCAATGAGCAGCTTGAGAAGGAAAAGGCTTATTTTCGGTTTATGCTTTCTTTTGCTTTCCATAAAAGATTGTGCTTATTGAGGAGTCCTAGAATTCAAAATGGAGCAGAACAGCAAAACCGGAACAAAGTTGTTTATAAGGATGTTATAGTTAAGGGATGAGACACAGCAGCTCAGATGTTTATATCATCAATTTTAATAATAGTTTATCTCTTTGTAATACATTTCTTTTAAATTTCTATTAAAGTCTTTAAGATGTCTTAGAGGTCAAAAGTAGCTGTAATATGATCCTGCAATGTAGGAATTTCCCTGAAGCCAGACCCAAAGGGGCAGATATAGTCAGGCCCTCTCTCAGCTAGAGTGCTATCCAAGATGAATCTGAGTCAATGATGCTGGAAATATTATCCCAATCCAGAGACTATTAAAGGTTTCCTCTTAAATGTATGGGCAGTCAGACGGATCTCGACCTTTGGCCACACTGAGCCGAGTGCTCAGATGTTGTCATCACGAGTTCCCCTTTAAAAAGTATTATGCTGGAATAGTATTAATCTATTGGAAAGTAGCCAGCAGGTACCTAGATCCATACGAGTTTTCTATTGACAGTGTCAGACAGATTCCTTCAGTACAGAAAAAAGTTTGGTTGGCATTTAACCTGGAGTTATTCCAGACTGTGGATGAATAAGGGCTTACAAAAAATTCCTGCAGGACAGCCAGTTTTGTGAAGTGTTATTTTTCATGATGTAATAAACCAGATTTTTTTTTTTTAGTGAGGAAAATATTCCCAATAATAAATTATACTTCTTAAGTGCTGGAAAAAGACAATACCATATGTAATGAGGAGAAAATATTCTTTGCATTGCTTATGCCAAGGAGCTGGGGACTCTGACAAATAAACAGTAAGAAATGAGGTTTTAGTAATCTGGGTCCTGAAGGAGTCCCACACTCTTACTGAAGTAAATAAGCCTTACATAAATAATTGCTCTAAGTGGACCTTCCCTTGGAAATACAGGCTACAGAAGTGGGACCTTCACCTTGTTTTCAAAGGCTGCAGGAGCATTAAAAGAGTTCCAGGTACATGACAACACAAGGTGTGGTAGACAGGAGTCCTGCCTTTCCTGCTTTCAACTAGTTACCTCACTAATGCCATACGCTTTGTCAGAAGCTTCAAGGAAGCAATCATGTTTTGTTTATTTAAACCAACACCCAGGGGAGGGTGAGGTGGTTTGAGCTGGATGTTCATTGGTCATGCTTTGATGTCATGTTGTGTGACTCCTACTCAGACAGGATAATGCCCTTCTTACTTCTTAAGGAGGTCCCTTGGGAAGAATGAAGATACTCTAGAATCGAAGAACTACTGCAAATAAGTAAGGTCAGGTACACTAAGAGAAACCATTAATGATCATAATGTTTCCAGGGATGGGGTATCTGCCACCTCTCTGGGTAACCTGTTCCAGTGTTTTACCACCCTCATTGTAAAAATTTTCTTCCTCATGTCTAGCCTGAATCTACCCTCTTTTAGTTTAAAACCATTACCCCTTGTCCTATCACAACAGGATGAACACGGGGGTGGAAAAGGGAGCAAGGCATTTTATTTCTGTCAATTCTGACACATTGTCTCAGCAATGCCTTCTGAAAGTGATTAATCCTCTTTCCTGAGATCCTTGCCATGAGCTTGAAAAGAGAGCAGAAAAAGACATTTATGAACACAAATTAGTATTTTCTTGGCATTGTTTAAAGGGAAGAGGTGAGACTGCTGCACTTGCTGTTTCACAGGCTTGTACAAGAACCCAGGCAAATCAGAACTGCAGGACTACAGAGGAGGCACAGCTTTTCAATGTGTTCACAGCAACTTGTACTAATGCACCCTACTGACTTCAGAAGCATTATTCATTGCATGTAGAGAACTTATAAGCATATCTAAAGTATTATTTTTATCTGCTGCTTTGCCAATGTACATGCATTATTTCATTAGCCATTACTGCCACTTGGCAAAGACTGTAGATACCAGTTATACAACCCAGCCTTTACTTTAAAAATACATGGAACAATGAACTGCACCTACAGGTTAAGCTTAATATGAAAGCCTTGAATGCTGTAGTAAGCATCTCTCTCAGAGTTACAGTGGTAACTATACTAATTTATATAAGGCTGTAAGCAATATTGGAGACTGTAGAATTCTGGGCAACACCCAAGAGCATGCATCTATCAGAGCAACCTCTAAGTCCACTGGTTTAACCTTTTTTCACAATTGCATACTACATAATATTTACCTACAAAGAGATACATTGCTGTACAATAGCTTTAAATCTACTTACAGTAGTCTCCTTAGCAAAACAAGCCTAACAAAGAAACAGTCCACACATGCCCCAATGTTTGTGAGCCAGTGGTTTACAAACTGCTTCAACGAGCTATGTTCCCATTACACCAACAGAAGAGTCCTTTAGCTGCTGTGAACTTCATAATGTGTATGAGTTTTAGAAATAAAATAAACAAAACAAATCTAGTTAATGCAACAGTCTAGATTGAAGCCTTTTTCTCTGGGACAAAAACTCTCCAACCATTCAGTTTCCTCTAGAGGTGTGCCAAACTCCTCACATCAGGCCCAAGCATTGGGTTACATCACATCTACAGCAGAAAGCAAACTAAATGTCTAGAAGCAGTCAGATCTGCCACATAAGGAAGGAGCAGAATAACAATATCATATGAATCATGCTCATCTTTCGCTGTTTTGACATGTTACAGGAGGAAATATGAGACTTGCTTGGGAGAATTTCTAAATCATAGAATCACAGAATCACAGAATCATCGAATACCAGGTTGGATGGGACCTCAAGGATCATCTGGTCCAACCTTTCTGGGCAAAAGCACCGTCTGTACAAGATGACCCAGCACCTTGTCCAGCTGTCCTAAAAGCATCCAGTGCTGGGGAATCCACCACTTTCTTGGGGAGATTATTTCAATGGCTGATTGTCCTCATTGTGAAAAATTTCCCTCTTATATCCAACTGGAATCTCCCCAGGGGTAACTTGTACCCATTAGCCCTTCTCTTCTCCATGTGACTACTTGTAAAAACAGAATCTGCATCTTTTTCGTAGGCACCCTTTAAATACTGGAACATGATGATGAGGTCTCCTCTAAGCCTTCTTTTCTGAAGGCCCAGTTCTCTCAGCCTTCCCTGCTATGGCAGGATCATCTTTGATCATCTTTGTGGCCCTTCACTGGACGGTCTACAGAATGTCCACATCTTTTTTTGCATATCAGGGACCAAAACTGAACAAAGTATTCCATGTGTGGCCTGATAAGCCGTGAGTAGAGCATGATAGTGACTTCTTTATCCTCTGCTGGTGATGCCCTTGCTGATGCAGCCCAGCATTCTGTTGGCTTTCTTCACTGCAGCAGCACACTGTTCACTTGTATTGAGCTTGTTGTCCACCAGGACCCCCAGGTCCCTTTCCACAAAAGCTGCTCCCCAGTTGGGTAGATCCTAGCCTGTGCTGCACTCCTGGATTATGCTTTCCCAGGTGGAAAACCTTACACTTGTCCTTGTTGGACTTCATAAGGTTCTTGTTAGCCCACTCTTCCGGCCTATCTAGGCCATCCTGCAGGGTGGCTCTTCCTTCTGAAGTGTCCACTTCCCCACTCCATTTGGTGTCGTTGTCAAACTTCATCAGGGTACACTTGATGCCATTATCCAGATGACTTGTGAAGATGTTAAACAGCATTGGGCCTAATATTGATCTCTGGGGAACCCCACTCATGACAAGTTGCCAGTTTGAAAAGAAGCCATTTACCACCACCCCCTGCATATGGTCTGTCAGCCAGTTCCTCACCCACCACAGAAACCATTTGTCTAGACCGTAACACGTTAGTGTCCCTAGGAGGAGGCTGTGAGAAACTGTATTGAAAGCCTTGGAGAAAGCCAAGTAGACAATGTTCACTGCTCATCCCACATCAACCGAGCAGGTTACTTTGTCGTAGAAGGTGATGAGGTTTGTTGAGCATGACTTGCCTTTGGTGAGTCTGTGCTGGCTTTTCCCAGTCACATCTTTCATCTGACTTGTGACAGCCCCCAGGAGAGGGGCATTCATTCCATAACCTTCCCAGGGACTGAAGTAAGACTGATGGGCCTATAATTTCCTGGATCCTCCTTTAATCCCTTCTTGTAGGTGGGGGTGACACTGGTCTTCTTCCAGTCCTCTGGGATGTCCACATTTCTCAAATATTATAGAGAGCAGCCTTGCAATGACATCAGCCAGCTCTCTTAACACTCTCCAGTGGATAATATCAGGGACCTTGGATTTGTAGGAGTCAAGCTCCTATGGTAGTTCACATAACAGCTCTTCCTTCACTGATGGTGGGTCTGCGTTTGCATCAACCTGGATTTCTGCTCCCAAGGCTTGGGGCCCAACAGTGCTGATAAAAACAGAGGTGAAGAAAGTGTTCAGAGCGTGTGCCTTTTGAACATTGTTGGGGACTACTTCATCTCTCCTGTTTAACAGTGGGCCAATATTTTCCTTCTGTTTCTGCTTGTTGTTTACATACCTGAAGAACTCTTTCTTGTAGTTCTTGACATCTCTGGCCAATTTTAATTTGAGCTGAGCTTTTGCTTTTCTAACTGCATTTCTGCACACCCTGGCAGTGCACTTATAGTTCTCAATGGGTATTTATCCACTTTTCCATCTCTGGTACACTTATCTTTTAATTTTGAGCAGACTCAGAAACTTGCAGTTAAGCCAAGGGGGTCTCTTGCTCCACCTGCTTCCCTTACCTTTGGAGGGGACAGACTGTTTCTGTGCTTACAGGAGAGCATTCTTGAAAAACTTCCAGCACTTGTTAGCTGCTTTATCCTCCATGGAAGCTTCCCATGGGATCTCTCCCTACTGAGCTCTGAGTGAGCTGAAGTTTACTCTTCTGAAGTGTAAAACCTTTGTCCTAGTGCCAACCTTCAGCATTCTCAGCAGGATGCCAAACTCCGCAATATTATGATCATTGCAGTCAAAACTATCACTAACCAAGATATTACAAAACAGATTTTCTTGTTTTGTGAGTAGAAAGTCCAGCAGTGCCTTATTCCTCATTGGCACATCTAACATTTGCGTGAGGAAGTAGTCTTCTATGTATTCCAGAAACTTAATGAATGACATGTGAGCTGCTGCATTGTTCTTCCAGCAAATCTCTGGGTAGTTGAGGTCACCCATAAGAATGAGGTTCTGTTGACATGAAGCTTGCTTAAGTGACCCAAATATTGCTTTGTTTGCCTTATCTCCTTGGTTTGGAGGTCAATAGCAGATGCCTACTATAAGATCCCCCTTGGAGACAACCCCTCTGATCGTGACCCAGGACTTCCACAATCACTGTAGTTAACCTATATATGTTCAAAGTTCTCCTTAATATAGAGCTCAACTTCTTCTCCTCTTCTTCACTGCCTGTCCTTATGAAACAGCTTATAACCATCCATCGTGATCCTCTATCCTTGAGTATAGGGATTGTTTTTGCAGTGAAATTGAATGTTATTTTATTGCAACACCATTTCCAAACACCATGACTTTGCTGGAGCCATATTTATTTTTACCATGGGCAGAGTTGGACATACACACAAGCACCAGTAGTTATATTCTGTTAAAAATCCCAGTCTATGTGGTGAGTTGAGGTGTGGGAACGTAGCAGAAGATTTGGCGAGGAGGTTAGTTAAATGTAAATACGCTCAAAGTGACTTGCACCTCTCTGTAGAAAAAGCACATACATCACACTAATTGTTTTACTGACCTTGTGTGCTTGATGAGTAGAACCTCTGTGTTAGATAACATAGGCCTGTGAGAAACTCTAGGCACCTTATCACTATGTCTGAGATTCCTGCTTTGTTGCGAGCAAGAGCGGGAGGCTGCGCCTGCTTGAAGCCTTGAAATGCAGGCGAGCTCAGCAGGCCCAGTGATCTTCCAGCAGGGCTGAACTTACCAGTGCCTGTGTCCCCGCTTGTGTCACCTCTGCCTGGGAGCTTAGGTGCGACTTCGGAGATCCCCCAGTAGAGAGGTAACTAAAATAAAACTTGCTCTTTGCAATGCATTCGTGGCCTCTGGCTCTTCTTGCAATGTGCCTGCGTATGTGTACACAGTTGAGAAAACAGCACCAGTGTCCACAGTGGAAAGATCAGGTGAAAGATATCTCACGCATGAGCTAGAGAAAATCTGTGGGGACAATTTTTAGTCTGTGCCATACTGGTGTAAAAATATTACCTGAGGATCACTTCTTGTCCTGAAGAGGGTAAAAATAATCCCAGGGAAAAAGCTGGGTGTATCAGCGTAGCACAAACAGTCAAATAATACTGGAAGGGTATTCAGGAGACCTTAGTTCATTGTTCAGGTGTTCTGAGGCCTTCAGAAAAATCACTTCATGTCTGTATGCATCAAATTCCTATCTGTAAAGTGAATTAGAATTGTCCTCTCAGTTATAAACCTTTCAAATTCATAGTAAAACCTTAGGACATAATAAATCTTTCATAAGAAAGAAAGATTTCAAAGGAGCCTTATTCTAATTATGATAGTTCTTGCTTACCTGTATGGAGAATAATGAAGTATATTAATATTGTCAGAGGTCATCACTATTTCAGTTTCTGATGCTTTGCTTTCAAAACATAATCTGATTTGTCTGTCTCTGTCCACAAAGGGAAGGAGTATCTATGCTATTGAAAACTCAGCCACCTTTGTGAGACCCAGAACATCAAGGTCTTTCCTCACATGATCCTCTTGTATACTCATGAAAGCATCAACTGTATCCCACACAAGTGCCAAAAATACTCTTGCATATAGCAACAGTTTTTGTTTAGTTTTTATGACTACAACATTCAGTCTTTCCAGCAAGCTATACTGAAGCAATAAAATAATCAGATTTATCAGGAATTTCCTTAGAAAATCAGGAATTTCCACCTCCAAGGCTAACATGGCAGACAAAATGGTAGACCTTTGTAGCATATGATGAAAACATCCAGACCACTGGAACTCAGTGTCTTTACATCTTGCTTCACGTCTTTGGAGAAAATGTACATTTTCTGCTGTAACAACTGCAATTAAAGGACAGTCACTAGGCAGCACGAGTTTTCGGTAGCCCTTCTACCTCTTTCCTTGCTAACAAAATTACCTCTTCCTGCGAACAGTACGTATCCACTCCAGTAGTGGCCCCAGAAATTAAATATGCGGAAGTTTGGAAGGTATTGCAAGAATACATATAACTCTGTGCAGCTCAACTCAAACTATCTTGCTGTATACTCTCAACATTACCTTTAATTATGTGATCATAGGCTTTATTTTTGCCCACATCTTACCTCTTCCTGTTCAATTGCTTCCTGACTCAACATAATGTCTCTCACCCACATCTTTCGGTTCCTTCCCTCTTCCTCATTTCAGTCTTACTCTTCTTGCTCTCTAAGTCATGAGCTCACTGCTGAATTCTAATTTCCCTTTTGCCAATCAAGTCCCAGTCCAAGTCCAACAGTATCCTATTTCTCCTTCTTTGTGGTCTTCCACTTACAGCCCAACCAGCTGCTGTATTCTCTGGTATTAGTCCTGAACATTAAGAACCATCATGTAAGATGACAAAGCCCTTCATTTTCCAGCTGTCTTTGCTTAAACTCAGATCCTTTCTAGATCAGTCTCCAGCACTCATTTTCTTCAGAATCTCCTTCACTTTTCCTGTAATAACACTTTCCCACTCTTGTCTTCCACCTGGCCACTTCCTTTCCACTCAGTGTCTCCCAGTCCTTAATCTACAGCTGACTACCATGTCTCTTTGTCTCTCTGTTTGTGGTGGGGTTTTTTGTGTGTTGTGGTGGGGTTTTTTGTTTGTTTGGTTTTCTTTGGTGGTGTTGTTGTTTGGTTGTTTGGTTTTGGTTTTTGCCTTTTTGTTGGTGTTGTTGTGGTTTTGTTTTTTTTTTTTTTCCTTTTCTTTTTTTTCTTTTGTGGCATACAGTACAATTTCATCTCCTGAAGATCAGCATTGTGGGCTCAGTAAAAATGAAAGAGAGAGTAGTTTTCTGCTTTCAGATCTGGCATCTGACTCTGCATTTGGACTTGCCAAAAACAAACATCTGGGTCAGTCTCAGCAGTCAGTGACCGCCTTAATGGTGTACGTGCCTTCTCACTGCACCTGGTTGTAAGGGGTTAGAGCAAAGCCCCACTTCTCATTAAGGGGACATGTTGCATGAGGGAACATAAATCATTGAGGGGCTCAGGAGTTTAGGGTGGAGAAAGCCAGCTGAGCATAGGTAAGTTACCCTTTTCAACAACAGTCAGGTCTACAAGCTTTGTAGGTAAATTAAACGTGCTGTAGGTGGTATGTAAAAAGGTGCTAGAAGAGAAGCAACACTTTCTGAGATGAAAAATTAATGTACATATCCAAAAAAAAAATTGGACTTGTCAGGTTTCTTTGTCTGTTTGTCTGTTTTCCTGTAGTCATTCCCCCATTTTCTCCTCCCTGATGAAAAGTGTTGGATTGTTTCTTATACCTCTTGTCTGAGTATTCACATCTCTTCTACCTCTCCTCTGTTAAACAAGGAGAACAGAACAACCTCAAAACTTCTCTTATCTTATTACAGTAGCTGTCATGAAAATCTACCATTTTACTAGATGTCAAGGCACATAAACTGGCCCAACATTGCTGCAGGTGGACTGTGCCCAGCAGGCCAAAATGGCATGTCAGTGCCATGACTGACTGTCCTCAGCCAGCCCAGAAGACTCATTATATTACCCTTTGCAGCTTGCATTGTGTTTTAGTGGTGCCAATATTTTTCCAGGTTTCAGCCTTGCAGCTGGAAATGGCCAGACATTTGGGGATCTCATAGTTTTAATACTGTGAAACAGTTTAGAGTTCGTAATAATTTTATAGAAATAAAAACCATTTTGTGGCTTTAGGATTTCTGGTTTGACCATGGAAAGGATTAAGAATAAAAGGCTGAAGTTATGCCTCTTAGTTACAGTTGATCACTGGGAAGTTGAACCACCTAATTTTCTTAAGAACTAGCCATTTTTACCAAAGGTAGGTGTTTGCAGATACTTGTCCAAGATGGACAGAGGTGAAGAAGGACTGTATTTTAAGAAAAGGCTACCACTACTGCTAGGCACAGAACTGAACCGCAGACAGTGTGAAGCTACTCAGGGCTTCAAGAATTGCTAAAAGGAGCTCATAGGCTCTTTAAACCACTCCTGGGACCATGGCAGTTCTAATTCTGTTGAGAAATGCCAAAGCAGCTAAATAGAGTTAGGTTCAAGCAGAGGCCAGTTATGCCCCACTTACTGGGTAAACTGTGGAAACCACACCCTACTTACCACCTTAGAGACCTGAATGGAAGCATCTTTTCATATTTTATTGAAATGAAGTCTGTTTACTTGGGAAATGGTAGCAAAACAGTTAAATCCTGTCTGGAGCTAGAGATGAAAAGAGAAAGCGTTGGAAGCAAGATCATTAATGCAAAGAAGAGCCACAATAAGAGCACATGCAACTGTGCCAATCTAACCAATAAAAAAAAAGTAGTGTAAGAATCTCTTTATTAGGCTGATTCATAAGGAGCACATGACTTACAAAGCCATTCAAATTTATTTTTTTCAGCTTGGCTGGACAGAGAAGACTTTGTGGCTTTTAAGCCACTTGTGATGTTTTACTGCTCTCTGGCACCACGACAACATTCAGGATCCTGAAACTTTTGTATCACATGAAACTGAGTAATGTGAAGGTGCATAGTTTCAGTTCCAGCAAAAGCACAAGGAACAAACTGCTCATTGCTATTTTTTTTTGTTCCAGCAGCATAGATGTAAGGTATTCCACACATTTGTCATATTAAGAAGTGGAAGATGGGATTGTTCTTCTTAATGATATATTTATCAACAGCATTACTGTCATTTCTAGACTTCAAAAATAAAAAGATTCAGGTTAACTGTATTTCAAACAGTAGAAGCTGGTCATATATTCAAGTGAAAAAATAACTCAAAGGGAAAGAATCACAGTAATAAAGGACAAAACTACATCACCAGAGCTTACACAGTCTCAACAGGAGCTAAGGCATATTATTCCCAGCCTACATCGATCAGTCTCTAGGGAGGGTACTCTTCAGTTCTTTTTATATGAATGGACTGTTGAGCTCCAAGCAGTGAAACTCCTAGCACAGAGAAACTATGGGAATGTCACTTGACACTGAGACAACTATTAAGACTGTTTAAATACTTTTAGGATTATTTTCCATCATGCAAAGATCCACGTAAAATCTTCTGCACTCCATAATTTAGGTGTGGTTGACTTGCTTTTCGTTACTTCTCCTCCTACCCCAGGAAACTGCTGATCATTTGCAATACTACTTCCTTCTGCCACTCAACTCTTCCTCCGTAGTGCCTCCATGCAATGCGGTTCAATAGATCTCTATGTTTGTTATTGGTCTTCCACCCTCAGAAACTTTATAATGTGTATTAACTGGTATGGCTTGCTGCTAAGTCAAACCTTCATTCCTCAGAAATTTCATGACCATAGCAGATGGGTTCTATCTTCTGAACCAAGACAGCAGTACTCTTGCTGAGACAATATTACTATCTCTTCTACCAGCTCTGAGTTTTGCAAATAAATAGAGTCTCCCAGGGAGATGATAGCAATCCAAACCCAGACCCGGCACAAATCTTCTGGGCTGTCCTAGCAATGATAGCATATTCATTATTCAAAGCACAAGGCTTCTCATCCTCCCCAGGCAGACAGTGGAAGAGCATGGGAGGTCAGTAAGCGCATGTAAAGGAGGTCATGATTGCTGTCCTACTTTTTAACTTGCTATTGAAAGGTTCACTTTTGACATTTTATTAAAGACAGTCCTCGTGCAACCTCTCCGCTTTTTTCCGTTGTACGCCATTTGATGTCAGCTAGTCTGCTTATTGAATAAAGGGAGCAGATATTTATTCATTACAGTACCAGCTATGCAGACAGGCTCAAGACCTGTCACAAACATGATAAGGTCTGTGTTTAGCCTCGCACTGATAGAAAATATAGTGTCACAAGATAAACGTCAATGAAAGTAGTGCTGAAGACTGATCCTATTTATTATGGGAAGTGAACAGTGTTATCAAAGCTGCCAGGTGTAGAAGAGTCATTTAGTACATACAAACTTTGATATCTTTGAAAGGAATAAAATCCAGAGAACCCATTCAGTTATTGCCAGGAATGACTCCTCGCCCTCCCCCAAGACAATTATTTTAAGTGCTGTAAGGAGAGGAAATAGCTCATTATTTTAAGTGGCTTGAATTGCTTTCCATCCCTCCCAGTTCTACTGGGAAAATATTTAACATGGAACAAACACAGTAGAATCAATAGTCTTCCTGTTGTCAACTTTTAACAGTAACTTCACTGATGTTTATGGACGAGGATCAAGGGGTAAAAAAATTCCTAGGCTGATTTATTTCCTGCCTAGATAGGGAAAGCAGACCACAACTCTAGCACATTCCCAACTTGGTTATGCACAATTTTCACCTAAAGATTTTCACTTTATATCCGTGTTAAGCATAAACAAACTAAGGGGAAATGCCAGTGTCCATTGAGGTCAACCAAAATACCCTTCTCTGTCAGAGATGTTCATTGGTTCATATGAAGTGAAGATCTGTTCCAACTATAGTAAGCATGCAGCACACCTCCAGCCTCATTTCATCCTCAGCACAGTGGCTCTGTGCCACTATCCAACCAGCAAGTTCAACCAGCATAGTCTATAGGTCTGTCTCAATGACTGCATCAACCTAATTTGGCCTGTTAGTCTGAACCACAGTCCTTGATTGATCCCTGGCCCCAGTGATCAGCCCTATACCAGCCTCAGCCGGTCTGTTTGCCATTTTGCACATGGATCTAGCAGTGTCATTTGCTCTGAACCCAAACATGCCCAAAATGTAGATTTAGCCTGTGGGATGTTTTCAGCTACTAAACCAAATTCTGCTAATCCAAATTCTGGCTGCCAAACCAGCAGATCAGTCCTTTGAAACCTAAGCTCATAATAAAAAGGTGGCTTCTGGCAGTCCCCATGGTTTTTTAAATTTATTTCTTTTAATATTGATTTAATTTTAGATTTTCTCTTTAGATAGCCAACCTTAATCCAGATTAGCAAACCTGATCCAGACACTATATGTACCCTAGCATGCAGTTTTCTACAAAGTGTCTCATAAAGGCATCCTCTTTAACATACATTCATCAACCCTAGTCAGGACTACAATGAACTATATTTAAATGCCTCTTGATAACCTTAGCCACCTACCTTTCTCTATCACCTTCACTAAGCACAGACCTGATCTTGAAAACTCTTCTCTTCAAAAAAGTGAATCTTAATGCTTGTCTTCTCTGTCATCATGAACATTAATCCCAATACTGTTATTGCTTTAGCCCATCAGCTTTCTATAAATTGAGGTAAGACCTAGAGGAAGCATTTTAAACCAATTATAATACTGTAGACAATTACTCAAGTCTGCGTAAAGTGCTTAATTATAGCACTGGCTGCAGATGTGTGGCTTGGGAAAGTAATCCTCATTTCTTGCAGTCCCCTACCACTGTCCATCCCCATCAGCAGGTCTGACCATGCTGGATTTAGCCTATCAGCAGTAATCTGGAATTACATATACATGCACTGTGATATCATCCCCACTGCTTTACCTTAGCTGATGGCTCTTGCATAGCCTAGACCTGGAATCATGTAGTTAACACAAGCCACTTTGAGTACTAAACATATCTGGGCAGCCCCTACAAAGCCTAACTTTCTAACTCCAGCTGATCTCTTCCTGCTGTCTTGAATTGCTTGATCTGTAACTTGCCTTACTCAGGCAAGTAAGAAGATTAATAGCCTCTGATAGCAGCAGTTACCTAGCAGGGACTGTAGCCTAAATAACTTCTGCTTGTGTTTCCTGATCCTAATTAAAGTCTGCCTGTCTTGGGAGAAGACCCAGATTGCAGCCTGAGGAGATGATTAAACCTAAAGATCAGGTGATCACATTTAAGTTTGATTTCAGGCTGAAGTTAATTGCAGACAGCTGACTGTTACCACCACAGAGGTACCTTTTGCCAGGTGGCTCTGGGTGGGTCTGTGAAGCCTTAAATACAATCAGGTATCTTAAGTCTACTTCTCCTGTCTTCATGAACCCTCATGGCAGTTCTTGCAGGATCTCCCAGTACCAACCTTTCCCCTAGCTCATCTGCTCTATCTTTTGCTTGCTTTTCTGGTAACCTGTATCTAAGAAGGTGACATCTGAAAGCACTGATTTTGGATGGAAGAACACCATGCCTAGCCATAGTTGAAGAACATATCAGCCCAAATTCTAATATTGGAATAGATTCAAGAGTTTAAATTAACTTTCTGATTTGTATGGAAGTTACCCTTTGTGCTTCATGAAAAGGGCTCCAGAAGCACAGTCTATGCCAATGAATGGGCTGGCGTAGTGAGATGTGGAGGTCATACAGGCTGACTTTATGTGCTGTTTAGACATATGGAAAGTCTTTTGACTTAGACAGTAATGGCTTTTCCCTTATATAATGACAGTCATTCAAAAAAATGAAACTTTTGGGGAATATCACTTCCCTTAAAAATACATGGTGGTGTCAAGTAAATAGTCACGCCAGCATTTGGCTTTCAAGGCCACGAACTGTTATTCTTAAATTTTATTTTTAATATACAGTCTTTGGTCTACAAACCATTTTCACTGAAGTAACTACAATTCCAGAAGGAAACACAAAACCTCATTGACTAGATTTATGGTGTTGCAGACATCCTTTCAGACCCTCGTTCCTATGGAGGGAGGAAAGCTGTAGTAAAAATGCAATAAAGATCTCGCACTTTCCCTGGCATTTCAGACTCATTCCCCAGGTTTCAAAGAAATCATGTCTGCAGATGTCATGTGTAATGTACCTATCTCTCAGGGACCATTACCGGTATATCCCCTACGTAGCTACGAGTGAAAATTCAACATCACTAACATCTGATGGTAGATTCTTGTCCTGACTGTGCGTACCTATGACAGCAATGCAATTTTGTTTGAGAGTTAGTAGACTCCATTTGCTTCTCTGGGGTGGAAACGCCATGCAAGCCAACAGAGAAACCAGAAGCTGTGCCTGGCAGTGCCTGTAAACCAGAGATGAAGTTAATCTGACTGTGAAAAGCAAGAAGCAAAATACGCCGCAGAAAGGGCTGGAGGGTTGCACTGCATCTTGCAAAGCTGAAGAGGCAGGGCAAGGGCAGCACCAGGGTACGGGCAGCACCGGGGCAGGGGCAGCACCGGGAAAGGCAGCACAGCCCCGTCCCGCCACCTGGCGGCTCAATGGGCACAGCGCGGCGGCAGCGGGCTCGGGGTCCCCGGCCCCTCTGCATCACCGGCCCTGCAGTGCTACAGGGCGGCTGGAGAACTCCGGGCTGGCGGCTGCAGCCCGCAACTGGGGAACACCCGCGAACAACCAGTGCTGCGCTGTTACCCTCCCGGGATCTTAGAAGAGGCTATTGCCCGCAGAAAGGGGCAATTTCTTAGAAGAGGCTGCTTCACTTTGGATCTGGAGCTTTTGAGAAAGTTATCAGGAGTCATAGCACATTTTTTTTTTTAACACAGCACATGGATGTGAAACAATAAACAAGATTGGTAGCCTGAAAACACGGCTGTATTAGAGTAATAGAGTAAGAGCTACTTGAACAGAAAGACCAATGCAGGAGGGAAAATAAAACTACAGCTGTTTAAATACAGGCAAGTGTTTCCACGATGGAATACTCATTACTCCTTGTTTAAACTTCTTCCAAAAACTTGATTAAAGCAACCAAAACAACTCATTTACATTTTAGTTCTCATTTCCATTTATGGCTTCCCATCCCTCAAACTTTCTTAATATTTTTTAATTTCTTTATCCCCATCCCCCAGCCTCCCACTTATCAGCAAAGCAATCAGTTAAGCTCCTTTGGATGGATATCTTCAAGTCAAAAATTTGGACAAAAATATTTTTCCAGAAGGCAAAGGTTTCCCTCAAATAAGTGAAGTTCATCCACGTGCAGAGGGCCTGCTTCCAGCGAGACTCCATGCCAACCATCACAAGTCTTTTGAAAACTCAGATAGTGAACAGACATTATGCACAAAGATAACCTTCACCCTGAATGAACCAGCAATAATTACTATCCTCCTTTGTCCCCTGTTTATGGAGCTCTCCTGAGCTGTCCAGCTTTCCAATACTGGCATCACCAGTAACTCTTTGTGGGTTTCCAGCCTGCAGGCCGATGACATTTTTGAAAAGCAAACTCTCCCTTTTCCTGTGGTCTGACCCATTAGCCTCAATGCTGCTGGGCTGCGTCTGAATACCAGCTGAGAAGGCAGAGCAAAAGGAGTCTTTTCACAGTGGAGTGAACCACTGGACACCTCCTGTGGTGTCATATGACTCAAGCAAGTATCAGAGCTGAGGCTTCTGCTTCATGGGATGTAAAATGCAACCCCTGAGGATGATAGAGGACATGACCCTGAGATGTTAAGGTTCACAGCATTCATGCTAGATATCCACTATTGCTTGATTACCAAGAGCGATGTTTGAACTTTGCTTTCCATGTAATTATCCTTCATTGTCCGTCATTATACCTCATTTCATCTTCCATGGTTAAGAGGACAGACTTTATTTTTCCTGCCACTTCACTAACATGTGAAGAGTAAGAGCTGTAATTAACATTTATGGCTATTTCCCCCTAGATCAGAAATAGTTCTGTAGTAATTTTGTGCAGAAGATGTACTTGCTGTCTATGGTGAAGCCGAAATGTGAAGTACTCTCCTCTCTGGCCCCAGATTTCCACTCCTAGAAAAGACATTTTAAAGAGCCCATTACAGGTAATTATATCCAGCCTCAGACTCAGGACACAACATGTGCAAAAGTTACTCAAAAAAGGAAACGTCATCCATGAAATAATGCTTCAGCCTCTTTTCTGTTGTTCATGGCCTAATTTTAGCCTGTTTCCAAATTATCGTTGATTAATAATTACCATACAGTTTTTCAAGAACGGGTGAGTGAGTCTCCCATGCGGTGAGACTGTGATCTCTTTTGATCGCCCTTGCAGAGGTTTCCCACGGTGGAAAGGCAGAGTGGCAGCAAGAGCTGCATGGTGGTCCACAGGGAGCCTCAGGGAACAGTTGCATTCTGGAGCACTGGAGTTGCTCTAGGTTATCTCCAGCACCTGAGCCCAAACCAAACTGAGGTTAAAATCCAGGCAAGGGCTGCCATTGAAGTGATGGTGTCCAGCTGAAAAAAAAAGTATATGGCCACTTTTATGCCATATACATAAACTTGTTTGTTATCAGCATCACTTTTCTGAATTTTAATTCACTTGAATAAGTGATATAATTTTTGCAGGCCCTGCTGCTGCAGCTGCTGATTTCTTTTCCAAAACTGTCAGAAGAAAAATATTAGCAGTGCTAAAATGACAAAATCAGAGTATGAATTGCTAATATCAAATAATATCAGTGTTTAGTAGACCCTTATGTTCTTCTCACTTCTAGATGAAGGAATAAAAAAGAAAATACGGCAATCACTTCTCTGCCACAGTTAAAAAAAAAAAAAGGAAGAGAAAAGAAAAAAGTCTACCCTCCTCAATGGTCAGCATTGACTTGCTGTTTTGAACCAATAATTGCAGATATGACACCTGCATGTATAATTTTTATTAAGGATTTGTTTTAAAAATAATTAGCCTGCAACAATTTAAATATTGTCCCAAAGAAAAACAAGCTAGACTTCTCTTGGAGTAAGAAGCACAGGGACTCAAGCTAAAATACCGTTTTAGAAAATTGCATTTAGAACGTGAACTGACTTTTTAGTGGAGAAATTTTCTATTCCGGGTTAAAAACCAACCGTAATTGTTTGGTGAAGCGCCACCTTGTGGCGGTAGGCAAACCGTGGTGGCGACAGACTACCTTGTGTGGCCCTGCTTGGGTGTGGGTACAGTACATGGACATCTTACTGCGAGCAAACTTGACAACGTGGTATAAATAAGAATACAATTCCTAAGGAGATGTGAAGTGGAAATGTCTCCCTATTTTAAACGTGAGACTTTTACTTTATGCTCATATTAAATGCAATTGCTTAGTAGGTGTTCAGAAAGGACATCTTTTTCTTTCCATATGTGTCAATAAACAAGAAGTACAGATGATCCCTGTCATCCAAAGCCCTACTAAAACCAGCATCTTCACTGTTGATTCATGTGTGGCACAATAATTCGACTACTTGGTACTATTTTATTTTATTTTATTTTATTCTGTTCTATTCTATTCTTTCTAACTATGCTGCACATACTGACAATGATGACTATATATTGATTTGTAGAAGGTGTTTCAAAGAGATAGAATTCCACTTGGAGGCCTTAGGTGCAGTGATATTGTTTGGAGGTACTTTTTTTTTTTTTTTTCCCTGGCATATTATCCAGTAGTCTAGAAAGAAATATTGTTTTTCCTGCAAACTTCGAGCTTAATAGCCTGAGACCATTTCAGCTACAACACAACTTTCAGCTTCTAAACAAACGTTTTCTCCCCCTCCTCTCTTCTCTGTTGAGATTTTTTCTTTGGAAAAATATTCTTCAGCTCAAGGCCTTTTATCTATATCAGTAGTGTTCTCTCAACCTTTTTGAACTGCAGCAAATAAAACTTAACACTGGTAGAAAACAGACAGGTTGTGTGGAGAGCTTAAAATCCTCTCAGGCAGTCTTCCTATCACAGGTTCAGCCTCAAATTAAGGATGTTTCTGCAGCATTGCTTCTGTCTTCCTTTGGAGCTTCCTTTGCTTCAAGCAAAGGACCATGGGTCCCTGTTGTACTGAACAGGGGCACTGACTTCAGCAAGATACCAGTCCTATTCCTTGAAGAGGTCTAATTATAAAATCCAAGCCCATGCTTGGCTGATTGCCAAAGGTCTTAAAGTCAGTTTCGATGTGCATGCAAACCTACCTTATTGTAAAATTACTATTTAGATCCCCTTATTTGCCTCCAGCATTTTAGGGGTGAAGGGGTAAAAGAGATGCACTTAATTAGAATTGGCAGTGGCTTGCTCTAGATATCTCTGGGTATTAAAGGTGGGATAGGCAAGATGACAAAAACAATGCACACCATGCTCTATATTTAAAAATCTACACATAAATCAATTAAAGGTTAATTTCAGTTGGAATTGTGCTATTTTAATTTCCTCCAATAAGCAGCAAGAAGCAGATATTGTGAATGCCATTTCCCTTTACCATGAAACAGCACCTGAACAAAGCATCTGCTAAAGCCAGGATGTTCATTCTAAATTGGAGATTAAATGAGTTTCAAGTTAAAATTCAGTTTTGAGAGAAGAGATCCATACATTTTGCTCCAAATTAATATTTTGAAAATAAATGTCTCAGTATTAATCAGGCTTCCTTGCCAAATTATTCTTGTGGTAGTCAAATGTTTAGCTGGCAGGTATTTTTTGGACAATAAAAAGTATTAAGTTGACAAACTGAGTACACTTCAGCAATAAATCTCATTTTGAGAGTCATTCCAATTCTTCGTCAACATAAAGGCATTATTAACCATTGTTGCTTAGGCCTTCCACACATAGGAGAGGTGAAACTTCTGGACTTAGAAATGTTTCTCTAAGTTGCAAATATAGTTCAGCATTGTGTCCAAAGTAGATGTTCTTGCAAGTCATGATTTTACTACCCACTGTTAAGAGGAAATTAACTGGACAGCGTAATCGCCCACCAGCTTCCACTAAATTCTTCAGTCTGCCTTTGAAAATCTTTTCTTTCATGTAGAAATACTAGTTTCTAAGGGAATTTTTTCCCCAGATGCTGCCTTTATGGTAGGCATCTAACTTAACATGCATGGTACATGCTACGTCATAAGATCAACTGCCTTTGCTGTTTTTGCATCAGTATCACATTGGTGGCATAAGGTTTTCAGTGATAAGCTGGTTTGCAATGCTTTTTTATTCCTTACTGGAAAATTTTGCATGTGGGAATAGAAATTCATGTTCCTAGAATGTTGGAGAAGAGGGGAGAGATCATTACTATTCTGTTTATCTTCCTCTCACCTTTCTTCAGATCTCAAAGTAGAGTGATGACTATCCACGTAGTGCTGTTTTCTGCATCGACATCTCTCTTGAAAGAACTGAATAGGGCTAATTCCATCTCCATAAATCTGCTAGTAAAGGGCTACAGGGACAAGCCCTGTAGCCCTCGTATTTCTTTCAATACTGTATCATCATCTGTCCTCTAGTTAACTCTCCTCTTAGTCTACAGATTCTATTCAGGCTCCTAAATTTCCAGGCTTAAGCACCTGGCAGTTTATCAAAGGCTTCAGCGTCAATATAATTTCTAAGTAAAATCTTTGAATTATCTTATCAAAGAAAGATATTATATTAAGCTAGCTAGCATGGTCTAACTTTGATAAATCTGTGCCGTGTTTGATTCCAATTGCATTTTCATGGCCTGTTTTGGGGACTGTCATGTTATTCAGTCTAAATTAAGGAGCTTGTAGTTGTGACAGAACACTTTACTTTTCATTCCCCATAAAATATTGCTGCTCTCAATTGCACAATACTTTGTCTGACCTGATAAAATTATTCAGACACCTTACAGATGGACTTGCAGTTTCGTATGTAATTTTTAGGTCGTGGACGGAAATTACCCGCTCTAGTGAAGCAGATACATTGTTTATTTTCTGTCTTGTAAAACAATTTCTATGTCTCGTTCCATAAGCCTTTAACTCTTTCTCTACAAGATCAGCATAGTTCATCTTACTGAAAACGAAGGCTGACTATCACTGACATAGAAAAATGTATTGGATCATGTTAATCCTGAGTCTGGATTTGTTGCATTTTCATTTATATGGTCAAATAACCTTTTCAATATTTCCTTTCCAAGGTCAAATGCAGCTTTGGAAGTTTTATTTTCATTTCCTTAGTTTCTTTTCTCTCTTGCATATTCTCAAAACCTCTGTTACTTTAATATTACGTGGAGAGAATCCGAATTACTTTCATGATTTCAAAATCCAAACTGAGATACTGTTAGAGAACTAATAAGTCAAATAAATATAAAAAATCATTAACACTCCAGTTGTGGGGGACACATAAGAAGTCAAATTTTTTGGTTTTTTTTAGTGATATAGTCGCTGTAATCCAAGTTAAACCAATAACAATATGTCATCTTATTAGACCAACAACTATTTGTGGAAAAAAGAGTCTGTGACCAATTACATAATTACGTGCATGGATTTCAGTTCCCTTACCATTATTATCAATATTTATTCAACAATTTCCAATTTTTACATAAAGTAAGTAGTTTTAATTTGTGTGAGAGTTTCTGTCTGACAACACTTTAGAGATCCCTGCTCATATCCAGATCTGAGGCTCCTCTCGGTTTTTCCTTAATGCTGCTAACTCTTTGCTACCTATGTCACAGTTGCTTTCGGCATGGTCAACATGAACTTGACTCTATTTTTTCATCATTTCCAGATATCTTATACAGCTGCCTTACACAACCTCCACATGAATAAATCTTCATGAGAAGAAAAGGGAGAAAAAGTTGCAGGGAGATGTGACATCACATACTTCATAATTGCTGCACCTAGGACTTCTCAGTTAGCACTTTTTTCCAGCTTTTCACTTCCTTTTTTTTTTCTCTGTGACTTTGGCTGCCTTTTCTTGCCTCCATATAAAAAGTGAAAAACTATAGTGATCACACACTCAATTTTTTGGTGTTTATTTATTTTTCTTAATTTTCTCCTATGATGGCCATTTCAGATTTCAAACCCAAAACCCAGGAACTTTTTCTCCCCACTCAGATATAGTTCAGAGTACTGAAAGAAGTGACCAAAGGAAAAAAGACTTGTGAGACTTTTATCAAGAATGAATCATACGCAGTTCTCCATTTTCTTCCCCCCTCTAATTCCTATGTTTGCTGGTTCCTTTTCTTTTTAAGTTTGTTATAAAAATCTATCTTGTCTTCTTCATTTATGTGTGGCAGCTGTAACTAACAGGCAGGTCTCTTCATTCTCTGACCCACAAGACTTATGGCCTGCTCAAAACATGAGTGTATGCTTTTGCTTTAAAGATTGAATGGCTTCAATAGCTAATGTCCCCTTCACAAGACCTGATTTTGCCATGCCACTTTCCGTCTGCTGTCAAGCTTCTGTATGCTTCTTTTCACCTACTGAAGTAAGAACACTTCACAGAGGAAGGTCTGTTATCTCCATTTTATAAACGAATCAAATGAGTCACAGAGGTAAAAATATGCTAGCCAAGAACATTCAGCAGGTCGGTAGGAGAGCTAATAATAAAATCCAGGTCTCTTGACCCCAATCCAAAGTACATTGGATCACCCTGCTTTAATCCATTGAAATCACTAAAGTGGGTAACTTGTTAAGTTGCTACTCATAACAAGCATGAGTGGCAGAAAGAGGCATTTAAGTTGAAATCAAATCTGCTGCTTATGCACCTGAAATACTGATTGGCTAGACTGTAAGTAAAACCAAAAGTGCAACCCAAAAGACCTTTGTCTAATTAACTTCTGTGCCTCGAGTGCCACAGGTGAAGGTTTTCTTCCTAAATAACAGTTATGTGTGTAAATTTTTGTTGTTGTCCATGCCCCCTGCTTGGTCAGATGAGTTAAGATGATAACCTATCTTCCACTCGCCTAGCCAAGAATACTTGTCTTTCTCTTTACATCACTCTCAGTGTATAAATTATGTACCTCCTTGCAACTGAGTAAGTGTGCTTTGAGCATACCTAGTACTCACCAAAACCACTGAGGTTAACACAGCACACAGAAGGTATGGCTAGAAGGAGGAGATAAATGATCATTAATTTTGCCTAATAACTTAATGTCTAGGAGAGCTGTCTCAGACTGAAGGATCTCAATCCAAATTACTTGCCATTTCTGTTGAAGCTGGAGTCAGATAGAAAGAGAGTCAAGAAAGACCTTGACTTTATAGTCTGATGATTAGAGGGTTTATTACATGATGTGGGATTCAATAGTCTGAACCCAGGAACATCTCTGTATGTCAGCTAATGACTGCTAATTTAGATTCAATAAGCCTCTGTTGGAAGACAATCAGATGATTTATTGCTACCCAGTTATGATGAGAGAGTGGACGTGAGGCTTGAAGCCAGATTCCTCAAGCCATACCTCAGGCTGTAAAAGCAGGTGTCTATTGCTTGTCAACTGGCTTATGATGAATACATTCAACAGCAGCTGCATATGCCTATTTTTCCAAGTCTATTCTAGTGCCTGATGCCTAGGGCTTTCTCTCCAAGTACAAGAGATGTAGGTTTAAAATTCCTGCAGGAGAGAATTGGAGCAAGGTCTCTCATTTTCATGGAGAATGCCTTGCCACAGGGATAATAGGAGAGAAAAAAAGAGTGAGAGAGTGGAAAATCAAAATAAAAATAAAACGAAGGCTTCTGCCAGCTGTCCTTTCAAATTGATGTGCCCTTCATCCAGCTGTGTATGAATATACAGCTGAAGTGTCCGAATGTTGGAGGGGCTTCTTGGTGGGGAATCCGTTTTCACAGATCCACCTAAAAGCAGCAATAAGATCAAAACTATCTTCTATGAATAAAGCTGGATTTCAAACACACTGCTCCCCTCAGAATTCCCTTGTGGCTCCCCGCCTGACACGCTAGCTATTTTGAAACACATTTCCACTCACCTAGCCAATATGTCTACATGTATTTTGCATTCTGCTTCTGTCCCATTCTAAATTTCACCTTTTCACAAAAGTACTTCATAAAATAATTCTAGATATAAAGGCTAGATGAAATCAGATGACATTGGCTGTCAGCAAGTTAACTGAGTTTTACCAGATTTTACAGAAATGTGCATTAAAAAGGCTCGTAGGTGAACCCAGAAGAGTTTGTGGAATTCTATTAAAATCAACACAGAATTAGTATTGCAAAGGTGATTTATTGATGCCTAGGTGTGATGAAAGAGGAGGTGAAGCCTGAGGCGAACATACCAAGACAGCTGACAGTTTATGCTCTTTATTTTGAAGCAGATGGATGACCACCATCTATAAAATACAGCAAAATAAACAGTTTCAGTCAGATGCAAAAAAGGTGCTCTCTTTTCAAACGACAGACTGACTCGGTGTTGGTATGCCATCATAATCATCAGAGTAGTGCTGATACTGGTCAGTAAGAAGAGGCTGATGCAAGTCATCCTTATTTTTCTTGACACGTACGATACATGCAGCAGCAGCAAAGATAATTGCAACAAGAACCAGTGCAGTCACTATTGCAATAGTTATCATCTCTGTGACACGGAGAGCCCGAGCTACAGGAAGGAAAGCAAAAGGGAAAGTTATTAAAAATAAATGTTAAGTATATGGATAAACATCAGAGGGACAGGACAAAGCTTCAGTATCTGTCATTATTCAAGGAATTGTGAAGCAGAACCAATTTAAAGTTCAGTTGATAATATGTGCTCCAAAATGTGAGAAAATTTCAGTCTTATTACACTCTAAAACCAGTCCCGAACTCTTCTGCTATCTGGTTTGAGAGGGATTTGCATTGTCTGTAGTGATTTAGTGAAGGCATATGATATAGCAATAAGGACCTTCTCCAAAGTTTAGGTCCAAATGACAACTTCTCCAAAAACTGAAGTGAATAGTGGGAAGAACCCAGTCAGGAAAAGAGAAATAGACTTTTAAAAATGCAACAAATATTGTTTGTGAAATTTGAACCAATGTTATTATACGCTTCTTAAACTTAAAGGGAGAAAGACATGATAAGGAAAAAAGAGGAAGCATCTAGGCTGGACAGTTTACCTGGCCACTCGACTTCGTAGCTATATCCCAGGTTTTCTGGTGCAGTAACAAACATTTCATCATTGGTAACTGGAGGCCAGAAAGGCACCATATTGTACTGTCGGTTATGTCCAATAGGGGCATTCTCCAGTGGATATGTTGAGATATCTGAATTCAAAAGTCAAACCACACTTCTGTGAATATAATAAAAATAATTTGGACTACCTCACCAACAGTGACTCAGGGTATTCGGTACCTTATTTTTTTTTGTTTCTAACTTAAGTTAATCTAACTTCTAACTTAAGTTAATCTAAAAGGACTGATTTTCCAGTGAAAGATCCAGGATGGAGGTCTCTGCTCTGTCCAAAAGCAAGACCATTAATGTCATCTCTGTTTTTTAATGGAAACCAGCAGTAAATGGTATAACTTCCATCCTGTGTTGGGCTTTTCATTTTTTCTTGCATGACAAAGGAGAAATATGGATACATGAAGGACTTGGAAAATGTTTTTGCTACAATCTGGCTTTGTCTGGTAGTAACAGTGACGAGGATCTCTGTTGTGCAGATCAGGAGTACAGCTGACATGAACCGCAGTGGAATTTTTTTGCAATGCTATGGTAAACCAGGAGAAATCAGCTGAAGAAAAAACAACCAGCCAACCCCGCGTGCTGCCCTCCCCCCCAAGAAAAACCAAAATCAACAAAAAATCCCAGACAAAACATCTTGGTGAGATAAGGCAAAAACTTGTGATAGGTTATGTAAGTACCACAAAGGGATACAATGGCTCTCTAATACTTGACTTTGGAAAAATACAGGAGGCAGGTTGTGGAAGCTGTACAAAGAAGTCTCAGTTCTGCAACAGCAGCTGTCTTCCGTAGAAGAAGGAAGAGGGGACTGGATTGTTCTAAGAGGAAAACAGTCACTGCTTTGTGAAGACTAATGCACTGACTTTAAGGTTACACAGAATTCTCTCCACAACGTTCTTCCTTCTTTTTTTCTTCTTTTATTCCTTCCTTGCAGAGCCTTTCTTCCTCCCCTCTCCGTCACTTCCTCCCTTATTCCTTTTCTCTCTTTTCAGAATTAAAAAAGCAAGAGCAGCAACAGTGACCATCCTTTGAAAGGATATGGAAATGGTAATGGTAGTAAATCTCGAAGGTGAACAAAATGAATTGTGAAGATGTACGTGGCACCAGGTCTTGTTTGACAAGAAGCCACATAGATATTTGCTCCACACAGTGTCAGAATGTCCTTGAAGTATTTGCACCTACCATGGCTGCACTGTATTTGCTCTATGGAGACAATGTATTTGCACGCTTTATTTTCTTGACTTGTGCTTGGTATCTCTGGCCAAGTCCCTTCACAGACAGTGACTTGAGAACAGATGTCAGTGGGGTGATGAAGGGAGCTTGCTTCTTATTACTCTGTTAACTGTACTAACTGTTAAAATTCCAGTCCTCTCTCCTAAGTTTAGGGGCATCTTGCTGTCCCACAAGTAGCAGCTGAGCTCCCATGACTACAAAGACTGATGACCACCCATCCTGCCTCTGTTCATGAACGCATCTTACCTGCAGAATACCTTCTCAGCCACTCATCAAAAACAGCATCTGTAAATGTGTGCAGGAGGACAAAAATGGGATCATTTGGTGATAAATGAGTTTGCCCTCCTGTTCCATTTAAAAATAGATGAGCCAAGTTGTGAAGACTTCGAACTGCTGGGTCATATTTCCCTGAAGGATCACTGTACCCTGAATATGCAAACAAAGAACACAAAAAATCCCAGTGAAGATTTTGTTTGGAAGCTGCAGTCCCAGCTGCATACTTTTTTCTCTGAAAAACTGTCATGTTGCTGTGTTGCCCTGCTTATCATAAATGAGTAGCTACATTTCTACCTAATGGCATTTGAGAAATGTCCCTAGCAAGCATAATTTTCAGATTAAAATAGCCTTTGTGAAAGAATGCTGAGAATGTAGAGTGCAAGGATGTGGTGATCTAATGCAAAAATGGCCAAAATAAACCACATCAAGGCATGAAAAGAAAGGTACATTTGGGACCTACATATTTTTCAGCATAACTGATATCACTGAATGTGTTTTCTAACTACTCAGTTAGGTGTGTATATGTTGCCATCTATGCTAATGAGCCAGCTGTTCTGTTTCCACACATTATTTCCAGGCTTACTGTGAACACATCTCAGAAAGATTCACATGCTCTGTTTTTTCAGTGGAGATACCCTATGTAACTCTGTTAGTACCCAGCATCTGGGAACCCTCATGTCAGAAGTCAGGATTTGAAGCATCATGAAAACTTTTCCCGTTTTCAAGCTCTGGCCAAAATTTCCAGAGAGAGCTTTGTACAGTTACTTGGCTAAAGCCATGTTTAAATACTTACCTGGATATTGATAGCCCACTTGTCAAACATGATAAGCATCCAAAATTCTCATATATAGTTGATTGGTGCAGATTCTTGGTTTTGTAATCAAACAGAAAGAAAATGGAGTATATCCTCCCCACTGTAGGACTTATGCCTCTACAGAAGAGTTAGAGGATATACGGGAGGTCTGACAGGGATCTGAACTGCCACTTGGTAATCTTTTCTCATAAATCCTTGTCTTTCCTGTTAAAAACTCTGGATTACTATAGTGGAGAAGCAGTTGGCAGGATACTGGTTGAACAGCATAGATCAAGTCTTTAGACTGGTTTCTGTGTTGAGGGGTATGTGTTCAGATGCCAGTGACTGAAAATTTCATTATTAATGTGTAGAGCTTAGAGAAGAACAGAGTTATATGGCCTAGAGAGAAGGATTAGCAAATCTAGCAGTAAAACCTATACCCAGACCTCAATTATTACTTCAGTACCATCTCATTAAGTACTACCAAGGCTTACAATCTCTTTTGCTTTCTTTTGTTTAATTCAGATACAAGAGTCACTGCTATGACCATTATTTTTCCTCATTTAAGGATGTAGCTGCATAATTTTGCAGTCAAGGGCTATCTTTTTTCAGCAATTGCAACCTATTACTACATTGCAAGGACCTGATGTGAGGTAGTATTTAGTATGTCAGTGAGAGACTTTTAAGGCTTTTATGCATTTAAAGAACTGATATAAATTATGAAGTAATTTACTCAGAGTTTATTTCCACTTAATACTAAGCCAATACTTAATGCCGAGAACAATGTGTTCTTAGAGTCCAATAGACCGTCTCCAAACTTAGACATGCAACACAAAAAATGGCAAGCCTTCTCCCTTGACTTATTTGTAGTCACCCCAGGTCCTTTTATTTGCCATGTTTACCTTCTACTGTGTTACGGAAACTGTCAGTTGAATTGGAATAGAAAGGAGGAGTGTCAAATACACCAACTTCCAAACACTGAGCAACATCCTCGGGTTCTGGGAGACGCTGTACCATAGGCCGTGCAACATTACCAGCAGGATTTCTTCGGATGGGACCACCCTCAGTGCCTGGGGTGAAAAGAAGAAATAAAACAATTCTAATGTGAAACACTAGGGCACAGAATGCATCCTTTTAATGACTGAACCATGAGGAAAAAAAAAACCCTCACAAATGACACATCAATTGAATGAATGAGTCAGTTCCCCATGTCAGGCAAAGAATCTGGACCTTCATGGGGTCCTGTGTGCTGTATCCTTTGCAACAGGATTTTAAAAAGCATCTGGAAGCCTCTTACTGAAATATGTGATTCTGTAAATGCATTGGGAAAATTTTCTGTAGTTTTCCAAAGGAATTTCTTGATGAGACCTAGGAGAAAAATTTTGAGGATGTCCTGATAGAGCAGCTGGGGAAAGGACTATAGCTGATTATGTAGGTGATTAACGCAATATTGTGGCTCTTGTAGCTGAGGTAAATGTGTTAGGATTCAATATTCTTCACCATGTTCCACATAGTTGACACCAGGGTTTGTTAGATGTTCTCCTTTCAGGAGCAGAATGCCATGAAGGTGATAAGTGAAGCAGTCAAAAGAAAACTTAAGTTTCAGTTAGGAAGTGACACTTCCACGTTTAATTATTTATGGCACAGGAGATGAATAGATACTGCATAAGAAGTGAACTCAAAGCATTTAGCTCTTCCTCTGCTACAAGCTCTTGATCAAATTTTGAACTGCCTGGTGCCTCAGTGCAAGACAGATGATAAGTACGTACTATCTCAGAAGACTGATAAAACTTGGATCAAGAATATTAAAAAACAACTTTAAGACTTTTTGGCTGGGAAAAGCCATTGCAATATAAATTATTCCATTTATTTATTATTTAAAGGATTTTTTTCACCAAATATCTTCTATCAGTCATACTTACTGTTACAGATGGTTCCCAAAGTTTCATAATCTTCTATATTTTCACATATCACTCGCCACTGAGAGAATATTGAGTTTTGGCTGATAAGGGAGACATCAAAATTGCTTCTAGCTCCCATCAAGTCATCTGTGCAGATATCACAGGTGTTTTGTCCTGTTGCAAAGTTCCAGTAAGGCAGTCCAAAAGAGGGGTCCTGCAACATGTTCTAAACCACGTAAACATGGTGTTAATACATGTGTTTGCAGATGGTTATAATATTCACAGCTAGAAGGATTTAAAAAAACAGTTAAATACATCTTAGCATGAATCAGTACTCCCTCATGAAGGAGAGGAAATCTGTGAAAAATCTATGAAATCTACATAGAAGCTTTCAGTGGTTTTTCATGCTGATGCCTTTGGCTGTTCAACAGAACAGATAGTTGGACTATTGAACCAAGTCATGGCTCTCCCTCTTTAATAAGACAGGACCTCTTCCATGGAACCATGTTATGAGTAGTAAGAAACATCACTTAATACTGATACCTGATTTTTCCACGTATTTTTAATGGTCTGTCAGCAACAGCAGTGTTTGTAGCACAAAAACTGAGCCAACTGTGGAACAACTGCGCAGATGGGAGAAGGAAAAGGGATACTAGCCCTTCAAATTACTGTTGTTTGGTTATAGTATGGTTGGAATTCAGCAGTTCTGGAGTGTGTCCTAGCTTCCAGTATTTCCATACCAGGATATGTTAGCCAGACAAATTAGCTTAACTAACGACCAAGTTTACTAACATAAATAGGAGTATATATTAAGTCACTGAGAGCTAGAACTCCTCAGGGCTTAAACCTAATGAAATGCCACTGATGTCAAATGTGAGGTTTTGAAGGGAGTTTATACTGCAGCCTGATACAGAGCCATTAAAGCTAGCGGAAACACTTGGAGCAATTTCAAAGACTATTTAAACATCATCTCGAAAACTTAATTCTCTCTTCTTTAAGAAGGATGATGGCCCATAAAATCATCTATCCCTCTCATGATAAGCCCACACAAGGAAAGGGAAACAAAAGAATCACTGATTTATGGAACACAGCGTAACAAAACACTAACTTCTCTAACCATTATTATACAAATAAAATGTGATTCCAAATCCCCAAGCCATCTCTGTAAAACTTTTTTTTAGAATTTCTGCTGCTTTGATTAGTCTAACTTAGTAAAGAATCAGAGCATTGATATTAAAAAATAACACTGGCAATAATTTTTGTTGGTCCAATAAAGGATATTCTACAGGTTATCTAGAATTTGTATGTATTTTTACAGGAGACTTTCATGTAACTTTTAAATTTTCCCTTATTCTGATTGAAACACTATTTTTAGGATCTTGATAACAATGACAGTCTAAAACCTAAATACACTCTATTAACTTTAGCATACCTAATGAATTGTTGAAATTGAAGCAGAATTATGTCAACATATAGAAAGAGCTGCTACCATTTTTGCCTTTTGGCTTATGGGGGTAAGCTCTTTAACTGTACAAAACATAACACGAACACATGGCTTAACATTAATGTGAACTTTACCTGCATGTCTCTTTCAAGCTGCAGTAGATGGTACCTATGCCATGTCAAAAAAGCTGGTCCCTCATGAGAGAAGTCAATTCCTCCAAAACTCTGCTGCCCTGTACCCAGAAAAGTCTTCCTAACAGAATAATAATGAGACCACACAAAGTAGTTATAAATTGAGATATTCTCGAATTGTGGTGTGTTGCCATCTGGTCCAAATATTTCCTCACGTCTTCTTGTGGCAATAACAATGTCAGGGTGGATTGTCACCTTGGCTTGTTGTAAGGCATTCACAAAACGCCTCCTTTCTTCTGCGCTCAGATCCAAAAGATTCCTCCTGACTGTGTGGATACAGAGGAAACAAGTTACTAAGGTAATAGACACTCAAGTCTGGCCTCACAAGACTAATTAATTTTGCTCCAAATAATCCTGGACAAGTTTTTTTTTTTTTCTTTTTCTTCTTCTTTTTTTCTTTTAAATTTTCTTCAAGCATTCATCCAATTTTTATTGGAACAATTCGTAGCGTATTGAGCATAAATAGAAAGTGTTCTTTACTATCAGAAAGTTTAAGCCAAATAAAAACAAAGTCTGAGACCTTGTGGTTTTAGTGCTTTTAGAAGTATCGTTGCAGATTATCCTTCCATTCTGTCAGAGAAATGACAGACTGTTCTTTGTCACAAAAGTCTTTCAGAACTTCTTCCAATATACTCAAGGTTTCCTGTGGTAAAGCTTTACAACAAAAGAATACTACACAGTGATTTACAGTAATCAGAAGCTCTACTGCTTGACAATTCAGGGAAGAAGTAGATTGTTTATGCTTGAAGCGTTGTAGGAAAAATGGCAGATTCACCAGTGAATTCTGAATTGTGAATTTCACACTGTACAGCATTGCACTTTAATATCATTACCTGCTATTATTAACAACAGCCGTATATTAGTTCTTTTTAGCAGCATATCTCAAAAACATTAAAAAATATCATTATCCATGTGTAGACAGTGAAACACAAGGCAGAAAATTAGCTTGTTGAAATATCAGTGTATCAACAAGAAGAACAAAGTCTGTATCACCTCAATCCAAGTCCAGCAGTCTTTCACCTGGACTGAGAAGATTTCAGGCTAAGTTTAGACTATGACACAGGTAGAAGTCCTCACAGATATTCTTCAACATACACTTATTTTCATTATAAAAAATACTGTAAACCCCATAATTGTCCAAATGAGTGTGTTGACATGAGAAGCAACAGGTCTTCAGCATGAATCAATATGAGGAATAAAAGTGAATTTTATTTCACTATATATCCAGTTGGGAATATTTTTTCCTCACTGAATTTTATAGGAAAACTTTTATAAAGCATGAATTTAATCCAAGGACTCTGTATGCTGAAACATGCTCTTCTGTTTTGTTGAACTGAACTGATATGCTAGCCCTGGTCACTGAAGGTTTTTTTGTTGTTGATTTTAAGTAGCACAGTAAATATATCCATCTAATTTTGATTTACATAGACATCTTAACCTTTTCAGATTTCAAAATATTTGCCTGAACCACAATAAAAAATTGGGACTATTAGTAAAGTTAGGTATGAATTTAGAAGATAAGAATGCATCAAACTGCATTTTGCAGCTATTTTATATGGATGACAAGAGTAATCCAATAATTATTTCTAAAGTCTGAGCAGCTGGGGCCAGCTCTATGGATAGTCAAGAGAGATGACCTCCATATGGAAACTTGAATCATAATAAGAAGCTAATTTCTGCCATTTAAATTCCTGTTCTCATGCATGATAAATATGATTTGCTTAGCATTTTACTGAGTAGTAAAGGATTTAATAAGTGAGAAAAGTAAAAAGAGCTCTTGTATACCCCATAAAATCAGCTAAAGCTGCTTTTTGCCTATTTCCAGATTTACTTTCTTAAGTTTGTATGTGTTAACATGTATTTCTTGGTTATTTTTCAGAGTTATCATTATTAATGAGAACAAGCCAGAGCAACAAAGGGTGCAAGCTGGCTTAGCAGCTCCAATTAATGAATCATACGTTTTGCTTTCTAGGTTGCTTCTTGGAGCTCAAATGATGAATAAAATCATCTTTCCTACAGCACTCAATACATTGTTTTAAATAATCTTATTGTTAAGATTTTGAATTGATAAGCAGTGCCTTGTTAACCCTTGCAGGAACATGCACTCATATTCATTAAGCATTTTCTATCTGGTGAAAATAACAGCAGTACTGATTTGTTTCTGCAGGAGACACTGTACAGTTCTGCTAGAGACCTGTTGTTTCTCATGTCAACAGAACCCATCATTCATTTGGGGGTTTACAGATTTTACAGAGTTTCAAGAACACCTTCAAACTTTCACTAATAAAGCCAGAAGTATTGCTCATTCCCATGGTTTTGACTTGAGAACAAGGGTCTGTCCCCAAGTCTTCTTATCTTATTCAATTTACCTACAATATTTAACATTTTTCTAGTTTCATGAGGACTTCACTACCATTTAAAAAATTTTCGACATCAGTTTACTGACATGCTGGACTAAACCGAAACTGGAGAACTCTCAGAAAGTCCCACCGGTCTTTGTGCTGATTCATCTGAACAGCTTATAGTCATGAGTTAAGGCTTTTAAAAACATTGACAGCAACTAGGTTAGTAAAAATTTACAAGTCCAGGTACATAGTTTAGAAATGTATTAAGGAATTTTGAATCAAATGAGCTGGTGTCACACTTAAAGTATTGACAAGGTATTAAACATCGTATCTACATATCTACTGGTCCCAGACATACTCGCAAACACACATACATGTCTGTATATATTGTTTTAAATAATGCCAATAATTTCAACTTAGGTATCTATTCCTTAATAGATTTGTCCCTAATTCTGCACTGACTGCAGGTTTTGTTTCATCATTTATTAGGTAGCAGATGTAGGTGCCTGGTACACAAGCTGAACAAGTCACCCAGCAGCTGCCTTGATAACTCTTATGGCAACATACATTTGCTAAATAAATATAAAGGGCATTTTATATTTTAAAGAAAATAAATACATTAATTACATTTAGAAGCAAACATTGCCAACAGGAAATTTTCATGTCTTATTTCTGATTCTCTTACCTATATTGATTTGCTGGCTACAGGTAGGTCCAGTCCAGCCGGGGCGGCATGACCCACAGTTGTAACCAGAGAAGTTACCGTTGCACCGACAGGTTTGGTTGAAGAAGCGTATGGGCCACTGCTCACGGTCATCACGCCCATCATGCATGTACTGTGGGCCATGGGGCCGCAAATCAACAGTCACCTGTACACACCGGCCCCTCCCCGTAGACGCACCACACCGGTCAGTACCTGGACCAAACACAGGAAAATAGTCTGGACAACACACGCCACTCCTCAGGGCCTCGACAGTAGCACACTGGCGAGGGAACTGAGCTCCAACTTGGCCAAGCATGCTGAAAAGCAGTGGCAGGGAATGGAGCAGCAGCTTGGGGAGCTGCATGATGGTGGATCCAGCAGAGCCAGCTCCTTCCAAGAGCTGGCAGTCCGTGCACACTGACTTCTCTCCTGTGATGGGACACCTAGCTGCCTCTACAGAGAGAGAGAGAGGGAGAGAGAGAGAGAAGAATGAAAACAAGTGACATAAACCTCCAGGCTACCCCTCCCACCCCAGAAAGTGCCTCTGAACCCTGCACTTCCACACTCTAACTGAAAAATTGAATAGCCCTTACTACAGACACTAATGTTCTTCCCTTCTCTCATTATCTGCACAAAAGGTGGTAACTACCTAGAGATATACCTGCTCATTGACTTCTAATGGCTTCCCAAATGTTCATTCCTGGAGTCAATCTGCTGGCCAGATTTACTTCACTACCACAAAATGCTAAAACCTAAGGCACCAGTTTTTTGAACTCTTTTTTCACACACACGTCCCCCGCCCCCATTCACATCTTTCTTTTCTGCATTTAACTAGTGTATCTTGCCCTTTACTCAGCAGTTCCCCTCTGTGTCTCCTTGCTGTTCTCTAATGGCAGCTCCACCAGAAAGTGAAGCTACAACTCTCCAAGCATTGTACCTGTTCTCTCTTTCTGGTACCTCTCCTCTTCTGAGATCCTGTTCTATCTCTTCACGTCCTACAGCACCGTTTAACCCAAAATAAGCACTGCTAATTTCTCGCCTGGTTCAGTCTGCTTACTAATCCTTCTTCTACCAACACAGTATGGCTTGGCCTCACTCTCCTCCTTCTATTAATCCCCTTTCTACTTCAGTGCATTTCCCTGGACGTTAAGTACTTGAACAGCACATGATTTCTTTCATGCTTATCTCCTTGTGATTTTACAAGGTTTAGCAAAGGTCACAGACAAATACTTGAATTCAAAACAGAACAACTGTGACGGTTTTTTTTTTTTTTAATTACTTGCAAAGAAAAGCTCACTTGAAAACACACAAAGAACACTGGGGAAATTCACATGTAACAGACCTTAAAAAATTCTTCAAATGGCATTTTCAAGATCAGGATGAAGTGACAAAGATAAGTTATTCAGAAAATGAAACATTCCAATCTTAAACTTACAGCTTTCAGTTTAACCATTTATTGTAATAATAAAATAAAAAGACAATGATCATATTGAGCATCCTGAAATGCTAAATTCTGAGCAGGTGCTATGAAGCATAATGAAACAAAGAAATAAACAGACTCTGAAATGAATGAAAGGCTTCTCTGTTCTTTGCAAGGACAATTTCAACTGAGCAAAACTGGCCTTATTCAAGCTCTTACTCTCTTTCTGCTCTATCAATAAGGATGACTTTCAGTGGAGTGAGGATGTTTTGTCAAGAAGCATCTTAACTGTCACCAAGACAACACATTACGCAGTTTTCTGGGAAAAGGTTCAACCATAGTTTAACTGACATTGAGCAGAAAATGGATTACCTACTCCTGCTTCTCTATAACCAAGTCAAAATATGAGAGTGCACCCAATTCTTGCAGGCCACAGAAGTAGGTTTTTTGTGTGTTTATTCTTGCCAACTTTCCATGGGCCACAGAAGCGAACGTTGCCATCTGTGTCTTGTATAACCAAACTTGCTATAGTGTAGGACCAAGACTTTTAGTACACTTCCCCATGTCTTTGATTCATTCTCCATTTGCAGAAATGAATATTTAATAATCTTTAAATGAAACTCCTTTTCTGACTTTCATTTTATTCACCATTTGAGCCTATTTTCTTTTCTTTACTAGCTTTACTAGCTCATTTTGTACCCTACTTCATTCCAAGCTTAAACCTTTTCTCTTTGAACGTGTTTATTGACACACACGTGACGCAAAGACACTGTTATCACATCAAAAGGTAAACTAGAGCTAGTAACAGGACTCTTGAGATTTTATCTGAAAATAACCTCCAGATCAAAGAAGAAGCATACAGGTTTTAGCTATGAATATTTAGCAAATACAGCAAATTCATAATAAGCTTAGAAAGGATAAATCCTGCTCCTTAGACACAGGACCAGTAAAAAGGAGCAAACAGATGCACTGACTGAGATTGCTGGGCATCATAAAACTTCCCCTTCTAATGGTGGACATGATGCAGGCCTCTTGTAAGCCTTCTGCATAGCCAACACCTATGAATTTTGTTCACCAGACTACTAAAGCTGAATATCTGAAGATCATTTCTCTTCTTTGTGCCCAGATGCTCCCTTGGATTTCCTGCTGGAAATCTTGCTGAACAATTTGGCAATATGCAATCCCTTTTATAGTCTTTATTTTCCTTTTATAGTCTTTATTTTGATATCCTTGCCCTTAGAGACTCCTGCTCCCCTGTTGTGCCCGGAAAGATTTGACCTTGGAGATTATTCAAATGCACAATATTTGTGTTTCTGTGGCTCTGTTCAGAAAGGGCTTGTCTGTATAAGCAAGGTAATGAGGAAAAGGTGGTGTGTAAACCCCATGTTCATTAATTGCCTGTATGGACTAAAAGCCGTGCAAAGAGAGTTAGTTAATATGTTAGAAATTCGCATATATGTGCACAATCTTCCTTGTTTAAACAATAGCTCTTGGTGCTGATAGAAGGTCTCTATGCAGCCACACAAGGTTTAGCTGTGGTCTATATCCTAACCTACTGGAAAATGTTATGAAAATATAGCCAGTTCCATCTGTGCTTGAGTGGTGATGAAAGCTGATGTGCTGCTTCCATCTTACCTCATGCTGTTAGTTATACAGCCAACCACCAGTTCTCTGGGAGCTACCCTGTGGTACTTACCCAGCGCCCAAGACTTACAAATTTTCAAATACGATGTACTTTGAGAGCTACCGTAGTTCACTAAGATTTTTATTCTCCAATCTCAAGACACATAGACCCCTTGAAAAAATAGGTTTTTTTCAACTTTGCCTAAGTTGCATGGGAAGTAGTTTAGTGCAATTAATGTCCCCTGTCTATCACCTCTAGTGTGCTGACACCACACTGCAAGTGTTTGTGAACTGAATATTTGAGTGGTCAAGTGGATTAAATTGGCAATGGGGAAATGAGCATCTGAAATAAAGGTACAACAGCCTCATCTTCAACTAGTGTAAACTGACCCATGATCAAATCTCTTAAATGCCTTAGCTTCTTTTTGTTAGTTTTAGTTTTTGTTGTTGTTGTTGTTGTTTTTTCATTGTACGTGCCATCTTTAGTCAGTCTTTCACAAAACAAGCCAGGTCCTCAGTTTACAGAGCCAGCTTTTCACTGTCTTGAATTTCTTTTTGCTTCCCAGCAGAAGCAAACAATGCTCCTTTTATGAAAAAAAGCAGATCTAAATGTCACTTCTATGATAAGTGGGGTCTTCGAAGATGAGTCAGAACTGACCTTCTGTTTGCTGTATCTGAACACCTCAGTACAAACACAAATGTTCAGAAAATTTAGGTTCACATATGAATCCAAATGCTGTATGGGATCTTTCTTTGTGAAAGGTGAGTAAGCAAAGCACACTTAATCCTTACCTGTGTCTAGATATGAAAGCATGAAAATATAATTTTCCAGAATTAAAACATATGCGTTATATAACAAAATTCAAAGAAAGTGATTTTTTAGTTCTTTATATTACAAATATATTAAAATGAGTATGGGGAGCCATTGTAATTTTTTCATTTGAAGTGGAAAATATAATTTCAGAGGTTTCTGTATAAAACTGACATTTTATTCACTGAACATGATATACAGTTCTAGTGTTTTATAAAAAAGATTGTTATTATTGTTAACACAGATGGTTCAGTTTTGCTTTGCTCTATAGCTACACATAAATAAAATAAGGTGTCTTGAAACTGCAGGCAAGTTGTCAGGAGAAGAGTATCAGAAAAAAGATAGTTCTGTCAGTCATTTTTAAAAGCAAAGTTGCATTTTTCATGGACAGAAATTACCTGAGATGGCAGATGTGCTAGAATTTGCTACTGGATCATATAGTACTGCAAGACCTTTACTTCATCCAGAAAATGTTGACATTTCTTGAGATGTGTCATAATCTTTGATGTATATACGGGAAAATAAGAAAGGGCATTTTTCTTTTTTTCTGACTAGAAGAGGCTTTAACATTCAAAGTTAAAGAAAGAAGGTCATTGTAACCATTCTTCCTCCTTTCTCCTCTAAAGAAGAAAAAAGTTCAATTGAAGTTGCAATTCTCCTACGGACATTAGAAGGCAAAAATGGAAGACCAGCTCCTCTAGTAAAGCTGACAGAACCTCTGAAATGTTCGTCAAAAATCTAAGTAGGGAACCCATGTTTTGTCAGCACCCTTGGTACATACCCCCCCGCCTCAAGGGATGAGTTAAGGGACTCAGTAGCATGTGTTAATGTGCTCAGTAGGACAAGTAAGTTGAAGGTCATCTCCATCACTGGGCTGCCCTCCTTCACTGGAGAGCTGCTTTTCAGCAGAGGCTGTCCCTGCTGCTTCAGCCTGAGCCTGTTGCAGCTGCTCAGCAGCCGTGTCAGTACCCAGACTGCCTGGCGTTCACCCTCGGCTCTATCTCCCTTCTCGGGGGGAGAAGCCAGCCCTTGTCTCTCACTGACACCTTCACCTTCCAGCCTTATGTCTCCACCATTGCAAGAGTGTCACTGTGCGCTAAGCCTGACAGCTGGTCTGTGCTACCCAGTGGGAGAACCTGGCACCCTGCACTGTACTTGCTCTTGAGCTGTGCTTGGGCACCCTTCAGTAGCAATGTTTACCCGTTTATGTATGTCATCACAGTCGTAATGTTGCATGGTTAGGTAACTGAAACAGATAAAAAGAATGTGAGATTATACAAAAAAAGAATTAGTGAAAGTTGTGAATTTAACGATTTGTGTTTTAACAAGCCCCAAACAGATGTTCATGTCTGCAGGGTAAGTATCATACTTGGAGCCATAGATTATATTAAATGTCTTGATTATGGTACCAGTTTCACAGCTAGCCCAGCAGTATCTTTTACAGGAGACAGCATAGCTACAACCACTTAGATCATTAATTTTAATGTGACTTCTGGTAAGATGTTCCTTTCAAAACCATTTTTCTGAAAAAGCAAAGAATTACATAAATTTCAGTTTGGGGAAGAAAGGAAAGTAATTTCAGAAATGAAGACATCTGAATAGAGTTTACAGTTTTAACTACAAGATCGTACCATTTTACTTCAGTAAGATAAAAAAATCTAGAGTATTATGTGGAATGAACTAGGTAAACTTTGGATCCAATTGACGATGTCTCACATCTTAAAAAATAACAAGTTTAATGACAAAACTGTTTTAGAAACAATGAGAAAATATATTAAAAGACAACCCAACATTTGAGTTTCCAAAGGAGAAAAGATTTTTGATACGTGCACAGAGACTGATGGCATAGATAGATGGTAAAAGCACTAAAAGTACATTTTCAAATGACTTGAATGCATTTTAAGTAAATGTCAAGGTCCTGAGTTTGACAGCCCAAATATTTTAGAGTTTCTTTCTTTTTTTTTTTTTTTTTTCTTCAGCTTCCAAGTTTTCATTTCATGCTTTTGGAGAAATATCTCTTCAAGTGCGTGAACCAAGATGGAAAAATGAAGTCTGTCTGCTCAGAATACAAGCCAAGTTTTCCAGTTTTCCTATACTTCATGTTGATTAGTGTCCATTGATGAATGTGTACCAGCCCAAAATGAAAAACTTTCTTGTCACATGCATCCACATCATTAGGGAGAAGCTGTCAGCATACAGTAGTGGTATTGTATCCTATGATCATGGCTTTTTGCATCAGAGGCACTTTTTTTTTCTTTGTGCCTTAATACCACTGTACTCACTTTGAAAGTGTTGTTTTTCCATTCTTCTAGATCTGCTCTGGCTCTTTCATCCTTTCTAGTATACCACCCTTCATTTTCTATTTTGACAGCTCCATTTTTAATGCTTTGGAGTTTTTCCTCTGTGTTGCAAGCACCTATCTTGGGGCCTTGGGTTGTTTCTTACTTCTTGTCCCCGCAGGGGTCCTGAATAATGTCTTTCTTCTTTTAGTTTATGGCACTCCTAGGCCTTTCTGGACACTCTTGCTTGCTTACCACTCAATCTTGTGGACCTAGTTTCAGTTCTGAACAGGGTATGACTCATCTCAGGTCCATGCCAGTGTAATGCCATATGGGGGTGCAGTGCTTAGCTAACCACAAGTACTCAGCGCACTGATTCTGTATCACTCACAACCTCAGCCAATTTTGTTAATAGTTTATAAAGCACAGTACCAAACATTATTAAAATCAGGCCATAATCTCTAATTCTGTTGTCCTTTTCTGATTAAATTGTCTATTCCACAGGTCTTTTCCTCATCTGTATTTCTTACAAACTCTTACTTGTTTTTTCTTGCTCTTCTAAAATCTTGTTAGCTTTTGTAGTAGTGACACCCATTTATATGGAGACATTATAGGTAGTCAAGAAGTGTTTCAATATATGAAATTTCACTTCGTTTTTTTTTTTTTTTCTTTTCTTTTCCAACTGTTGAATTTAGTAATATCAGTGATTTGAACTGCAATGTTTTTAAGAATTACAAAAGAAGTAGAAGTAGCTGCCTAGGCATTAGATGACAATGCTCAAGGAAACAAAATCACAGAACAAGAGGATTGCTCTGGCTAGAAGGGACATGGTCTTATTTGTCAAACCTCCTGCTCAAAGCAGGGTTGATAGTGAATTCAGAACAGGTTGCTTAGGTCTGTATCCAACTGGATCTTAGAAAACTCAAAGGACAGAGATGGCACATCCACCTCTGTGCTGCAGTTCCACTGCTGGATTGTTCTTGAGGTGGATGTTTCTGCTTTCTACTCTAGGCCAGAACCTGTCCTGTGTTTTTGGAAGCCAACATTGCCAGGCTGCTCTTAGGTGCCTTCAAGGCTGTCATTTCTCTGGCTGAAACAGCTCCAGTCCTGCTGCCTCTTCTTGTGGGGTAAAGGCTCCAGCAGCGCCATTTTGGTGGCCACCTCTGAACATATTCTTATGCAGGGATCTGATGAGCCTTGGGCAGAGAGAACAATCCATGGGCATCCCCCAGAGCTGCTCCCTTGCCCTGCTGGCCCCAGCATGCCCCCACTTTGCTGTCAGCTGCACATTTGATGTACTTGCCCTCTGTCCCCTCCTCTGGGACACTGGTAGAAACATCAAGCAGTACAAATTTTTCAGGATAGGCTCTGTGGTACCCTGCTTGTTAATTACCCAAGCATGAACATATTTTCCTTGTTTAGACTTTTACTGTTAGTGTGACAGTGGAAGCTCTTCTTCTTGCTCCTGATACTAATTGCAAGGTTCCAACTTTGCCAGTCTTCGGTTTTCCTAACACTGTCCCTATATGCCTAGGCAGAGCTTCTTCTATATTTCCCTTTTGTTGCCACTCCCTGTTTCCACCTCCCGTATACATTCCTTTTTGAGCACATCTGTTGTGAGTTTCCTGTTTGTCCACCTTGGTCTCTTGCTGTGCCTATTCCTTTTTCCATCAAGAGGTATGGCTCTCTTGAGTGAAGGATGCTGTCCTCAAGACCTGCCAGATTTTCTTTGCCCTTCCATGCTGCCTTCAATGGGACTCGCCATACCAGTTCTGCCCAGGGTCTGTGCTCTGCTGCTTTCTTTCCTCTATCTCCTCTGGACCTCAAAGTCCACTGTTTCATGGTTAACACAAGCGCTGGTTATCACATCCACAACAAGATCTTCCTTATTAGTGAATGACAGATCCAATTGTGTGCCAGTCCTGGTTGACCCATTGAGTACCTGCATCCTTAATAATCTCTTGATATCTAGAAATTTTATATAGAAATTTTCTTGACTATGCTGCCTTGCCAGTAGATGTCAGGGAAGTTGAAGTCCCCCCATGGAGACCAGGATTTTTGACATGGACACTTCCTGCAGTTGTTTAAAGAAGGGTTTGCCCACTTCTTCACCCTGTTTGGGTGGATACCCTCCCACCATGGTGTCACCATTATTAGCCTGGTCCTGAGTCACAGGCTTCCACATAACCCGTAATTCATCTCATTAAAAAGCACACATTTGAACTCTTCCTTCATATACAGGGCAACCCCTTTGTGCTTGTCATCCATGCCTGTCTTTTCCGAACAGTCTGTATCCCATCATTAGAAAACTCCATAAATGTGGAGTGTCTCACTCATTTTAGTGGTGGCGCAGCTCTGTGACCACATGTGGAGCTCTAACTCCTCTTGCTTGTTTCCAAGCTTATGTTCATTTGTGTGCAGGCACTTGAGGTGAGTTTCTTTTCAATCTGTTTTATAATTTTCAAAAACTGCCTTGCTCCCACTCTCTGCTTATATCATAGAATCATAGAGTCATTTTAGTTGGAACAGACCCTCAGGATCATTGAGTCCAACTGTTAACCTAACGCTGGCACTAAACCATGTCCCTAAGAACCTCATCTACATGTCTTTTAAACACTTCCAGTGATGGTGACTCAACCACTTCCTTGAGCAGCCTGTTCCAATGCCTGACAACCCTTTCCATGAAGAATTTTTTTCTAATAGCCAATCTAAACCTTCCCTGGTACAACCTGAGGACATTTCCTCTCATCCTGTCTCTTTACACTTGGGAACATAGACCAAAACTCTCCATGCTACAACCTCCTTTGAGGTAGCTGTAGAGAGTGATAAGGTCTCCCCTCAGCCTCCTTTTCTCTATGCTAAACAGTCCTTGTTTCCTAGCCGCTCCTCATAAAACACATTCTCTAAAGCCTTCACCAGCTTGGTTGCCTTTCTCTGAACTCTTTCCAGCACCTCAATGTCTTTCTTGTAGTGAGGGGCCCAAAACTGAGCACAGTATTCAACCTCTGCTTTGCGAGTTAACTGCAAACAGCTGTCATCAGCCTTCCTGGTACTTAGTTTAAAATCCTTCTTGCCAGGCTGAAATGCCTGTTGACGAAGATACACTCAACCCACTTTGTCAAGCCAAAAAAAAAATTGTAGCCAATACACCAACTGGAAACAGGGTTTATACAATTATTTAGCACTCCAACAACATAAAATACAGGTTTGGATATCAGTTGAGGAGATTATTGGAGTGTGGCAACATAACAATAATGAGGATCCACAACGTGCATGCATAGACTCACAAGAAACAAAACTAGTGGCCTTTCACTTGAGGGTATCCAGAAGAAATCACTTGCCTGCATTAGGTAAGGGTTCCCACTTGCCTGTGTTAGGCAAGGACTCACACAAGGATATATTCAGCAGAGAAAAATAGCCACGCACCACAGGAGGAGGTGAGGTGCACTCAGTCTCAGGAATTTTCCTTAGATGGCATCCCTTCACCAGCTTGGTTGCCTTTCTCTGAACTCTTTCCAGCACCTCAATGTCTTTCTTGTAGTGAGGGGCCCAAAACTGAGCACAGTATTCAACCTCTGCTTTGCGAGTTAACTGCAAACAGCTGTCATCAGCCTTCCTGGTACTTAGTTTAAAATCCTTCTTGCCAGGCTGAAATGCCTGTTGACGAAGATACACTCAACCCACTTTGTCAAGCAGATCTCATCTGTGGTCTAACTTCCTCAGAGAGTGACTCATGACCATAAAAGCCAAAGTACTGCCTGTAACATCAGCCCTTCAGCCAGCTGCTAATTTACAAGTTCTGCCCTTTTTCACTCAAGCCTTTCCTTTTCATCTGTAGGATATAGGTGAACGCTACTCAGGCTTCCACTGGTAGCTGTCAAATCTCAAGTTTGCCTCCAGAATTTTTAGTACCTTTTCACTTATTCCAAGTGTCCCTTGATAGTACAGTTGTTGCCCATGTGGATGACCGACAACAGATATTAGTTTGACACCTGGACAAATCTTGGCAGTATCCCTCCAACATCCCAGATGTGAGCACCTGGCAATCAACAAATCCCCTGTGACAACAGGCCAGGTCAGCAGACAGGTGCCCTGTTCTCTGCAGGAAGGTGTTTCCAGTCACTGCCACCTCCCATTTCTTCTTCCTGTGCTTGGTGCTTAGGTGCAATGGGCTCTGAAAACAACTTTGGCAGAGTTTGATCCTCTTTCCCGACTGCATACTGCACCAGTTGTGAAAATTAAGTTTTCAAGGCAGATAGAAAATCCTTATGCTTATAGACAACATAAGCTTTTAACCTCTTCCTTCTTGGGAGTCTCCAGTCATCACTTGCTCAAGTGCAGCCCAGACTTTACACTTAATAGTTTGTAACATACTTATCCGATCTCCTCTCCAGTTGCCAAGGTTCATAGATTTTTACTGTAAAATGTAAACAGACTTCTGAAGAGTCCGATGTTGTTTGCACTCAAATGTTTTCATCTTGAATTAGCTCAGCATCTCTTGTCATAAAAACCTGAGACCAACAAACTAGGCAGCACTGAAGAACAGCACACATGGTCAGTTAACCAAGGTCACTTTCTCTCTGAAATAAGTCTAGATCTGGAAATGAAGATATTGCTCAGCTGAAATGCTCATCTTTTCTCCATCAGCATACTGATAAAGGCTTTTTAGTACATTTTCAAAATAGGTAGAATGTCTGAAGCTGGAAGACACACATCTGTTTGTTTAGAGTATGAGAACACAGTATTAATTCATAAGGTCCATTTCTGAACACATGCAAAGACATACGATTGCAACAATATTGCTTCACATATTTTATTCCTGTGAAACAATACCTTAAAGAATTATTAAAGGTCAGCTCCAGGAAACAGATCCTTCAGTTCTGCGCATTTGAATAGGCACATTACATTTTGATGTTTTGGCTATTTCTTCTAGTTTAGCTAGTGCATTCTAATAGTACAAAGCAAGGCTAATGTAAAAGAGAGCAAAATTCACCTATTATTTTTTTTCCTGAAAAACAGTGGGGAAAAAGAAAAAAAGGGGAACAAAAAAAAAGTCTATCATGTTACTGTTTTTCTAGCATACAATAAGCAATAAGCAGTTAAAACTACTGTCTCAAGGCCACCAGTTATCCAGATTTCAGGAAAAGATGCTGGAGTTTCATTAGCAGAACATGTGGATGCAGAAGAGTATGAATTTATAAATAAATTGTGAAATGACAGGGCAACAAACAATACTGACATTAACTGATATAAAGCAGCAAATTTCTGTTTATAACTGGAAGCACACCCATTGGAAAACTTATTGCTGGAAGTATTTTATGCAGATTAGCACATGCAGTGAAACTGTTACAAGGTGCTCTTACTGACATATATCATCCAAATCATAAAAGTATATTACCATGTGGATCACATAAATGTCTCATTTATGTTGGGAAAACTTCAGGTTTTGGCAAATAACTTCTCACTAGAATTGGTAAGTGCAATTATAAATTTTTAAGCCTTAGTGGTCTGTTAAATAACCAGTTTGCTGTCGTGGTAAAGGCTGTGTGCCAGTCTCAGATAGTGCAAATCAACATAGCTCCATTGGTTTTAATAACAGATAGAATTACAGTGAACCTGAGGCAAGTTACATTGAAGACTTGGCTTATTTCAGTAGGTTAACCTTTACTAGGTTTATTTGCTGACTTAAGCACCACAAAAGTAATACTTACTGTTACAAGAAACTGCACTGTTTCCCCGTTAGTTTTATTATGTATTGTCCTAGTCTATGTTCTCTCCCTTTTTGTTAGAGAATTGAAAGTCAAACCAACAAAGTCAACATGAAATTCCACTTAGGGCAACCTTACAGAATTAGAAATACCATTCTAAAGAACAGAAATAAGAAGATTTTTTGCGTGGTTGGATTATACATGAGGTTTTTACAAACTCCTTAAATTGTTTAGTCTCCTCGTCATGTCTTCCCTTTGTTGTGTCATGTTTTGAAAGCCCCTTACTTACTAAGATATATCCTGTACATAGCACAATCTTCTTAATTTTTCTATGGAATCATGTGGATATTACACTTTGTCCTACTGTAAGACTGAAATCTGGACTACTGATAATTAAAATAGCATTAACTAGTCATCTGTTTTATCAATAATTTTCTCATCTTCATGCAGAAGACTGAATGATGTTTTTCTCAGATTCCTACTAACTACTTTATTTATTTATTTATTTTAAACTAAGGCTAATTCTGTTTTCATTGAGAGAAAATGTATATTAGTTTTCTTGAAAGCCAGACCAATTATAATTTCATATATAGGAAAAACAAATATGACAAATGACAGGATTTGTCTTCAAAGTTTTGGATAACTTGAATTAAAAGAGAGTATTAAATCAAGTCAAATCATATTTTAGACTAATTGATATTGTTTTTCTTAAAGTACCGAATTTCGATAATTATTCTCAAATAGGCTATAAACAGTTTAAAGCAAAGTAAGAAATTTCAGTTATATCTTCTTCATAAAATGTGTTAAATATTGTCCCATTCGACTAAACAAAAGTTTTAGCCATTGTACTCAAACGTGTGGCATAATAATACTAATAATTTTGAATGTGTCCTCCACATTGTCTCGTATTTCTTATGCTGGGATGATATCAATGAGCTTAAGTATGTCTGAAAGATGAAATTGCCCTGCAGTGGCTTCTGGAAAGCAAAGTGTAGAAAATTTCGTGTATGTCTGTAGTTCAAGAGTTCACCTTCAACAAGGACACTTATACAAGTGATTGGAGTCTTTATTACTTTCACCAAACACAGTCTAGCGCCTACAGAGAGATCTGCAGTTTCAAAATGATGCAATAGAGGTGACAAATTGCCTACAGAGAAATAAGTGAGGCCAGGAAGAGTGTTGCAGATAAGCATAAAATGAAAATAAGTAGTACTTGTCTAAGAGTTTGAAATAGCTCCAAAATATCACACATCACCATTGCCTTCTGAAGATATATGTAAGATTTGAGAGCAGTATTTCAGGGAAACAGCTGAGTGACAAAAGTGGAAGATTGGATAGAGCTTTCATAAAGTAGGTATTTTTTTTTTCCTGAATTCACAGATCAATATATACAATGAAGGTGGAGCCATGAATTTCATTTGTAAGCCACTGTTGATGAAAATGGATTTTTTAGATGAAGAAACTAAGGTATGTTGTAGACCTAGGAACAAACTTGATATTAAAGCTGGCTTTGTGTCATAATCATATACAGTGAAGATATAATTTTGATTGACACACTACAATGGCAGCTGAGCAATGTAAAACTCTGAACTTCAATATAGGAAATTGTCTAACATACTTCCATATGGTCATTGAACCCAAAATGTCTGTCAGTTAGGCCTGGGGGAGGTGCCTCTGCACATAGAGATTTAGTTTACAGGAATCAAGGTGTGCATCACTAACAGCACCATGCACCTGCCACCCTACCCCATGATCTCCTCTATCCACCTGCCAAAGCAGTATTCAGGAAATTCCTTCTCCTCTGCCCCACTCTGAGAAGCTGCTTTTCAAGAGGGCTAGCATTACATGCTTTGTTTTTATTGTAGATGTCTTTTGGGTGAGATCCTGAGCTACTGAAGTACATGGAAGTTTTGCTACTGATTTAAAAGTCAACAACAAAAAGCCATAATCCAAACAAACCTGAAGTAAAGCAAACCCACAACAAGCTAGCTGATTCTGTTGATTTATATTATTCTCTTTCTTGCCCTCTCAGATCAAATCATCTTCAAGGACAAAGACAGTGTTTGTCTAACACATTTCATCCATTAAAAAGTACCACGAAATTAAGGCACAAGAAGCCAGATAATTTTTTGGAGTGAACTGTCATAGCTCCAAAAAATTATACTGTCCAGGACGTGGCCATTGATGTCCAAGAAGCTACAATGATTTATATTTAGTGAGAATCAAGTCCTCTTTGCTCCAAGAAACTGAATCTGTGTTCTCCTCTTTGCTGAAATGGTTTTCATTGTTTGCTTCAAAACCAATCTTCCAATATTATGAGATGAAAGACCTTCTGGATTATACTTACTGTCAGGTAGCATTTTATTCCATGCCTTGGACATGTAAAAAATACTGGCATAAGATTAATTTTTTCCTTAAATTTGTGTTTTTCCATTGATGACCTGTCATGGAGGCTCCTCAAAAGTCAATTTTAGGCGGACAACAAGTTCCAAACCAGATGTTTTTCTAGCTGGAAAATTGTAGCCAATACACCAACTGGAAACAGGGTTTATACAATTATTTAGCACTCCAACAACATAAAATACAGGTTTGGATATCAGTTGAGGAGATTATTGGAGTGTGGCAACATAACAATAATGAGGATCCACAACGTGCATGCATAGACTCACAAGAAACAAAACTAGTGGCCTTTCACTTGAGGGTATCCAGAAGAAATCACTTGCCTGCATTAGGTAAGGGTTCCCACTTGCCTGTGTTAGGCAAGGACTCACACAAGGATATATTCAGCAGAGAAAAATAGCCACGCACCACAGGAGGAGGTGAGGTGCACTCAGTCTCAGGAATTTTCCTTAGATGGCATCCCAGTCTAAGGGGAGGGCTCCAGTTCACAGACCTGATGCTCCAAGAAGATCACTCAAAGGGGATCTTTGGCGAGGACCCCATTTTATAGCCTGGTCATATCTGGCTGTGGTCATTACCATATGGCCCAAAAGCTTCTCACCTTCTCTGGGCACCTCCTTTGTTGAGGACTCTGTCAATTGACTGAGGGTCTCAGTCCCGCCTCCCCACCTCCCTTCCACCCCTCAGCCGAGTGGAGGTGAAGTCACCCTGCCCCCAGGTGGGGAGGTCATGACTGTCAGCACCGTCCCAGGTGTGTAGGTGGGGACAGGCACAGTGGGGCATTGAAGGTGCTAAAGAGCCATTAATTGTCCCATTGAAGGTTCCAGATCGCAGAGGGATGTGCAACTGCTACATGGCCACATAGCCTCTGGTCTGAAGCAAATAGTGTACCGAGTAATAATGATAATATCTTAAGTTGCACAGGTAAAAATACTTTGTGGAGAATTACTGTACCAAGTTAATATATTGTCGCTTTGTAAATTACCTTTAAAGAGCAATTATCGATATATTTACAAAGTAGGTGAAAAATAGAAGGTTGGTGCAAGGAAAGCCACATAGCTATTTATAGAGAAGACACAAGTAACAAATATCTGCTGTCACCAGGGTCAATACTTTTTCCAGAGCTCACTGAAATTAACAGCAGTCTTTCCATTGACTTTGCTGGACTATAGACCAGGTCCACCACAACTGACAGAAATTAATAATATGCAACCACAAATGGCTTGCTCTAAGAAAGAGAGTGTTAAATCCCCTCTGCCAAGCTTTATGAGTTAGCTTAATAGCTTTGATGAAAACTGCTTAACTTTCATGGGTTAAATGGGTGAAGATCTTCTGGCGTTAAGTAAACTTTGTGATATTTTTTGTCATGCCAACAGCTTTGGAAAGGTTTTCAGTTGCTGAGTTAGAAGTGGATGCTGGTGCACTGGAAACCAAGACTAAAAGACACACAAAATGCTTTCTGATTAGAGGAAAAAGAGGTGCTTGTTATTATTTTTAAAATCCATATATTGTCATACAAAGCATTTTTTTACATTTTTACAGCTACCTTAGATCAGGTCTCACGAGTCAGTCAAAATGTATGAGGAAAAGCAAGGGACACTGCCATGAGTCTTAATGATATAACAGTGGCAATCTATTCTTTAAGACCAACCTTTACCACTGCATGGTGCTAACTCTTTACTTATTGGAAGAAATAACTGCAGATTCATTTTGAAACTGAAGTTCATATTTGTTGTTTATGAATATCAAAGTTCTTGTGACAGTTTTTTTTGAAAAAAAATGGCAGAGTCCTTGATCAACATTAGTCTGAACAACTGTATTATACTCATTTAATGTGTCTTAGTATTTTCAGTCAAATAGGATAGTGCCCTTCATTTCAAGATGCAAACTGTTTTACGGTGCTGCTACTGAGCCATTTGTTCTGAAAATGGGGCAGCGTTTCCTTCCAGTTGTGACTGAAGCTGATATATGTTAAGAATTGATCTTAAGGAGTACTAAGTCCCATAACTCTAACTAAGCCCTTGGGAATTTCATTACTGAGCAGTCCTGAAAATTCTCACTAATACTTGATAGCATCAAGGTCACAGATCACATCTAACCCCTTGATGTACCTGCTAATCTGTAGAGGATACATGTATTATCTCCTACTGTGTATTATGAACTATCTTATTAGCCTGAAAAAAACTTGTTTCTTTTATAAGTGTATTAACCACTGCAACACAGTAGAAACTCTATACACTAAAATTGAAAAAGCTAGGAATACAGTTTTAACTTCTCTACATACTTACTCCATTTCTTAGCATTGTCTAGGTGGTTTTAGGGTTCTGCTGTGGTTGTATTTCAAAAGAAAATCTCCCTGAGCAAACCAGAAAGAAATGCTGACACACATTCTGTTCTTTGAGCAGTTAACAAATGGCAACATGATTAAATATTTTTGATGGTGAAACTGTGTCCAGTTGCTCAGAACCCTTAATTGAATGAAGATTCAAAAATGAGACAGGACACATTAAATACTAAACCCTAGGAAGTCTCACTTCGCAGAAAATATCGACTATGAAATCTGATTCCACTACTAATGGCCAAAACTGTGTATGTGCATTTCAGGCAAAGATCACAGACTGCTTCTAAATGCCCTGAGCACTAATGGCTCCAATATGAAGAAAGATTTACTAGTATGTCAAAGATATCCTTTAAAACTTCATAATATTTTCTTTTGACTAGACATCTCTGTGATAACTTCTGAAGAAAATGACCAAGCAAAGAACTCAAAAGGATCAGACAAGCTTATGGGGCAAATATGTGTCTAGTGAGGGCAGACATATATAGTTTTAGACAATGCTGAACTATTTGATGAACAAGATATTCCTAAGAAGGGGGATTACTGTAAATGCATCTTCAGTTTTTCAGAGTAAGTTGTTCTTTTTAGGTAATAAACTTTCTGTCATCAATTTCGTGTCAGACATAAATGAGAGGACATTTAGCTGTAGTTTGTTGTTTGTATCTATCTGAATTTTTTAAATGAACTTGTTGGAAGAAAAAAATATGCTCTCCTTAAGATTATTGTATTGATATGAACTTCCAATAACTCTATTCTGCCTTCTTTCAACAAGATATTTTATTAAGGTGGGGTTTTTTTTGTTTGTTTGTTTTGTTTTGTTTTGTTTTTCTCTGGGATTGATGTGAGATTGACCAGCCTAATCATCCTTATTTTTTCTTTTGCATGCTATTTCACCATCAGCATACCTCCAGCCTGCTGGAATCTCAGGCAGAAATGATCCCTTGCAGAATTTTCAGTCTTGTTTTTAATAGCAATACCTATTTCTTGTTGAATCTTGCAAAGTTCTTCACACCAGTAATATCCTGTTTCAGTGAACTGAGCTACTTACATATATTTTGCACAACTTTTCAGTGTATATAAAGAACATTTCCTATTCATCTAGGTACAGACTTGAATGCAGGGAAAACAATGACATCATCTCTAAACAAAATATTGTCAAATGCAAGAAATATAAGACAGTCTCATCAAAAATTGCATCTAGTAAACAAAGAAGGTATTTCTACTAGTAAAAGAGAAAAATAAAATTTATTTCTAATGTTGCATTTTCTTTACACATTCTAGGCATTTTTGAATGCATTACAGCATTTTGGAGGTACTATATCTTTCATTTTCCAGATGAAATTTCTTTTCTTGGTTCACTCTGTAATCTATGCTGTTTCCTCCCATAAGACTGCAAGTGCATCAATGATATTTCGTAATGCATTTTTAAGGCAGGGTGTGAGTGGCACTGGGCTTGTTGTTAAATTGATCAATTAATTTTCATTATTATTGTGTTTAGAAGCCTTGTCTAGGAATCAGTGATGCCGAATACTGTAAAAAACAGAGAACAAAGTCAAACCTGACACAAGATTAGAAACTGTAGATGTACAGAAGCAGAAAAAACCACTTATATAGGACACTTATACAGGACAAACATTACTTATGCTAAAAAGGCATAGCTCCAACAGAACAGCAGACTAGCTATTACTAGTATTTTTAGTGGACATTGTGGCTAGGAAAATTTGAGTATAGGTGATCCTGTCAAATCTGAATGACAGGCTATGGAAAAGCAGAATGCATTCAAAAAAGAAAAATTATGTCTGACCTTGTGGGTAGATAAAAATAGGTGACATGATCATTCTCAATGACGGAAAAAAATGTGGTCAGTAGGGAGGGAAATAGACAGAGAAGGTTCTTCCAAGGGAAAAAAATTGTGGGTTTTTTTTTTTGTTTGTTTAGATTTTTTTTGTTTATTTGTTGATTTGGTTTGGGTTTTTTTTTGATAGGGCAGAGAAATCAATGCAAAGGATGAAAAAATGTCAATATGCAATCAATAAAGACCATGCTGCATTTGAATATCCCTCCAAACTGAAAACTTCATATGTTCATATTAAAGACAAAAATTTCCATAAACATCACCCTGCAGGATGGTTAAATGTAAACCAGGGTTGCAAATAATATAGAAGGTGTCCACATGCAATACGGGAGTGTTTGATTCTCAGCATGTACTAAATATTATTCACTGTTGTCCCCAGAATAAGTAGTAATAACTTCTGAGTTCATTTAGATAAATATGTTTCATTATGCTCTACAGACAGAGAAACACAATATTTATAAAGGAGTGTACCACTGGGAATAACTTTATGTCATTATGAATGTTTGAGAACATATGTCAGCTTTAGTGATGTGGTTGCAGTATTTGAAAAGCTGTTCAGAAATGTAAAAGCAGAATTAGAGTTTAAGCGAGACTCAAGTCTATCACTAACCATCTTCAGCAGATACATTAAAAAAAGGGAAAAATTTTTGTTGAGTCTGAGGAAAGCTAGATTTTTTTCCTCCTGTAGAACAAAGTGTTACTGTGCTCCAATATAAAACCATACATGGACAATGTATAATATTTAAACATGGTTCATCATTCCTATAAAGACAAATATAGCATGTCACTTCAAAATACCTAACAATACTTCTCCCGTCTCTGTGTTTACCTCACATATCCAAGAATGGCTATTCTCATTAGGAAAGACAAACTTGGAAAAGATGTAAATAAATCTTGATGTCTTGACTGTAAATGAATCTTTTTTGTTGTTGTTTTCTTTTCTAAAACTAAATAGAGCACTCTTGATTTTGTATATATTTGCTATTTGTTGCCATTTGTTATGGCAAGATATGTCATTCAGGAAAAAAAAAAGGTACAACATTTCAGAAATAAAAAGTGACATGCCTTGTAGATGTGCTCACCAGGACATTTCCAAAGGAGTGAGTTATCTTGGACTTTTGTGGCTGCAGTGATGTCATTTTGGCAGTAACAGTCCATACAATAGATTTCTCACATGCAGGAATAATGCAATGAATTTAGATTGTTAGCTCAATAAATACCAAGACTGAATGATCGGATGGACTTGTGTAAGGCCTTTACACAATATTTCACCGATCACACTATTTTTACATCTGCCTTCATAAGTAAACATGGTCAGAAAAAGTGAAACTAAATAAATGTAACTAATATGTATTTTTTACTGTTACTGGAGAGAGAAAAAGAAGATTGATAACCATATTTTGTATCATCTTTCAGAAAAAAAGATGTTTATTGAAAGAACAGGAATATAGAGATGCTGTCAGAAACAATTTAACCAATGTGACAGAGAATAGGACCTGCTACCTGCTACCCATCTGTTTGAAAACATGCCATTGAGTACGTAGGAAGTCTGGGAAAAAAAAAAAGGGAAAGAAGTAAGATGCATGGATGGCTTTCTCTTTTGCTTCATGAAGACCTCTTCATGAGATGTCCTGGAAATAGGATTGCTGAAGTGGTACAGATTTCATTCAGAATACCTCTACCTCATTGCCCTGATCTCTTCAAATTGCAATGAACTCTTGTAGCTGTATTTCAGCATTTAGCTGACACTAAAAGGCAATTGTCGCTGTGTATCAGTGATCTGCAAGAAAGCTCTGACAATTGAGAGCTACTAGCATGCTTGAATTTTGGAGTCACTGACTAGGTCAGAAAGGAAGGCAATTTTCCATTTGAAAGAAGCCAAGTCTTTCAATTTTTTATGTTTTGCTAAGACGATCTATTTCTTCAGACTGTTCTTGCTTTTAAAGCTTGAACTGAAAGACACCATACATAAAAGAACAGAAATACCTGATAAGGCTCAACATGATGGCCAATATAGATCAGGCACCATGGCTAGGATTTATAATGTCTAGCTGTGGATGTCAACACCTGAAGTAGTCACCTTTCTTAGGAGAAACAGGTACTTTCAGAATGCAATGTATTTAATTCTAAGATAAATGTATAAAACAAATCAGATGAATTGTGTTCTAATAACACCTATTTCTCACCATTTTCTGCACTGAGAGCCACACCCAGCTAATTTGGGTATAGAAGACTAATTGAACCTTGAGCTCCTGACTAAGTTTTATTTGACAAATCCTACTGACATCTATTTACACAGCACATTTGGCATCCTTTTGTATGTGTAAAAATTTTGAATTTCAATTAGACCCTACAATGATCATAAAAAGTGAATCTTTAAGACATTTTAAGTGTTTTTCCTTCTGTTAAATGATGTCTTTAACATTAGATATTGTAAGTTTCTCTTCAATAAAAGCAATTATTCATGAAGATCAGTTATATCTGAATTTTAGTAAACCCATGATACAGTTACAATGAGCTTTGGGAAGCTTCAAACCTGCATGTAGTCTTAGCATTTTTGCAAAAAATAAAATATTTGGTCTCTTTATTAACAGGCAGCATGGTGGTATATTTAAGTTTTACATCATAATCACAGTATGATAGCTTGGGATATAATTGGAAATGAATTATTAAATGAGATTTGCTAGTAAATATGACAAACCATCTGGAAAAGAGCTTGACAGAAAAGGATCTAGAGGTCCTAGTGGACATAGTTGAATATGAGCCAGCAATTTGCCCTTGCCAAAAAGGGGGCTAATGGGATCCTGGGATGGATCAGAGAAAGTATGGCCAGCAGATTGTAGGAGGTGGCCCTTCCCCTTTATTCACCACTGCTGAGGCCACACCTGGAGTCCTGTGCCTAGTTCTGGGTTCCTCAGTACAATGTGGACAAGGACATACTGGAGAGAGTCCAATGAAGGGTCATGAAGGTGTGAAAGGGACAGGAACATTTCTCCTATGAGTAAAGGCTGAGAGAGCTGGCACGGTTCAGCCTGGAGAAGAGAAGAATCAGGGGTATCTTATCAATGTACATACATATGTTCAGAAAGGAAGAAAGGATGTAAAGAAGACAGAGCCAGGCTGTTCTCAGTGGTGCTCAAGTGACGGAAGAACAGGCAATGGGCACAACCTGAAACATAGGATGTTCCCTCTGAATGTCACTCTGTTACAGTGAGGGTCACTGAGCACTAGACCAGGTTGCCCAAAGACATTAGGGACTCCATCTTTGGAGATATCCAAAAGCTGCCGGGACATGGTACTGGGTAATCAGCTCCAGGTTACCCTGCTTGAGCAGAAGACTGCAGAGGTCCATTCTGAGCTCAGTCATTCTAAAATGCTGTGAAATATGTTTTACAAGGTGGTTAAAAAGTATTATTTGAAGAATACAGTGATGAATAAGAGCAATAGATGACAATCTATTTTTTTCTCTACAAAATCACTTATTACTATGAAAATGACTGATAATACTCACAATTTAAACTTAAAATACATATTTGAACACATCAAATACATAGAAGGAAATGGCTGTAATTAATTTAAGAGCCTGCAGTTTGTACTGCCTTATTTTAGATATAGGGAAGAGTCTAAAGACAGAATCATAGAATCATAGAATCATTTCAGTTGGAAGAGACCCGTAAGATCACTGAGTCTCTAGCACTAAACTATGTCTCTAAGAACCTCGTCTATACACCTTTTAAACACCTCCAGGGAGGGTGACTCCATCATTTTCCTAGGCAGCCTGTTCCAATGCCTGACAACGCTTTCCATGAAGTTTTTCCTAATATCCAATCTAAACCTCCTCTGGCAAAACTTGAGACCATTTCCTCTTGTCCTATCACTTGCTACTTAGGAGAAGAGACCAACACCCTCCATGCTACAACCTCCTTTCAGGTAGTTGTAGAGAGTGATATCTCCCCTCAGCCCCAGCTCCCTCAACCACTCCTCATCAGACTTGTGCTCCAGGCCTCTCACCAGCTTTGTCACCCTCCTCTGCACTCTCTCTAGTTCCTCAATGTCCTTCTTATGATGAGGGGCCCAAAACTGAACACAGGATTCAAGGTGGGGCCTCAGCAGCACTGAATACAGTGGCACAATCACTTATCTAGTCCTGCTGGCCACACCATTCCTGATACAAGCCAGGTTGTTTTTGGCCTTTTTGGCCACCTGGGCACACTTCTGGCTTGTTTTCAGCTGGCTGTCAATCAACACCCCCAGGTTCTTTTGCACCAGGCAGCTTTCCAGCCACTCTTCCCTGAGCCTGTAGCGCTGCCTGGGGTTGTTGTGACCCAAGTGCAGGACCGAGCACTTGGCCTTGTTGAACCTCATACAATTGGTGTCAGCCAGTACACCAGTATTTCAACTAATGAACTCCAAACTAGGTTCGTAATTTTAGAGGATTTTCTAATGTTTCTCAAGTCTTACTAAATAGCAAAGACTGGTAATAATTTGTGATGGGCCTGAACTATGAGTCATAAGGCCAAGAAAGGCTCTTTGTTTTGAATGCTGAAGGATGACTGCCACTTACACTTCAAGAAAGTGATACAAGAGTTTTCAAAGATTGGTCAGGTATCAGACTTGTAGGACATCTTCAGTGTCATAGTTCTTCAGTTATTACAGTAGATGCTACTTTCTCCTGTGTGGGTCTCTCTAGAGGGGATGGACCAAATCTTTATCTGAGAATGGTACAACTGCAAGAGACTTCCTTGTTGGGGAAGAGACCAAGTTTTCTATAAGAATCCCTATATTGAATTAGAAACATAAAAAAAGAAATGTAAGTTAAGAAAATATACATCTTGTAATGAAGAAATTCCTTTAAACACTTCTCAGTTTTATTCAAAGCCAAATGAAAAATATTAAAAATTAGGAATGTTTGAATTAAAAGAAAAAAGAGTGACTACTTTGGTCTTTTTACACACTTTTGATGTAAGGAACATTTTTATCATATGCTTATAATATAACAGTAATGCCTAGGAAAAGAGCAGTATCATTCATTGGACCTATATTACTGAAGTATTTCTCAGACTATTCTCTTCAGCATGCTTAAGTTCCTTGGGGCAGCAATGATATGACGAATTCATATCTTACACACCTGTGAAATTCTAAGAAAGTTATTTCTGTTTTATACAAGATGAGGTAACATTAGATTCATATATTCCTGATCAAATTAATCATATCTTAGCAAACAGTTCCAGCAAGGATTGCCTCTGCCAATGTAATTCATTACCATTGTGCAAAATTCACTTAATTCACAATAATTGTCAGGAATTATGACAATGGATCTTAAAGAAATGAAATATGTACCATTACCTGATTTTCACCTAAACCACATTGTAAAAGTGGAAGATTAAAAAGAATAAATAGAAGATAAACTCAAACAGTAGGCTGAATATTTATATTCTTTACAAACAGGGACAGTGATTGATGTGAACAATATGTGCACAGGAAAAAAAAATACTGTTAGGGTAGCAAATTCTTATAAGAATATTTGAAATAAGCATGAAGAGTGTAGTGGAGTAACAGGTACTTTATTAAAACATCATGATGAAGTCAGCATTCAAAGGTTAATGATGGCGCAACCTGAGACTCCTGAGGTGAACCTAGTTCGAGTGAGAGACTAAAGTGGTCCTCTGTGGGTCCTAGCATGAGCAAGAAGAGAAAAATAACTATTTTTATTCAGTCCCTCATATAATGTTCTGTTTTGTGTTCCTCAGCAAGCATGTTGCTTGAGACCTGTGTAGGTGGAAAAGAAATCCGAATAATAAATTAATGTATACAGATCCTCTTTCACAAACAGTTTTTGATGCAAATGCTCAGGAAACTGAGAAAGCAGACAACTAAACCACGTCTAATTTCAAATCCAAGTGTAAGCAAAAACTCGGTCACATTAGATATTACAAGGGTGTCAGTTTAGAAGCTCTCAGCAGCACAGGCTTCCCTGCATACAGCTTTCCCATCCACTGTGTATGTAGTATCTTCTCCTAGGCACTCCCATCTCCCAGAGATGAGACTTGAAAAGGAGGGAAGTTCTTTAGAGAAAGCACTGGAATCTATAAACATTGAAATATCCCACTATTAAACTGTGGAGGATAAGAAGAAAAAGGGTAAAATAAGTTGTGTGATTATTTTTACCTAATAGGAGCAGAATAAAGTTTGAAGCAAAGTATGATTTTTCCCTGATCTGAAGTAAGAAAAGAAAAAGAGATGTTTTAAACTCTAATGTATAGATTCTGTATAAATTAATTCAAACTAGTGCTAAAGAGCAGCAGAATCCAATGCAAGCTAAAATTTCTGGTAAAAACACATAATCTTGGTTTAAAGTTTTTAGAACATATTTGATTTGGAGAAAAGTTATTGGAGCTTTGCACAATGGTTTTAAGCTGTCTCATTTTCATAATGAAATATTTCAGGGTTTTAAAATTAAACCTATTATTGCCCCACTACTTTTTTATTCTCTCGTTTTATGTAGATGTCTTAAACTCCTGAACACTGGAAGAAATTATATGTGTTCAGATATTAAACATTTAGAGTTTTTTTGGGTCATGTGATGGCTGGAGTAGGAGATTGGAATTCTTACAGGTATTAAGACAGATATGGGCAGGCATTGACACCAGTCATGAGTTTATCTCATGGAAAAGGTTTATTACACAACAGCAAGAAGGAAACATGTGAAGTAGAATTTTTCAACAAAAAGTAAGTTAAGCAGTACAATTTTTTTATTTTTATGAAAGGGCATTAGAAACAAAGATCCTTGTTTTATGTCCTATGTTAAAATCTGACTTCTTTTCCATAAAAGAGTTCTCTGTAGTAATCATCAGCACTGAGGTCATCTCATGGGTGGAAAATGAGCACTTTTTTCCAAGTGTTAGAACTGAGCCTTATTAAACTATGATTATAGGTTGCTTGTTATCTTAGTTCTACTTTAATTTCAATCCCTAATTATACTATTATTTTCCCTGAAGAACACTGTCTGACTTTTAGAGATACTGAGCATTCAGACTTCAAACTTTTTTCAATTAGCAGCTTGGTTTTGTGCTGTAATTCCAAAGCCACATTTAAATAAACCTGTTATGTGTAATACAATATGTTGTAATACAATATGTTGTAACACAATATATTACAGACAAAGGAGCTGTTTCTATTTTAGACATGAATCAAAGCAATGGATGAAACCAAGCACTAAGTAAAACCAGTTAGATTCTGCTACTGTGTGAAAAGGGGTTGCTTGGGAATATTTTTACAATGTATTCATGGCTCACAGCTTAGTTTTGGAAGATGTGAAATGTATGGATGGCATGATCAGCTTGAAAACTTACTCATCACTCAAAGAAGTAAGAAAAATGAAGAGAAGAATAATTCCACTGTTTTTTCCAGTGTAATAATACTACCAGAAAAGACCTGGAATACGATAATAAATATAATAAAAATAATAACAACAAGAACAACAACAACAATAATAATAAGTTTAATTTTCAGTGCAGGTGCAATTAGATTACTCTTCAACAGGAAAACTGAGTGCTTGCAATGTATTGTTATCAATAGATTATCTTCTAATTTTACCACGTGGGATTTGTCGTTGTGCTCGAGAATACTTCAAGATCATGAGTACAATGGGGAACAGAATGATGAACTGTGCTCATTCTACTCAAGGACATATCTCTCACAGAAGCAAGCAAATGGTTTTCTTGTTAAGAATACCAAAAGGAAAAGTACATTTAATTTCTTATGGGACCTGCTGTGAACCTGAAAGACAAAAGTCATTTTGATAATGGCCTGAAACAAAAATACATCAGAAGACACCAACACTGAGACATTTATTCAAATCAGCAATTCTTGCATGACAAGTAACTGTACATTTCTTATATAAACAAAGAATATATGAGTGACTGCGAACCAAAGTCTCTCAGTATTTTTTAAACAAATATAAATGAAATATGTTTTCCACATCAGACAGGAAAAAAAGGCTTTTAACAATTACAATATAATTGCAGTTAAAATTTTTACTCCACAGACTTTATTATTTTTTCAAGTAAAGACACCTACAATTGAAACAATGTTTTCATATCTGTGAGCTCACTTGCTTGAATTCATTGTAGAGGCAGGATTCTGCTAAGACGTCTTTCATTGTGTTATCAATGAACATATCCTGCTTGGTATTCATGTTGCAGCAACTTCCTACTCAAATCCTCACTGTATCTAAAGCTGCATCAACTCAGAGAAAACAAATGCACTATAGAGAATAGCGTTGTGTCCAACAGTTCAAATTCTATCCTGAATTTCTCTTTGTGTGTGAACATAAATATGTAGTCTTCACAAATGAAAATAATCTTCCTGTTCACAGGTAAACTAGTGACAACAACATGGAGAACGTTGAGGTACTCAACAATTTCTTTCCCTCAGTTTTCACTGGCTGTCACGCTTCACACATCTCCAAGGCCCTGGACCTCAAGCCAGGGTCAGAAAGAATGAAGTCTCATCCATTGTAAGAGAAGATCAGGTTCAAGACCACCTGAGGAACTTGAACATATACAAGTCCATGGGATCTGACAAGATGCAGCCCAGAGTATCAAAAGACTTGGCAGATATGGTTGCCAAGCCGCTCTGCAACGTATTTGAAAAGTAATGGCAGTCAGGCTAAATCACCAGTGACTGGAGGAAAGGGAAACACTATATCCATTTTAAAAACACATGAAAAGGAGGACCTTGGGAACTACTGACCAGTCAGCCTCACCTTTGTGCCCAATGAGACCATGGAACAAATCCTCCTAGAAGTTATTTTGGCACATGTGGAAGATGGGGATATGATCAGAGACAGCCAACACATCTTCAAAAAAGGCAAATCCTGCCTGACTAATCTTGTGTCTGGCTACAAAGAAATGACTCCGTCAGTGGAAAAGGGAAGAGATACTAATGCAATTTACCTGGATTTCTGTAAGACCTTTGATATGGTCCCCAAAATTCTTATCTCGAAATTGAAGAGGTACGGATTTGATGGATGGACTGTTACAAGGATAAGGAATTGGCTGGGTGGCCACATCCAAAGAGTACAGTCAACAGGTCAAACTCCAAATGGAAACAAGTGATAAGTGATGTCCCTCAATCGACATGGAGAAGTCCCCCATATGGGGACTAATACTACTTAATATGTTCATTAAGGACATTAATAGTGGGATTGAGTGTACCCTCAACAACTCTGTGGATGACACCATGCTGAGTGGTGCCCTTGATATGCTTGAGGGAAGGAATGCCATCCAGAAGGACCTTGGCAGACTTGAGAAGTGGGCCCATAAGGGCCTCATGAAGTTCAACAAGGCCAAGTGCAAGGTCTTTCACCTGGGTAAGGGCAACCCCCGGCATCAATACAGACTGGGGGATGAATTGATTGAGATAACTCCTGCAGAGAAGGACTTTGGAAAATGGTAGATGACAAACTGGACATGAGCCAGCAATGTGTGCTTGCAGCCCAGAAACCAATCATATCCCAGACTGCGTTGAAAGTAGCGTGGTTAGCAGGTCAAAGAAGGCAATTCTCTGTCTCTACTCTGCACTGGTTAGAACCCACCTGGAGTACTGCATCCAGTTCTGAAGTCTCCAGTGTAAGAAAGACATGGACCCATTAGAGAGGGTCCAGAGGAGGGCCACAAAAATGATCAGAGGGCTGAAACACTTCTCGTGAGAAGAAAGGCTGAGAGAGTTCAGCCTTGAGAAGATAAGGCTCTAGGAAGACGTTATTGCAGCCTTTCACTATATAAAGGGGAGCTTATAGGAAAGAGTGAGAGAGAATTTTTACTAGGGTCTGTAGTGACAGTACAAGAGGCAATGATTTCAAACTGATAGAAGGTAGATTTAAATTTGACATAAGGAAGACAATTTTTATGATGAGAATGTTGAAATACTGGAGCAGATTGCTCCAAGAAGTGGGTGCCCCATAATTGGAAGTGTTCAAAATCAGATTGTACGGGGCTCAGAGAAACCTGATCTAGTAAAATATGATGCTGCCTATGGCAGAGAGGTTTGACTAGATGAACTTTGAAGGTCCTTCCAACCCAAACCACTCTACAATTCTGTGGTTCTTAAGATTCTTAACTTTTTGAGACTTCAGTGCAAACAGTTCTATGTTTCATAGAGGGATATAATGTATTCATATGGAAGCACAAATAATTGCATTTTCAAGTTTTTTATTATTTTATATGTCTTAGGAATTGTTATTTTAATGATATATATTTCAAAACCACTGTAACTATGTGGTTCATCTTATGTAGTTACAGCAGGCAGTACTTTCTCTACATGCAAGCACCCTGCCAGGTCAAGTGAGGGATCGTCAAATAGCTTGCATATTTGTTTTGATGCAGTTACACAATAATTTGTCTACTGATCATGAATTAACATTAACTTAGTACTGAGGTATATAAACATAGCTATTTCTTTTTCTTTTCACTATCTGTACCGGTTTATCCCTTAAAATCATCTGCATGTACTTCCACAGTGTCTTTGGTACAAAATATTCATCTACTGTCCTATTTCTGTTGCACAGAAGATGAATTATTTACATCTCATACATAGCAGTCAACATAATTTGTTTCATTTAGACAAAGAATTAAATGCAGTAAAAGAAAATGAAAATCCTTATCATGTGATTCTAATGTGATTTCAAGGGAGTAATCCGTGCTGTTAAAATAACAATCATTAGAAATCCAACACACACCACGTGCACATGCAGAGCAAGAAAGGAGGCCTGCCATTTCACCACCTTGCAGATGACTTTTCATTTGATTGTTACATGTAAAGAAATCCCTCTTCTAAGCTGGACCTCTTTTTTTATTTCACTCTTCTAAATCCTATGTGACTCCTAGGAGATCTTGAAAATCATGACCTGAGCTCATAATTCTAAGTATGTAATCACTTGGCATTTTTCAGAGTAAAAATGTGAACTGCCTTCACAAACTAACACATACCTTTTCGCTATTTGTTCTGGCACTGTCATGGTTCTCTGGAAGAATAAATTGGTTTAGGTCCTGTTTCATAACCATTCTGCTATATCATGCTCGCTACAGACAAGGCAGCCATGGATTTTTGCATCCACCACCTGTTCTCCCTTGTTAGTGAACAGTAGATCCAGCTGTACATCATCCCAGATCATGACATGACCCCCAGCACCTTCCAGAAATCTTCACTGCTTGAAGTTCGTTGCACTTCCCTGTCAGCAGGTGTCAGGGAGGTTACAATCCCTCACAAAAACTGGGATTTGTGACATAGAGAGTTTCTCCTATGGTTTGAAGAAGATTTACCCACTTCCTCACCCTCATGCAATTCCATGATGGTGTCACCCTTATCGTGTGATCCTCTGACCTGGCCCTATGTTGTCTCACCCCCACCTCTTGCCTATCTCAGCGAAGTGTCCCATGTATCCAACCTGCTCCTCCACGGTAAGGTCAGCCTCTCTCCACATTCTGTCTCTCTTGAAGATCTTCCACCAGTCCATCACTCAATACAGTTGCAATAGCTGTCCTACAACATCTCAGTTTTTCAAACAACATCCCAATTGCATGGCTGGAGCTCTAGCCACTCCTGTTTGTTTCCCAGGCTGCATGTGTTTGTGGACATGTACTTGAGGATGGTCCCCTTCCACTGTATTCTGCCATTCCTTAGGTCTCCCTTGTTACATCTGCACCCTTTGCTTTCCACCACTTTCTATTGTTCATCTCTTTACTTGACTGCAGTTTGCAAACTCTGTTTTCCTAGTTTAAAGTTTTTCCAACCAGGTTGGCCTGTCTCTTGACAAAAGTGCTCTTGCCCCATATTGCCAGAGCTATCGCATTTGTCCCCAGCAGTTCTTGATCCTCAAAGGTTCTGTGATCATAAAAACCAAACCCTTCATGTTGACTCCAGCTGATGATAACCATATACTGGCCAGAATGATCTTTTCCCTTTATCTGCTACCAGGACATTGAACCTAGTAGTGGGTGAGTAACAGAAAGCTTAGCCTGGTGAAGCATCGAATCTTGCTGTGCACAAACCATAAAACAGCGCCAAGAGGAGTGAATGTGATGGTGTTGGGAGTCTTCCTCTAGTTGCAGAAAAAAATGCCATATCTGTTGATGTGAATTGCTGTCTAGGGAGTTTCACTTCTTGCTGAAGTCTTGGATCTGGGATGTTGCTGATTCTGTTGGTGATTTTCCAAGCAGTCTTTATTCCTCTGGAAAAGTGACATTCATTTTTAACACATCTTTTCTTTAAGAAGAAGCAGAATCTCATAATGGGTCAGAACATCTTTGTAAATTAGAATAAGTGTTGCCAATGTAGATTATGTGTTTTGACTTTTATTTCCAGGTTGCCTGAAGTATTGACATTCCTGACAAGATTGTCCACTGTTCTACTAGAAAATTCCCATCCCCACCCCAAATATGATAAATAAAATCAAAAGCGGTTTACCTTAGCATGAGGGTACTATTGTAGATGAAAAGGAGGTGAGCCTTCTGTGCAGCTGCATCTCGTGTGTTGACAGAGGCACCTCCAGCAGGAGATGTAGCAGACAGAAAGTTTCAAAATCCACCCAAATACTCCTACAAACTGTACCTAGGTCATTTACTGATATAGACGATTGGAAAATACAATCTAGTATCTTGGCAATATGTACCAAATCATGATGTAGTCTCTATGAAGCATTACTATGAAGAAAAACACCTTTATGTTACACATTCTTATTAAAAAAAATAAAAAAAGAATGGTGGATGAAAGTTGAAGGTGAATCACCTTTGCTTAAAATGGGCCAAATTATCAGATACATCAACTTCTGTTCTTCATCTCCAGGTATGTTATTTGAGTACATCTTCCAAGCTGATATCAGACTTTTTAACCTGAATATCTGGAAGGAAATAATTCATTCTCTGGCAACAGGGATGATCCAAAGATAGAAGAAATGCTATACAACAGAAGCAGATCACTAATGTATGGTTCTTACGAGGTTATTATAAAAGAAATTCCTTTTTAATGAAGTTGGTATTGTCCAGATTATGTCATGAATGAAGGTGGCATTGAGAGTATCTTAACTATGTAAAATTCTGGGACCACAGTTTTATATCAAAAAAAACCTGTTGGTGATACATGGAAGATATCAGACGAATTTAGGTAGTGGATAATAGTGGCTGAAAACAGAGTATTGAAAATAAACCTATTGGGTTTTAACCATATTTTGCTTGGTACTGTCTGGTAATATTATAATACCAAATTTCATGAAGGAAGCAAAAAAACCTGTAAGAATGTACTGATAAAGAAAGCATGCCTCGTAATGGTAAACTAAAAAACTTTTTTAGAGATTTTTTTCATGGGACCATTTAATCGGATGGTGACTACAGCCTAGAACAAGCTACAGGTGCTCCTTAATTTAGCATATGAAGATATATCATGTTCCTATAGCTGAAATTCAAAGATAAAGCTTGAATAGGGGAAAAAAAAATAAAAAGGCACAGACAGCATCAATACTAACTAACTTTTCAACAGGTCACCCCTAAGGGACTGTGTCCATGGGTGACACATGCCAAAAGAAGACATCTGCAATGGGGTCAGGAGATGACCCACACTGGGGAAGTGACACCTCTGAGTGACCGAAAGGGCATGAAGGAGGCTTCAGACACACATCCTCACTGCTTATGCTGCCTGTCACATAAGCAGGGGGCATAACCTGCAGTGAAAATGTGGAAAGCATTATAAATCGGGAAAACATAGGTGTATATGTAAGTGTTCATGTAAATGTTTATGTTCATGTTTCACTTTTCACAGTTTCTGAGTCAATGATTGGAGGTGTGTGTTGGCTGACAAAAGTCAAATGAATTCTCCAAAGCAGTCTCCGACTGTGACTGTGACCAGTGGTGGAAGGTATCCATTCAAACATGCAGCTCATTTTGAGATTGTTACAGGAATGATTCTGTGAGGTTCCACAATCATTGTCTGCTTTTGTGAAGCTGAGAAATTTTCAAAGTCTGTTATATAGAATTGTCAGTTTATCAGTTCAGGTCTCTCACTCTTTCTGTTTGAAAAAAAAACTTTAGTTAGGAAAGCTCTGTCTAAAACTCTGTTGGAGTTGATATGTCTTCATGAAATGCTTCTACGTCAATGAGACAGTAATTTTGCAACAAAAATGTGTGTTGTCAAAAGAATTCCAAATAAGATGTAGCCATGGGCAGACACGTCTGGAAAAGAAAGAAAGAAAGAAAGAAAGAAAGAAAGAAAGAAAGAAAGAAAGAAAGAAAGAAAGAAAGAAAGAAAGAAAGAGAGAAAGAAAGAGAGAAAGAAAGAGAGAAAGAAGGAAAGAAGGAAAGAAGGAAAGAAAGAAGGAAAGAAAGAAGGAAAGAAGGAAAGAAGGAAAGAAGGAAAGAAGGAAAGAAGGAAAGAAGGAAAGAAGGAAAGAAAGAAAGAAAGAAAGAAAGAAAGAAAGAAAGAAGGAAAGAAAGAAGGAAAGGAGGAAAGAAGAAAAGGAAGAAAGAAGGAAAGATGGAAAGAAAGACGGAAAGACGGAAAGAAAGAAATAAAGAAAGAAAGGAAGGAAGAAAGAAAGAAAGAGAGAAAGAAAGAAAGAAAGAGGAGAAAGAAGGAGTTCTGCAAACTCATGATAAACAATAAAAGGAGACAGATAATAATTTTGACAAGAGAAACTGGAAACTGGAGCTGGTGAATAGCTGTGAAAGGTCTCTGCTGATGGCATTAGCAACTCGGTTTTGCCGAGTGACCAATCAAGTGACACAAAGTAATACAGAATGACTCTGTGAAAATATATCATGAGTTGCTATGTGAATAAAGGACATATTGTGTTTGTCTCATATCATATGGAGATCACCAGCTAAAATATTGAACTTCAGCTTTCATACAAACTGTAAGTGAATAAATAATGGTTTACACAATTAAGATATTCTGCAATGGAAAATAAGAACAATTACGTATAAAGTTAAAAGGGAAGGCAAATATCCTTCATCACTTCATCTACCATGGCATCACAAAGCTTAAAATTTTATGACCGTTGCCTACACATAACATAATTTCTGACTATTTTTTATATAAAGAATAGATTTTATATCATCAAAATAGTTTGTCTTACATTGTTACTAAATGTAGATCTGGCTATAAGCATTATTTATTTAAATTATTTCTATTCTTAATAGAAATCTTCAGGGAAAAAAATCAGTAGGTTGTTAATAAGTGGAAACAGATTCTAACAGAGAAAGTCTAACTTGAAAGTATTTGGATTTTTTAGGGCAAATGTTGACAAGTACATTAAAAAATAAGCATAAGCTTGGACAACATGTATACATTTGTGTCCTTAAGTGTAAGGGCATAGGTGAAATCATTGCTGATAGGGGTAGAGAAATAATTCAAAACATTATTCAATCACTTTTTTTCTGAAGCTTTGCTTCCTTTTAAGAGGTCCTTATATATGGACTGGTGCCACTGAGTGTACCAGCAGTTTAGCTTTTTTCAGTCCTATTTTTTTTTCCTATGTTGCTCATGCACAGAGTGAAATTAGTCATCTCTTCGTCTTTTAATCAAGTATGAGTGTGCACACAGGATTTGTTGCTTGTGAGAGCTGCTATACTACAAGAAAACAGGAAAGGAAGGAAAGGAAGGAGGGAACCAAGGAAGGGAGAAAAGAAAAGAAGGGAGAGAAGAAAGAGCATAAGGGAAGAAGGCAGTCAGGAAGGAAGGAAAGAAGGAAGGCAGGAGGGAAAGAAGGCAGGAAGGCAGGCAGGAAGGAAGGAAGGAAATTATTTATTGTTCCAGTCTTGTTTTTAACTCTTTAACTAAATTAATATATTTTCCTGAGACCACACACTACAAGTATTCTGTCAGTATCTCAAACAGTGAGATACACATTTGGGCTTTTAGTACATTGGTTTTCTTGTTTATTAACATGGATATAGTGTCTTTTTTTTTTTTTTTTCCTAACAATGTTCCTTTTCTCTTTTAAGTGAGGACGCATTGTATGCAAAGAAGTCTACGAGAGAGACTAAGCTCCTTAGGGCTTTGCAAGTTTACAAGAGATTTGCAGTTTGAACTGGTACTTTGTTTCTTGGCATCTATAGATTGAAAGAATGTAAAGGAAATAATCTTTCAATATGGTCATTGAACATTCTCTGTTGGTAGTCTCTTTTCATTTTGAAAAGAAAATACCAAAGACTGGGCATTTCTGCTCAGCTCTGAACATAAGTGATTTGCAAATCAGTGCTTGAGGATGAAAAAGCTTGAAGCACTTCTGTTCAAGTCATCTTCTGAAGTAGAACTAAAAAGTGGAAAAATCTGAATAATAATAAACTATGTACTAAGCTCCTTCCATCTTGCAGTATTCTTTGAAGCCATGTACAGACCTGCAAGTCCCAGTTCTACAAGATGTACTGAGGGTAACTTCTGTATAGGTTAGTCATTCACCATTTAGTAAAGAGTTCTCAGTGGAAGAAAGGACCAGTGAGGATGTTGTACACCTTGCCCAATCTTGGGGCTTTTATCCACAGCCGATATCTTAAGCAGATATCCACATGTGATAAAGTCTCCAAATTTTGCAGTTCATGCAGCACTAGTATGATTAAAATTTGCAGGGTCAAAACAATGACAATCTATAGGATACTCTGCACAGTAACAGCAAAACATGGCATTAGGAGAATGGCTACTGTACAGAAAAGCCCAGCAAAGCAATGTGGTTGCTGTACCAATGTATTTGTGAAGAAGACAACTAGGAGATCTATCTTTCTGTCGAAACTTCCTTCTGTCAACTTTACCAAAGAGGAACTTGGTATTGTTTTTAAATAGTTCTCCTTTACTCTTTCACAGCTTGTAGAGACTACTTCATCCAGTGCCTTTGAAACCTTGCAATGCAAAAGAGTGTCAGCAAGTTATGGATTGTCCCTGAACACAGCAGCAGTGACTGACATGAATTCTAAAGCCTTCTCAAACAGCAGCAGACACTAATGCAGCAAATATCAGCAAGTACTGGAGTACTGGCCAAACTTGTCTCATCTTCTTCTTTTCCCTATATATACCTCTGAAAGAGCTTCCTCTTTGTTACATAAAGATGTTTGATTTCCACATAGTTAAAGCACACAATCTCATGTACAAGGTATTTGGAATGACAGACCTCTTTTCTTCTGTTATTAGCCAACCAAACATGGAGTAAAAGCAAAACAAATATCCCTCCTCTCCCTGAAAAGAGAGAATAACATCAAAACTCTGAATGTCTGCCAAAACCCAAGGTCTGATCATAGTTTCTCTCTCCTCTTTGCCTTTAGTGCTGGCTACTCTTACATGAGGGGCTGACAGTTGGTCCCCACCAACAGCAGGGACAGGGTCCTAGTGACAGCATGATTCAGTTAGTGCAGAAGAAGGGTGACCTCTACTGGATAAGCCACGACTGGCTGGATTCTGCTGCTGTTCTCTTCCTGAGCAGTGTAGTCAACTCAAATTATCTCCCTTGGTAAAAAGGGCTTTAAGCAGGGAATGATGGGGAAGAAAGAGAGTTACCAGCAGCCAGGGAATGTTGGACAAGATTGGCAAACAAAGAGCCTGGGGTGATGTGAAAAAAGGGGAACACATAATCAGCAAAACAGGGCTTAAGCAGAGTCACCTCAAACACCTGAAACATTTGCTGGTAAGCAAAGAAGTACCTACATACCATCATTACAGACAAAAAACACAGAGCCATTCTGGAAATCAGCATGCCGGGATGCCTCTCTGATGTGCCTGTATATGGTTCCAATATGGAGAATGAACACAAGGAGCTAGATATCCCAGTGGAGTTGCAGAGCTCTGATATTATTGGGATCACAGAGATATGATGGAATGGCTCCCATGACTGGAGTGCTATAAGGTATGAATACAGGGGTCTTTTTGGAAGAACTGACTGGGAAGACAAGGACAGGCAGTTGTCCTTTATGTGAAAGAGCAGCTGGAATGCATGAAGGTCTGCCTGGGGATGGATGATGAGTCAATGAGAGCTTTTGTGTAAGGATTAAAGAGTAGAACAGTATATGTGACATTATAGTGGGCGTCTGCCTGATCAGGAAGAAACGTAGATGACATCTTCTTCAGACAGCTGGAACCAGTGTCACATTCACAGGTGTTGTTCCTCATGGGGGACTTGAACCACCTCAACATCTGCTGGATGGAAAATGCAGCAGAGCATGAGAAATTCTGGAAGTTTCTGGAGAGTGCTGATAACTTCTGATCAAAGTGATACAGAAGAAGAGGAGGAGGGTTTTTCTGCTGGACCACATAGTCACAAAAAAAGGAGGTGCTTGTTCACACTTTCACAAATACAGAAAATCTTCTTCTATCTACATCTCATAATTTTTTTTAATTTTTAATCTCTGCTTTCTGCTAAAGAATTAGCTACTTGCCACTTATATAGTATTGTATCATGTATGTGATATGTGCAGATTTTTAGAAACAAACAAGCATCTTATGTGTGTGCCACTGTTGTGGTTGAACTCCAGTCAGCAACTAGGACCACGCAGCTGCTCACTCCCCCCAGCCAAGTGGGACGGAGAAGAGACTCAAAAAGGGAGAAAGAAAAAATACCTTGTGGGTTGAGATATATACAGTTTAATAGGACATCAGAGGAAGAGAAGATAATAATAATAATAATAGACTACACAAAACAAGTTATGCACAATGCAATTGCTCACCACCTGCAACACCAATAGTCCATTGGTTCCTGAGTAGTGACATCTGCTCCTGGCCAGCTCCAGTTTATATACTGAGCATGACATCATATCATAAGGAATACCACTTTGGCCAACTTAGGTCAGCTGTCTTGGCTTTGCTCCCTCTGAGTTTCTTGTACACCTGCAGCCTCCTTGCTGAAAAGTTCTTGACTTGGTATAAACATTGCTTAGCAACAACAAAAATGGGTATTACCAATATTCTTCTCATACTAAATCCAAAACCACAGCACTATACTAGCTACTGGAAAGAAAATTAACTCTATCCGAGCCAAAACCAGGACAGTGCTGCAGTGTTTTGCTAGTTCTCAATAACAGTGGGATAATTAAGGTTAAAGGATGATTAGAGTAAGAGATTTGAGCTGGGAGTTAGGTCAAGGTATTCTTGACTGTTTGCATGTATATATCCTTTGGTTTCCAGCAATTTCAAATACACTGTTGAAGAAGAGAGCAGGAACAGGATCAATCAAGAAAGAGAATACAAGAAAATAGGTGGACTGTCTCTCCAGCGCCCATACTTCATGTGTTGGAGACTCTTTTTTTGTCCTGTGAACAGCGTGGTGTATCTATAATCCAGGTTCTTAGACTTGGTCCTTTGTTTTTTTAGTGTCTTGTTGCCTCAGAAGGTTAGTCAGAGGGTGTTCCTTGTCATCAGAGGGCAACTGGGTGTGGCTTGCTTTGTTGGAGGGGCACAACATAATTTAAAAGTAGCAAATAGCTGTGTCTCTGGATGAGGCCCTCTGAGTCTCTGCTTATGTGGTTTCATCATACAGAGTGTGAGGGTAAAAAACTTGCAAGCAGGGTCTATCCTAGTCCATGTTGTAAAATGGGTTTCATAGGAGTTTCAGGTCCTTTTTAGGTGTTTGCATGCCATTATGGCAGATCAAAGTGCATATAAATCAGATGTGCTTTGACAAAGCCTCTCCTAGTTTTTGCAGATGCTTTGTGCTGTTGTTATAGTCAGGATGAGGGGAATGACTCTCCAGTTTTGCAGGTATGACAGCCCTACATGTCTGTCACAGAGGCACCCCAAAATCAGTTTAGGCGGACAACAAGGTCCAAAACAAACTTTATTCTGGCCAGAAAAGTACAGCCAATAAAACAACTAGAAACCGGGTTTATACAACTAGTTAGCACTCTGATAACATAAGATACAGGTTCGTATATCAGTTGAGAAGATTATTGGGGTACAGCAAAATAAGAATAATGAGGATCCACAGTGTGCATATACACACTCACAAGAAACAAAACCAGAGCCCTCTGCCCTGTTTTGCCCACAAGAGATAAACACTCGCCTGTTTCGGCAAGGACTTTACACTTGCCTGTTTCGGCAAGGACTTATTCAAGGATATATTCAGTAATTTATCACTCACCCAAACGAGGAGGTGAGGCGCTCCCAATCCCGGGAAGTTTCCTTAGACAGCGTCTCTGTCTAAGGGGAGGGCTCCCGGCTCAGCAGACCCGCTGCTCCAAGAAGACCACACAAAGGGAGTCCTCAGCGGGAACCCCGTTTTATAGTCTGTTCAGAGCTGGCTGTGGGTGTTCCAGAAACTTCTACGCTTCTCTGGGCCCCTCCTCTGGGCTGTGGGCACTCTGGGCCCCCTCCTCCGCTAACGACCCTGGTCAACCGACTCTGTGTCCTCACAAAAAGGAGCCATTAACTGCCCCATTGAAGGCCCCAGTTCTGAGAGGGGGATGTGCAACTGCCACACCAGTTCTCGGGGGCGGGGAGGAAGTGCAACTGCCACAAAGGCTGGCAGGTTTTTACTAGTTTAGTTGTCCTGACGTAAGTTAAGAAGGACGAGGTCTCTGACTGTACAGTTCCCTGCCATCATGTCAGTTTGGGTGGTGAGTTAACTGTGTGTTCAGGTTATCTGACACTAGGATGCCCTCTTGTACCTTGGGTGTTGCAGCCACTCTCTAATGACGTGTAAGGTCTCAGGCTGTGTAGCTTCAGGCCCACTTGACACATCTGGGCACTGGCCTTTAACTTAAATGCCTGGCATTAGGCTCCCTCATGAATTCCACAAATTTTGTGGATCACGTTGTAGTGTCTTTTAAGTTGAAGTGAGGATTTTTTTTCTCCTTATGCGATGTTTTCTGCTGTTCTATGCAACACTATGAAAGTGCCTCTTTTCTTCATGGCCTTGGCCTTTCTGTCAGTTTCTCAGTTTGTTAAACACTGCCCTGAGGCTAGTAGATGTTTGGAGTCCCCTTCTTTTTCTCTTCCTTGCTGCCTCTAATCCTGCAGCTGAAGTTTTAACATGCCTCCACCTCTCACATTCCATTCCCACTGCAAATAGATCATGTGCAGTCATGGACAGTAACTGCTGAAAAACAGTTTCTTGAGCAAATTACTTATTAATTGACTGAAGGATTGTTGCCTAGGTTTTACCGTTTGGGAGGCATACTATTTCATTTTCAGTTGCCCTGTACAATTTCAATGCAGCTGTTACAGTACTGAATTTTATTCTATTTTTAGCAATTTTTTGAGAAGAGGCACATGGAGGAAATGCATATAGAAGTATCTTTTTAAAGCTTATTCTGGGTTTGTTTTGGAGGTGGATTTTAGCTGAGAAATTCAGTAGTAATGCTTGCACAGGATTATTGTGATTCTTCAGGAACAGGTTGTCTGTATCTTTTTCTTTTATTTGGCCATTTTTTGTCTGATTTTTTTTTGTTTTCCTAAGTTGTCTTACTTCTCAACAGTGCCCAAACCAGAAATTGTGAATTCAGAGCTCATCTGAATACGAGGAAGAAAAATGTATAACTTCAGTAGAGGCTAGAAAGGTGTTGTATGGAATAGATAAGTATCAAATTGTATAAAAATACAATCAAACAAAGTGTAAATATTTCAGTATTTTTGTACTTTGAAAAAAGTTTTGCATACCTTCCTTTATTTCATTTGTTTTTCCATTATGTGTTATCACTTACTTTAGAAGTAGTGTTCCTTTGAAAACAATGGTTTTTGTCTTTTGAATTATAATGCATTGTTTGTAATAAGCAAAATGTGATTAGAGTTTGTCACCTGTTAAATACTAACTCACCGTAAGTGAAAGACATTCAATTAATTTAACCTCAGTGTGAATGTATACTTGTGTAACACTCAAGAAAACTCCATTTGACTAGTTCAGGGAGAATGGATATTAAAGCTGGCTTTAGAGGGTTCTTCTGTTACATTTTTTAAAAACAAATTTGAAATTATATGAAGCTTTCATAAGTTTCGCACTCTGATTCACTGTTAACTGTGAGAACAAATTTGTACTAAGTGCTAAATTTGCATTTTGCACCCTTTATGGTGGAGTAATTTGCTGATATTCCTGCACAATTCTTAGTCCCTTGATAATGTTCAATATCTGTAGGAAACAGTTGTTTTTCTACAGTGACATATGATCAGAAAGTACCTATTTTCATATCATGATAAATTTCACTTGGTACTGAAAATTGTGGTTGTGGAATTACCTGACTGCAATAAGAGTGCGTTCAGCATAAAGTAGGCTGACTTACATGCTGAAACTTGAAATACTTCCTATACAAATTACAGTCTTGGAGTAATTTTTGCTTCTTTGGCACTTGATTATTATGCTATTTACTTAATAAGACATATACCTTTAGCAATAGCCTTTTTTTTCTTTTTCTTTTTTTTTTAGTCTTGTTTATTCTGAATTCAATAGTTTTATGCCTTTTAGTAACAACTGTCCTGTAACAATGCACAAGATGGCCATTTACAAACCATAAGCCTTATTAAAATCCCTTCATAAAGCTAAGTGAAAGAATCATACAAATAAAACTTCTACTGTATCAGACTGTTCAGGAAAAAGGTTTAATTATAAGATTAGAGAAGAACAAAATGTTAGGAATATTTATACTTCCAGGTATAAGGAAAACATTTTGATACCTTCTAGATTCCAGTGATAGATGAATTCCATGTCTTGATTATCTCTGATCAAACTCTAAATCTGAAAAGTAATCTCTCCCATCCCAGCCCAATATTAACCAGAGTTAGCAGTGTGACTGCTACGTGTGAATTAGTCTGAGACTGAGATATAAATGCCAACACAGCATGAGTTAAACCAGTAACAAAATCTTTGCTCTGGTCAGTACGAATCACAATAAAGACAAGATGTCTAAACTAGCTTTGGGGACATGCTGAAACTGTTAGTCCATGTCCAACATGACAGCTGGATTGTACCGTCGTCATGGTAATGTGTGTCATCATGTAGTCCTCATATGCCTACCTGAGTATGGTCAGGCACTCATTCTGCTGCAAAATCTTAATCTGAACAGTAAGGTCCTTTGATTAATAACAAGGGCAGCAAATGCAGTTCTTGCAGAAGCATAGTTTTCTTTCTGTGCAGACAACAGGCAGATAACAAAGGTATGCTGGGCTGTGGAGATGCCTGGGTCAAGAACCTTTCTCTCTTACACTTGGTCAGGAGCCAAGATGTAGGCTGTTTCAGGGACAAAAGCCATCTGAGAACAAATCTTGCACTGCTGTACATATGTGGTTTACAGTAAAGCCACAGTTTACTTTTTAATTAGAAATAACTTTTACTGTATAATATTTGTATATTCCTTCTTCAAATGAGCACAGCAGTTCTATTTAGTAAAATATGCAATAAACTTTGGAAAGGAACAATCACTTTCTTAGAACTAGCAAGCTGTAAAATGTGATTCAGTTTGCTGTAAAAGTCAATGTTGTATTTCCAAATTAAAAATCCCTAGTATTATAAAATGTCTCTATATCGGAGTTCTAAACTGCCTAAAAACAATTCCACAGTAAAAGAATATATTGATTTTTTTTCCTGTTAGAACTGTATGCATTGAAAGACAAAGAATCAAAGAAAATACTTTAGTATGAATCAAATGTGATTCAGCGTAATACTGAGAACAATGTCTATATAATTATTGTGACATAGATGGGCTTGTCTCCTGTAAAATACATCCTGGCTTCACAGCAATAAGAAATCAAACAGCTGATATAAAATCTATGGAGTAAACTTCTGTGGTAGACAAATCTCTAACCAGTCAGTTTGTACAGGTGAAAGTCAACCAGCTGGCTGACAGAAAAATAGCCTGTATTTTATACTGACTCATGGATGGTGGCAAATGCTCTGTGTGGGTGGCTACATCGAGGGAATCAGACCAATCGGCAGTGCAAAGGTAAAGTTATCTGATCTGCTGAATTGTAGCATGATAGTGCTGCTGGGGTGGAGAACCTGGTGGTAAAATTACATCATGTAGGTGCTCACATACCCAAGAGTCACGCCACTGAAGAACATCAAAACAACGTGCAGCTAGGCTACTAGAATTGAAGTGACTCAGGTGGATCTGGACTGGGAGCTTAACAGTGAGGACATCTAGGAAGGGATGCAACATACCAATGGGCTCCTGATCAAGGGGTGGACTTGGCCATTGATGCTGTTGCATGTGTCATCAATGAACATTAAACGTGTGCCATAATCAAACAGCCAAGTGGCTAAAACCTTTTTAGTATAAAGGGTGATGGCTGAAATTTCAGTATGGGGAAGCCAGTCAGACTGATTATATCACAGTACCATGAGCCTGCCCTGGCAAGCATCATATGTTTACCGTAGTGGCAGAGGCAACTGGATGGTCAGAAACATATCGTGAGACCCATTCCACTGCCTGGGATGCTGTCTTGGCCACTCAAAAAGCAAGTTTTATGGCAACATGGCACCCCAGAAAGAATTGAATCAGACAACAGAACTCATTTCTGAATATCGCATTTCTGATATTCTCATGAATATCTGGGCCAAGAACGTGGCTTTGACTGGGTGTATCACAGCCCCTATCATGCACCAGCCTCTGGGAAAACTGAACAATACAATGGACTGTTAAAAGCTACACTGAGAGCAATGGATGCTGGGACATTCAAGCATTGGGATACACATTTAGTAGAAGTCATTTGGCCAATTAACACTAAAGAATCCACCAGTCAGTCTGTCCCTGCCCAATCAAAATCCATGCACACTGTGGAAGGAGACAAGGTCCCCACAGTAATATAAGGAACTGTCTGGGCAAAACAATCTGAGTTATTCCTTCCTTGGGAAAGAGCAAACCTATTCCTGGGATTGTTTTTGCTCAAGAACTCGGTGCACTTGTCAGGTAATGCAGAAGGATGAGGAAGTTCAATGTGTTCCTCAAGGTGATTTAATCGAGGTTTAAAATAACCCATTATTTGATTTTTATGATGGTTGTGTTTCATGATGTTCTATGTCACCAGTCCCATGGCTACCATGTGTCAGCCTCTTACTGCTAGCCAAGCTAGAGGCAAGAGGAGGAATTCATTGCAATGTTAAAACTTGTAGCCTAGCCCAAAGAGAACATGGGTGGAAAATGTAATAGATAGTCCTTTGAACTGTGTAACCTATGATTTGAGTTGCATGTTATAGGAAGTACTACAGTGGAAACCACTTGAAACAATGAAGGATGAACCTCACAAGAAGCAGTGCCAGTGCAGCAGTGATCTGACTTGTGCTGGTTCTGGTGCCCAGTAACTCTACACAACAAACCACTTCTCCTGTCCTGAGTGAAAAAAAGATAAAGCCCAAAGTCATAGACTAAATCAATTCAATGAACATTTTATGGATATTTATGGACATTTGACAAACATTTTATGGTTGAAGGGCTGGTTAATCAGTATGTACCAAGATAGGGTAGGACCTGAGCATGATATAAATGGTATAGAATAAAGAGTGGAGAATGTATTGATCTGGGATGGGCATTGTTTGGCTGGTGGTGATCAATTGTTTTCATTTGCATAACGTGTCTTTCTTTGGTTTTATTTTCCTTTCTTTCCCCACTCCCCTTCCCCCCTTTTTTCTTCTCCTACCCTTACATATATTTTTTTAAATCATTAATATTACTTTTAAATTGTTAAACTATTGTTATCTCAAGTCACAAGTTTGTTTCTATCATTTACCTTTCCAGTTCTTCCCCATCCCACCAGGGAATGGGGGGAGTGACTGAGGAGCTGTGTGGTGCTTGGTTGCCAGCTGGGATTAAACCACAACAGACACTAACAAGCCTCAGCCTTATCCATTCTCAAAGCATGTTTGAAGCAAAACTTATGAGTCTGACGATAGAGCTGAACAGACATTAATTGTAGGGGACCACTGGCAACTGTAATGGTGAACGCTTGTAACTACACTGGCTCTTCATCATCTCCCCGGATACTACTGGAATTTGCAAATTTACATGCTTTGGTTGTTTTGTTGCATATCAGTTCCAATATGACCAAGAAGTCATATTAACCAAATGCCTAAGGCTCTATGTATGAATAACAGCTGCAGAGCTAAATTCATGTTCAGTTTTAAAAATCAGAAATGGTATCACCTGAGGATGTGAAGGTAGATAGTAAAGGCAATGTATTAAATGTATCCTCTTGCTAAGGATTTTTTTTTTAATCTCTGTACAGTTTTGATAAAATTTGGGTTATTTTATTTCATATGAAATGGGTTGTGATTGTTCTTCAGGCCCTAGGGTACTTTTGGAGTAGAGATTGCATGACAAAGAAAATTATTATTGTGTTTCTTTTTATTATACAGTTCTACATCTAAAACACAGTACTGCAAAAACAGTGTACTTCAGATAAGCTGGGCATGAAGTAATTTGATGACTTTAAGTATTAGTAATCTAAGTATTATACATCTTATACATTTGAAAACTAGTATTACCTTATCTTGCTTAGATACCTACAAAGGAAAAGTGAGGAAACATTACTGTGGGCTTCTATGCTTATTTTTAGAGCAGAAAAGCCTGTTTAAACAACATTTTAGAGTACTCTTTCTATGTGAACACTCATTCCTGCTCTCTTTTTGTCTGTGCTGGCACAATTATTTGTGGGAAGCAGTACAAACCATATGATGGAATTGACTTTACCAAAAAAAAAGACAAGAAGAGCCATATAAGTGACCTAATTTTTCTGTTTTTTTAATTAATCTCAGTTCTCTGATACAATTTGCATTGTACCAGTGGAAGAGCTATGTTGGCAGGTCTAGCAGAGGAAGCTGCTACAGTGTGAGAGCAGGAGGTGGGAATCCCATGAGTGGTACCCTGCCTGAATTTGGGAAAGTATTTGCACTGCCAAACGTTTCACTTGAAGGCATAATTTTATTTAAAAAAATGCCTTCTCTGATGCAAGCATATGCTTAATTTAGATTGGATCAGCCTCATGCATATATATTCACACATAAGGTTGTGTGTGTTTGTATGCACATGTAGTCTTTTATAAAGGAAATCTATCATCTGGTGAAGAGTAGAGAGTTACTTTGGAGCGGACCATCCTGTGTGTGATCACACAGAACGTAAAGGACAACCAAGAGATCAGGCCCAGTCAGCATGGGTTTTTGAAAGGCTGAATGAGGGAAGTGCTGTGGGTGTTGTCTGCCTAGACTTTACTAAATCCTTTGACACCATTTCCCACAGCATTCTCCAGGTGAAAGTGGCTGCTCATGGCTTGAATGTGTATACTCTTTGCTGGGTGAAAAACTGGCTGAATGGCTGGGCCCAAAGAGTTGTGGTGAATGGAGTTAAATCCAGGTGGTGGCCCATCACAAGTGATGTTCCCCAGACCTCGGTATTAAGGCCAGGTCTGTTCAGTATCTGTTATTGATCTGAATAAGGGAATTGAGTGCACCCTCAGTAAGTTTGCAGATGGTACCAACTTGGGTGGGAGTGTTGATCTGCTGGAGGGGAGGAAGGCTCCACAGAGGGATCTGGATTGATGGGCTGGGGCCAATTGTATGAGGTTCAACAAGGCCAAGTTCTAGGTACTAAACTTGGGCCACAACAACCCCATAGAATGCTACAGGCTTGGGGAAGAGTGGCTGGAAAGCTTGGCTGGAAAGCTGCCTGGTGGAAAAGGACCTGGGGGTGTTGATTGACAGCTGGCTGAACATGAGCCAGCAGTTTGCCTAGGTGGCCAAGAAGGCCAGTAGCATCCTGGCTTGTATAATATCAGCAACAGTGTGGCCAGCAGGACTAGGGAAGTGATTGTCTCACTGTACTTGGCGCTGGTGAGGCCACACCATGAATATTGTGTTCAGTTTTGGGCCACTCACTACAAGAAAGACATTGAGGTGCTGGAGTGTGTCCAAAGAAGAGCAAGGAAGCTGGTGAAGGTTCTGGAGCACAGGTGTGGCTGAGGAGTGGCTGAGGGGTCTGGAGCTGTTTAGCCTGGAAAAAAGGAGGCTGAGGGGAGACCTTATCGCTCTCTACAACTACCTGAAAGGAGGTTGTTGCATGGAAGATGTCGGTGATAGGATGAGAGGAAATGGCCTCAAGCTGTGCCATGGGAGGTTTAGATTGGATATTAGGAAAAATTTCTTCACTAGAAGTGATGTCAGACATTGCAACAGTTAGCCTAGGGAAGTGGTTGAACCACCATACCTGAAAATATTTAAAATACAGGTAGATGAGGTTCTTAGAGACATAGTTTAGAGGTGGACTTGACCGTGTTACATTAACTGTTGGTCTCAATTATCTTAAAGGTCTTTTCCAACCAAAGTGGTTCTATGATTCTATGATTCAGTCAAAGAGGGATTTGATAAACTGGTTAGCCAAAAAAATAGAGGTCAATCTGAAAAAGAAAAGTCACTCAAACCTGCTTCTTTGTTGCAGATATATAAGTTAAGATACAAGTAGAAGTATTAGTTAGTTTCCTATTACTTAGAGATTTTACGGATAAATAAATTTTGGTATATAGCACGAGTATTTAGATGCTTGCCCCTTACGAGTCTCATATAATTAATTTCTTACTTCCAGGACTCAATAATCAACTAGTGGTTTTTTGTTTGTTTGTTGGTTTGTTGTTGTTGTTGTTTTAGTAAAAACTTCTTGAACTGTAGCAATTATAGATGCATCATAGCTGTCACAGTTTAACTACAGATAGAAAATAAGATAAAATTTACATGTTTACTGGTGCATATAGCCTGAATTCCACCTAAAATGTTTTGCTCAGTGTTTGCTATGGGCTAGCTGCCTGTCAAATCTTAGAGGCAATCAATTGGAAACATTAGACACCGGAACTTATGTCATCTGGATGTGATTTGCTCTGTCAGGCTATAGCCTTTCACCACACTGTCTTTGTTGTTTGGAGGTGTTTTTTTGGTAGTATTTTTAGTTGGTTGGTTTGGGTTATGTTTTGCTTTCGTTAGTGTTTTGGTTTGTGTTTTGTTTTTTGCTGGCTATTTTTAAGACAAATTTTACAGCTATTTTTAATTGTTCTATCCTAGTTGGCACTACTCAGAAAGTTTTTTCTGAAGCTTGGAAAATTACAACTATTTTATTGGTAAGGATTTTAATATTTTTCATGTATTTGGCTGAAACAGGGTAAGACAGAAACTGTAGTTAGGTATTTTGCCTTCATAGTCACTGCTGTCTGTACTTTGTACAGATATTGCACATCTGTGAGATATTGAAAACTTTGTTTTATGACTGATTTTTGCCTGTGACCACTTCCTTCCAGCTGGTGTTGAAGAGTGCTTCTGGGAGGCTCAGATTTTTCTGCATTCACTTTCCTTGGTCCCTGTAGACCTATATTTCCTTTTAGATGTGAATCTTTAGTTATCTCTATTTTTTCACTGGAGCCACTGCTTCTTTTCTCAAGGTCACAGTCTTATTCTTCTTTTTGGCTGTGTGGTAATGTGTTACATACACTTTCTGCCTTCCCAATAACATATAGACCTTACACAAGACAGTTTTGGCTGAATTCATTTCTCCTTGTACTGAAAAATTATAATAGAAATGAGCAGCTGAACACAGCTGAAGAGGAGGAGGAAAAGGCTGTTTAAAGCCTAGTTAAAGCCTAACATCGAGACAGTCTGTACTTTTTCTTCAAACTGGACATAACAAGATAGCCACTCTGTCATCCAGTCACATTCATCCAAGGCGGACAAGCATTTCCTCGATTTCTTGGAATTGTTATGTTTTGAATTTGAGAAACACTCCAAAGCTGTCTGTCTTTTTTTTTTTTTTTTTTGCACATCTGACTCTGACACTATGTCTTTAGCTATGTATCTCTCACAGGGCTCGGGAACTCAAGCAGTTCTGCAGTTTGCTAATTTATTTCCTTTCACTTGACCATTCAGCTGTGACATCCCACTGCGCAAAACTCATAATGTTACACTTATTGTGAACTTCATATCCTATTATAGGTGTGAGAAAGAATAAGGGGAGCAAAATAAACAGGAAACTAAAATAAAACTAAAATAAACAGGAAACTAAAGCCAGATTCAGTGCTTTGACACTTTTTTTTTTTGCAAGACCTTTATTTTAGATTTATTTGAACCCCAAGTTTCATCAAAATGTATGCATTATGAAGTGGAAGAAGTATAGTTTACCAGTTCAGCATATCTTCTTTGAAGTGGGCTGCACTTCCTCATGCCATATGAGAAGTTTGAGCCTGGATGAATAGAACAGTTTTTGTTTCATTACCACAAGACAAATATATTGACAAAAGAGAATTTTTAGGGGAAAAAAAAAATTGCGCAATGTAGGTGAACTATAGTCCATTTATTTATATGAGAAGATAGATTGGCAAGAAAGAGAAATATTGGTTCCCAAAAGAGATGTTGCAAGAAGAGAGACTACTGCTTTTTTGCACTGTGGTGATTTGCCTGGTATTTGTAGATATATAGTCTTGATGAAACATTTATCACAGGTTTGAAAATCCATAAAAATGTCTCAAAAGCATAGTAAAAAAAAATCAGACAGACAACAGACAAGGTCACATTCTGCTTCAAGTTCCAATTGAAATTCAGCTTGTAGTCCAATCAGAAAAGCAGGATTTGCAATGAAGCTTTTACTTCCATAATTTTGACAGATAAGACATATACAGGGACTGATTGTGGCCTCTGAGTTTATTTGTGTTCTCCGCTGTAAAGCCCTGAAAAGCTAAAATCCAGATCCAGAATTCATACTAATGCAAAGGTTTGACAAGCAGCATGTGGAAGGTATGAAGGTAAAGAAGAAGACCCAGTGGATCAGGCCCATATGGGTGATGCATAGTGCAGCACCACAGAATCACAGCATGGCTGTGGCTGGCACCTCTGGAGACTTCACAGTCCCTCCACTGGTCATTCAAGGTCAGCTACAGAAGATTGCTCAGGGCCATGCCCAGCTGGGCTTTGAATATGCCCAAGGATGGGGAATCCACACCCTCTCTAAGCTGCTTTTGTCAAAGTTTGACCAGTGTCACGGTATACAGATTTTTTCTCCAATATGAGTGTTTGAAAAATAATCTGTGATTTAAGACCCAAGTGTGGCTATGTCTCAGTGCTGACAATTTAAAAGCAAACATAATTCAGCAATTGGTAAAATGTTTAAGGCACAGTGTTACAATGTCTGTGTTACAATTGTCAAAATTATTTCCCTGTTATTACATGGTTTACTAATATCTCTAGTCTATTCTTTATCTCTGGCCACAGAATAGAATAGAATACAATGAAATGTGACTGAGCAAGAAAATATCTTTTTTCCCTTTCTCTTTCTTCCTCATAGAGCACATTTCTGTTTAGTCTGTGTGGGATGGATTTATGAGTTATATAAACTGCCATGAAGTAACCCAATTAACCTTGAAAACCTAACACACAATCACTATTCATTTTCCTGATATTCAACCATGGTTTATTTTTCCCAAAGTAAATGCATTCGTCCTGCTGATACATAGGAAGTTCACTTTTGTTTGAGTCTTGTTTTGGTGTATTATAATCTTCTAAAATACTACATATTCAACATAATGTTATATTTAATGGAAGCTGCTAACAGATGTTCATGTAAAAACATATTCACCTCTTCGATCATCTTGGGAGAATGTGTTTTATTTCCACGCAAATATTCAGAGCTGCTACACCTAGACTGTTTGCCATACAGTGGGGAAAAAGAGATAGTTTAAAACTGTTCAGGATTTACATGCCATGTGCAATCCTTCTTGGGTGGTAAGATGCCAACTATCATACTTTAATAAAAACAGCACACTGTAACCAGGTGCCTAGGATTCCCTTAGCAAAGTTAACACCTTTCTTAGTCTTTTTATTATACTTCCTGAAGCTAAATGCTGTGTGTGTGAAGCTTTAACAGGAAGAGTGTATTGCTGCAGAATAAACACTGGATCAGACACTTGTGCAACAGGCAGGTACCTCTCCCAGACGACAATAGCATAAATGGAGTAGAATGAGCACTGAACAACACTTGGCTAATCAGAATCTACTCCATGCTTAGGTGGTCTTAAAAAATTTACCAAAATAACTGAAGTTAGTCTGATTAAAATGAGATGAGGCTCTGACCTGAAATCTTTGTTTAGGTAGCACTGGAATGTCACTTTGTGATGCTACTATAGGAATAGCACTGTCTCATAACAATTGTTAAAAGAAAAGGAAAAAACAAACCCCAAAAGAAACAAAACTCAAACAATAAAACAACTCCACAAACAAACCAGCCAAAAATCTAAGCAAGCAAGCAACCAACCAACCAACCACCAGTGTTAAGCACCTAAGTTCTGTAATACTTCTGAGGTCTCTTTACAGTCACTTCAGTGACATCCAGGACACTAAGTAGGAAGATGCCAGTAAGAAATGTTTATGATAGGCCAAAATTAAATCCAGCCTACTAACAGTCTTTATTCAGGTGTTCTGGAAGGCGTGTTCGTTCACTCAAGCCAGGAGTGCACTAGTTAGGACAGATGACTTTGAGAGACCATTCAGGGTTCACTTTTTTCTCTTTGCTGGAGAGAATAAGGAGAATGATTGCCTTTTATAATAAAAAGCTAAGATTTGTAGATGGGAGGACAGCAGCAGATGACATGTACCTTGCCGTTAGCAAGATTTTTGACCCCAATGTTCTTATATATGAACGATACACTCATGGAGAGTGTATTGCACTCTTCATGTGAGGACAATCAGATGGGTGAAAGAAATAGTTGGATGTTTGGGCTCAGAAGGTCCTGGCTGATGGATTGTGTCCTACAGCTGTAGTCTTGTAGGATCAGTCATTGGACCTGTCATGTTTGACAACTCTATCAGTGACCCAGGGGAGGTGACAGAGGGCCCATGCATCAAGTTTGCAGATGGCACCACAGGGGACTGGTCAGCACACTAAAGGGCTAGACCACCTGGGTCTAGTGGAGATGGTCAGGGGAGCAACAGTCTGATGGGACCCCATGAAATTCGGCAGGACCAGGCCAAGACCTATACTGGAAGACAGAGTCAGGCAGGGATGCAGACTGAGGTTGATGGGGCCAAGGAACAGCTATGGGGGACAGCCTTGTGCCTTGGTGAGCTGAGCTGGGGCCAGCCACACACTCAGACAGCAAGAAGGACCAGTGATGCCTGGGATGGTGGGAGTAGGGCATGGATCTGACAACCATAGAGGACAGGGACTATGTCTTCTGCTAAGTTGCTCATCTGACCACATTAGGGTACCCTTCCAGTTTCAATTTTGTGTCACCAGTGCAAGAAAAACATATATGAGCTGGCAAGTATTCAGGGGAAGCCATGGAGGCAGTGAGGCTGGAGACCTTGCCCTGCAAGGAGAGGCTGTGGGACTGAGACTGGTTAGGCCAGGAGAAGGGATGGCTTTGGGGCCACCCAACAGTGTCCTCAGCACAAGTGGGAGGGGATGGAGGCGGTGCAGCTGGCCTCTTCACAGGGGTACATGGCAGGAGGGAGAGAGGCAGCAGTACATGCAGAAACATGGGAGGTTCACACTGGTGATAAGGAGAAGCCTTTTGCCTGTGAAGACAGCCCAGTGGTGGAGTAGGGGACACGGGAGATTGGACTGTCTCCATGTCTTGTCATTTCGCATCCTGACTGTGTGAAGCCTTGAGCAGCCTAGTCTGAGCCTACAGTAGAGCCTGCTGGGGGCAGGGGCTGTGGCTAGAGACCTCCCCAGGTCCCCACCAGCCTGAATTGTCCTGTGACCCTATATCTTCTAACTTTAAGTGGTTTCAACACTGCCTATGTTTTATTCAGTAACAGTGTATATAAAAGATAAAAAATGTTTTCAAAATAGGACCAGGAATCAGGTCTTCTCCTACCCAAGTACTATACTGTGAAGCCACTTTAATTTTTATTTTCCTCTTTCCCTTCTCTCTGGTTCTTATATAGTGACTGCTTGTTTCTTTTCTAAGCAAAACCATTTTCAATAGGAGATGCAGAATATAACTTCCTTAGAGTGACTGATGTTTCCTTTCGAGAAGTGTTATTCCTTTCTGAAAGAAGGGTTAAATCCCCTCACACCAACAAAATTTGCAAGTGCATTCAAAAACTTAAGAGATAATTAAGACAGCCTAAAATCCTAAAAAAAAAAAGTTTTGAGAAACATCTCTATTTTACTAAACTCTGGAATGGGCAATATAAAAATAATTGGCTTTTTAAGGATTCTGAAATTTCTGAAAAAGAATAAAAAACAATAAATACTTATTCTGCCTATGGAAAACTGAGGGTTTCCTTGGTTTTGATGGTTATTTCTTTCTTCATCTTTTTTTCTTTTTTTTTTCCTCAGTTGCAACATTTTATTTCATCTCAACTTGTTTATCTTCATGTAATCTTATCAAACACAAAATAATTTTCACTTTGATACTGAAGGTACCATGTCCGGAGAACTTTAAATGTTATTTTTCACTCTTGCTGAAGACTTTGGTTTTGATAAAATGTAAGTGAGCTTATAAAGAATAGATGACCATATTGGTGAATTTAAATGATATTATTTAAACTCTGTACTTGCTAGACAATGCATCTCAACAGAATGTTAATTTAAGTTGTCTGACCAGCTCTGCATTATCTTCTTCTCAAGTTTCTACCTATTGACTTCGCATTAAACCCACCCTTGGAATCAGAAAACTGAAAAATTACTCTTAAATTCACAAAACTTCAAATAATCCAATAATGGGATAATACTCTATCCCTCAGTTTTCTATTATTTTACTTTATTTACATAAAACATGAGTAGATACAGAACTGCTGTGGGACTCCGATCTGAGCCACCTCTGATCTTTGCTACAGAATGATTATTCCGATCCTAATCTAAACCAATCCATTTAGATGTAACGGCAAATCTTACCTAGCTGCTGCAACAGATATCAATTTAATTCAATTTTCCATGGAATCTGATGTCATTAATTTAATTCTAATATTGTTAATCTATATGTTATTATTCATCTGGCTTAGCTATGGTGAAGTGTTCCAATTTTCTATTATTTTTTGTAGCATTACAATATTCTAAACAGAAAGGAAAGATCTGATCTACTGATATACCATGCAGGGAATTAAATATTCCTTATCTGAATATGTTTTTGCTGTTGTTGTTGTTGTACAGAAACCCTAGGAAACCATGTAAAATAAACAACAATAAAATTTCTCCTGCAATTGAAAATTAAAGGTAGGTCATTTGAAACAAAAATGGGAGGGCTGGAAACAGAAAAGTCTCAAACACCTGAAAGAAGATTGTTGGAATAATTGTATACTTTTGTGTACTTGCTGTTGTATTGCTTCATATTTTTAAAGGAGTTGTACAGAAGACTTTAAACAACATAATATTTATTATCCCTCAATGAATGAAGGAATATATATTCATATTGTGAAATGTGACTTGCATTTTCACAGACAAAATATTCAATTTAGTAATATTAACTACCCTACAGTGAGATTTTGTGTATTGGTGGATATTGTAGAAGAAAACAGTAATTTTGTAAGCAATTTTATTTAGTGGTTTATTGTTTGGATTTATGTGTGTTTACAGATGGCCGATATTCAGCAGTAGGTTATTCATTTTCCTTTCTTGATAGAAAATTCAAATAGAAGGAACTGAATGTGTATTTTTGTAGTTCTTAATCACAGGGTAGTTCCTCCAACTTTTGATGAGTTAAACATTATAATACTTTTGTCGGATTTCAGACTGACCTCCAAAAAGCCAAACCAAACCAAACCACACCCAAAACAAAACCACCACCACCAAAAACCACACAAAAATCCAAACCTCAAAAAACCCACAACAAAGAAAAAGAAATTTAGATATTTCTGTTCTATAGATGTTTCTGTTCTACTTCAATACTCAGTATTTTTATAGAGATAGAAATACATACACTATAGCAATCTAGTATTTTAGTGGAAATTAAAAGTGGTTGTGTTTGTTTGTTTGTTTTTCCCAAAAGGAATTACACTGCTGTGAATGAAGATATTAGCCTACATGGGACACATTGCTAAATGGAGAAGAGAGCAGTATGTTTGAATGGAAGAATATTACATATCTTACTTTCTTACCCACAAGATATATATCTTAAAGAAAATCTCAAAGTTTTCTGGAAAAACCTTGAAGCTTTCTGAAAAATATAATATACAATAATTTTTCATTTGGAATTTTTATAATGTATTGGAGATGGGCTCTATGGGTAACATACTACATAGGTTTTTCTCTGCTCTTTCATCTTAAGGAGGAACTTCTTTGTGAGATTTAACACAATATTGGCATATTGGAAAAAAACCCCAAAACAGCTAATTTCATGTAGTTTGCACTCATTTGTTGAGCTCAATGGTACTATATGTTTCTTAGGCAACTCCAGATATTAATATTCTAGTAATTACAAGCTGATGTGGGAAAATCAAAATGCTACAACAGTAGTCTTTTCAAAAACTTAATAAAAGCCACTTAAATTAGTCAGATATACTAATCTAGGGAAATCTTTGCACAGAAGCATCTCTGACTAGACCAAGTGTTTTAGTACTTACTTGTCAGTGGGGACTGAACTTCTGTTTTACACAGTGGAGTAACTTCATTAATCTGATTCATATGGCATTGCTTCTTGTGCTATGGGCAAAAGACAATGATTAATCACATACATTTTCCATGTTTTCATCCCAACACTAAGCCAGAAAATTCCACTGTTGTTAGGGGTCCAATTTCATCTGTCCAGAAATGAGAAAAAAACCATCCCAAATGAAAAGAGTTACCCAAACCCTTTGTGACTGCCCATTAGAAACAGTTCTGACAATTCTTAATATCTTTGAAAGAATGTATGGTGCTTTCTTTGCTTCACTCAACTGCTCTGATATCATTGTAGAAAGTACAATGTGCTCTATAATTCACTACCTGTGTAAACTGAAGACAAGGCCCTAAAAGCACAGAGCCTAGCATAACCAAGGAAGAGAATGAAAAAATGGATGGTCTAAAACTATAGAAGGAACACACTGAAAGCAGACAGAAATAAATGGATACTAGTAATATATGTAAAGGGAGAAAGAGTATGTGTAGTAAAAGAAAGATTAAGAGCCTGTGACACTAGGCTATATCTTGTGATTCTGAAGACCAAGAGGATTCTTGCTTCTGAATGGTCATATGATAGACTGATATTATTTTTATTTACTCTCTCTAACAGTTAAAAACAGTAGGCATGCTTTATTCTTATGTGTTTCCCTCTACACTATTTGAAATGACAGCAAGGAGTCCACGCTATGACCACAGAATAAATGTAGCTCCAATTTTGGCTAGTATATAAAGCAATGAAAACAACCAGAAGGTGGCAGTTTTAGACCATTTTGAAAAAGAGCTGTAAATGGCTTTGAGCATAGCTAGACTCTCACTGTGTGTTCTGAGATTCAAGGTAGAAACTATCTGAAAGATAGTTTAAAATTATTTATTCAGTAATATAGTAATGGAATAAGAAGGACCTTTAAACTCAGGAGCAGTAAATTAAGCACTGTTTAGCTTTTGTCTAAATACAAAGGCTACTACTGAGAAAACAAATGTTTCTTCAGAAGTTACTCAATTTACTATATAGAAATTTAGAGACAAAACAACTACATTTTCAACTAAGACATGACAGTGCCTTCAGAATCTACCAGGGCAACAGCATACACATTCTAGCTATACCTAGAAATCACAAACTTTAGTCTAGTTCTTGATATGGCTTCTGATTTTTTCAGACAATGTAACTTGGTGGATTTATTTGTTTGTTTGTGTGGTTTTGGCTGATTGGGTTTTGTTTTGTTTTGTTTTTGTTAATACTTATTTTTTCAGGCTGCAATGACATCTGGGAAAGGGCAATACTCAAGAAAGTAAAGCAAATTACTTGGATAAATATACCAAGGAAAAACAATTAGCCAGAGAGGCAATAAACTTTGTTTTGGAGGAGCCTGGCTTTCCAAAAGAGCTCAGTATTAGGCACTTGGAGATCATAAAGAGGTAATGGATAAAGGTATTTGGTTATGTTAACAGACAATAGTTAATTTTTGTCTCAGCAAAACAAATGTTCCTTTAAAGGTGCAAACCCGAGGAACAATAGTGTGTGTTTAAGTCCTGAAATATTTTCTCATGAAAACTACAACAAAATTTCCAGTTTCACAGAGGAGAAGAACATGTTTGCAGGATCAGGCTGTGTGGTAGGGCACCTTCACGTTACAGCTTTTCCCACTGGTGAACACTTAGTACCATGCATGAAGTGCCATATCAAAAGGGCTGGCATTCAAACTAGGCTTTGGAAAGATGTGTGACCAGAAAAAAGCCCAGAATATTACAACAGAAAAAAACTTCTGACTTTTCCTATAACTTTAGTCAAAGGGTTTTTGTCTTTATAGATACCTGAAAAAAGAACCCTTAAAATAGAACTCCCCTGTGGTCTCCTTGAAAACTTTTCCAGAGGACAACTGACCTCTTTTTGTTCTCACTTTACGATACTATCAGTCATGAAGAAAATAATACTTTAAGAAACTCAAGGATATAAAGCAAAAAGTTGGTAAAAAGCATAAGAAACAGAGAAAGGAGAACAGGGCACATTCAGCTGTGAGGTCATATTGGATTACAGGGGAAGAAAGGAGCAAACTAAGGTTCTGTATTTTAAAAGAGGGCAAACTTTGATGAACTAAAGGAATTGTTAGTAAAGTCAATTGGACAGAAAAGCTCAGGGACCTGAATGTGAAAGAGGATGGGAATTTCTTCCAAACTGTTAAAACTATCAGGAGTTGTGTATATCAAGAAAAGGAAAAGATCACGAGTGGAGTGTAAACCCAACTGAGTGAATAAGCAGTTCAAGAAAGGCATTGTGAATAAGCAGAAAGCTTAGGAGGAATAAAAAAAGAAATTATTCCCTAAAAGGCAAGAGAGTGAGAAATTAAGTGAAAGTTAATGAAAGTCTATTTGAGGGCCTGCACATCACTCTACTAAAGTTTAAGAGAGTGAATCAAGTGGAAAAGAGGCATTTCAACCCTTAAAGTTAAATTAGAAATAGAAAAGGCCTTGTGAGAGTGTGAGGAGTGAGCTCCAAGGCAAATCAGTGGTTTTCTTAAGGCTTTCAAAATGAAGATTCTGTTAATTTCATACACCAAGACCATGTTGATGCAGACAAGCTTGAGTTTTGCTATACCACAGAGAGCGTGCAAGATTTTTCTGCTTTCTCCTGGGACTGTATGTGGACAGTAGTCCAGACTAGCAGCATTAAATTGCATTTTGTCTTCTGGATTGGCTATTCTAAAACTCAGCAGAGGAAGTGCTGTCAACTTTCTTTCATCCTTTTCAGACTTGAGGAAGGGAAGAGGCATGATTATTCTTCTATACTGCATTTTGGGATTTACAGTACTGTAACAGGAAATTGTATCCTTATTGTATACTTACATGTTTGTTTTTCTTTGTCGTCTGTCCTGGGGTTTCAGCCTAACTAAACTGTATTGCATATCCAGTGCTACATACTGCAACACCTCACCATTTCAGTATTGACTATTCAGTTGTCAATGCCTGAGGTTCAGGATTAAAAAGATTAAAAAAAAAAAAGACAATCTTGACCCCCGTAAAACTTCCTGAGCGCCTGGATATATTAAGCTACTACAATAGCGTAAAAATAGAGGAAATGTCCATAATCAAACCAAACCAAACCAAACCAAACCACATAACCTCCTCTTGCCCCCCATTACAAACTGACTTACAGAAAATTCACTGTTTGAAAAGAGGGAGAGTGAATTAAGCCATACATTAAAAAGTGATGCAGAGAAGTCTACATTTCACAACACCACAAAAATAAATCCTCTCGACACTTCTTTATTAATAATGCTTCTTTTCCTCTATACACTTCCTCAAGCAGCACTCAGGGCTTGGTAGCAATACTAGCTATCTCTTCCTATCACCACATCCTGAAGACCTTTGGAGATGATGTCATAGATAGGGAAGCTGAAGCACAAAGAGGTAAAGTGAATCATCCAGAATCATTCCCCCCCCAGGCAATATGAAAAGAATGCTGTTTTTGAGTGACAAAGATTAAAAATGCTTATTCTTCTGGGGCTTAGTGGATTTAGCTCCTTTCTAATATCTCCCTCATTAAGTATCTAGTCAATGCAGTGCATATGGCAATGATGTTTCCTCACAATACTTAGTGAATTCAATAATGCAAACGTATTAGTTTGTAAGTATTTTTTCTCCTAAAGTGCAGAATATGGAAAATAGCCTTCATTCATGGACTTCAGTTTTGCATTTATAGCTTGTGCTTATAGGTAAAAAGTCATCTATCATTCAGAACCTGTGAAGATTAAGTAAGTATGAGGGTAATCAAAGCAGAAGTTGAACCAAAAGCTCATTTTCTCCCCTATGGGGTCCTACCACTGCTTCATTCCTCTTCTTCTGTAACTTCTACTTCTTGTTCTTCTTCTTCAGACCTTGCTTCTTCTGCTCCAGTCATCTGTCAAAACCGCTGAAGGTTTTCTCTTTTATGTTGCTCACCTTATGATACAGGTTTACTAAGGACTTATTTTTTAAGCATTGTTAGTTTCAAAGTTCAGGTTGTCTGACATACGGGTTATCCTTATAATACCTCTCAGAGAATTTGAACTATGTCATCACAACAATGTTCATCATAGTTTCTATTGAAATTACGTTTATCACTTTCCCTTGAGTGAAATTCATTGACTTTAGTGTGAACTTGATCCATCAAGTGCATAATGTACTACATGAACTTCAGAACAGAGCTCATTTTTAAGTACAGGAAATATAAGCCACAGTGAAAACTGGAGGTGAAAGATGCTGGCCTTGATAAAAGATGTACCTTCAATTTAAATGGATTCATAGCTTTTAAAATGTTAATCACAATTTAAATGAATTCATAGCTCTGGAAAGGTTCATCACGTTAAAACTACTTGAGATTCCTTTGTAGAAAAAACTATTTATTGAGGGACTGTAAGGTTGCAGGAGGAAAGAAGAGATTATGCCACTGAGAAACTATTTTCATGCCTTTATTCTGCTTCTCTGCACATGCTTGTTTAGATGAAAATCATCCTAGTATAAAGTGCCAACACAAAGCTTGTTTTTGGATTTAATGGGGCAGAAAGACTCAGGGTAGTACTTACCTTCTATGAAACAAGGTTTCTAATTGCTGTCCTTGCCTTCAACCCAATACATACGATCAATTTATGCTCATTATTTCTTTTAGGCCTTTCCCACTAGAAAAACCAACAGGGATTTTCTATATGGTAATAGTTGAAGTCTGGGCTCTTGGTTTCTGTTCAGGGATAAACTTTGAGACCATGTGTGTGTTCAGCCCAAATCCCACCTAAAGAGAAGTCTTCCTTTTTAGAAAATGCTACTGGGAATGACTTTTGAATATTTAGGTTGAGTTTTGATTGTAGATAGTGAGCAGCTTATTTCACTCTGAAAAAAAAGAAAATGAAAAATGATCCCGTATTTCATATCTCACTGAACTTAGGCAGATAACCAGCTGCACTTGTCAATGTTCTTTTAATGAGACAAAGGCTTTGCCAGCGCAAAAAGTTAAACTTATTAGAAAGGGCATCTTGCACTCTGTATACTTTGCATATACTCAGATTATTCTCACTGAACAGAATACTTGCTCAAAGCAAACCCAAAATACAGCAACCCAAAATATTCAGTTTAGGGCACTCAAAGCTCAAAACTTTCTTTACAGCTTTAGCAGTCATCATTTGGATCAGATCTTGCAAGAGATTAAGACAGCTTTGTATGTCTATCCTTGAATAGCATTGTTTAATTCTTGGCAGTTTTTAAAAATAACTTAACCAATGCTTTTCAGTCATTAGGCAATATAGCTCTTTTCTACTTAGTCAAGAATAACTTGTAAAATGAGTGAAGGAAGGCTTATGTTTCTATGCAGGCTTGTTTTGCAGGTGTTGCACAAAAGAACCCTGTACTGTTGTGTGTATAAGTGTTTGGCAGGAAAATATATCAAGGAGACTGAATGTAGAAACGTAAATATAAACCTGCAAATGGCTAGTATTGTGATCCATCCAGAAAACACTCACCAAATACAGTGTTAAATTCATGACCATTTTCTGCTTCATAAGCTTTGGAAAACATTCTTATTTATTATTCTCCTACATCCACAAGTCTGAAATCAATGCAATTTCCAAATCTACTGACTATATCTCTAGTTCTTAGTCTCTAGGTACGAGTTCATTTCAGGAATGATTCCCACTGGAATTTTGGGTATTCAAAGCTAAAGATTTTTTATAGCCTAGTGGAAATAAATGGTAGCGAAGATACCAATTTATGTTCCCATTTAACCTCGCAGCCTATCACAGAACTGTGGTGATGTTTAGGGCCCACATTTACTTGGGAGTCATAAAAGACATCGCAATCCAGCTTGTGTATTAAGTCAGTCTCCAAACATCTTTACCTCACTTCACCAACAGAAATTCACTCATCATTAAGTTTCCAGTTAATCTTTATTCAGTTCTTCTTTTTAGTCTTTTTTACTGTTTATATCATGCTTTTTCTCATTTAGCAATGGTGAGGATACATGTCACCTCCAAGGCAGTGGGCCTTTGGCTGCTAAAAAACTATCAGATAATTGTATTTTATGTTAGAATATGACCTGGAATGAAACCTTCTGGGTGCGAAAGTGGCTATCTTTGTACTTGTCTCTGGAGTAAATACAGACCAAACTGTCTTCTGCTATCTGTTTACATCCTCAGCATTTCAAAACTTTATCATATTTGTTTATATTTTAAACATTTGGTCATTTATGCAATAAAACATGTGAATTCAGGTGATTTCAGTTTCTCATACACAGCTAGGAGGATGGGTTTTTTTGAGATACCTGGTATGCAAGTCCCTGTCTTCACTTGAGCTGCCAGTATTAATTTTCCTTTGAAACAAAAATTTCATTGTGGTCCATTAACTCCAATTTTTTTGTATGACACTCACTGTGACTATCCTTCGCTGTCAAAAAAATTATTTTTCTGACAATCAAAGATGTTTCTGCCAACTCACTGGAAACAGTGCCTCAAATACAGATTTTGTAAATCCTATCTCACTATTTCTGCTTTCTTTCTGGTGTCCTTTCTGAAATTCTGATTTTTATTGTTAGGCCTTTTTAAGCTTCAAGAAGCAATTTTGAATCTCAAAGAAGGAAACGGCAGATAAACTTGATTAATTCCCTTTGGAAAAACAAAAAAGTAAACAAACAAACCCCCAAATTTAATATATTTTTAGTTTGCATAAAATTTAAAATATTTTTCCTTCTTGCTGAAAAGCTCACTTTATTTCCTGTGGAAACTGAGCAGAAAAATGCCATAGGTTAGACAGGGACTGCATAGTCTGTGCTGCAGACCAAATGTGCGAAGAGGGGATATCCTCCTGGAAGCTTTTGTAAACTGTCAAATATTGTATGCCAGTGACTCCAGTGGGCAAGAGAACACAGTTCAGAAAGATTTTGTCATGGGTTTTCTCTCACATCATCCTACTTGACATTAAAGGCAGTGGCATCCCACATAAGCATGTATTAATCTCTACACTGATAAGTTTTTACTGTTAATTTGGAACTGTTATTATGTAGCTGAAAAAACATTTATCTGCACATCTTCACAAGTGTGTCTTTGTGAGACATAAAGAACTCTTGCATGCAGAACTATGCAAATAATGGATTTACATACTTACTAGCTATTTTTATTTGGAAAAATCCCAAGGTTTTTTCCCTCTTGTTTTGTTTTTTGTTTTGTTTTGTTTTGCTTTGCTTTGCTTTCATGGGGAAGAACAAAAAATCACATCTGCTCTAAATGACATAGGTCTGTCATGTCTCAGCCTTACCAAAAGGAAAACAACCAAACAGACACTTAATTTATGAGGTTCAGACATTATGAGCTGGTCTAGCTTAGTTGTAGATAGGTCCAAAGCCATTTATTTTCCTTTAAAATATGAAAGTGTGGTTATTTACTCTTTAGTATAACCGTAGTTCCTTCAAAATGCAAAATAACATGAAGTCTATTTTATATTGGTTAAAAAATAGTCTTCCAAGACTTGACGCCTGGGATGTCTACCCCGGTTGGGAAATATATTTACACAAGTATGATAAAATGCAGTTTAAAACAGAAACTGTTTGGTAACATTAGTTAAACAAGCTAATGTTCATAAGCATTTAATTAGGAGTATTACTTAGGGAGGCATCATGCTAATATACATCACTTCAATGGAGAGGCAGCAGCAAGACTGCAAACAGAAGTGTGTTTCTTTTTTTTTTTTAAAGTTAAAGAGACAAATTAAAGAGGAAATAATTATTGGAAATAGGAAATATCCACAGATATGATGGAGCTTACATGTAATCACCAAGAAAAGAAAACTTGTGTATGATTTCATGCTGTAAACATTTAGAAGATACCACTGGAAATGAATAATGAGAACTCTTTATCATTTCTGTTGACAATAAGACAAATATAGCTGTCAGAAGCTAAGGGAAGGAATGACAGTTGGAATATATGAAAACATCAGTACTAAATAAATTTTAAAAGAGCATTAAAACCAAATGGCAGGAAGGTTGAGGAAGGATGCACTTTATGTGGAAGAGTAAGCAAGTTAATACAGTAGTGGGAGTGGTCTGAGAAGACTTACTGCACAAATAAACCACAAACACTGTCATACGAACTCTAGTATCTGAAATAATAGAATTTTCTGGTTTAGTCCCAGGTGTGTGATTATCTGTTTGGTACAAGAGAGTTTTTATTATTTGTGTTTGAGTACAAATCCTATCTGCAAACCTAATCTTCAATCCAAGAATGCTGTATGTAGTAAGAAAAAAAATCAATCAAAACTGTATTATCTTGATCAAACACAAGGTTTGAAGAATTACATATGAGAATCTCCTAAATGACAGGATTTGAATATACAGAATAGCTATTATCTCAGACGTAGTTTATATTCACTCATACTTTTTAACTTTAATCATTTTTATTCTTTATAATTACATCTTCCATTAAGTATTCTATGAACTGGTGATAAAGTGATTAATTGTGAAACCTCTGAATCCTCTTTAAGACATTAATCATTTTGCAGTAAATTAGCTTAAGGCTTATTTTTCTTCAAATTTATAAGTTTCTGTTGTCTCTGTTTTGCATTTCATTGCTGTCTCTACATGAAGAAAATGACACCTTAGGTGTAAAACTGTTGTTGCAAAAATTCACAACATCTCAGTCAGAAATAGTTTTCTACTCAAAGACTCTAATGAGAGAATTCTAATACCTAAATGGTTGGACTAGTTTTCATTTCTGCTCATTGTCATTTATAAAAACAAAAAATTCTAAATTTTTACTAAAAAGGATAAATTACGTACATATGCATGCTTAATGTGTTTGTGATTAGTAAAATTCATGCCTAAAATTAGAATTAGACCTTAGTAGTTTATGGTTTTTTTCTGAATTCTCAGACTATACTTTCAATTTGCAGAGTCCACTTGTTATCATCTGGTTGTCATTTTCAACCAAATAACCGTTTTCACAAATATTGTGACTTAATACAAGATACTGACCCAATAGGAGCAAGTCCAAAGTCTAACTGTTTAAAGCTAGATAATCAATTGAGCTAAAGCAGTAAAACTCTGCTGAAATGCATGAAGTTATCCTTATAAATACAAGCTACAAATGCAGTATTCAAACAACTTTCCCTAGTTTAAATCTATGCTACATATTCAACTAAAGAGCTATGAGGTCCCAAGTATCTCTCTTCCTCCCTTCGTTATACTGTCCCTTTTTTCTCCTCCATCTTTCTTTCTGCATGAATTCTTATACAGATACACTTAACGTCAGTCAACATTGCTTTATGTAGAACATACTTGGTTCAACAATCTCATTATAGTTTCAAGAAAGTAGATTTAATGAGTAAAGATAACTAGTAGAAGTAAATGTATTATGTTGACTTACTACAAGATGTAAACAAATTGCGCTGGACTGCATGAATAAAAATAACAGCAGAAATGTGAAGTTGATTAACCATGTAATTAATTGACAAGCATCTAAAACCAGTCATTAATAAGCATCATTACTGCATAAGGGTTTTATAGTCAGAATTTTGCTCACAATGGAGTTTCACCTTTCAAAAAGATTTTGGAGAGGATGCAGGAAAGTTATCACAAAATATCAAAGTGAAAATGTCTTTTTAGTAAGAGACTATTGACTCAGAATACTGAGATATTTTAAGAGTGCAGTCATTTAAATTTATCAAAATGAGAGCCTGAGGAATGGCATAAAGAAAACAGAAGATTCTAATTTGCTCCTTAACCAAGAAAGACCACAGCAAAGCAGCCAATGTAGCACAGACTGAATTAGAACAGGATCTGTATTTTGGGATTGTATCAGTGAAGATACTGGAGCACTGCTGCTGACACACACTACCAAAATAATCAGAAGATCTAATTCCCAAGAGGAGTTGACTTTACAGCTCTCTGTGCTCGTGTGCTCTTCAGAGTTCATCACCATCCAGAAAACAAACTCAGTGTGGGGAATTGCTGGAAGAGAACATGGAACAAAATGGAAAGCAGCACTACACATGATTTAGTCCATGGTGCAATCATGTGGTCAGTGCAATGCACACCTCTCTACACATTCCTGTCTCATCCTGCCTGAAAAAGGATGTAGTAGAACATGAAAAATTATATAGAAATACTGTTAAGAAAATCACAGATCCAAAATGCCTTCTGCAGGGGAAGACAGTACATGGATTAGTATTTTCCAGTCTAGAAAAGATAAAAAGGGAGAAGCAGGGTGATGACAAAGTTGTGTGTAGCATTGGAAAGTGAAGGAGTGGCCATATTGTCTTCAGATATGATGAAGTGTGGACATCAGCTAGAACTAGAAAATAGCAGGTTCAGAGTAAACAGGAGGAGGTACTTCTTTACACTGCTATTAGATCTAAGTGATGAATTTCCTTGCCAACAGACATTTCAGATGCTAAAAATTAACATGGACATAAAAACTGTGCTGAGGGAAATTCATAGTGAAAAAGAAACATCAAGTGCTCTTATATAAAACAACATGATTTATCTGGATCAGGAGGCACCTGAAAAGAGGCTTCCCAGAGGGGGAAGATTCTGAACAAATAGTCCGTCCTTATGTTTTTCCACGGTGTCATAGTTAGAGAAGATAATGGGCTAGAAAGATGTTATAGTGGTGGCCCCTCTCTCTGTCTTCATGATTTGGTTCCTTGCAGCATAAATGTCTAACAGAGTATAGCATTAAAATCAGGGGCAAAAATGTAAAACTCCGTGGTTCACCTTTTACAGGAACTCCTCTCAGCCATCAAGTCTTTTGACCATAATCTTATTTACACATTGCGTATCTGAGACAGTAATTCTTTTATGATCAGACCTTCAAAAAAGAATTTATCTTGTAAATTACCTGAATCATGTAATCTATGTAGTCACATAAATATTCATTCATTTTTTTTTTCAGAAACATTGACTTGGGTAATGTTTTTCTTGATGTTCGTTTAATATTAGGTATTTCTGTAAACAAACTTTCCTCATGTCAGTAGCTAAGGAGAATAAACTTTTGAATAGAGCTGCTTTTCCCTTCCCCTAAAGATAATCCTTCATGGTTTGTTTTGTTTTGTTTTTCTTTTTTTTTTTTTTTCCCCAAGGTCTCATTTTGTTATAGAGGTGTACAAAATAAACTGCTATGATTATAGTGTCTTACATATAGAAATCCCAATCTAATTTATTTAATTTATTAATAAAGTCTCTTGACATTTCAGTGTGATAGGGAGGCATTGTTTTTGCTCAAAGGAGTCAGAAGCAAAATGAAAAAGAGAAAGGGCATGTTAACTCACTTGGGAATGACAAGAAATTGTCAATACAAGGCAGTGAATCTGTCCAAAAAAGATCTAAAAAAGTGGATAAAATAAAATGGATCATTAGAAGGAAAGGAAGATGGGAAATTCAAGTATTTATATTGCCTATGAGAAAGTCAGCTGCGCAACATTAAACAAATAAATATTTCTTGTTTGGGGTATGGTCTTAAGAATTTTCTCTCAGAATTTCAATTGAAATATGATGAGTTCTATGATATAGTTTTTTATTGTAATCTCAGGTTTTAATTTTTAAATTATTCTGATTGCCATCTTTTTGTACCAAGCTCACTTTCATGATATTAAGATGTTCTGTAGACTGGGTGAATTACAGCAGTGCAATATTTTTTGTTTTGTTTCATATATGCTACCCGTAAATTTATGTCAATAAGTTCTTTCCTTTGACTTGGTTAACTCCCAAATTACTCAAACTCATTCATTGTCTTGTTATATTTGCTGAAAAGTTTACCTTATAATATGGATGGATTATTGGTAGCAGTAGGCAGACTTTTGAAGGAAATATTAAAATCTTGAAGAATTTAAAGCAAATAGCTTTTCAAACTGTTCTTCATTGAATTTATGTATCTGATTTTCTCTCTGGACATCTGGGAAAGCATTCAGATTAACAGCATATTAGAAAACAATCGCACATTTAATGGCACAGTATGTGTCATTGACATGGAGGCTTTTCCATAGGTTTCTTTCTTAGTCTTGTTACTTGAGGTATAAAGCAATGTATGAATTTTACTTTCTTAAACAGAAATGCCACCTAAAATTCTGAGGAGAATCTTAGGCAGCTGTGAGTTCTCCCCAGAATATGATGGTCCCATACCCTTTGGGAGCAGCAGCTGGAAAACAAGTGAGTTTCCATAAGATGCCTCAAATGACAATAGGTATTCACACATATGCAACTGAACTGCTGCCAGAGTTTTCAAGAGTTGCTGCTAAATGGTAAAGCACAAGACCTAGTGAGGTGCCTAAAAACTATGCTTATGATTCTTGTGACTTTTAAAATGATTTTATGATTTTTATGTCTTTCAAAACTTTATTCATTCTTTGTCAAGTGAGGAGATTTTAAATATATACATTTTTCTTTTTGTTTAGTGGTGCAGTGTAGAGTTGTAAGTATGTGTCCTCTTGAGTCTTTCAAAAACCAGTAATGCAGTTCTGTGAGAGACACATAAGTCTCAGACCTCTTGCTCTTATGGGGCTTCATGCAAATTTTTACTGTCCATCTAGAGTATTTACTAGAATATTAAAAGAGGCGTGGCATGTTGGAAAGCTGTTTTTCAAATCTTTTTATATTGCTAGACTTTGCAAGACTGAACAAATAAGTGATTTGGAAGGGATAGCTTCTGAAAAATACGCAAAGGCAAATGGGATAAGCTTCAGCTAGAAGGGTTATTTTTGTCAATTTTTATTGACAAAACACACCCACAAAAGGAATAAAAATTATTTCCAACCAGGGCCTGCATGCACTTGTGGAAGTCAGCCTATTTTTCAGCCTAGTTTGAATGAGGTTGGACCAAAATCATAAATCCAATTGAAGGGCAGGATTTACTAGCATAAGCCCAATTAGGAACTAAATTTCTAGGACAAGACCAGCTTGTTTTTCACTGTGAACAGATGCAAGTAATGTAATTAATATAATTAATGTAATTGTTGTTAAGTGTCCACACTGACCATAGAGATGCTTTCCTGAGACTTATCTCATTTTGTCCTTTACTGTGAGTGCAGTGAGATCGCAACTGGGATAAACTCCAAGAGTCTGTAGACATCATTTAGAATCAAAAACAACTGTAAACCTTAAGAAAAGATAAGAAATGCTTCCTCTCTTAAAAACTCCAAATACACTTTGTTATTGCTGCAGTGGAATAATGCAGCTATCACTATTACCAACAATGGATGAGTACACTGAAAAGGGTCCTGTAGACTACTTGTAGCAGAAACACTTACACTAAATGAGTTAGCTTAAGTAAGCTTAATTCTAATTATGCTTTTTGTTCTTAGGTGGTTTGAAACCCTATGAGATGTTAATGCTACAAAGACAGCAGAGATCTCAGTATATTTTCAGTGTTTGTCATACTTACCTTAATATTTTGTGATTTTCAAAGTTGTTCTTAATTGGTGTCTCTTCTCAGCAAAATTGCTATGAATATAATCATGTAGGCACTTAAATTTGCAGGTAAGTTTCTGACTTCATAATTTGAAATCTTGTCCAGGAATATTTTTTTTGACTTTTTGAAATGAGGGCTACCATCTAAAAGTCTTCATAATATTTTGACAAAAATAAAATATTTCCTGAATAGTTTTCTATTCGGAAAATAGAAGAATATCCAAAAAGCAGAAAGAGGCAAAACAAGAAAGGAGTTAACTTTTTTTTTCTTTAAGTAAAATGGAATGGGAAGATATAGAGAACTTTTATGATTCCATAATGGCCAAGATGTGTTACACTTTGCTCATAAATCAAAGGGTTGAAAGCTGCAAAAGCTTCAATATTGAAGAGAGCTGCTCAGGGCCAGGAAAATGTCAACCTTTCTTTCAAGGTTCAACAATATCCTTCTGCTTCTCATCTCATGCAGGCATTATACTAGTCATTCAAATCCCTGGGATGCCTAGGATACTGACTCTTGTACAGCATCAAAAATACTGGGTCAGCTGTGAATAAATGTAACAAAAAAAGAAGGTTAAAAGGTCTAGAGAAACAAAATGGGTAAAACTGTAGTTGGATGAGTGTCATGGAAGTTTCTTTGGTGCCACAAGAATACCCCCCACAGAATATCAACACGTGTTCACTTTAAGGAGAATGGCCCACCTTAGCAAAAGTGTGGGGTCAAAGATCAAGATAGCATCCACATGTAACATCAGCCAAATATTTAAAAAGCCCCAACATATATATATATATATATTTGTGGAGTGAAACCTTGTCATTGTTTCTACTGAGTAAGCAGAAACTTACAAATGAAGAAGAAAACAACAATTCAGCTAAAATCTCTCATTAATCAAAATATACCTTACCTTCTCTTAATATTCAGGATTTTATCCAATTTTTCTAGACTCTATTGTCTTAGGATGGAACTTAAAAGCATGGTAACTTTTCTTAAATATAAATTTTGGCTGCAAAATTTCCCCTCAAGAATTAAAAATAAGTCTAAACCTTCTTAAAAAAAATCAGGTGGAAGTTTTTTGCTGTCTTGATCAATATTTAATCTTCTAAAATTTTATCTTCCTGAACTACAGATATACTTTAATGTCTTGTATCTACTTCTATGGAAAATGATAGATTTTTACAAACATATTTGCTTGTGGTCAACTATAGTTTTACTTTATGTCTAAGCAAGTTGTATTACAGATAATAAATGAAGCAAGACTCTTAAAATTGTTTCTCTCTCTGAAGTTTACCTTTTTTCCTGTGTATAAGAAAAATCTCAAATAGTTCCAGAGCAACAATAATAAAAATAATCTCTGGTTTAGATTTCAGCTAAAGGCGACTGAGAATTTTTCTTGTTTTGTAAGCAACAACTCAGTCTTCTGTTGTCCCTCTGACTGAGGATGTCATCCAGTGACTGAATAGTCACTGAATACCATTTGAAACTTACATTTTCTTATGTTCCCAGAATTTGTCTTGAGCAAGTGTTTGCGAATATTTCTGGAAAGAAGAACTGCTTAACAGCAGAAAGAGAACTCTCAATTAAGATACACTTGTCTCTTAAAAGTAAGAGAGGAAAAGAATGTAAGTATACCAAATAGTGCAGTATACCAAATTTTGACTTATAGCCAGTTCAAGTTTGTGTAAACAAGTTGAGTGACAAAACTGACTACAAGAGTACAACAGTTTCTGCTTAAGTGCATTTCTTTGCACTTCTTTCTTTGGAGGAGTGTCCTAGGTCACGACACAATGAGTTTGCTTGTACAATTAAAAGATCTCACACATTTCATGCTGAAACTATTACATAAAGTGTCAGATAATAAAGATTGTAAAAGAATGGCTAGATTCCTATTAGGTGAGACTTCCATCAAGGAATATATAACATTACTGTTTGTGGATACACACATGTATGTATCAATATGTGTGTGTGTAGATATATATACAAAATGTAGGTTTATGAATGCATTTACTATGTATATTGATTCTGCATTTGGGAGTGAAGCACCAGCTGGAATAATATATACTTCAGTGTACTGGTTTGCTCTGTTAAACTCGCAATTGAGGATGATTATACAGATGCATGTTATGCTACTAGCTAGAGGTGATGAGCATTTTTCTGAACAGTGCATACAATACTACATGCACGTATTTTCTATATGCCTGTACTCTGTTTGTGAAAACCTGTCATCTGATACAGATGTGCAAGCTGAAAAAATGTGTCAAGAATGGTTTCTTATAGTCTCCAGCTCTAATTAAGTCAGTGTACTATTTCCTAGAACAGAGATAATTTGGGTCAGTCCCTTATAATGCAAATACACTATTTGTACAGTAAATTATGTAAGTAACATGAGAAATAGTAACATGATAAGTTCTTTTTGTGGAATAAAATCAATGATTTATTTTCAAGATTGCTTTTAGTTTAATGGAACAAGATTACTTCATTAGGTGGTAACCAAAATTCAGTATGTTTGACTTTTTTAGCTGGAAGGCTGAAGTCTTAACTTTTTATCATTATGTGCCCTGAAAGAGGTCATGTATCCTTGATGTATGTGTGGCACTTTAAAAGCACTATTTCCAACTTATTTTTCTACTAGCAAAATCCCTCAGAAAAGAGAACTATCCCCTCAAATGAATTCATTTTTTGTTTATCTCAGCTAAATGCAGAGGGATTAAAGCTACAAAACTGGAGCTCCTAAACAGACAGTTTATAACCAGATCTAGAAAGCAAAGAAATACACTCCATACTTTTTTATTTTCATTCATGGATTCAAAAATAATTTACACAGTGGCTTAGTAGATAATGTGTAGCCTAAGCAGAGTTCATAGAAGGCAGATTTTGCTCAATTTTGCTCAATCCAGAAAAGAAACAGACTTGCCTGACCTGAAACTAGGTATAGAAACAGCAGCACAGCCCTTTTACAACTCAATTGAGGTTTCAGTGACAGATTGTGACTCAGCTGAGTACCTGAAAACTTTCTCAGCCTCTTGCACTGAACTCACATGTCTGTATATGTACAGGTTATTTTTTTCTCCTTTGGTTCACAGGAATTAGAATGCTGACTGTATTTCCTGCCAGTTAAACTCTTGTATAGATTCTGTACAATAAACACACTTTTTCTAGTCAAACACACACACTATATTTCTGAATAGAGAGCCCATGATGCTTTGTCACTGGCTGTGTAGAAATCAAAAGTTGTATCACTGCAATTGCTAACAAGCTGCGTGCAGAGCTGCAAAAGACCAGCACGTGAGTGGGATGCTGGCTTCTTATTCTGGTGGCTGCAACAGGGATACATGAGCTTCCAGCTTCCCAAGCTGGACTGTGCAGAGGCTCAAGAAAGGAGCACACCCCAGGAGTCCCATTCTCAATTGCCTTGAAACTCTACCTACACCATAGCTTAGAGCACTCATAGAAAGAGTGCTTTATGCCAGGGAACCTCCCCTCAGCAGTCACCTGTATATGTTCCAGGGTTGCGTCTGTCTACTCGGGTGATAGACACTGAGTTAGTGAATGTGACGATGATAATTCATCTACACCATTACAGCAGAAGACCTTCTGGTCATGAGATGTCATTGCAGTAGCAGCTTTACAGAGCTCTCCCCTTTACAGGTCATGGCTAAAATTTACCTGAAGGTCCAAATATTTCCCAGTGTCTGAAATGTTGATTTGTGTCATTTCACTGTCAATTCTTTTTCCTAAAGGAGATTTTTCTACATTTCACTATTTGGAAGGACTAGTGTGGCAGTGTCCTCCAGTTCTGTATAGAAGCATAATTTGATCTCTCCTGGTGAATAAATGTTCATTAGTTCAACATTCAGTCTGGCTAGTCCAGACTCTATGCACTCACACACACTGCAGAAAGTGGTAAGAGATACAAATGGAGGGGTAAAAAGATCTTAACTAAACTGTTAGGATGGCTACAGCTTTGTTGATCTCTAGTGTGACAAAAATATCTTGCACTTCTCATAGTGAAAAATGTATGCTGGTATTTGAAGCAAATATTTGCAATTATTTTGAACTAAGTGCTTTTTCCTCTCTTCGCCTCTGCTTTCTGTTTGGCTCACGTGCTGTAAGGTCACCTTTTGCCAATGAAAAGAAGCTTCTCCAAAGCAGTGTTCTTTTGCACTGTGGAATGCAGGCACGTACAAGACAGTATGCTCACACTCAGCCAAAAGAAGGTGAAGGAGAAACTGCCTTATTTGAGCTACAGTGAAATCCCAGATGTAATAACTGTCCCTGAAACTGAAAATCTGCTAGGTAGCTTGTCAAAACAGAGTGTGACTGTGAGCTGGAGTAAAATATCTGACCATAATAATTAAAGATGACAAAAACTTAAAAAATAGATGAAACAATTTGTTTTAGTGGGTGAAAAGTGTTTTCACCTGAATATTTTCACTCTGATGTGTTGCAAATCCTGTTGGCAAAGTTATTAGGGACTCAGAGTTGAAGTGCTGATTTTTTCTTTATTTTACATTGCAAATTGATACTGTTTTTTTTAAGGCTGAATGAGCAGAAATAAGAAAGTATTAATTAAACTTCTCATTCTGCATGAAAGGACTCACTGAAAGAACATGAAAGAGAGGAATAGTGAATTAAAACAGAGGTTATTTCGAATGTCTTTACTGTCTCATCAGAGATAAGGCAAAAATATGCATATGGTATACATCAGCTTCCTTACAAAATGAGGATACTTCACAACAAGAAGGAAGAAAAAAACCAACTTCAAACCCATACTGTACAAACCTGCCAAGAGCTTTATCGTTCTATTTGGTGTTACAGTAAAGATACATTGCATGCTATTTCTTTCCTTCACCTTTCTACCTTCTCCCCCTTGTTGTCCGTAACAACATGAAAATTTTAACATTGCAGTAAAGTATGCAGAAGTTCAGAAGTCCAAAAATGAATGTTTCCAGAAACATTTTGGGTTCCTGATGTGTATATTTTATTCAATATATTATAACTTTTAATTATATGATAACACGCTGCTTCTGTAGAGGTCATCTTTCATCTCGCACAGCTTATTCTCCAAAGGGACAAATATCTTTTCACTAGTTTAACAGATGTTCATCATCTGGTTTTGTTTCCAAAGCTCAATGAGGGTGACAGGTCTCTGCCCTTATTCTCTCCAAAGGAACCATAGCAGAGGTAAGTCTGTATGGCTCTTGAGTAAGACTAGATATATTGGTTTAATCCCTGTATTTCCTAGAGGATGAAACCGCTCTGATGAGGAAATCTCAGATTCAAATCATTTGGATGCCCAGGGAAAGCCTGAACAGCTTTTATGAATCTAGACTGAGCTTCATGCCTTTTGAGCTCTTCCTGATACTGATAACAGTAACATAGACAGCTTTGCTCTTAAAATAATTCTGCCGTGCTGATGCAGCAGAAAACCAGAACCAGACAATTTGCCCTTCATCCAAAGCACATTAAGAGTGTATTTTCTACAGATACTGGAAAAATTTCTTTCTCCTTCAAGATGCCAGTGAAAGTGTAATTTTTATATATATATATATATTGTAAGCAATTCATCTTAGCAGAAAAACTGGATTTTTCAGAGTAACAAATGTGTCTAAGAACAAAAAGATTCTTGTTCTTTTATCACAGTTTAAATCCTGGAATAATCATCAGAGTTATACCATGGTTATTAAAAAGAAAAAAGAAGTACAGAGAACAAATGCATCTCTGTAACTGGAGTTCATTTACTTTTTTTTTTTGAAGAAAATGTATCAGATTGATTAGAGGCATGTTTAATAAAATGTGGAAGACTGTAGTTGATAAAAGGATAATTAAGTTTAATGTTAAAGTTTTCTTAAGATTTTATTTTTGTTATGATCCATTTAATCATCAGAAAATTGTAACTATGCAAGTTAGATTTCTATAGAAAGATACCTTAAGGCTCTATCAGATGTAAAAGGTGACCATAGAGGGAATTGGTAGAGCCATTACTGTGTCAGATGAACACAGAAACTTCTATCATCAACCTAAATCTAAACACTCTAAATCCTATTTCATCTTGTAATTGTCTTTAAAAACGAAACCCTAAACTGAGAGCAGTTAGACCACACCTTAAGCACATTTAGAAACTCAGTTTAATATAGAATATGACAGTCTGTTTGCACAAAGAAAAAACATTCACCTACACACCCTCTGAGTTGGTTTTCATTGAAACTGGTGTATATCATCATGAAATCCTGCTTTTCCTAGGTTTGCCAATAGATGGATGTTGCCATTTAACTGGAGCTCGCAATCACAACCAGGACGGTTGCTTGGTTACCACCCCTCCTCATCCCAACCCTGCCCCCAAATAGGTGAGAGAATCGAAAGGGAATGGAGAAACTCATAGACTGAGATAAACATAGTTTAATAAAATAACTAAATAATACTATTATCACAGAATCACAGAATGTTAGGGATTGGAAGGGACCTCGAAAGTTCATCTAGTCCAATCTCCCTGCCAGAGCAGAAACACTGAGATGAGGTTGCACAGGAAGGCATCCAGGCAGGCTTTGAATGACTCCAGAGAAGGAGACTCCACAACCCCCCTGGGCAGACTGTTCCAGTGCTCTGTTACCCTCACCATGAAGAAGTTTCTTCTCAAATTTAAGTGGAACCTCCTGTGTTCCAGTTTGTAGCTATTGCCCCTTGTCCTATCATTGGTTGCCACAGAGAAGAGCCTGGCTCCATCCTCGTGACACTCACCCTTTACATATTAATAAACATTAACGAGGTCACCCCTCAGTCTCCTCTTCTGCAAGCTAAAGAGACCCAGCTCCCTCAGCCTTTCCTCATAAGGGAGATGATCCACTCCCTTAATCATCTTTGTGACTCTGCGCTGGACTCTTTCAAGCAGTTCCCTATCTTTCTTGAACTGACGGGCCCAGAACTGGACACAATAATCCAGATGCAGTCTCACCAGGGCAGAGTAGAGGGGAAGGAGAACCTCTCTCGACCTACTCACCACCCCCCTTCTAATGCACCCCAGGATGCCATTGGCCTTCCTGGCCACAAGGGCACAGTGCTGTCTCATGGTCATCCTGCTGTCCAGCAGGACCCCCAGGTCCCTTTCTCCTACAGTGCTCTCTAAAAGGTCTTTCCACAACTTATACTAGAACCTGGGGTTGTTCCTGCTCAGAAGCAAGACTCTACACTTGCCCTTGTTATATTTTGTTAAATTTTTCCCCACCCAACTCTCCAGTCTCTCTAGGTCTCTTTGGATGGCAGCACAGCCTTCCAGCGTGTCAGCCACTCCTCCCAGTTTGGTGTCATCAGAAAACTTGCTGGCAGTGCACTCAATTCCCTCATCCAAGTCATTGATGAATATACTGAATAATACAGGTCCCAGTACTGACCCTTGAGGCACTCCACTAGATACAGGCTTCCAACTAGACTCTGTCGCATTGACCACAACTCTCTGGCTTCTTTCCTTCAGCCAGTTCACAGTCCACCTCACTACTCGATCATTCAGTCCACACTTCCTCAGTTTAGCACTGAGGATGCTGTGGGAGACTGCGTCAAATGCTTTCCTGAAATCAAGATAGACCACATCCACTGCTCTGCCATCATCTAGCCACTTGGTTATGTCTTCATAAAAGGCTATGAGATTGGACAAGCATGACTTCCCATTGGTGAAGCCATGCTGACTGACCCTAATGACCCTCTTATCCTTGATATGCCTTAAGATGGCACCAAGGATGAGGTGTTCCATCACTTTCCCAGGGATGGAGGTGAAGCTGACTGGTCTATAGTTACTCCGGTCCTCCTTCTTGCCTTTTTTGAAGACTGGAGTGACATTTGCTTTCCTCCAGTCCTCAGGCACCTCTCCCATTTCCCAAGACTTGGCAAAGATGATGGAGAGTGGCCTAGCAATGACTTCAGCCAGCTCCCTCAGCACCCGTGGGTGCATCCCATCTGGACCCATGGATTTATGGATGTCCAGATTGCTTAACTGGTCCCTAACCCAGTCCTCATTAACTAAGACAAACTCGTCCATTGCCCTGCCTTCCTCTGGGGCCTCATGGGTACAGGGCTCCTCAGGACAGCCTCCGGCAGTGTAAACAGTGACAAAGAAGACAGTCAGTAACTCTGCCTTCTCTGTATCTTTTGTCACCAGGGCACCCCCCTCATTCATCAGTGGGCCTACATTGTCTCTAGTGTTAGTTTTATCTGCCATGTATTTGAAAAAGCTCTTTCTGTTGTCCTTGACCCCTCTCACAAAATTTAATTCTAAGGAGGCCTTATCTTTCCTAGTTGCCTCCCTACATCTTTTAACAACAGCCTTATATTCTTCCCAAGTGGCCAGCCACTTCTTCCGTGATCTGTAAACTCTCCTCTTCCACTTGATCTTGCCCAGCAGTTCCCTGTTTAACCACGCAGGTCTCCTGGCTCCCTTTCTTGACTTCCTACGTTTTGGGATGCTCTGATCTTGAGCTTGTTAGAGGCAGCCCCTGAATGCTAGCCAACTATCTTGGGCCCCTTTACCTTCAAGTACCCTTGCTCACAGGACTTCCCCTAGTAATTGTTTGAAAAGGCCAAAGTCGGCCCTGCTGATGTCCAGGGTTGCAATTCTGCTTGGTATTCTGATCCTGACACATGAGATCCTGAATTCCACCATCTCATGGTTGCTGCAACCAAGGCAGCCCTCAACCTTTACTGTTTCAACCAGACCCTCCCTGTTAGTGAGGATGAGATCCAGCAGTGCTCCTCTCCTGTGGGCCCATCCACCATTTGCATCAGGAAGTTATCATCAATGCACTGAGGAACCTCCTGGACTGTGGCTGGCTGGCTGAGTGCTCCTTCCAGCAAATATCAGGGTAGTTAAAATCCCCCACCACAAACAAAGCCTCACAAACTCTGTCGTCAGTGAGCAGCCAGTCCCAGAAAGCAGCCAATCCCAGGGAGAGAAGAAAGAAAAAGGCAGGAAGGCCCAGAGGCCTCTGCGAAATGGCAGATGGCAAAAGGCTGAAATAAAAAGAACTCAGTAGTGGAACTCCACCAAAATGGAGCAGAACTGGAGTGGGTCTCCTTCTCTGTCTCTGTCTTCCTTGCCAGAAAAACCTGACTTCCTTTAAATATGAAGCGTGATGCTAATGGCATGGAATATTCTTACTGATCAGTCTGGATGTCAGTCAAAGTCTGCCACATCTATTCCCCCTTTCCAGCTGCCTCACATCAGGACGGGGGATGGGCAGAAATCTCCAAAAGACCTTGGCTCCCAGACAACAACAACTGAAAAATGTTAACTCTGTCCTGGGGTGTTATATTCTTGTGAGAACTAAATCCAAACAACTATAAAAAATAAAAGTTTCTAACTGCATGAAGAAAAATAACTCACTTTTCAGTAAAACCAACACAATCAAACATCTTTAAGACAGCGTTTTTATGCTGACTTTTAATTGCTATATTTTTTTAAACAGTCAAGAAGTTATTGATTTCAGGTATTCTACAGTTTTTGAAAAGTATCTATGTTTTGAATAGATTTCCATTATTTTTGTATTCTTACTATGACTGTGAATCAATCATCAAAACAAAATACCTTTCTAGGAAATTTGATTAACACAGGCTTTACTTGCTGGGTTTTTCTTGATCCTAATCTATCTATGCTGAGTATTTTTGTGGTACATATCATTGCATAATCTATTCACAGGAAAAAAAAATCAGGAGATTGAAAAAACCGTTATTTAATTCTCTCTATTCCAAAGTTATGGATCACTTCATTGTTATCCAAGCCTTCTCTTCCACGGATAATTAAATTCTGAAAAAGTATATTCTGGATTTAGGTCTAAAAGTCATGCCGTCTTAGACATATTCTCATCTTTTTTGCAATGTCGTTCAAGTTCTGGTGAAGCACTGCTTGTTCACAGAATTATAGGAGGAAACATTGTATCTGAGGCAGGTAGGAACTAGGTCAACAAAAATCCTTCAACATTTGCAGAGCAGAGTGTTGCATAGCATTACTTTTTGTTACATGAAAAAGTCTTGGAGTGAATGATTGATTCTTCCTGAACAATCCATGAAGGTCACAAGGCCACAGAGAAGATTTTGTAAGAGCAAATACATTGATCGGATTGTAGCCAATGTGAAGCCCTGAAGAAAACAGAAATATGCCCAGCTCTGTTTCTCTCAAAAACTTAGGCAACCAGCTATAAGATTCAAAATGGCATTTTCTTTCATATAATATTAATGCCTCTGGTCCTCCATACCTATTCTGTATCCTTTTCACAGAAACTAACAATAAAAAATGCAACAGTAGAAGCTGACTTTGTAGCAGTTAACTACAAAAGAGAGTGATTGTTGTCTATGAGTCTGGTCAAACCCTGAGGTCATGGAAGATAAAGTTCTGACTCAGTAAGTATTCAATATATAGTATAAAAATAGTTCCTTAAGAAGTACTGGAGATATTCAGCGTAGACAGGATATGTTATAAATTATAGAAGTCATCATTCTCATGGAACTGGCATTTTTCTTGGAAAACAGTCAATGAAAAATTTCTGCGTTTTATAATTTCTTTTAAGATACAATTCTAGTAACTAATTCCCTATCGTGTTGAGGACTGATGATCTGTACTAAGTTATTATACAGCCTTGCAATTCTAATGCATCTCCTACTGGCTCAGAAGAAACACATGAGTTGATCAATTCCATTTGTAATTACATTTGGGAAAAGGGATTACAGAGATAAATATACACAGCTGTTTTGTTCCCATGTGTCTAACATGAAATTAATCACTGAACCAATCTTTCCCATGCTCTTACAGTATTGATCAATTCTAATCCTTTCCTGAGTCTGTGAAACCCAGTCCCAAAAACAGGGTCCTTAAGAACACAAAATAAAAGCATTAACTTCATGAAACAATTTTTTTTCTCATACCCTTGAGGTACAGAGTCAGCACACTGTTGGATATATATGAGGGTCATAATTACTTATGTAAACTAATATTTCATATTTCTCACTCATTTTGCTAGTTTATGGTTTATTTCAAATGGAGCACTCAAGATTTTCTTTTGAATACTAAAATATGTCACTTATTAGTTCTTCTGTGCCAGATACTATATTCTGTCCTACAATTCTTATAACCTTAACAAGTTTTTTCAAGAAGTGGATTCTTTTGTTTAAAAAGACATCTTCAACTGTCCCATAACATCAAATAACTTGACATAAAGCTGAGAAAAAAGCTAAGTTTATATCCCTCTATAGTAAATTGTACATACATCAGAACAAAAGCTTCCATTTTTGCAGGGTTGACTCATATTCCATTATTACTGTTCTTATTTTTCCTCCATTTATGACTTGCTTTCATTGAACATATGGAACTTTAACTCCCACTTTTTTGGCTTGGTAAGAGATACATGAGCATCACTTTCCAGATGTTGTGTTGTTGATAGAAATTGTAGCAATTAGATCTTAAAAAAACCATCAAAAACAAAACCACAAACAAACCAACCAACCAAACAAAACAGGGTGCAAACAAGTATAGCAAAATGTCTAGTCAAACAAGTATAAAAAAAAGGATTCTAAGAGAATCCTTCGAGACCTGGTACCACAGGAGAACAGATTAGTGTCTTCATCGTGATAGCAGCCCTGAACATACTTGGAGATCGATATGTGTACTTTGACTTCTTTTTTCTTTCCATAGGGTAATGTTAAACTCTTTGAGCTTTCCTTATAATTCATATTTTCTCACTCCTAAAATTATTTCCTTTGATTAATCAGCTTCACAAATATACATTAGGGAATAACTGGCTAAACAGAAATTTCAGAGCGAAGTCTAAGGTTATTCAGTCACAAACATAAAACAATATACTATTGTGAAAAAATACAGAAATGGATTTAAGATTTATTAAGGAAGCATAGATTCTAAGACAAATAGTGTAATATTTCCATACCAGACCTTTTTTACAGAAATCAGCAGTGACAAAGGCAACAGTAAAATTGTTTACAGGAAGCAATTAAATAAGAGAGGGATTGCTCTTTACTGGTCTGATCACTCTCTTGGGGTTGCAGGAGACAAGGCTCTGACTTGTTAAATATTTAATATACATAGTATAAAAAATAGGGTAGCTTCCTTAATAAAATTTAAAGTATCAACCGAACTAGAGAGTCACATTTCAAGCATTGTGCTTCAAAAAAAATATGCACGAATACTATAGAGAAGGACAGTAAAGTATGAAAATTCAAGGCTGTGAAAACCATGATTTATGAGAAACTATTGCAGGATCTATTTAGCTTTACAAAGAAAAAAAATGAAGTGGGAAATACAGACTGGTACAGGGAAGAAGAAAATGGTTTTTTCCATGACCATTGTGAGCATAATGGGCTTACAGGGCATCAAAAGAAATGCACGTTTTTCATTGGTAAAAACTTCTTAATGGTAATGGTACTGAAGGACAGGGATAAACTGGAAAATGATGTTGCGGATACTCCATTTTTTTAAGGTTGGATTGGACAAAGTTTTACTAGAAATGATTGCTGCTGCTGGTTGTAGTTTAGAACAGAAATTAGGCTAAGAAAGGTGCACCAGATTCAGCATTATTTCACCAGGTGGCCAGAAGCCAACCAGGAGTATCACACATGAATAATATTAAAATAATTGACAAAGTTTTTCATTAATAAGTCACAAATAACTCATGAAACAGTAAGTGAATTAATGAACTGAAGTAATACTTGTGAGAAAAGCTGCAGACACAGTTTAAGTACCTCAGACTTATTTATTTTTCTGCAGGGCTTGCAATGCTCAGCTAGACACTAAGTATGTGCTGTCAATGAATAGTAGATTGCTAGTTCTGATCATAAGTGCAAGATAATTTGCATACTTTCTGCAAATTTTTGTACACATTTTTAAGTATGGCTTTCATGATTTTGTGAATGTTACTTCATTATTTAGAAACACAGCTAAAACAAAATCTCAGACAAACATCTTAAAGTTTAAATTTCGATATAATTTTTGCAAGTAAGGAAAAAAAAGTCTAATTACCTTCACCCTACCCCTCCCCCCGCCACCAGCCCCCCCAGCTTATTTGGTCATAGATTAAGATGTATTTGTCCTATTAATCATCTTTCTAGTTTTCCATTTCTAAAAATGCAACAACTTAGAATATGTTTATCTGTGAAAAAGTTACAACAGTGTGAAGTTACCTTTTAATATTTGTTTGCGATTTTGTAAAATTCCTGAATCTGAATTTGAATCACAGAATCATAGAACCATAGAATCATAGAATGATAGAATGGTGTGACTTGGAAGGGACCTTAGAGTTCATCTAGTTCCATGCCCCCTGCCATGGGCAAGGTCACCTGCCACTAGACCAGGTTGCTCAAAGTCACATCCAGCCTGGCCTTGAACACTTCCATAGATGGGGCATTGACAGCTACTGTGGGCAGCCTGTTCCAGTGCTTCACCATCCTTATGGGGAAAAACTTCTTCCTTGTATCTAATCTAAATCTACCCTCTTTCAGCTTAAAGTCATTACCCCTTGTCCTGTCACTACATGCCCTTAGAAACAGTTCCTCTCCAGCTTTCTTACAGGTTCCCTTTAGATGCTGGAAGACTGCTATAAGGTCTTCCTGAAGCCTTCTCTTCTCTAGGCTGAACAATCCCAACTCTCTTAGGCAGTCTTCATAGCAGAGGTGTTCCAGCCCTCTGATCATCTTCATAGCTCTCCTCTAGACTTGCTTCAACAAGTCCATGTCCCTCTTATGCTGGGAGCCTCAGAGCTGGATGCAGTACTCCAAGTGGGTTCTCACCATAGCAGAGTAGATCTCAATCGACCTGCTGGTTACACTTCTTTTGATGCAGCCCAAGATATAGTTGACTTTCTGGGCTGCAAGTGCACATTGCCAGGTCATGTTGAGTTTCTTGCCAACCAACACCTCCAAGTCCTTCTCCTCAGGGCTGCTGTCAATACATTTTCCACCTAGCCTGTATTTATGCTTGAGACTTCCCTGACCCATGTGCAGGACCTTGCACTTGGCCTTGTTGAACTTCATGGGGTTCATATAGGCCCACCTCTCAAGCCTGTCAGTGTCCCTCTGGATGGTATCCCTTCCATCCAGCCTATCAACCACACCACACAGCTTGGTGTCGTTGTCAGACTTGCTGAGGGTGCATTCCATCCCACTGTCCAGGTCAGTGACAAAGATGTTAAATAACACTGGTCCCAGTACTGACCCCTGAGGAACTCCACTTATCACCAGTCTCCACTTGGACATTGAGGCATTGACCACAACTTTGTGTATGTGGCCATCCAGTCAATTCCTTATCTACTAAGTGGTCCATCCGTCAAATCCCTGTCTCTCCAATTTAGAGACAAGGATATTGTGTGGGACAGTGTCAAATGCTTTGCACAAGTCCAGGTAGATGACTTCATTTGTTCTTCCCTTATCCACCAGTGCTGTAATCCTGTTGTAGAAGGTCACCAAATTTGTCAGGCATGATTTGCCCCTAGTGAAGCCATGCTGGCTATCACCAATCACCTCCTTATTTTCTGTGGAGCTTTGCTTTGTTTCCAGTAGGATCTGCAGCATGGTGTTGCTGGGCATGGAGGGGAGACTCACTGGCCTGTAGTTCCCTGGGTCTTCCCTTTCTCTCTTTTTAGAAATGGGGTTATGTTTCCCCTTTTCCAGTCAGTGGGACCTTCACCAGACTGACAAGCCTTCTCAAATGTAATGGATAGTGGCTTAGAAAATTCATCTGCCATTTTCCTCAGGACACACAGTTGCATCTCGTCAGGTCCCATAGACTTGTGCACCTTCAGGTTCGTTAGATGGTCTTGAAGTTGATCTTCTCCTACAGTGGGCAGTTCTTCATTCTCCCAGTCCTGCCTTTGCCTGGTGTAACTTGGGCATGTGGCTACACCACTTGTCAGTGAAGTCTGAGGCAAAAAAATCGCTGAGTACCTCATCTTCTCCATATGCCCAGTAACCAGGTCTTCTGCTTTCTTCTGGAGACGAATGGGAAAACAAAGCCGATACACATGAAAGAAGAATAAGAGTCCTTGCACACTGTTGTATTTATTAGAGAAAACAAGAAAAAAAGTAAAATACTTAAAAATGGAAGTAGGAAAAAACATTTTAAAATTGTTTTTTGAAAGCTGAAGAAAAGTATTTCATATATTATAAGCTAAAGAAGTCTTCTGAATTAAATTGGAAATGCAATGTTTTACTAAAAGACATTTTCTTATTGAAAAATATTTAATAAAATCTGGGTGAGTCCTACTGAAAATTTTTCATAAATTCTTTGTGTGCTTAACAATGTAGATTGCATTAATATGTGTTAGTCTTCTTTAAGCTGAACAAAACTGTTATCCTCAGCTGCTCACCTCATAAATCATGCCCTCTAGTCCTTTCACCATCTTTGATGCCCTCCTTTGGACACATTGTGATATTTTTTATCCTTATATCGTAGAGCACAAAACTGCACATAGCATTGAAGGTGAGGCTGCATCAGTGCTGAGTATAGTGAGACAATCACTTCTTTCCAACAATTAGCTATACTGTGCTTAATGCAGTCCAGAGTACAGTTGGCCCTTTTAGCTGCCAGGGAACATTTTTTACTCATATTGGTCTTACCATCAACAAGGAATACAGTCATCGAGGAATACACCTTCCCAGGTGCAGAACCTGATATTTGTCCATGTTAATTTCATACAGTTGGTGACTGCCTAGAGCAGTCTATGAGGGTCTTTCTGTAAGGCCTCTCTACCCTCAAGAGAATCAACAGCTTCTCCTAATTTAGTATTGTTGGCATACTTAATGGACATAACTCCAGTATCCAGGTCATGGATGAGCATATTGAAGAGAACTTGGCATAAAATAGAGCCCTGGGGAACACCACTGGTGACTGGCCACCAACCAAATGTTTCCCAGTTTACTACAACCCTTCGAGTCTGACTCTTCATCCAATTTCCAATGTCCTGAGGAGCCCCGTACCCCTGAGGCCCCAGAGGAAGGCAGGGCAATGGAGGAGTTTGTCTTAGTTGATGAGGACTGGGTTAGGGACCAGTTAAGCAATCTGGACATCCATAAATCCATGGGTCCAGATGGGATGCACCCGCGGGTGCTGAGGGAGCTGGCTGAAGTCATTGCTGGACCACTCTCCATCATCTTTGCCAAGTCTTGGGAAATGGGAGAGGTGCCTGAGGACTGAAGGAAAGCAAAAGTCACTCCGGTCTTCAAAAAGGGCAAGAAGAAGGACCCGGGCAACTATAGACCGGTCAGCCTTACCTCCATCCCTGGGAAAGTGATGGAACACCTTATCCTTGGTGCCATCTTAAGACATATCAAGGATAAGAGGGTCATTAGGGACAGTCAACATGGCTTCACCAAGGGGAAGTCGTGTTTGACCAACCTCATAGCCTTTTATGAAGATGTTACAAGGTGGATTGACAATGGCAGAGCAGTGGGTGTGGTCTACCTTGACTTCAGCAAAGCATTTGGCACCACCTCCCACAGCATCCTCATGGCAAAACTGAGGAAGTGTGGACTGGACGATCGGGTAGTGAGGTGGACTGCAAACTGGCTGAAGGAGAGAAGCCAGAGAGTCGTGGTCAACAGGGCGGAGTCTGGTTGGAGGCCTGTATCTAGTGGAGTGCCTCAAGGGTCAGTTCTGGGGCCAATACTATTCAATATATTCATCAATGACTTGGATGAGGGAATTGAGTGTACTATCAGCAAATTTGCTGATGACACCAAGCTGGGAGGAGTGGCTAACACACCAGAAGGCTGTGCTGCCATCCAGCGAGATCCGGACAGGCTAGAGAGTTGGGCAGGGAAAAATTTAATGAAATATAACAAGGGAAAATGTAGAGTCTTACATCTGGGCAAGAACAACCCCAGGTTCCAGTATAGGTTGGGGAATGACCTATTAGAGAGCAATGTAGGGGAAAGGGACCTGGGGGTCCTGCTGGACAGCAGGATGACCATGAGCCAGCACTGTGCCCTTGTGGCCAAGAAGGCCAGTGGCATCCTGGGGTGTATTAGAAGGGGGGTGGTTAGTAGGTCAAGAGAGGTTCTCCTTCCCCTCTACTCTGCCCTGGTGAGACCGCATCTGGAATAATGTGTCCAGTTCTGGGCCCTTCAGTTCAAGAAGGATAGGGAACTGCTGGAGAGAGTCCAGCACAGGGCCACAAAGATGATTAAGGGAGTGGAGCATCTCCCTTCTGAGGAAAGGCTGAGGGAGCTGGGTCTCTTTAGCTTGGAGAAGAGGAGACTGAGGGGTGACTTCATCAATGTTTATAAATATAGAAAGGGTGGGTGTCATGAGGATGGAGCCAGGCTCTTCTCGATGACAACCAACAGTAAGACAAGGGGTAATGGCTTCAAGCTGGAACACAGGAGGTTCCACTTAAATTTGAGAAGAAACTTCTTTTCAGTGAGGGTGACGGAACACTGGAACAGTCTGCCCAGGGGGGTTGTGGAATCTCCTTCTCTGGAGATATTCAAAACCCACCTGGACGCCTTCCTGTGTAACCTCATCTAGGTGTTCCAGCTCTGGCAGGGGGATTGGACTAGATGATCTTCTGAGGTCCCTTCCAATCCCTAACATTCTATGATTCTGTGATTCTGTGTAATTGTTCAGCCATTTTATTGCGAACACACCTAGCTGTATGCTGGACATTTTATCCAGAAGAAGGCTGTGAGAGACAGTATCAGAAGCTTTGCAAAAATACAAACCAAAACAAAACACTAGGTGAGTAACCTTGTCATTTAAGGATATAGCATTAGAAACATCTTTTAGCTGCTCAAGGTGGTAGTGTTCTACATCCACTATGTCCCTGCCATATAAACCTTACTTGCTTTCCACTCAAAATGAGCCTCCATTTTCAAGAAATCTCCTATGCTGATTGGATCCCTGCAGAGTATGCCTGGCTGACTTAAAATTCTGCAGCACAATAATCCTCAAATTGAGGCTTTGTCCATCATTGATTAGCCCCAAATCTCGGGGCGGTTTCAACTGGCTCCACTTCTGAAGACCTTTAAATCAGAGGAGAATAACCTACATTAACCTTATTAGTTCTTCCACATTGTTTGTCTGGCCCAGATCTTAAAGGATGCTCCTCAGATGATTTCTCCTCAGTATCTGTATATGTGCTCTAGTTTATCCCTGCAGTATTTGCATAACAGTGTGTAATTAGAGATAGGTATAGAATATGAAAGCTGTAGAAGAAAAATCTCTCACTTATCTTAGGGATAAGAAAATGCATTTTTAGTTTGTTTATTTGATCTTCAGTGTACACAGACATATGAAAAAACTTCAAGACTACAGTGTTCATGAAAAAAAAACTTCCTGACAAATCTGAAAGAATAACTAAAACTTTTTCCAAATATCCTTGTGGGAGAAGAGGCATTTATATGGAAGACAACAAATTCATTTTATCTTTAAAAGAAGTTTAAAATATTTTTATGCTTAGTGTGGACAATTTAAGACACTTGTATTACCATGGTCTTCATTAGGACTAGAAATGCATAATTCTACTTTTATGCAGAACATTTCAGTTTCACTAAAACCCAAAGATGTGTACCTTCTGTACATCGGTGTATGATGTTTCACTAGATATTTGGTGTTTTTCTGTAAACTACCTACCACTAGACTCCTTAGTAACATGTTAAAAATACCCTCAATTTCTGTTATAAACAGATGCACACCACTGATTTTTCAGCTGATACTAAGTTACCTCCAAGCACAGAAGAAAGGTAACTTTTTAAATTCTATTTCTGAAGAGAAAATAGCCTAAGCACTGATTTTCTTCAGAAGTCTCCACTCTCTTCTGTCCATAAAAAGCTGATATTATTCCATTTCCTTCTGAATGGCAGTTTAGAGTGTTTGGAATTGTGAAGAGAATTCTGTGTTTCTAGTTGATTGAGTGGTTTCGGAAGCTGTATGCATGTTGTTACAAATAGAAATATAATTTTTTTTCTCAAGTAAGCACTTTATGTATTTAACCTCCCTAGCAAGATCTACCCTCATTTTCAGAATTACCTTCACCAGCAGGCTCAGTGTTATCTTGTAGCAGTCCCATAATTTCACCCATGAGTTGTACAAACCACTGGTTGTGTTTGCTCTTTGTATTGGCAAGCTGCTTTTCAAAGAAGAAATATTATTTTTGAAAGAAAGTCTGAAAATACTGAGTCTATTTATTCTCTCCCTATTAGAAGATTGTTTCTTCCCTTCCTCAAATACTATTTTGCTTGCATGTAATAAAATGTCTTCCTTTCTGAAAGCTACTACTATACCATCTTCACCAAGAAAGAAAGAGGTATCTTTCCTGTATAAAGCCAAAAGTCACCTTTTTCTTCCTAGAAAGGAAATAAAATCCTTGAGAAGTGTATCAAATTAGTAACTCTCATATCTGGGAGATTCACTGAAGTTCAAAAGTAATTGATACTCAGGAAGAACATGTTACAGTATTTCATAGGAAAAGATTCTATGGAATCAGTAAAAGCAATGACCAGTTATGAACTAAAGTACCTAAGTAGGACTTGGGCTTTTGCCTAAGGGTCTGTGACTAAACATTTATTCATTACATGTGATTAAATGGATGATGCCTAAAAATATCACAAGCTAAACATTTTGTTATTTGAGCCTTGTGTTATGCAGAAACATCTGAATTTTGAAAGGGTTAAGTATGCTGATACTCTCAAATGAGCACTTCTGATATATTTCTCAGAAGATGACTAACAGACTTTGAATCCCAACTGCAGTGGTCAGTACCAAAAGTATAGCATCAGTTACATTCCTTAAAAGGCAGCATCAGGATTCCCCTCACATAGTATCGTAATGCTTAGAGGATTTTTCTGAAATAGCAAGGAAAATGTTAATTTTTCTCTCTCCTGCAGCTTGAAATTTTGAGTGTCTTAATCTCCACACTGTGGTCTCTACTGCCAAGATGAGATACATGAAATTTCTCCCTATGTAAAGTCCAAGTTAGCAAAATGATAGCAGGGTCCATAGCATACAAATCTGGCACTTAAGGGAGGGAGGTTTTCATTAATGTGTTTCTTATCCATCATATCCAGTTATGATATTCAAATAACTTGATCAATAATGTTATTACCTATTGTAAACAAAAATGACTCAATTTTGACCTGTACTGAGGGGAGGGAAGAGGAGAAGAAAACTGGTGTCTGTGACATGAATGGGCAATTTTCTGTCCTCCCGTTATTTGGCATTTCTCTCTGCTTTACTTTCCTCATTCACTCATGCCAGCATACAGGCAATGCACTGGTTATAGCCCTATGTTTTTTGTGATTAAGCATGCAGATTAGATTTGTGATTAAGCATGTAGATTGAGTCTTAGGAAATCTTTGTTTAATTTTTCCTTTTAGCAAAGTTCTTCTGAAAGGTACTATTCATATTTGGCTTTTGAACAGTACTTCTGTTCCTTCAGATTCACAAAACGTTTGTCATGTGAAATGGTTTTTCCATTTTATATTATATTATATAATATTATATAACATAACATAACATAACATAACATAGTATAATAGAATTATATGTTAAAATTAAGTTTCAGCTTAAAAAACACAGCAAAACCAGGTAAAGTGAATTTCTCTGAGGCTTTAAAATAAGAACAATTATTATACACATATCTCAAATGAGAACAACACGAATGAGTTTAATTACAGGGTAATGGAGATTAGAAACATCAGTTCTTTGAAAAGTTGGTTCTTATGATGTATGATGCCCATTTTTCAATGCCAATGTGCAATCAAAAATAGTAGCAAAGAGGTATTATGATATTCTGAACCAGAGTCATGGGCATTCTTGAAAACTAGTAGTAGCTGAAGGACATATTTTATCTAAATCCTTACAGAACAGCTGTGGAATGCAGTCCCACAAGACACCATTCACGGTCAAATGTGTTTTCTCTCTCTGTAGTAAATATTACAGAGACAAAGCTGATGTCGGTTGGCACAAGTTCTTGGCAGACATTTCCTGCTGCTTCAAAATGCATTTCAATTTTGGATTGTATTTTAATTGAGTGTGTAGAAATACATTAATGTTTGGCATCCTTTCCTTCTCCAGACTCTTTTTTTAATGACAATGGCTAACTTTTGATAGCATGCTTACTCCAGATTCACTCTGATTGGAAGAAGCTTAAGAAAAATATGATCAAGACTGGGGCATCTGAAAAGTCCTCTGTGCAATCCTTTACAAAATCATCTTGTCTTGTATAAATTCCTGTAGAAAACATAAATATCATGTCACACACTGTGCCCCAATGTGTTTTCCTTACCTCTTTCTTGCTTTATATGTCATGCCATAGTGTTTACATTACCACCATCACAAATATATTGCATTTATAAATATAAGCAAAATAAATACTCAAAAAACTGCTAGGGGATTAGTAAATGCTTTATCATCTGCAGGACATACTTTCCTTTATTCCTCAAATAGTACTAATAGACCCTGTAAAAAAATGTATGTAATTTACCACATAATATGTATTTTATTGTTCAAATCAAAGCCTGCTTATGTCAGTTTATAGCTTCACTTATATTAACAGACTCTGTGAGATCAAATCCATGGGACACGTCAGTTAGATATTTTTTATACACTAGTTCTCCCATTTCTTTCATTTGGTGTAGAGAATCTTCATTCATGTGAAGAAATAATCATAATGGTGCAATTCATAAAATCATAGAATCATTTCAGTTGGAAGAGACCCTCAGGATCATTGAGTCCAACCATAACCTAACTCTAGCACTAAACCATATCCCTAAGAACCTCATCTAAACACCTTTTAAACACCTCCAGGGATGGTGACTCAACCACTTCCCTGGGCAGCCTGTTCCAATGTCTGACAACGTGTTCCATGAAGACGTTTTTCCCAGTACCCAATCTAAACCTCCCCTGGCACAACTTGAGGCCATTTTCTCTTGTCCTGTCACTTGCTACTTGGGAGAAAAGACAAACACCCTCCATGCTATAACCTCCTTTCAGGTAGTTGTAGACAGCAATAAGGTCTCCCCTCAGCCTTGTTTTCTCCAGGCTAAACAGCCCCAATTCCCTCAGCTGCTCCTTGTGAGGCTTGTGCTCCAGACCCTTCACCAGTTTCATCGACCTCCTCTGCACTCTCTCTAGAATCTCAATGTCTTTCTTATGATAAGGAGCCCAAAACTGAACACAGTATTCAAGGCGGGGCCACAGCAGTGCTGAGTACAGTGGCACAATCACTTCCCTAGTCCTGCTGACCACACTATTCCTGATACAAGCCAGGATGCTGTTGGTCTTTTTGGCCACCTGGGCACACTGCTGGCTCTTATTCAGCCAGCTGTCAATCAACACCCCGGATCTCTCTCTGCTGGATAGCTTTCCAGCCACTCTTCCTCGAGCCTGTAGTGCTGCCTGGGGTTGTAAAGACTCAGGTGCAGTACCTAGAACTTGGCCTTGTTTAATGTCATAAAAATGGCCTCAGCACAACAATCCTGCCGGTCCAGAACCCTCTGTATGGCCTTCCTCCCTTCCAGCAGATCAACATTCCTGCCCAATTTGGTGCCATCTGCAAACTTAGTAAAGGTGCCCTTAATCCCCTCATCCAGATCATTGATAAAGAGATTAAATAGAACTGGCTCCAATACTGAGCCCCAAGGAACTCCACTTGTGACCAGCCACCAACTGGATTTGGCTCCATTCACCACAACTCTTTGGGCCCGGCCATCCAACCTATTCTTTATCCATTGAAGAGTACACCCATCCACACCATGAGCTGCCAGTTTTTCCAAGAGAATGCTGTGGGATATGGTGTCAAAGGCTTTACTGAAGTCTAAGTAGACAACATCCATAGCCTTTTCCTTGTCTACTAGGTGGGTCACCTTGTCATAGAACGAGATCAGGTTGGTCAAACAGGACCTGCCTTTCATAAACCCATGTTGACTGGGCCTGGTTGCATGGTTTTCTTGTATGTGCTATGTGATGTTACTCAAGATCATCTGCTCCATGACCTTGCCTGGCACTGAGGTTAGACTGACAGGTCTGTAGTTCCCCAGATCCTCCTTCTGGCCCTTCTTGTAGATGGGCATCACATTAGCCAACTGCCAGTCAACTGGGACCTCCCCAGTTAGCCAAGGTTTCTGGTGGATAATGGAAAGTGGTTCAGTGATCACCTCTGCCAGCTCCCTCAGTACCCTTGGGTGGATCCCATCTGGCCCCGTAGACTTTTGGGTGTCCAAGTGGTGTAGCAGGTCACTATCCATTTCCCCTTGGATTATTTGGGCTTCATTCTGGTCCCCAGCCCTGTCTTCTGGCTCAGGGGTCTTTCTACACTCTTTTCAGTGCAGAGTAGAAAGACATACTCACTTCTCTGTAGGCAGCTGGAATGAACATGATTGTTTTGTTTGCTTCATTTTTATCTTCTTTACAGGGCTACATTCTGGTTCTTCCGAGCAAAAAAATAAAAAGCCTTAAAAATGGCTACATATGCAGTGCTTCTTTAGACAAATGAAATATTTGCCTTCTGAAGTTATTAGCAGTTTTGCCTACACATTGTTGAGCCAGGTCTCAAATTATATTCCTTCCTTTCCTTGATGAAGAAAGCCAATCCAGGTCTTTACTTTCACTTTATTCAACCAAGAAGTTCCTCAGTTTATTGTGAACTCTTCTGGAGGTGTAAACTCGATACAGGAATAAACCACCTGTTTCTACTGCCTGTAGCTGAGAAATATAAACTAATGAAAAAGACACCCATTTTCCAGCATGGTTATTACCTTAGATATCCATCAAAATCTACACAAATAGTGAAGGCATTCCTTCCTCACAAACATGCATAGATTACCTAATAACAGGTATGATAGGTAGATGAAGACAGATACAAAAAGAAAGGAATCTTAATGTCATGTATCTTACCTGAAGACAGAAGCAACTGGATGGCCTGTGATAGTATGCTATTGGGGCTAATAATTGGCAGGGAAGTGTTTGGAAGATGAAGGAGGGAAGGGCATTATGTGTTATGAATTTGTGCATGGGAACGACACTTTTAGGCACAAATAGAATGGAGAAAGATTTGCATGTGATATATTTTCACAGAAGAACATTAGTAACGTCATCACTAAGATTCTAGAAGATTTCATTTCGACAGAAATATGAAGGATTTTTTTACAGGTAATGCAAACATGAGAAAAAATAACCATCAACTATATCCATTAATCTTGACCTAAAATAACACATCCTCTTCCTGCATTAGCATGCACTTGAATGTCACAAATGTGTCTTTAAACTGATCACATATTTATAACTGCTAAGTTTCGCTCAATCTTTGCAAGAGTCTCTGTGGAGAAACTAACTTCGTGTTTTGCTTCATGCACTTCTTTACATATTCCAAGATATGATCCATTAGGAATATTTTCCTCTTCCCTTTCTCATTTAAAGATCCCATTTCTAAATATGCCAATGTGAAAATGATGTATTTTTCTTTGTTGACACTATTCAGTCCCATAGCAGCTAAGATGGTATTCCTGTGTGCTTAGGCTTTCTGACAACTTATCAAAATCATTGAGACAACTTAAAGAATGGGATGCTCTCCAACACAAGTGAGAGGTAGCTGATTCTAACCGAATATATGCAAAATCCGAAATTAAGATATTATTCTCTTTGTAATCATTTGAGGAACACACTGTTGTAAAAATGTAGATGCACTCTTTTTTTTTTTTTCCTGTGTTCTCCTCTTTGCTCATATGTAGCATTCAAAAAATCACTTGGTAAATGATCACCTCAATGTCTTTCTAATTTGTCACAATGTTCCTAGATAACTGTTATAAAGACATCATTTGCTTTTTTTTTTTTTTTTTTCCTTTAATGTGTCTGGTCTGCAGACAGAGAGGATGTTTCTTTTTGCAATTATTAACAATATTTTTGTGCTAGGGTCTGAGATGCTGACAGGAAAATCCCAGATGTCATGAACTGCATTATGCTCAAAATATGTGTAGAGAAGCAGCTATGTTTTTCTGGGCCTCTTAGTTTGCTTTAATACTTCACCAGAAAATGATTGCAGGTCTTCTTTTTACAGAATTTTTATAAAATGGCTCTGAGAGAAGACATTTTTAGCACAGTCTCTCATCACAAGAGGAAGGCAAGCTATTAATATTTCACCTTCCATAAAAAACACCAAATTAAAAACCAGCAACACAGACAGATATATTTCAAATCAAGATTTCATCAAGCAGCTTACACAAAACCTGCTGCAGTCACTGGAATGATTCACACTGACCCCAGTGGCTTTCAAATTAGAGCCCAGATGTCTCCAAGCCTATTGTGTTTAGCAAAAATGATTCACTCAAACAGCAAATTGTTCATCTGGATGGTGTGTTCCCTGTGGAAGACTCAGGCCTTACCAGGAAAACTCACAGTCTGAAGAATGCAGCAGTTAATCTTGCCACCAGGAGTAAGACATTAGATGGTTATTGGACACTGTGATTTTTTTACACTGTTTGAATAGAAGGAAAATGCTTTCAATGGCTTTTGAACTCAACTGTAATACAACGTAGCATGACATACCATCCTTTTTGCAATTGTCACTAAACATTTTACCAGAGGAGTTAATCATAAATTCACACTTGTATAGCGTGACGTATTTGTGTTAACACATGAAAGTGTCTGAGGAAACACCCAGGCTTCCCACTTGTAAAAGTTCATCTGCCTACTGCAGTTCATATAATGACTGCTGCAGTGGTAGGTGAAGATTTGGATTTTACTTGGAAACATACTTTCAAAAGAGGCAAAACATTGCCAGAAATATGTATCTTCAATCTGCCATTTGGCAGTCTCATTCTTTTCCCCCAGCATCAATAAGTAATAGGTATCTTCCTTTTTCATTTCTGAAGTGGCTCGAAAAAAAATGTTGAGCAAAGGTCCCTGCCCTTCTCTTCCCAACAGACTTTAAAGCCAAGTCATTTGCTGCATCCGTACAGTGATTTGTGTTACCAAAGAATGACTGATGACCTTGGGTTTGTGGTGAAATGCAAACATTTTCTGGCTTTCAGCACAGCTGAATGTTCACTGAAGAATGCTTTAGTCAGGACTTCTCCACCACTAATCACCTGATTATATAGTCAGGGAACAGAAACTCTGCCACAGAAATTCAGTGGAGAAAAACATGCTGTAAATTTCAAATAACAAGTTACTGAAGTCAGAGGCTCATGAGCAATTCCTTAGCTCAGTACTGTTACCTTTGGGTGTTTTCTGTTTGTTTAACAATTTGGCAGATATTGACGAGTAATTAACAAAACTCTTTACAGCACCCATGGGGAAGGAAGGCTGTATTGCTGTGGTTAGCAGAGATTATAAACTTTAATGCAAGAATTAGAGAGAGTGGTCAGCCGTGTCCCCTCCCGAACTGTGGCAGCACTGGAGTCTGACTTTGGCTGTTGAAGAAGCCCCTTGTGCTAAGAGCCTACACTGGAGTTACACACTAAGAAGCAAATGGGAATATGTGGAAATTTGGGTTGCAGAAATGAGTGAAATCTTCCTACCATTTCTCACATCTGCTTTTATTTATAGCTAGGTAAAACCAGGGAGCTATAGGATGTGGTTGGAAAACAGAAAGAATTCACACAATTAAGACTATTAAGGAATGAAAATCGCCAAAATACTGCTGCTTCTTTCCTAAAGAAAATGAAATGTTCCTTTCTGCCCACACATGAACGAGAAGGGTTCAGCTGCACAGAAAGGGATGGAAGTCCAAAGATTCAGAGAAGCTGCTTTTTCTCATCAGGACTTTGTTTATTATGACACATCTCTTTATTTTTTGCTTTCCAATTCTTTTAGGATGTACAAGGTGAAGATTGAATAAAACTGAGATTAAAATAGGAAAAGGAAATTATTTTAGGAATTTCTTTGCTTGGTAGAGCTTTAGCATCAAAAAGTTCAGGCTATTATCTTTGAGATAGAAGTAAATTCTATATATCAGTGTTCCTAAGGTGATAAAATATCTACGAGTTAGATTAGGGTTAGGGTTTTTGACAGAACTTTGTGGCCTCAAACTATGTACAAAAATGATTTTTTTTTTTTTAAGTTAACATAAGGGAAAAGCTAACCAGTCAATAGATCAAGGTAGAACACGTATTTTGGAAATTTCCAACAGCTTTGTTTCCTATTTCAGGTATTTATTACTGAAAACACTTTTAATTCCTTTTTCGTATAAATAGTTAATACGATTATGATTTTTTTTCTCATTTCACACATCCAAAACAGTATTTTTAAACAATTTAAATGCCTAGCTATTTTCTTCTAGAATAAATAATATATACTTTAAACTATGTGTTCCTATAAACAATTTATTAAAAATTTAAACAAACAAGAGTTTTATGATTTTCTCATCTAACACTAATTGTTTCATTTTCTAACCTTTACCCTTGTTGGCTGCTGTAACAAGAAAGAGAAGTTCAAGCTCTTACCAGCATAGACAGACAACACTTTCAGTAGTCCACATTTTCTTCAGCAAAAATTAAGTAAAATTTGGTCTTTAATGGTGTATCCATAGCACCTGTCCAAATGCAGCACAAACCACATTCAATAAGAACAGATTATCTTCCAATTTTCTGAGCAGTGGTAAATGGCAGAGTGCAAAATTGCATGCTATATTACTTGAGATGCGAAAAAATATTACAATTCCTAGTTCAGCTACCATCTTCAAATGAGTATCTTGAGATCACACCAATGAAAGGACTAAATTTAAATGTGTGTAATGTGGTATTATCAGATAAGCATGCTGAATAATTTTATTGCAGTATGTCAGCATAATTACTGTACACTGAAGAGAAAAATTAACTGGTGCATTGTGATAAAGGTTGCTTTGAATGAGATTGACACTGTGTGTGCAACTGAGTAAGCTCGTAAGAGTATTAAACACCGCGAAAGTGATAGCATGTCATTAAATCAATCTCAAAATCCTCTGTGTAAGATTCTGCTTTATTTAATTTTGTTCTTCCATTTTAGGTTTCACATCTGAGACACTATAATCTTATCTTTATCAAGCCAGTTTGTTATTTCTCACTATAACAATCGAGGATCCTAGATAGCTGGCTTTAAACGTCATCTCATGGGAGTGCAGCAGTGCCTGTGAAAACCTTATCTGGAAATGACAGAGCATTTAGTTTGCTTCTATCCCATCTGATCTCAGAATTTTTCATTTAATGGCCGCCATTGAACACTGCAGAACTAGCTGATACTGAGCTTTGTTTCATCAGTGCAACAAGAGAAAGTAAAAATGAGAAAGTGTTTTACTAGGAATCAAGGTAGCAAATATCAAACTATTTGTTGTTTTAAAGTAAATACCAGCTATATCCCCTCTCTTCCACGGCTCCAAAATAAAATACAATTTGTTGTTTCCTGTTTTTCCAAGAGAAGCATCCTAAGAACTCTGAAGCATGGAAGCTGGCAGAGGACAGTATTTATTTATCCTGCCAGAGGGGAGTAAGTACACAAAGACCTAATAATGTGACATGGTTTTACTCCAAGTAGATGAGATAAACCAGCAGCAGGGCAAACTCACACATCAGGGTAGTAGGAGGATTGTCACTGCCTTCTGCAACCACTTGCAGAGATAGTGCAGAAACTAAGAGGAGAAAAAAATGTTCCTTGCTTCCAATGAAAAATATATTTACAATATGCTAGTGGGTAAAAACCAGATAAAACAAAAAAGTCAGAATCAAAACAATGATGGAACCTATGCAGGAAAAGTTAGGAAATATACTTTGTAATCTTTATAGATTGTGGTAGAAGGAGATATGTTCAGAGGAAAGGAAAAAAAAGGGTGAACAAAGATATAGTAAAAAACTTCTAAATTACCTATGGAATTGGCCAGTATGAGTAGCATATCTGGCAAACTAGTAGAATATTACTGTAAAAAAAAGAGAAGATGGAAAGAAAAAATATGCATACTCCTTTGTTGGTAACTGTTGCATTAAGATAACTAATTTAGCAGAAGTTAAGCCCCATGGAAGGTGGCTAGGTTGAACTCCTGAGTGATGCAAATAACCTCAAGTTGGCACTGTAAGTCTAATGTGTTCAACAGCCAGTATGGCGCATGAATAGGATAATATATACTATAGGTCTGGGCGCATTGATGTTGAATTCGCAGAATTAGATTCACAAGTAGTTGAGGCCAGTCATGATCATCGAATCTTCGAGCTGCACAGATGCATGAATAGCATAATATGTACTATAGGTCTGGGCGCATTCAGTGGGAAATTCTCACTACTAGATCTACAACTAATGAGGTTTATTAAAGCAACAGGGGAAAATTCTTTTAGATGCTGTTGGTAAACACACTGCAAAAACACACTTTAGTTAAGATGTTAGTTGTACAAAATAAGTATTGGTACCATATATATATAGATTCTAAGATGACCATATAGCGCTATTAATATGATTACAAAATACAAGCTTAAAATCTAAGTGTTCTGGGGAAAACTTGGTATACCTAAGTGCACAAATCTTCCTGAGGGTTGTCCTGAGGGCAGGGAAGATAGGCACAGCCTGTCAACTGGTCACAAAAGTCCTATTATGCTGTTCCTCTGACTTCTCAGGGATGGTGTCTTCCCCTCACCCTTCCTCTATTGTTAGGGTATTTTAATACTATTTTCTACATTTAGATGGAGCTTGAGTGACTCTAGTCATACATACTGGGGGTCCTGCTGGACAGCAGGATGACCATAAGCCAGCACTGTGCCCTTGTGGCCAAGAAGGCCAATGGCATCCTGGGGTGTATTAGAAGGGGGGTGGTTAGTAGGTCAAGAGAGGTTCTCCTTCCCCTCTACTCTGCCCTGGTGAGACCGCATCTGGAATATTGTGTCCAGTTCTGGGCCCCTCAGTTCAAGAAAGACAGGGAACTGCTTGAAAGAGTTCAATGCAGAACCACGAAGATGGTTAAGGGAGTGGAGCATCTCCCTTCTGAGGAGAGGCTGAGAGAGCTGGGTCTCTTTAGCTTGTAGAAGAGGAGACTGAGGGGTGACCTCCTTAATGTTTATAAATATGTAAATGATGAGTGTCACAAGGACAACCAATGATAAGACAAGGGGCAATGGGTATAAACTGGAACACAAGAGGTTCCATTTAAATTTGATAAAAAACTTCTTCATGGTGAGGGTGACAGAGCACTGGAACAGGCTGCCCAGGGAGGTTGTGGAATCTCCTTCTCTGGAGACATTCAAAACCCACCTGGACGCCTTCCTGTGTAACCTCATCTAGGTGTTTGGGCTTCAGCGGGGGGATTGGACTAGATGATCTTTTGAGGTCTCTTCCAATCCCCAGCATTCTGTGATTCTGTGATACCTTTGTTATGGATTGGTTTAGGAATCCTTGCTTCAATTTTTAAGGTAAAAACGTCACAACACATGCTTGAAGGTAGGTCGGAGGTGGGTACCCTTTGACATGGAGGTGTGTTTTGGTATTATAATGAGATTATAAGGAGCAAAGTTCATTGATTGGACAAATTTTTGGCTCAGTAACTAACATTTTGGATGGAAATGCACATTTATCCTTTTTAATTGACAGCAGCTATACCTTATCTTTGAAACTGGCAGCAGCTATACCATCTGGTTATTGTGCCTGCACCTTATTAACAGGGCCCGGCCATGAGATCTTCATATCACTCCACCCCCTGTATCTTTTAATTGATATTACACTGAGTTTCCTCAGGTGCTACCGACTGAGATTGCAGGCCAGGTGTGTGTGGGGTGAAATCACACAGAGCAGATTTCTTCCCCGCTCTGAAGCTGCCTTATATGCTGAAGATGTGGATATATCTTTATTCTAAATAAGTGTATCCTTGATATTTCATTTCAATGATTTGCCTTCTCAGTAATTATTCCACAGAAACCATTAAAATTTAGTATCAGAAAACAGGTTGCCGTGGAAAGTGGAGAGATACAACATGGTATTTGATTGAAAATAACCCTTACTTCTTACTTTCTCTGGATTCCTTTTTTCATTTATCTATACTGAGCCACAGATGTCACATAGGGCTTATAAAATCAGTGGTGTTTTGGTATATTAAACATTTGAAAAATTAAAAAGAGGTTTTAATGCTGACATGTAGCTACTCTATTCCACAGGCCTGGTTCAGCATGAATGCCTAACTTGCATATTTATTTCATAGTTTTCTTGCTGAGAATCTGCATAAAAATGTACAGAAGTGGAATCCTAAGAGGAACTGAGATGGTATAGTCCAATATTTAGGAACCAAGAACAAAAGGAAAATAAAATATTCTGATGAAGGTTTTAGTCCCATGCATTAGCCCTGCAGTTCGTGCTACTGTAGCTTAAATGATAGATTTAAATATTTTCCAAGAGACAGAAAATAGTTTTTAGATGTACATATTGGGATATTCACCTGGACAAGAGAAACTTATACTTCAGTCTCCTATCCAATTAATATGTAAGCGTTTTAAATTAAATTGTTAAAATATTAGGAAAACCTGGCTTTAAAGATCAGCTTCTTACCCACTAATGATTAATGTATAAAGTTAAGCTTTTATTTTCTTCCTCTTGCCCAACTGGTATTAAATGTACCAAAAATATTGCAATACTTTAAGCAGACATAAGTTCAAATGCCTCAGGGCAGAACATCCTATACTATACCATGGTGTTCCACTGGTTTGTGAATTAAAGCAAATGGAAATTCACTTCTCACACAGAATGAGGGCTTGAATATAGGCTCTTTAGACAAACCCTATAGTTACTGGCCATGAGAATGGAAGAAGTTTTCATGTTCTAATCAACTAATTTTTTTTGGAAAGGATTGTCTTCTTCTACTTTTTTTTTTTTTTTCCCCCAAGTAAAAACCTGAAGATTTTTTTTAAACTTCAAACTAGTGAAAAACATTCCACTGTAGCTCAATTTAATTGGTTTATTCTGAACATGCATGAAAGACATCACCTTGCATTATTTTCCTGATGTTGTGTCTCACTCAGCTTGTTGACTTTTGTTGTTCCTGATTACACGTGAACCTGTGCATGGCATTACTGTCCGAATTAGAGTCCATATATTAAATTCTTAAGGTTATTACCTAATGATTTGTTATTCTGACTATTTACGAAATGTTTTTACTACTATAACCCACAGAATAACTTGTACAGTGAAAAGATTCCTTCAGGAATGTCCAAGACCATCTGCAAGGTGCATAATTTTCACTCAATGAGTCCCAAACTTGACTAAGATATGTCACTTTTTTCTTCCTGAATGCTTTCAAATATTGTCATTTGTTAGAAATATTGTGCTAGAGCATCAGGATTTCCCAAACAGCCATTGAAAAGAAAATGCTGTAAATTAGTAAGGTTTATTTGATGATAACCTTAGCATTTTTTATTGTGCTGATGTAGAAACGGTAGAAATAGTAGATAGTAGTAGATAATAGTAGACAGTAAAAATCCCAACTGTGACTGTGATGCCAATAAAACAGGAAATGATCTGATATACAAGTTAAAATAGATGTAACATATTCCTCTCACCGAAATTATGGCTGTTAATAAAATACAGATTAATACTGCTAAAAGAGGATTTTATCCTGTGTACTAGTTGGACTTTAATGACAATTTATGGTGCAATTGCTGGAGAAATGAAAAGAAATAGATCTTGATGTCATAAAATATTGATGCAGATAATACACCCATATGAATGAATGGGATTAAATTAAATGTAAGTAATCAAGATGTTGATAAATTAAAAACTTTATTGCGTACACTTTCAATCAAATTAAACTTTTTAACTTAGTCACATAGATATTGTCAAAGCGGAAATGCAGCAATGGCTTTGAAAATTAAAAATCCATCCAGCACCTAACTGAAGGAAGCTATCAATAGTGCAAGCTGTGCAAAGAATGGTCTCTCCTTTTCTCTCACATTATGTAGAGCAATATTGGTAGGAAAAGATGTATTCAAATTGCAGCTGTATTATTCTTCTGCCAATATTTTCCTTTTTTAAAAAAAATCCAGCCATGACAAAATGTATAATTTGAAAGCACCTCTATTGCTATTTTTTTTAAGTTCTTCAAACAAAGAGACAAACAAGTCTGTTTCCCCCACTGACCTCTCCAAATGTCGATCACCCACCAGTCATCCAAAAATTATATATATTAAAGGATATCAGTGGCTAAATACTTATAGAGTATTGATTCTCTGAGACAGTAATTATGCAAAATTTCTCCTTTTAAAATGGCTGCAATAAGGTGACTCTCCCAGCTCACTTAATCCACTTGAAATTGTCAATCACATGGGCTGTGGATTTAGTATATGTCAAAAGGTCCAAGCAGCTCAAGAACAATAGAAGTTGACAATTTGTGGAACCTAGAACAGACACAATCTCTGTAAGTGTATGTGGCAAATAGTCACTGTCAGCACCACCTTTGCTTAAACAAAATGGTCTGTTAAGTGCTTAAATTTACATTTCACAAAAAATAATTTTGTATTTATTTTGCATATCCTTTTTGCTTTATTACAGTTTTCTTTTTTTCATTCAGATAATTCTTGACTAGCTTCCTGAATGAACACAGAAACTATTTCAAATATCTTTGGAATTCTTTTTATGTATGCAAATATACAAAAAGATGATCACAGTAATTTTGGATTTTGTGCTCAGGTGACAAATAGCCAGCAAAAAAATTACAAACTATTAATAAAATAACAATAAGGTGTTAGTATTTTTTTTTCTTACTGTCTCATGGTAGCTAGTAAGTAATGATAAATTGGGAATATGCAATATCTATCTCCACTCCCAAAGTGGCACACTTTCTTCTGCCCCTTTACTTTTTATACTAACTTCTTCTCTCTCTGCCCTCTTCCTTGTCATCTCTATGAATACCCCTGCATATATTCCTCTTCCCTAAGTTTAACCTTCTTTTTTGCATTGTCTTGTCTCTTCTTCTAGGTATGTTGACAGTCGGATGGAAAATTGAGAATAGATGGAGTTTAGGCTTTTTTTGGGTTTTTTTTGGCTGCCACCACAGTGATGTCCATGGGAATGATTCTTGCAGGAAAGAGTAAGTATGCCATGCTACAGTCACATCTTCAAAGTGTGCAGAGGATCTGCATGATGAAATGAAACAGGCTCAGGAGATGCAATCTTGAAAGAGTCTAGTCCCTTAAAAGGAATCAGCTTCTCTACAGATATATGTTTGTTGGTTAAGTTTACTTAATTTCTTGAGGAAAGTTCTAGAGATTTATCCATCATATCCCAGTGGCACTTCCTGCCTACCACATTAATTGGCTGATGACTCCTCCATCAGATTAAAGCTTTTCAGTGCAAAGACAGCACCTTTTCTCAATGAAATTAGCATTAGAATATTTCAATGTGAACAAACCCATGCTTCTTCTAACTTCCTTATTGGATATGGATGAAAATATTGAGGGTATGTATAGTATGTGCAAGTATACTTTGTGTAAAATGTAAATCTCCCCTTTTTCTCACTGTCATTAGCAGTGTCTGGTTTTGTTTCAGAGTAAGTAAAGGTTCCTTTTAGAAACTCCCTGTGGTGTACACAAAATGATAACCAATCAAATGACTAGATAAACAAGTACAGAGACCATCTCCTACAGTTTTATAAGATTACTGGCTCTGTGGGGCATGTTTTCAAACCATCACTAAAGAAATGCTTTCATGTCCCCGATTGGTTGTTATCATTACAGAGAAGATAATCTTGTCAGCTTTTGTGACTGTTTCCAGCAAGTTGAATCCTCTGTACTCTAACATGAATATGTTCTTCCTTGATAAACTTCTTGGTCTTCTTCAGTTCTTGGCTGACCCAGAAAACCAGTTATATGCAAGCACTGACATTCTTTTACTGTTGTTATGAAACAGATACATAAAGTAGCGCTGCTATGTAAACCATTACAGACTAAATCTGAACAAATTTGGTGTTTGTTTTTGTTTTGTTTTGTTTTGTGTTGATGTTGGGGTTTGTTTGTTTGTTTTTGTTTGTGGGGCTTTCTTTGTTTGTTTGTTTTTCCTAAACCAGGCCTTTCTGTTATAAAATACCAAGATGCACACACACATGCACTCTTGCATGGAAAAGAAGAAAGGACTTACAAGTTGTCAGCATTGAAAGGTTTTGCTTTACAATTACTAATGTTCCAGTCCTTTCAGCTAAATATGTAGTTTACTTCTCCTTCCTCCCCTCTGTTTTCCTTCCTTTCACTGCCAGTGACAGTGATTACAACTCTTTGTCTTCAGAAAGCTCCTCAGAGTCCAGCAGCAAACCAAAACATTATTTGTTTGCAAATAAAAAAGCTCCCTCATTATTTGCATTTGAGCTTGGATCTAGGTCAGATTCAGATCCACATGCTGAGCTGTAATATGTAAACTCTGGCCTTTGTACTATAGCATAGATGACAGGTGACAGCCTTAAAATTATGAATGACAGGAGGTGAAAGGTATGGTGGGCAATGCATGCATGGGTTTGACAAAATAAAAAGCAAAGCATAGTAAGTGCAAGAGTAGAAAATAAAGCAAGAAATGTATTTATGTTGGAGTAATGAATTACAGAAGGTCTAAGAAACATCTCACAGAATCACAGAATCACAGAATGTTAGGGATTGGAAGGGACCTCAGAAGATCATCTAGTCCAATCCCCCTGCCAGAGCAGGAACACGTAGATGAGGTTACACAGGAAGGCGTCCAGGTGGGTTTTGAATATCTCCAGAGAAGGAGATTCCACAACCCCCCTGGGCAGACTGTTCCAGTGTTCCGTCACCCTCACTGAAAAGAAGTTTCTTCTCAAATTTAAGTGGAACCTCCTGTGTTCCAGCTTGAAGCCATTACCCCTTGTCTTACTGTTGGTTGTCACCGAGAAGAGCCTGGCTCCATCCTCGTGACACCCACCCTCTACATATTTATAAACATTAAGGAGGTCACCCCTCAGTCTCCTCTTCTGCAAGCTAAAGAGACCCAGCTCCCTCAGCCTTTCCTCAGAAGGGAGATGCTCCACTCCCTTAATCATCTTTGTGACTCTGCGCTGGACTCTTTCAAGCAGTTCTCTGTCCTTCATGAACTGAGGGGCCCAGGACTGGACACATTATTCCAGATGCGGTCTCACCAGGGCAGAGTAGAGGGGAAGGAGAACCTCTCTTGACCTACTAACCACCCCCCTTCTAATACATCCCAGAATGCCATAGGCCTTCTTGGCCACAAGGGCACAGTGCTGGCTCATGGTCATCCTGCTGTCCAGCAGGACCCTCAGGTCCCTTTCCCCTACAGTGCTCTCTAATAGGTCATTCCCCAACCTATACTGGAACCTAGGGTTGTTCCTGCCCAGATGTAAGATTCTACATTTTCCCTTGTTATATTTCTATATTTCATTAAATTTTTCCCTGCCCAACTCTTCAGCCTGTCCAGACCTCGCTGGATGGCAGCACAGCCTTCTGGCGTGTCAGCCACTCCTCCCCGCTTGGTGTCATCAGCAAATTTGCTGATAGTACACTCAATTCCCTCATCCAAGTTATTGATGAATATATTGAAGAGTATTGGCCCCAGAACCGACCCTTGAGGCACTCCACTAGATACAGGCCTCCAACCAGACTCTGCCCTGTTGACCATGACTCTCTGGCTTCTTTCATTCAGCCAGTTCACAGTCCACCTCACCACCTGATTGTCCAGTCCACACTTCCTCAATTTAGCACTGAGTATGATGTGGGAGACGGTGTCAAATGCTTTACTGAAGTCAAGGTAGACCACATCCACTGCTCTGCCATCATCTAGCCACCTCGTTATATCTTCGTAAAAGGCTATGAGGTTGGTCAAGCATGACTTCCCCTTGGTGAACCATGTTGACTGTCCCTGATGACCCTCTTATCCTTGATATGTCTTAAGATGACACCAAGGGTTAGGTGTTCCATCACTTTCCCAGGGATGGAGGTGAGGCTGACTGGTCTATAGTTACCCAGGTCCTCCTTCTTGCCCTTTTTAAAGACTGGAGTGACGTTTGCTTTCCTCCAGTCCTCAGGAACCTCTCCCATTTCCCAAGACTTGGCAAAGATGATGGAGAGTGGTCCAGCAATGACTTCAGCAAGCTCCCTCAGCACCTGTGGGTGCATCCCATCTGGACCCATGGATTTATGGATGTCCAGACTGATTATTTGGTCCCTAACCTGGTCCTCATCAACCAGGGCAGACTCCTCCATTGCCTTGCCTTCCTCTGGGGCCTCAGGGGTAGGGGGTCCAGAGGACAGCCTCCGGCAGAGTAGACAGAGACAAAGAAGGCATTCAGTAACTCCGCCTTCTCTGTATCTTCTGTCACCAGGGCACCCCCCTCATTCATCAGTGGGCCTACATTGCCTCTGGTGTTAGTTTTATCTGACATGTATTTGAAAAACTCTTTCTGTTGTCCTTGACCCCTCTTGCCAGGTTTAATTCTAAGGAGGCCTTAGCTTTCCTAGTTGCCTCCCTACATCCTTTGACAACAGCCTTGTATTCTTCCCAAGTGGCCAGCCCATCCTTCCATGATTTGTAAACTCTCCTCTTCCACTTGAGTTTACTCAGCAGTTCCCTGTTTAACCACGCAGGTCTTCTGGCTCCCTTCCTTGACTTCCTACGTGTCAGGATGCTCTGATCTTGAGCTTGGTAGAAGCAGTCTCTGAATGTTGACCAACTATATTGGGCCCCTTTACCTTCAAGTACCCTTGCCCATGGGATTTCCCCCAGCAATTGTTTGAAAAGGCCAAAGTTGGCCCTGCTGAACTCCAGGGTTGCAATTCTGCTTGCTATTTTGCTCACGCCACATGAGATCCTGAACTCCACTATTTCATGGTCACTGCAACCAAGGCAGCCCTCCACCTTTACTGCTTCAACCAGACCCTCCTTATTAGTGAGGACGAGATTCAGCAGCGCACCTCTCCTAGTCGGCTCCTCCACCATTTGCATCAGAAAGTTATCATCAATGTACTGGAGGAACCTTCTAGACTGAGGCTGGCTGGCTGAGTAGTCCTTCCAGCAAACATCAGGCTAGTTAAAATCCCCCATAACAATCAGAGCCTCTTCCTCTTTCCAATTCTCTCAGTAGTTCTTCAACAATTAATTAATCATATTTCCTTGTATTGTCAAAAAATAGGTGGAAGATCGCATCCCTACGTGGCCACTACTTAATACATGTAACCAATACAAAAAATGAGGAGAGTATTAATGCATCCAAGAGGTACAAGGCAAAACAATAAAAGTTCTTCCAAAGGACCTACTGTTAGGTCTTCCTAAAAAGCATGTCTTCAACTTCAAACACCTGATTTAATTTTGAGTATTGTTATTTCTCTGTGTGCCCAAACCGAAACAATTTGACCTCAGCTTTCTGAAAATTAAGCCAAGTGCTAGCTGAAGTCAGTAAGTGGTCAAAGTGATTGTGGCCTTTGTGGATATCTAGGTAATAATCAGATACACAAATCTGAACGAAATTAATGGTCAAGTAAGAAGTAATAAGGAAAATTTAGGGTATCTTCAGGTGCCAACACATATATTACGTACAGACAAAAGCCTATATATTTCTCATACTGATAGTAGTCCCCACAGAACCTGTCTTCCACAAGTCAAGCTCTGCAGAAGACTGGTCATCTCTTTGGTTCACCAGGTTAATCTTGCATCCACATAGTGAACCTATTTTGGTATTCGGTACTATTTTTATTAACATTTCTCCACAGGTCCCATTCTCTGTGAGGCATAGATCTTAAATTCAAGGCATAAGGGACAAGGTGAGAGTCAGTGGTTGGTCTTCATATACATTAAAAATTCTGATGCAGAAACAGTTCATCTTGAGAAAACCTCCTTTTTTATATTTTTATTCTCTTATTTTGACAATGATTTTGATATGGGAACCACTTGCTTAAATGCCACTATATTTGGAAGAGGTTAGACAATCCCAATGAGGCATATCAAATAGCAAAGCATTTTATATATGCTCAAGGATAACATTTATTTTATAATCTTTACAACCACTTGTCCAGCTTGAAGAGTTTTTCAAAATTATGCATGATTAAGCATGATAATTTACATATTTACATGTGTAAAACTCTTAACATGACACAACTCAGAATGACAAAGCATTATCAGCAAGCTTTCTGGTTTTGTTATTATTCCAGTATTTTTCCTTTCCAGATTACTGGGCAGTGTCAGAATCTCTGGAACAGGAAGCTTAAGCTAATGCCAGTCTGAATTCGTAAATCTGAAATGTACAGGGCATTTCATTTTGTATCCAAATGCATGTATATCTGGAGAGAAATGGACAGCATTTAACTCTGATCCGGATCTCTGCAATCATGGCTAGACTGCTTCTCAGGAACTTGGCAACGTACACACCCAGCCTTTGCTTCTGGGAGGGGGTTGCATTAGTATGCTGACACCCATGAAGGAAACACAGACAGCGGAAATCTAAGCCTACATGGTGTTACATTTAACCTTCATAGATAAAAAGGGTATTCATTATGGATTTTATCGGTGTAAAGACTTGCAAGAGAAATGTGAACATGCTCGTGCTTGCTAGAAAGACAAAAAACCCCATCCATTTTCTGCATCAATTCTCAACTCCTGAATTACTAGCTCTGCCAGCTGTTCATATATGGACTACCATTGATTTGTTCACATTTGCTATTTCGAGATTTAATGTGCTGAATGCACCTTCATATATTCACGTTCTCCAAACTACTTAATAGACATTTTTTGAAAGATAATAGACCAGAGAAAATTACTAATGCCATCATCTTACATTAGGAACATTGATACAAAATTGATTCAAAAAATTAACTTGAATTTAAGTGGTTTATAATTCCTATGCATTAGTGACTGTCAGCATAGGTAATGAAACACAAGATGTTTAAAATACATGATACCAACAAAGCACACGATCCAAAATACAAGCAAAGTCAAATAAAATAAAAAACCAACCTTCATTGTGCTGCTTTATATACAAATAATTTGATTGACAGCTGTACCGGAAACATATTGCCATACAGGATTTTTTTTTTTTTTGTCAAATATCTGGAAAAAAGTTGTAGTATGAAAGGCATTCAAGCTACTATATATAGTTGAGGTGGAACCACTGACAAAATAGCCTTAAAGGGAGGGAAGGGATGGAAATTAGGTCATAAGCTCTTTAAGGAGTCTTGTGGCTATCAGACCTGCAGAGGGGCAAACCTCTGTCAGGAGCTCAGTGGAAAAATAGTAGAGGAGGAAGCTCTCCCTGAAGGGATTATTGCATGCTCACTCCTCCATTTGAGATCTTTCTGCCATGGTTGAAGCAAACACTGTTGAGCAAGTCTTTTAAGGAAACTAGGAAGAAGAACACAGAGGTCTTTGGGAATACTGTTTTTCATTGACAATCTCAACATGGGAAGCCAGGACTTCTTTTGCTCATCAATAAGCAGAAAGGCTAATGGATTCTAGCTGTAGACTTGAAAGGAACTGCAAGAAGGGCGCACTTAAGCTGTGAGTGGTCATAGAGACTGCAAATGCAGAAATGGTGACCTGCACAGCCAGATTTATCATTTTCCTTGATCCTTTGTCTGCTCCCACTGAAGATTAAAAAAACTATCTGTAAAATACAGATCAGATAGTTCTTAACTTTTGACTTCACTGCTTGCTTCCTGCTGGAAAAGTTAACTGATGATGCCAAAGGCATCTTCTAAATGTCTGTTGGAAGAACATGATCAAAGGCTGAATTTAGTTTCTTGTTCCAAAAGGCTACAATAAGAGGTATTTCTTTTGTTTTAGCACATTAGATCTCTTGCCTAAAAGTAGAAGGGAAATGCAATGGGAGGTCTTTCTTAAATCTAGCCTAGAAATTTCTATTTGTTCTTTCAGCATTCTCTAACATCTTAACTCTTAAATCCATCAAAAATTGACTGCAGCTACTGTCTAGACAGTTGGCATGCTGTTGACTTAGTAGCACTATTGATAATAAACTTGGCATTCTCTTTGTGTCAGTCTGCAGTATTCTGAAACACCCTCTAAAGACACCTCTCTCTTTTCTACAGGATAGAGAACCTAAAGTAAGCCTGTTGTTTGCGGCTCATTGTTTGACTAGATAAAACTAGGCTGCTAAAATGAGGGGTTTAATCTTAAAATCTTCGAAAGTGACCAGTGAATTGAAATATTTCTCTTTCTCTGTACACACCTTGTGGCACCTAATAAAAGATTTGACACTACACAGGTGAAGTGTCAGCATGTTTTTTAAAAACGAATTACTATATTGGTATACCTGAAGAAAATACTTCAAGAACAAAGGTACTGCCAAATGACTACTGCCTTTAAAAGAAAAACCCTGATAGACAGCATCCTATTTTGGATAGTATCACTCTTGTTTCCCTTTCAATTAATTAATTAATTAATTAATTGGGATCTACGGCTGTCTTTGAAGTCCCATTTCTCTTAGACTTTCAAGCTGGAGTCAGGGGAGAGCACTCGCATGACTTGTCAGTTTTGAACAAAGCACAGCACAGCCCTAGTCTTTTCATGATTCAAAGATGTTGCCAAGCATTGCAATCATACCATGTTTTCAAGACCTAAATGTTGAAGATGATCAGCCCTACACTTTCCTCTGTTACATCTGTCTTTACAAACTTGATGGTTTTGATGTAACATCTTCCAGTTTTCTCTCTTGCTCATATCGTTCTCTTTGTTCCTCTTAAATTTTGGAGTCATTTCTCTCCAGGATGAATTTGGACAAGTCAACAAGTACTTCTTCCTTATGTTTGTGGCTTGAAGTTACTTAGGGGTCTCTCAGTGCAGGCCAGAATTTAATCAGCAAAACGATGACTTCTGGTATAAAGATACTGGACCACAGACTATTTTCTAATACCAATCAATCAGCTACTCACATGTTCTTTTTCTACCTGCCAGCCTTGCATAAGTCCGTCAGTGTACTTAGGGTTTGAGAAATCTGGAAGTTCAGTTAAAAGAACCATGCAACCTCAGGGAAATGACCCAACTCTATTTTAACAACACTTTCACTACTGTAACTTAGCTTGTCTGGCATGGAAGACCACTTAGCAATATTTACATCCCCTCCGTTTTCCTAATTAGGAGCCCAGTTCTCAAATCCAAGATAAACTTTCTGTAACCAGACAAATGACAAAGATTCTTGAGCACTAGACTTGCATCAAATTTTCAGGTCATACAGGCATGTGTGTCTGCAGATATATGTTTACATTTTGAAATTATAACAGAGATTGTTCACAGGCCAAGATGTCTTCCGATATCTTCTCAGAGTGTTTTTGCTGCATTTAAACCTCTTTTGCTTTCTGATTTCTCCAAAATCGTCTCCACTTCCATCTGCATGCACAAAAATCCCTGTGGTTTAAATGATATTTTACTGTGGAAGGCATGGTGAATAACTATGATTAGGCCTCCTATTGATGAAGGGTTAGTAGCTGTCCTGTCTTTGGCACTAGAGTCCTTACTGTAATATCTACAGTTAGAGCTATGGTGTAAGATTTTTCAGTATATCTTTAATGAACTGTAATCAAATTTCAAAATATGTGAATATTAATTTGGCATTAAATATGTAGGTGGTCAGAACTGGAATCTTCTCATCGCTTAAGTCACTAAGTAACACAAACGATTGTGCATCAGGTTGACTCTGTACATAGGGTTTTTTCATTCTTTTAGAATACTGTTTTATCTCCCACAAAATATTTTATGGATTAGATAGATTTCAAAGTTAAATATTTTATACCTTCTTTTGGAAGATTTTGATGGCCTTTTGCAAAACCATAAAAAGTTAGTGAAGAAAGAAGAAATCGTGCCTAAGAATGTTGACTGAGATTCAGGAGCTTCTTTTTCTATGACAGTCAGTCTAGTCCATATGATAAAATAATTTTATAGTTCTTCGCTTAAGAAAGGGATCAAATGATAATTTACATCTGCTTCATATAGGTTCTTAAGTGATGCATTTCTTCATATTTGTATGATGCCCAGACACATATATGTATGTGATGGTATAGGGTAAATATTAACTTCTCCAAAGACATTCTATTGTTTGAAGTCTTTTAATGTAACACGAGTTCTGTATTGAGGACTAGATTTGGCATTTTTCTTCAGTCATGATATGTTTGTTTATGTACCATACTGGTCTGTGGAACAGCTGATTGTGTTCTTAAATTACTGTTGTAAAGGCAATGCTATACTCATTTCCAAATAAGGCTTGGTTTCATTTATGTCATGCTCTTCTATTAGTTAGAAATGTACAGCTCTTTAATTCTATCTCTCTTGTTAAAAAGAGCTTTAGATTAAAATAAAAAATTGGTTTCCAAAATGTGTTTATCACATGAATCAAAATACCTAACATTAGCAATTAAATGAAAAATTAAATTCTCATGGGGTCTACAGTTCCTTGTTAGAGATACCTTTACTGGAAAAAGGACATGTATAAGTACCTATGCGTATTCTCTGTCATTATCAAAGTAGTCAGTTAAAAATTGGTTTTAATCTTTAGGATCATACCGATAATATAGCTGTGGCACGTTTTATTTTGCCTTTCTTTCCAGAATATCAATGAGATAATGAGATTTCATGATGAGATCATGTTGAAGGCTACAGACAAGTAAGTGAGAATTTTCACTTTCCTTTTACAAACATTTTAAAAAGTTAAATGGTAAGATCCTCCATACACACATCAATTTAATTATAAACAAAACTGAGCAATTCCAGTAAGTGATAGTCCACTTTTTGTCATACACTACTGCACATCTAGGATTCTGCTGAGAGAGAAACGAATTCAAAAATAATAAGGCAGAATTCTCAACTGATAAATCATTAAGTTCTGTCCTAAATACACTTCCCTCTCATGCACATACATGATCTTGAATTTCATATTTTTTGTTTGGTTGGCTGTCATGGGGGTTTTTTTGTGTGTAGTTTTTTTTTCTTTTCTTTTTTTTTTTTTTGGGTGGGGGGCATTGTTTGTTGTTTGTTTGTTTAAAATATAGATCATGTACATATACACATGTGTTCCAAAGAATAATCACAGAGTGTTGGTGGTAACTTCAACATTTGGAGTCTGCTGGGAGGGTAGAAGATATATGAAGTCATAAAAATAAAGGGGCAGACAATACACAATACTTTTGTAGTTTCCTGTTAGACTGAAAATTGAAAATCAGGTTAACAGTTAGTACATGGAAGATATCAGCGATTATGCAGACATATGTGTTCACAATAAATAACCAGCATGGTATCTATCATCTTTATTTTGGGAGACAAAATCAAACCTTAGTGTGATGTGAATAACATACAGAGAAAATGCTAAAAGTTTTTCTGTTGATGAATTCTGTGTAAAAGATATATTGCAGTATCAATACTCAGAAACCAGTACTAGCAGTTCAGAGATTTAATTTATTTTGTTAATCTTTAGTATTTTTGTTTGAATTTAGTATGTTTGTTTGAAAAATTTTTTTTTTACTGTCTGATAGCCATCAGCTATTGCTCTAGTAGTATTATGGAGAAAATGGAATTTCTAAAGTAAACCAAAATAAAATCTGAACATCTTTCAAAACAATATTCTATATATTCCTATGCTATATATACCTAGTTAAGCCATTCCATGTGATTTTATATTTACTTTATATTAGTATTGTGCCTCTAGCTTAAAGGCTTCTGCCACATATCTTTGCTCTTAAGGATTATGGACACTACAAGAAGACCTGACTCATAATGTCTATTGCTTTATCTCCATGTAATTCACGTGCAAGTGGAGGTAGCTGTTCAGACACCGATGACCTTTATCAGGGTTTACTATGAAGTAAAAGTGTCTTTAAAAAATTTAAGCTGTGTCCTTTATTGAATACAATCTAGTCTCCTGAGAAAGGTTGTTTGTGACTAAAATGTCAGGTCTACCCTCTGGTACAAACCATCTCCGGAGGTGAGAAATAAAGTTATACCCAGAGCATTACTTTTTAAAGAGTTTTCTTCCTTGCCTGTTATGTCCTGGGGTTCCCTCTCCATTAGCTATACAGCCTTTCTTACTAGAACAGATGATCTGGTGTTACACGCACAAAAACTAGTTGTCAGACACTCTTCGTTTTTCAGTGAGCTAATTTTTTTAGCATAGACCTTGCTTCCCTTACAGAGAACCTATAACCTGAAACCAGTGGCAAATTTCAAGTCCGTATATGTATGGATTCATATGTCTATATATATATAGGGCAGACACCTTTGAAATGCATGTAACACCAGTGAATAATACACTATTCACAGCTTAGTACAAAAAAAACCCCAAACAAGCAAACAAACAAAACAAAACAAACCCAAACCCTGCAACCAAAACCCCAAACCACTGCAAGTAATATTAGGGAAATTTACACTGCTTAACAATAGTATAAAAATAACCATTTAATTCATCAGTAACTGCCTTTTAGCCATTGGTCATGTATATGAAAAACATTGCAAGTGACTTGAAATTGTAGAATAACTTCCAGTTTATTTCTTTCTTCTTCTTTTAAGCCCCAGACTAAGTTTTTTAATCTTTGAAATAGTATGCTAATTACATTTAACTATTTGACAACACTAAACACAACTGCTAAGTGAACTGCACAATTTCAGTGGCCAATCTCCATACAAGGGCTTATCCAGATCTCTAAATCTCACTGACTTTCATGGATTTTTGAAATATGTGGTTACTGCATATGAACAATTGAATAGGTGGTCTTGGTATACATTCTGACATAGTTCAGATGAGTGAATGGTACTTGTGCAGTCTGGATGTGACACAGTAATAATGTTATTTGGAGTACTTGGAGTGCTGTATTCCTCCTGAAAGCACAGTCTAACTTCTCTGCCCTTGAAAACATGCTACAAAGTAGAAGTGAAAAAAGATGTCATTGTGCTAAGGAAAGCAGAGGATTAAATATTTTCCTTTTTTGTTCAAGGGGAGAAAAATATCTCCTTTTATCTTTCCTTGCACTCTGGGCACAAAAATATTATCTGTTAAGTTATTCTTGGCTTATAGAGCCTTAGTCGTGATTCAATTACTAAAGATTAACATTTGTGTAATTTACATAATACAAAGCCAGAGGAATGTAGAGGTGAACTAGATTATACAATTAAGTGGAAACTTGGTTTTTAACAAAAAAAGAGAATAGAAAATTTTATTCATAGCCAAAAATAAGTTTTCATTACTCATTTCAAAGCCTATTTTAGATGCTGCCAGTTTATTAATAGGTCCTTCATTACTAAGATGCCCTGTAATATAAAGAATGATGAAAAAATTACCTTGTGCTCTGACAAAATGGAAAATCAGCTACATAAATACTGTTAGCCCCTTACATTTCCATCCATGGAGATCTCAAATTGAATAGGTAAAAATAATTGCCATACTCAGGCAAAAATGTTCTGTGCATTACTATGTCTGTACCTGATTACAGGACATCAGGAAATCTGTTTTATGTCTATGCAGTACCCTGCCATAAGCTGATTGAAGAGGTATACTTCAAGTATTTTATATCTGAAGTACTGGAATTAATGGTGATTGCAAATTTAGTACTTGAAGATATAGAAAAAAATACTTTTCTGAATCAGATATAACTTACGACATGTATCAAATATCAAAATGCAATTTAATGTGACTCTAAATTACGAAAATAATTGCATCTACATATAGGACATTGAGAGCTTCATAGGTGTTTTGTTTGCAGTGTCACATTTATTCTGCCATGTTAGAAAAGTCAAGAAATAATTAAATACCATTTATAAAGTTATATTGGGTATACTTTTCAAGTATGAAAAGTTTTGAAGAAATCTTAAAAAAATTTAAAGTAACTAAATGCAAAAAAAATGCAAGAAAATAAAAGTTTGGTGAATTAATCTGCTTCATGGTGATGATTATATTTATTAACTTTTAAAGCAGTAACTTGATTGTGATTGCTTGATTTGAGGAGATTATTTCTGTTAGCATAGTGGGAAACTGTAAGATTTTGCCATTACACTACTATAGTTCAAATCAAGTGTATTGGCTGTAAGTTATGTCATGTAAGTAACTAGTTTAACAATATTTTGTATCAGCACCTGAGAAAATGAATGATTTTCCTTAGTGTTCCTGTATTTGTTCATGTTATGACCTATTATTGCCATGCAATAGCACAGTGAAAATATTCCAGACGAGGTCAAGTTATTTGACAGATTTTACCACATGAAGTCAAATGGACAGGCACAACCAGGCAGCCATGTTTCCTCTGGAATCCTGTGCATCTATTCTGGCCTTTCACTGCTTAACATTTTTATCACTGATACACAAGAGAATGCTAAATCATCATTATTAATGTTTATAAACAGTTCGTGTTTGCCAGGAAAAAAGGGGAAAATTAACAAGTCAAGTCAATGTACAAACATATAAAGTACAGCTAAATAAAAGATATGCATCTACGACTGAGGAACATAGGCCATTGTTTTAGAGTGAGGAATTCCATCTTGGGAAGTTGTAACTCTTAAAGACTAGGAAGTAAGTAAGTAAAATCTGACCAGAAATGCCTACTGTGCCAAAAAAAGTATTGTAACACTTGCTATATAAGCAAAAGTCTTGGGAAATGTAGGTTAATTCTCTTGTCTTGCTGTTTTAAAATGGTGGGACTGCTCTTGGGTATATTGGTCCCAGGTGTGATGGCCATAGTTATTGGAGAAAAAATATAAGGACTCAGAATAAAAATTAGAGAGTTAGAAAACAGATATGAGTAGAATGACTGAATGTGTAAGAAGCACATAAAGTGACAATACAGAGGTAAGTCAATTCTGTAATTACTAACATGAACAGAAATATTATATTAGATAATTTTTTAACCTAGTAAGTTGAATTTAAGCTAAATTTACACAAATTACTCTATTGGTAAAACACATTTTAATTAGCATTGTTAACCAGCAGAACGACTTGCATGATTTGTGACAAATTGTCCATGAGTAATTTTTAAAGCAAGATGTTTACATAAAAACAAAACTTCAGTTCAAATAAGAACTTACGTGAAGAGCACCTGAAGGATGTGTTATACAAAAGGTCAAACTAGATGAAAATGGTGTTATGACCTTATAATCTGTACAATTGATTAATTACTTCAGAGAATTTTTTGTATCTGGCGATATGTGTTCTATCAGTGCATCAAAGAAAGAAAAGTATGCTACAATACGTGAGTCATGGGACCTTGACAGGCTTGACAGGGACTTGGACAAGCCTGAGAAGTGGCACAAGTGAACCTCATGAGGTTCAACAAGGCCAAGTGCAAGGTCCTGTATCTGGGTCAGGGAAACCATAGAATCATGGAATGGTTTGTGTTGGAAGGCACATTTAAATATAATCTGTTCCAAACTCCCCTGACATGGGCAGGGACATTTTCTGTTAGGTTAGATTGCTCAAAACTTCATCATAACTGACCTTGAACACTCCAGGGGCTGGGGCATCCATATCCTCTCTGAGCAACCTATCAGGCATTCCTCAATATCTGTAGAGAGTAGGTAATAAACGGGTTGAGAGCAGTCTGCAAAGAAGGAACTGGGGATGCTTGTGGATGAAAAATTGGATATGGTCTGGCAATGTGTGCTTGGAGCCCAGAAAGCCAATTATGTCCTGGGCTGCATAAAAAGAAGCATGGCAGGTTGAAGGAGGTGATTCTTTCTTTCTGCTCTGCTCTTGTGAGGCTCTGCCTGGAGTAGTGCATCCAACCCTGGAGATCTCAATACAGGAAAGAGACGGACCTCACAGAACAGGTCCAGAGAAGGGCAACAAAAATGATCAGAGGGCTGGAACATCCCACCTATGAAGGTGGACTCATTCAGCCTGGAGAAGGCTCTGGGGGGACCTTATCGTGGCCTTTCAGTATATTAAAGGGGGCTTATAAGAAAGATGGAGGGAGGGTTTGTACAAAGGTCTGTAGTGACAGAACAAGGAACAATGTTTTTTAGCTGAAAGAGGGTAGATTTAGGTTGGATATAAGGAAGACTATTTTTATTAACAGAGTGGTGTGACACTGGAACACATTGCCCGGAGTTGTTGTGGATACCTCACTATTGGAGATGTTTAAGGCCAGGTTGGATGGGACTTTGAGCAACCTGGTCTAGTGAAAGATTTCCCTGCCATGACAGGGGGGTTGCAATAGATGAAGGTCCCTTCCAACACAAACCGTTCTATGATTCTGTGATTCTAATAGTGTAATGGGACATGATTGCTGTTCGCATCAACAAAACAGCTCATTTGCACAGACAAATAATTTTCCTGTACTAATTACTAATTATTACTGAAAGTATAACCTTAATAAAAGCAACAACATCTACAACATAAAAAAGTATTTGACTAGGTGACTATTTAAGGCATCTAAACCAAATATGACATTTCTGCTGAAAAAATCCCCGACTTGATGGACAGGTCCTATTCAGGGTGCTGGAGAGGACTTTATACTAGAAAGAAAAAAAATAGTTTCTTAATATTATTACCTCTATATGTTTATGTCTTTCTGCTAGATTATTGGTAGATCTTTACTAAATGAAATAACAGGGATAAATAAAGCCTTAACTTGAAATCTATACTGTTGATTTGAAAGCTCATAGAGAGATTAATCTTTGCAGTCATTTTAAGCTGTGCCTTGTTTTTTTCAGCAGTACTATCTTTAAAGGCTTTAGAAATGCTTCCTGAGTTTCAGAACATGAATTCTATACTGGTCTAAGCTGATTATTGAAAACCAAATAGTAATACAAATAAATTAAGATAGTGACAAGAGACTTCAGTTATCTAATAAATTACTTGTTAAGGAAAACAAACAAACAAGAACTATAGAGTAATTTAAGGCTGTTACACACCATGAGAAATTGTGTGGAACTGTTTCACCAGTATATAGTCAAAACTATAATAAAATTGTAAATACTGTCTTGATAGTAATAAACAGCTAACGAAATAGTCACTGGAATCCTAAATCTATGGATTCGTCACATGTTTTATGTATGTTTTATTCAGCCATTATTTAGAGGATTGTGTGAAGTTGTTCCTAGAATTGCTTACATTTTATGTTAAATTAATTGGAAGATAAAAATTATCTAGGCTTATGCTGCAACCAGTTGAAACTTACAAAGAAGTAGTGAGATATGGGTATGGTGTTTTATTTTTCTAGTGGTTAATCTCACTAACCTTAACTTTTCTCTGAAATTACTGTAAATTATTTACCAGCAGCCTGGTTCTGTAAAACCACAGAGCAGATTTTTAAATAAGTGAATTTTCTTTTCTTGAGTTTTGAGTGAACAGTTAGACAGCAGAAGGGAGAAAGGAGTATTTGTTAGACTGTCTGAGGCAAGGTGTCAAAGACAAGATATGGTCCCAAACACCGTTTTTCCTGATTAGTTTGTATTTTACAGTCAAGCTGTGGAGCAAAGAGAAATAGATAGTCAGTCAAACTTAATCTGGGCAAATATTTCTTTATGCTTATGAATAAAATTACTAGGATAACTTAGGAGCTGTGTGGAGTCCTGGAATGTGACTAGGAAAGAAATAGGAGAGTAGGCCCTTTGAAAAAGGACTCATAGGATGGTGAGCTCTATATCCAACATGATTAGTTTCAGCAGTAGTCCTATCTTTCAGTCAGGTCCAGCCTTCAGATTCTCTCCACCAGTACAACTCTTCTCAATGAACTTGCCCATTTGCCAAGTTGGTTTTAATCTGGTACACTCACTGCCTTAGCCTTCCTGGGTGTTCTGTTGTCCTCATCTTCAAAGGCTGATGGAACTTTTTTGCTCCCAACAATCTCTAGGACACTAGAGGTGACAACATTGGCTAGAAACAACCCATTTCAGTTTCTCCCTTTTCTTTCTATGACAGAAACTTCATTCAGATCCAGTAGTGCTTGATAAGCTGAAGCAAATAACACGTATCACTGCTACCCCTCTAGGTAATAATGAAGTGACATTTCTGTAGCTATTCCTCTGCTCAGGCACCTTTTTGCACTAGCTCTGCTTGTCTGTCTCTTTGCTTTGCCCCTGCTTGGGTGTCTCTGTGCTCCAACCCCTGCTCAGCCATCTCTTTGTTCTAGTCCCTGTTTAGGTGTATCTTTGGTCTAATCCTTCTCAGGAGTTTATACTCTGGTCCTTACTTGAGCTTCAGTTTGCTTCTGACTGCTCAGGCTGCTCCTCCAGCCTTGCTCAGAAGACTCTTACTCTACTTTCTTTTCTCACCTTGACATCTTTCCTTCTGCATCTCTCCCCTGCTATGTTGTCCTTCCTACCCTGGCATCTCTGTTGTTGTCCGTTTGCCCCTGCTCAGGTGTCTCTCCTGCCTTGGTGTTTTCTATTGTCTATTACCTTCTCTAGACATTATTAACCTTCATTAAAAATATTTTTATGGAGGCACCATATACTGCTCTAACGGGTACAGTTGGGTGTGTAGTGGGTTGGCTTTGTCCATAGAAGAGCTATCTGTAACTGTCTCTGACTGACTCAGGGCATTTCCAGACCTCTTTCTGCATAGGTCACCACTGCAGCCCCTCACCCACTACCAAAACAGCTACCAGTTATGCCTTATATATGTTTAAACATAATTCCATTTCAGTTTGGGCCCATTTACTTTTATTTTGTCACTTGCCTCCCCTGTCTTTTAGGTCTAATTGCTTGGGGATCAGAATTCCAAGAGGAGTTTAGAAAAGAAAGTGGCCAGACTACTGGTAAAGCAGACGAACATATGAACACATTATTTTGAGTAGATGATTTGTGATTTACCAGATAAGTCTTATGCAACATATGCATAATCAGCTATTCATTATCATGTATAGCTCATGCAGCTTCTGTCAAGACATACGAAGACACAGATGTGGCTTGATGAGTCCTCCAGAAGGTCTAAGGACCTAAGCATCTTGTTAACTGAAAAAGGCTTGTGCCTGGTGTGACCCAAGCCCAATGTTTCTTACTCAATTTCAAGGCTAAGGATCTTCCTGTTTTCACTTATAATCTTAGGTTTAGATTAATCATGTAACTTTGGTGTACCTTGAGAATTCATTTCCTGAAAGATTATTTTATATACAGTTGAAGTGTCACAAAAGACATTCCTGAAATTTGGATAAATATATATTGCTTCTCGAGCCGAGTTTATTATAGCTATACAGCTGCTGTAGCACTCCTTTTCCTTCTTTTTTTTTTTGTTTTCACGTAATCATGTGTTGTCCTTACCAGTGTATTTTTAGCAAAGTACTTTTTTTGAGGTGCAGAAACTTCTAAGCTGGTTTCCAACCTTGGGTTTTTTTTTTTTTTTCTATATGTAGTAGTCTTAAAACCTGTTTCCCTTTCTCCTTTCAGGGACATGGGGTACTCTTATGATTAGAACCAACGAATGAATTAAAAAAAAGGCACAAAAACCCATCAATTTTGTAACTCTTGAGGATTTTAAGTTAGAATTATGTACTTTTGTGTAATTAGCACTTAAGCTGTTACAATTATTATACAATAACAACAAAAATCTAACTACTATTCTTATTATTTGTAGTGATAGTTTCATATTCACGTCTCGTTCTTCCAGCATTTGTGCTCCATGGAAACAGAAATATAAACCCAGAAAGTCTAACTCAGTGTTCCAGTTTAACCTCACAGAATTTTTTTGAACAGAGGCCTTATCTACCATTTGCAGAGACTAAATACCTTAAAGGGAAAGCATCTATGGCCCTGTCATGTGATATTATCAGTAAGTCACCTATAAATACAGGCATAAATTCAGACCAGTTTGCTTTACAGATTTTTTTGTCTACTTTTTTCAGATCTCTTCATGTGTCTCCAAGAAAAAGGCAGCAGTCTTGAAAACTAAACTAGTCCTTTCCCTTCAGATTGGTTGCCCTTTACTTTTGTTCTTCCTTACAATCACTGCGGGCTGCCAATCTTTATTACTATATGTAAAAGGGACTTGTTCTCCTCCTGAAAGTAAGGACATCATATTTCCTCTTCAGCTTCATCTCTCAGCAAAGGTTAAGAACCCTGGTGAAGTGAGGGCAAAGGGTTTCACATGGATTACAAGTAGAAAGTAGCTAATATCTAATGCCCTTACATCTCCCTGATCTTCATGTTCTGTCTTCCTCCCTTCGTCTTCAACCTGAGTGCATATAAAGTTGTCTCACTTGTGATCTTCATAGGCTTGTGAGAACTAAATATAAAGTTAATCTCCAGCATGCACTGTAAGTCAGGAAAGTAGTCTAAAGAGGATTAAAAGATAAGGATACAAGTGGACCTCTGGACTGCTAATGGACAAGTTTTATGCGCTGTGAGGAGGAGCTGAGAGCCAGCATTTCTGGATTGGGATGGCAACAAAGTATACCATGGTAAGGGAAGGAAAAGAGGAAAAATTGCAGATTAGAACTGCAGATAATTTTTTGAGACATCACATATGTGAAGCAGGGAGATTCCGAATCACTTTTTAAATGCAGGGTTAGAACTGATGTTTAATGACTTCAGAGAGCATAGAATTAGATGGTGTTTCTTTTTTGAAAGCAACAGAAAGCCCTATCACCAATGACCAACTAACATATCTTGTGCATCAGATATTTTTTTTCTTTTAAGTGAAATTATAACTCATAAAAATTTGTCTAGATTGTGTCAATATCACCTAGTAGAGCATGTAATCAGCACTTGTGGCAATTCTTTCTAAGGTCATGAACATACCAACTCATTATTTGTCTACAAATATGGATTCACTCTCTACTTCCCAGGAATATTCATGCACAAAGAGCCACTTGATTCCCAGGGCTTTGATTCATCTAGGAGTAGATGTAGAATAGGCATACATGTGCCTAACAGATAGATATATTTCTAGCACTTTTCAGCTGTTGCTTATTGTCAGTGAGCTTGGGCATTCCTTTTTACCAAAGTCATATCATTGTTTTTAAGTGGCACTGAGTGAGTCTGGAGTTACTTCTAGAAGATAAATGATACCATTACTGTTTAAGCTACTAAATCGTGTTCAAGCTATGAAAGATTAAGTGGTGTTGAGAAAACAAAAACAAAAACAAAAAACAAAATAAAACAAAATCAAGAAACCAAAACAAAACAACTTGATTCATGTGTCTTTTTTCTTGTTGTTTTATAATTGCAACTGGGTTATTCTGCATGTATATGACTTGATTACTTCTTTAACTTTGAATATATTAGAGGCTTAGATATGGCCAAAGTATAAGAATTACAAATATATCCTTGAACAATAAAATCAATAAAACTACCCTTGTATGTCATTCATCTCTTTTTGCATTTCACTTGAAAACTCCTCCTATCTGGCAGCTTTTACCAAAGTTGTTCACATTCAAAGTGATTTATTTTAATTTGTTACCAAGTGGACTTACCATGAAGAGTTTATTTTTGTGTCCCTTACAGTGTTGTCCATTTTGATTTCTATAAGCCAAGCAAAAAAGGACCACAGAGTAATTATAATGGAAGATATTTGAAATTCTCTTGTGAAGACTCAAACAATTAAGCAATAAAAGTTCCCATCTTATTTCTGATACAGAGAGGACTGCATTTGCTGCTTACCATAAACTGAGGTCTAAACAATCTTTTATTAACAATTGAGCCACAATGGATGTATCACTTCTGTAACCTATCAGAAAGCAAAAAGGCCCTGAAAGTTCTAATGATGACTCTGACTTGCCTGTGCAAGCCAAATAACACAAGGTCATTCAATCACCCTTCTTCCTCCATTTTTTCCTAGAGGCTGCTATTCTTTATGTTATTATTTAGTGTTTAAGTCAGAAATACATTTTCATGGTTTATTTATATAGCATATCAAGCTTTAAATAAAACATGCACCTGAATTTAAAGTTCTGTCTCTAATGTGCCAGTTATGTGACTAATTCATTAGGTTTGTCACTGACTTATAAATTATACAAATGACTTTTAAACCATGAAGCTGATTTGGATCCATTTTTCATACTTTGGAATGTAAATATCTGTTTCGTTAATAGCAGTTTGTTTAAAAAGCATGAGCTTAAAAGTGAACATACAGACTTATCATTGAAAGTATGCTTTGCCTCCAGCAAACCATTGAAATATAGTTACCTGTAGAGATTTGTATCTATATTCCCATTTTAAACACCAGGTGTTCTTTCAGCTCACTAAGATGGGTTCAGCTCTTTCCCTTTTGGGAATATGTGGGAGGACAGCAAAGGGGAGATATAAATCCTTGAGGTTTACTCTGTCATCAGGAGAGTCTATGCTGTCTTTATTTGTTACTTCTCCTGAGTCTGTCTACACAATAAGGAGAGCATATCAGTCAGCATTTTGGATTTGTAGAGCTGAGATGTAGTATCTCAATTATCTTTCCCCTTCAATCATGTAGGAACAACTGCATGGAGTAAGGAATAAACCAGTCAAGTGAAGACAACAGAAGACAAGTACTTAATGTGCACAGGAGACAAAATTATCTTCACATTCAAATTTTTCTATTGAAATTTTTTTCTATGAACATTGAAACTAACTAAGTCTGCTTTTCAGTGGGTTTGCACCTTTTGTCCTCTAAACCCCCCAGATAACATAATGTAGATGGCTTTTCACCCTCTGCCACTAGGCAGGAACAGCGCTTGGTGTGGATAGTAGATCAGGAAGCGGCTGCTGGCTGGCCATGTCACTGCTGGCACAAAGAACCTGTAATCTGAACTCACCTCTCTCCTGGTAAGGACACTTCCACTCTCTCTTGAAGACATGTTCTCGTGACTTCTCCCAAATTTGGATGAATGTAAATTATTTCTAAGAGAAATAAGAGAAATTTCTTTCAGATTTGATTAAAGTTGCTAAGTACAATTCAAGCCTTATTAGGCAAGAGAGAGAGGTGCAAACCTGAGTGCATGTCACACTTCCATAACAAAACAGCCTGAAAATAAAATAGTCACTAAAGAGAATTAATATGTTTTTGGGTTATTAAGTTTTCTCTTTTACAAAAAGGAAAATTCATAATAGAACAGCCTCATTAATTCTAAGAAGTTTTGTCTTAGCAAACAGTGATAAAAAATCTTCTCTTGAAAGGTTACTTAAGATTAATGAACATTTGAATACATCACCTGCTATATGTAGTATATTGTATGTGATGACATCTAATGCATGGATTTGTGTGCCCATAAAAAAAATTGAAGCTCCCTTACAAAACTCCAGCAGTGAGATCTCACAAATCTGGAAACACCTCATACTATAGTAAGCTAATGAGAACTTACGGATTTACCAAGACAAGGAATGGTCAAACAGTGTAAATTCATGCAAAATTGTGGTGAAGATACAGTGTAGAAGCACAAAGTAGGATCTTCTAGTTTATCTGATTAACGTAGGTTGCCTCAAGGTGAATTATAAAAAGTATCTTCTTACACCATGGTAATGTTGATTAGTAACCTGGAAATCTGCACTTTAATCATTATGTTATGGAAGAGATCTAGCTGTTTAGTCACAGGGCATGGGCAAAATAGTCTGCCTTGAGGGCCATCAATGAATGTTTAAAGGAGCAAAGGAACAAGAAAAAGGATTGTAGACCAATAATATATGACCAGGAAATATGAATTGCAGGGTAGAATTCCCTACATTTTGGGGGTTGAGGATTCCCGTTTAAATTTTACTGTTATGTATGTATGCTGGGGAAAAGTAGACATGTTTATTAACGACAGATTATTTCACACCCATTGTGAGAAGAAAGCAAAATTTATCTAACTTACTAACTCTAGAAATCTTCGATTTCTTTCCGTCATTTATATAAAGAAAAGAGAGTGCCATTCACTGTTATCTCGTACTGGCTCTAGACCTCTTAACGTTACATAAAACAAAGAAAAAAGTAAAAGTCCCTCTGAAATTCTAAAAGCTTGGCATCGTGTTAACGGTTGCATCTTGGTTCCTCTTCTTCTAGGTGATGTCAGACATCTATGTGCCCATATTTCTCCAATACCTAGTACTGGAGGAGTTTACAGCCAGATGTTGTCTCAGGACATCAGCTGGATCAGTGCACAATGACATCACACCAAGCATTTCCAGTAGTTTCAGGTGTTGTTCTCTTTGCACTTATTGATCCATGGTCTGTACCACCCATGCTCATTTCTTGTTTGCAACGTCCTGTTGACTGTGGGTCAACATGCTCTGTTACTTCTTTTTGATCAGGACAAAGTCATGGCACTCCTATGACACACTAAATGTCAGAGAGTGTTTTAAATCAAAGGAATAAGCTGTGGTTTCACTGTTCTTTAGTATTTTGAAAATGTCGCATTCTCAGTGGTTCAAATTATGTTCTTGGTTCTAAATCTGTCTGTGCTATTTTGGCCTCTTATTCAAGGGCAATTCCTGATTTACACTAGTGTGGAAGGCTCTATGAATTTAGCTGGATTTACACCTTCTAACCCAGAATGACCTTTGTCCCAGTGACTGAGACCCACTTTCAATGCCTAGGCAGCAGAGTAGGTCATTCAGGATAAATTAAAGGACTTCTGAGCCATACTCTATCAATGATTTAGGGAGGTATAAAATTTATATAGTCTTTTCCTGCTAGCTCTTTTCCCAAAGAGCTACCATTTCCTTTATTAACATACAAGAGATGCAATAAAATCTATTTGCTTGCATTTTAGATTCTAGCCTTTTAAAGCTTTTAAATCATTCAGCCAGAAGTGATTTTCTTCTGGATGCCTGGAGCTTTTCTGCCTAGAATTACTTTTCTGGAGATAGAAGATTCCGTGACTGACTTGACCTTGAATTGCTTATCTCTACAGCAAAATTCCTTCTGAAAGAAATTTATTAGGCCAACAAGGCACAGAACTTGATGCCCTTTTACCCTGTTTCTGCCTCTGTTCCTGCCATTGTTACTGACCTCAAATCCAAACCAGGAAGTTGAACTTGAACAATTATATGAATCGATTGGCACATACTACATCTTGCAGCTGCATGGCCTCAAGCTCTGATCTCATTAGTTCTAATAAAAAATATTAGGTGTTGTGGTATCCTAATGGGAAAATAGAAGGGGAAAAAAAACATTTTTGAAAATGATATGGATATGTTATTAGGGATTTCTTATTTTGAATCAAACTACTGAGTCAATGTCATAGTATGATGCCACTGAGCTTGATAAGAATAGACACAGCAATTTTTTTACTATCAGCCCCTAAATTGCTTAAGCATCCTCAAAGACTTTGAATATGGTAAGGGAGCTATCGATGTGTATATATTCACAGTGAATACTGTAATACAACTGCCCCTAACAGTCGATGAAGTAGTCGACAGTACATAGATACAGAACACAGTTTAGAAAAGATGATAAAATGTAATTTGAATTACTTAGACTACAAAATGAATGTAATTTTTGGAATTAATCTATAGAATTTGTTCAGATTACTGGGTGTGGGAGTCTCAATTGCCATATAGTTCTCTCAGAACTTTAGACTAAGGAGTGGAAATTTCTTCAAATCTAATTTGAAGTATTTTTGTCCGGGTTGAAGTTAGGCAACTCAAAAGGAACAGAGTGTTTATTGATGAGGTTTAAAAAACAGAACCAGAAAAGAAACTTTCTGCTTGGGTAGAAAACTCTGCTTTGACATTTTCTGATTTTAATTTGAACTTACTAATACAATTGTATAAGCATTTTAAATGGAAACAGAAATAACCTTGAAAACTTTATCTCAAACTTCAACCTGGAACTTAAGCTGTGTGTGTTTTGTGCTTGCATGTGTGAGAATAGGCATACACACAAAGAGATGATGGAGCACAGGTGAATTAGTATTAAAGATATTGAAAAGAAATTTCTCTGAGGAATTCTTGAAAATTACCCAGCCACTTCTGAAACTTAGTAGCACGCAAGCATAATATGACAGAATCAGGTCCTTTGAAGTTCAGCTGCTTGTGGTCAATTGCATTTTGCTGGTGGATAACATTTAAAGGGAAATACTGTATTTCTGCTTTAACACAGGTGCTGCAGAACTTGTTAAGCATCAGAACTGCTTTCAATTCTGCCGATGTGCAAGAATCTAAAGTAATTCAAAATCAAGCTACTGTTTTGAAATTTTTGCTTTTATTATTATCTGCAATCTATATTGTCTTATTTGTTATGAAGGTTATATTTAAACATAATATAAAGTTTATTGTGAGGTGATATTTTAAATTAGTGCTCCATATGTTCTCTTTTATGAAACAAAAACTTAAAAATAATTTATAACATCAAGGGCTGATTTCACAATAAATTTTACAAGAGAAATTAAGCCCAGATTTCAAACCTTAAAAGTTTGTCCAAGATTTTTAATAAAACTTCTTGACACCTAAGGTCCTGCTTTTGAAAATACTAGAGAACTATTTAGACTTCTTCAGTGCAGAATACATCAGCAGCTGTCAGCAGTGAGAGGTGCCTATCACCTTCTTTTTCTTAATCCACATTAAGCCGTTTCCAGATATCTTGCCATCACTCCTAGAAAAGAATGACCAAGCAGATTTTATTCAAGTTTTTCAATTAGACAGGCAGGCATACTTTGTTGTTGTTGTTGTTGTTTTGGTTTGTTCTATTTTGTTCTGTTTCTGTGATGAGGATACTATACCTTTGGAAATCCAGATCTGTTCACACTGTGTGCATAGGCTAGGTGTACAGCTTAAACAGAAAAAGTATTCTGTGCACAGTTTATATGATAATGATGAGTAAGGAATTGGACTAGCTTCAAAAGCACTGGAGTGAGTGTAGAGGTGAAAAGTCAACGGTACAATACCTGACAAGCAGATTTGATGATTCTGAGTGGTAAATATCCTGAACAGATGTGAGGTAGCCCATTCTTTATATGTTATGGACTTTGACTCAGAAGAATCTCTTACAGGCACTTAGAAGTTAGCTGTTACTACACAACTGATCCCACTGTAGCATATTAAATGTTTACTTTTCTTAGAGGCCTATAAGTACACCGATAAGACTGTTTGAACTCTACCATTGCCCCAGATTTCTGCCTGACTGGATACTGTCGTATATACACATGCACCAGTGATAGGTCAAGCACGCATTTTCCTATTTGATGGAAGATCAGGTGATTTTTAACAAATTTTAAAGTAGATGGAGAAGTTTACATGTCCTGGTGCTAAGTGGGATAACTTGTCCCCAAAGAACCTAGGTCCACTATATCTCCATGCTATTCGTCAAAGGAGCAATACCTACCTGTGAATAACTTTATCCTCTTTTCCTAAGATTCTGTATGTGCTGTTTCTGCTAATGCTTTTTGATATTTAGAAGTCCAGGAACTACTAGCAATTTTATTGAATTACTACCAAAATATTAATTAATAAAACTGTGGCCTTCAAGAAGTGTTTTTCTCTGTGCTTTATCAATTGCCTCTCTCCTAATTTCCTAGAAAAAAAAAAATAGGTGGCCTAAGAAGAAGTGTAAAAGGCTAATATGTCTCCAGTCCACAGCTGTGATTTGCTAGGGAGCTCATCTATACTCATAGAGTGCAAGAAGGAGTCTCTATTTAGTCAGCCTTGTACAATATGCAACTTCACCTTCACCCAAAAAACTCCTGTAAAATAAAATGTTGTAAGGCCTGCAATTATTTTAAAAAAAGTTTATTTAATGCTTTAAGGAGTTATTAGAGATTTAAAGGAGAGAGAAGATTGGCTGGAGAATGAAAAAATCAACGAGTAAGATGATCAATGGATTTTTTTGCTGTACCATATGACTTTTTTTTTTTCCTGTGCTAATACTTTCCTATCAGGACCTATAATTATGTGGGAAGGAATCTGTCCTGGTTCTGTTAAAAACAAGACCAGTTCTCTTTTAGTGAATTTTACTTTCAGCTAAGTTCTTCTAAGTGCCTTCTAAGTAACTGCACTTTTCTGAATTCAGCTACATATTTTTTGAGACACGCTTCGCTCTGGACTGATAAGATGACCAATGGAATGAGAAGAAGCTCATGTTAAGATTTATTACTATGGTAACCAAGGTTAACTGATAATGGGACATATTTTCAAGGAGGGGTGGACAAAACAGGTGGCTAAAACTGACCAACTAAGTATTCCATCCCATCCATGTCATACACCCTATAAAAGAGGGAGGTCGCAAGGGTCTCACACTCTTTGACCATGGCCGGCATCTGAAGAGGATCCTGCCTGTCGTCCCCACAATCCAAGGCCTGAGGCCCTGCATCCCTGAATCCAGTTTCCAGTTTGCTGTGAAGTCCCGCCCAGGACTTCTGGGTGCCTGCCCTGCAGCTGCTGGAGCCAAGCCAACTCCATCCTCCGCCGAGGGAAGGGCAAAGCTGCTACCCTGGGATTTCAAGATTGGTTTTGTATATTTTGTTTTATTTTCTCTATTTATCAGTAGCATTAGTAAAGCATTTTAAAACCTTTCCAACTTGAAGTCTCTCTCCCTTTTTTCTTCCTATCACCTTCCCTTAGCAAGGACTTTTTTCCTATGCAGAGAGGGTAGAGGGTGGGGGGGATTAACAGAGAGCATCTGCCACAGTTTATTGTTGCCTTGCAATTAAATCTTGACAGAATCAAATGGTCTTTCTAGAAGTGATGAAACAGCTTCAGATGGTGGATGGTATTGCCTTAATCTTCCTCTAACCTGATGATGGGGATCGAGATTATCCAATGTTACTGCTTTTCCCAAAGAGAAGTGTGATAAAGGTGATATATAAATTTATGTTAAATGCTTGCTCATGCAGTTGCACCAAACACGGATGCACTTTTTCCTCCACTCCATGATACTGTTGATTGTTTCCTTTTTGTCCCTTCCAATCCCTAACATTCTGTGATTCTGTGATTCCGTGGCCTCAGAACTCCTTTGAATAATGGTATAATTTAGGAAGCATATTTCTAAAAACAGAATTTGTACAACATTATTCCTGGTAGTCCAATTCTACAAGTCTTCTATAACTTTAGAGATTTAAAGTTATTTCCTGAATTGTGAGTGAAATAGGAATATTGGTTCAAATTTGACTTAAAATACCTTGTTAGTACATAACTCAAGATATACAGTGAAAAAATAATGTTGAAGTGCTAAAAAAGAGACATTTAAAGTGTTGATATATATACAAAACTACTTAAAAAGTTAAATTCACTTTATAGATAAAATCAGGAGCAAAGGTAAAGGTATAAAGGTATTGTGGATTTATTCCATAAGTTTGTTGCCTAGTACCGCAAAAGTACAGCAAATGCCACAGTTCTTTTTATGGGAAGAAAGCTGAAAGAAAAATGTTTTCTTTGTTGAGAGGAAAAACCTAACTCTTTCTAAAATAATTTGAAAACTCCCAGTTGGCCATGAAAATATGATAGTTAATAGACACAGGAAAATAGTGATATAGATTTAAATTTAGCCAGATACGAACTATACACAGTTGGCCTTTTCACAAAGGGTAACAGATGTTCAGGGTGTCTGCAGCACACCTGGCTTCACAAAAAGAAGAACATGTGGCATGAACTCTCAAGTGGATATTTAATGTTAGGTTAAGTCTTTTTCTCTAAGAAGCATGTTGAAGAAGCACAAACCATCCCAAGTACACCGATGTGCTCACACATTTCTGGAAGACTGTAGACACAGTGCATTATTATAGCTAAAACTACTGTTAATATTGCTTCAGTTGTACTATTGTGCTTTCAGCTTTATGGAGTCACATAATCTGGCAGACACTCTTTGTTTTTAGCTGGACTTTAGTATACAACTGTCACTGGTGGGACAGAGCAGGTAAGACTGACGACCCAGAGCACAAGGCAATAAAAATATATTAAAACCAGAATTTATTAAGAAAAGAAGTGTAGCTACACAAATCCAAGATATATCATTATTCCATTACTAAAAGCCCTAGTGAAGCCTTTATTTTTATCTGCTAGTTTTTGTTGTTATTATTATTACTATTATTATTAACAGAAATCAGTATTCAAAGCTTATTCCAACACAGAAAACTGTGCTACAGGGTCTTCTTTACTGTAACTGACTGCTATGTAACATCATCTTGATTGTTTAATCCTTCTCCCGTAGTATCTAAAATTAGCCACAGTTGAACTGGCTGGAAACTAAAGCCAGAAAGTAGTTGGCATTCAGTGTTAGTCACTGGAGTACAGCTACAGAGGAAGTAATTTGAGTGTTGCCAACTCTCACAATATTTGGCATTTTCCAGGGGGAAAAAAAAAAAAAACAAAGAAAAAAAAACCTTGTTATATGAGCATTAAGACTATTTAAAAGTCTTCTTTCATTTAAAATGAAACAAAATATTTCTGTTGCTCTTACTGTTTCTGTTTCACTGTTACTTATACAGCGAAAACATCACCCACCATTTCAAAGGCTAGTGGGATTTACCCTCCCCTAGGTGCTTTATTTTTTAGAATAATAATGGTTTATAGACTTTACCTTACGATTTCTGAAACCTTGAGCTAAACCATAGCATATCCAGCATTTTGCTCCCCACTCCAGTTTATACAATAATCTGAAGCCTGAATTAAACTAAAATAAAGACATCAAATTCCTAGAAGTCTACTAAATTAATTCCTAGAATTCTTCTAAAAGACAAGCTTTCCTCCTCTTCTCTCTCCTAACCTTAACTGACCTTCAGGAACAGATGAACTGTTCATAGAAACTGTAAAAAGATAGGTCATTCCTTATGGTATAAATTCCAAGGCAGGGAAGGGCAGGGCAAACTAGTAGCCCATGTGGGGCATCTCTTTGATATGCTAAGAATAAGATCTGGAATTGCATATAGAGTTTACAGCTTGTTTTATTTTCTAGTGTTTATAGCGGATCACATAATTATTCTGTAAGCACACTAAATACAGTATAGAAAAAAATTATTTGTCTTCTGATGAGAGGAAGGCATGGGAATAGCAAAGACTATGGTGAAAGGGAGATAAAATGTACAAAGATAGAGCTAAATGTCTTTCAAGTGTCATGAGTATCACATTAGCTCGTGAGTGCTACGGGAGTGTAAATTCAAGGATACTGACAGGACTACAGTGTAATGTTCTGAGGTAGTTAGCAATATTCAGGTTGTGTTTCACATAATCATTAGAAGTCAGAACTAGTCAAATTAAAAGCATAATGCTGTGCTAAAATGCAACTATTCTCAAGTAGGAAAATGTATACCAGCTCTCCATTGTCTTTTGAGGAAGCTATGAGTGGAAGGAAAAGGTTATTGGAAGAATAACTTAGGCATTATAATGGCATTATTAAGACAATACTATGCTGTGGCTTGAGGATATGAAACTCAGCAGGAAGAGGAAAGTAAAGGATGGATGTATGGAACAGCTGTGGGAGGAAACACTGTAATGTATTGAGAACATCTGCTTGCCTTGCTTTTTTTAAATAGTGCTTGCTCTGGAATATCACATACACACATAGACACACAGGTTTATGTGTTTCACTTATTTAGTATTTCCTTTCCTTACTCCATGAATCTGAGAATTTGAGGTGGGTGAGAGGAACAAAGGCTGCAAGAGTGATGGTGCCATGTAAAACACTGCTAAATCAGAAGTTGGGGTTTTTCTATATTATGCTCTTGTTACAACTCTCAAGGGCAAATTCATTACGTAAGTCTATAATCATAGCCGATGTTTACTTCTGGAAATGACCCAGTGCTGTGTGCTGAATACACTTATTGCTTTTGTGCATTTGCTTTGTCTTCAGGCCAGTCCAAGATTGCTCTTCTATATGTCAGCTGCATGTAGACATGGTCTGTATGTGAAAGAACTAAAGGAATATTCCCTCTAGAGCAACAATGGCGCTACTTTTAACAAAATGCATGTGTAGTTAGCAACTAGTATAGAACATGAACAATTTTTTATGGGTTTGAGAGATTAATTTTCCATGAGTTGGACCAGTATGAATATCTTGGGTAGATGTATGTATTTTAAACGTAGACAATATCTGTACACATTGCATTAAAAATACTCTTTTATTCTATCAATTATTTTCTCTGTGAAAGAAATGGAACAACTAAAATGTCCCAGGAATGACTTGACACGTATTAACAAGCCAGTGTGATTTTCTAGAGTATTTTAAACAGAGCATTACAGAACCTGAGTTGTAATATTTTATATTTATATACAGATTTTTGTAAGGCCTGAGAAACATCTGTATTTCAGTGAACTCGCTCCAGGCAAACCTGTCAAATAGTTAAAGATCACCCTTTTCTGGGTGTGGTTACTTAAGTAATGAATGCCTTGCATATAAAACGAAGGAGTTTGAGATGTAGGGGCACTGAAGTATAAATAATGGGAAAAGAATGCCATTTCTCTCTTTCCTTGTGGCTAGGCAGTAGTTTTGGTAATGAATCATCTTCAAGAGTGTCATGACAGGAAGAAAGTCTCAAAAGGAAAATGAAAATGAAAGGCAATCAATAGAAAAACGGTGCTTTTTAAATAAACAGTAATTCGTGTCATCATAAACTCTCCCAGAATTTACTTAGAATGTTACAAGCAGTAATGTAAGCAGTTGTTGCTGCAGTCTGAAGACTGAAGTTCTGATGTCAGACAAACCTTGCAGAGCAGAACTGTGGGATTCAGCTCTCTCTGTCCAGTGAATAATGAGGCTTTGGGGGGATTTCTCTGATAACTCCTTTTGGCAAGCTCAGGTCGTTACTACTTTGAAAATAAAAACAAGGCTTCTATCTGAAGGAGCATGGTCTCCAATGAGAACCCAGGCTTGACTCCCAACAGAATGATAATGGCTCTAAGGAGTCCAGAGAACTGCTGCAGAATTAGAAGGCAGCAAGTAATAAAGATAGGTGAATGGATACAGATGCTTTAGTAAATAAGAATGAAGATATTGATCTCAGAGCATTAATTAATGTTGAGGAGATGTTCTAGTTTGTGCTATGACTATTGTTATTTTTCCACAGCAATTTCTCTGATAACATCATTTCTTTCTCTCTGTGTCTGTGTTTGTTTTTAAGTTGACATGATCAGAGAAGCACTGTCAATTTAAAGAACAGAACACCAGTTCCACAATTTTGTTGCTTGTCATAATGATTCTGCAAAAAGATCTGACCTTGTGACTATGATATTTTAAAGTAGGCCTTGCTTGTTATATTTGGGGCAGTCAAGAGCATAGATTTCTTGTTTAATTGCAGCAGTTTAATGTGAGTCCTGGGAACAGATATTCATTATTTTGCTTGGTGTCTATTAAGCCACTTGGAAATGGAACTGATATCAATATTTGCCTTAAAAATCCATGAATCTATACTGCAAATAGAGTACAGAACTGAGAAGGTCAGCATAAGTTGTTAAATTAATTCTATGTTTCATTTGAAAACACAAGATCCTTTATAAAAATTAAAACATGTATCTTTTATAAACAATTACGATACAGACCTATATAATGAAGGAAATAATAATAGCAATTCTGAATGGTTTTATGGCTTACATTAGTTTTATTTTCTATCATGTAATAGTGAATAGGCTTGTGTCAGATTGCAAATAACATATTAAGTGGCTAAATATTCAGACTGACATTTAAAGTTTGAAATTTGAGATTCACTCAGATCCACATTCTGACTGAAAATGTTCTTAAATTCTCTTTCTACCATAGCATCAATCTTCACACAATCACAGAATGTTAGGGATTGGAAGGGACCTCGAAAGATCATCTAGTCCAATCCCTCCGCCGGAGCAGGAACACCTAGATGAGGTTACACAGGAAGGCATCCAGGCAGGTTTTGAATATCTCCAGAGGAGACTCCACAACCTCCCTGGGCAGCATGTTCCAACGTTCTGTCTGTGAAGAACAACACTGTGAAGAAGTTTCTTCTCATATTTAAGTGGAACCTCCTGTGTTCCAGTTTGTAGCCATTGCCCCTTGTCCTATCATTGGTTGTCACAGAGAAGAGCCTGGCTCCATTCTCATGACACTCACTCTTTATATATTTATGAACATGAAGGTCAGCCCTCAGTTTCCTCTTCTCCAAGCTAAAGAGACCCAGCTCCCTCAGCCTTTCCTCATAAGGGAGATGATCCACTCCCTTAATCATCTTTGTGACTCTGCGCTGGACTCTTTCAAGCAGTTCCCTGTCCTTCCTGAACTGAGGGGCCCAGAACTGGACACAATATTCCAGATGTGGTCTCATCAGGACAGAGTAGAGGGGGAGGAGAACCTCTCTTGACCTACTAACCACTTCCCTTCTAATCCACCCCAGGATGCCATTGGCCTTCTTGGCCACAAGGGCACAGTGCTGGCTCATGGTCATCCTGCTGTCCACCAAGATCCCCAAGTCCCTTTCCCCTACACTGCTCTCCAGCAGGTCATTCCACAACTCATACTGGAACCTGGGGTTGTTCTTGCCCAGATGTAAGACTCTACATTTTCCCTTATTATATTTCATTAAATTTTTCCCTGCCCAGCTCTCCAGCCTGTCCAGATCTCGCTGGATGGCAGCACAGCCTTCTGGCGTGTCAGCCACTCCTCCCAGTTTGGTGTCATCAGCAAACTTTTGGCAGTGCACTAAATTCCCTCATCCAAGTCATTGATGAATATATTGAATAGTATTGGTCCCAGTACTGACCGTTGAGGGACTCCACTAGATACAGGCCTCCAACTAGACTCTGTCCCATTGACCACAACTCTCTGGCTTCTTTCCTTCAGCCAGTTCACAGTCCACCTCACTACTCGATCATTCAGTCCACACTTCTTCAGTTTTGCCGTGAGAATGCTGTGGGAGACTGTGTCAAATGCTTTACTGAAATAGATAGACCATATCCACTGCTCTGCCATCATCTATCCGCCTGGTTATGTCCTCATAAAAAACTATAAGGTTGGTCAAGGATGACTTCCCCTTGGTGAAGCCATGTTGACTGCCCCTAATGACGCTCTTGTCTTCGATATTCCTTGAGATGGCACCAAGGATAAGTTGTTCCATCACCTTTCCAGGGATGGAAGTGAGGCTGACTGGTCTATAGTTACTCCGGTCCTCCTTCTTGCCCTTTTTAAAGACTGGAGTAACATTTGCTTTCCTCCAGTCCTCAGGAACCTCTCCCATTTCCCAAGACTTAGCAAAGATGATGGAGAGTGGTCCAGCAATGACTTCAGCCAGCTCCCTCAGCACCCGCGGGTGCATCCCGTCTGGACCCATGGATTTAGGGATGGCCAGATTGATTATTTGGTCCCTAACCCAGTCCTCATCAACCAAGGCAGACTCCTCCATTGTCCTGCCTTCCTCTGGGGCCTCAAGGGTACGGGGCTCCACAGGACAACCTCTGGCTGTGTAGACAGAGACAAAGAAGGCAGTCAGTAACTCTGCCTTCTCTGTATCTTTTGTCACCAGGGCACCCACCTCATTCCTCAGTGGGCCTACATTGCCTCTGGTGTTAGTTTTATCTGCCAGGTATTTGAAGAAGCTCTTTCTGTTGTCCTTGACCCCTCTCACCAGGTTTAATTCTAAGGAGACCTTAGCTTTCCTAGTTGCCTCCCTACATCCTCTGACAACAGCCTCATATTCTTCCCAAGAGGCCAGCCCCTCCTTCCATGATCTGTAAACTCTCCTCTTCTACTTGAGCTTTCCCAGCAGTTCCCTATTTAACCACAGAGGTCTCCTGGCTCCCTTTCTTGACTTCCTACATGTCGGGATGCTCTGATCTTGAGCTAGGTAGAAGCAGTGCTTGAATACTAACCAATTATCTTGGGCCTCTTTACCTTCAAGTACCCTTGCTCATGGGATTTCCCCTAGTAATTGTTTGAAAAGGCCAAAGTTCACCCTACTGAAGTCCAGGGTTGCGATTCTGCTTGGTGTTCTGATCCTGCCACATGAGATCCCGAACTCCACCATCTCATGGTCACTGCAACCAAGACAGCCCTCAACCTTTACTGCTTCAACCAGATCCTCCTTGTTAGTGAGGATGAGATCCAGCAGTTCTCCTCTCCTAGTTGGCTCATCCACCTTTTACATCAGGAAGTCATCATCAATGCATTGGAGGAACCTCCTGGACTGTGGCTGGCTTAGTAGTCCTTCCAGCAAACATCAGGGAAGTTAAAGTCTCCCATGACAACCAGGACCTGTAACTGCGAGACTGCTCTCAGCTGCTTGTAGAAGTCCTCATCAACTTCCTCATCCTGATCTGGTGGCCTGTAATAGACACCCACAACAGTATCACCCCTGCCAGCCTGCCCCTTAATTCTCACCCACAGACTCTCAAGTCGCTCCTCATCAACCCTTGGACAGTACTCAACAAATTGTAGTTTCTCTCTCACGTTAGGAGCAACTCCACCACCACTCCTGGCTGGCTCGTCATTCCTGAAAAGGACATAGCCATCCATGACCACATTCCAGTCATGTGAGCTGTCCCACCATGTCTCTGTAATTGCCAACAGATCATAATCTCCTGACCGAACACAGGTTTCTAACTCCTCCTTCTTATTCCCTATGCTGCGTGCATTGATTTACAGGGATTTCAGGGAGTGAGCTGAGCTGAGCACACTGATTTCACCCTAGAAGGATGGGAGGCCTCCTGGTCTTCATCAACTCTGGAGTTCTGCCCCACTGGTGCAAGCCCAGCTACAACCTCATCCCCCTTCGAATCTAATGTAAAGCTCTCCAAATGAGCCCTGCTAATTCCTGTCCTAGCATCCTTTTGCCCCGTGAGATAAGCCTTTCCCATGTATCATTGTCTGAACTAGTGTCTTATAAAACCAGTCGTTATCAAAGAATCCAAAGCCCTGCCTGTAACACCAGCCTTGTAGCCAATCATTTAAAATGGAAAATGGAAGGAGGGAAGAGAAAATCACTTGCGCCCCAGACTCTTTCACCAGCTGTCCCAAGGCCTTGAAATCTTTCTTCACTCCCCTCAGACTGAGGGATGCAGCTTCCTCCCCGTCTGTCTGGAAGATCAGCAGTGGGTAGTAGTCTGTTGGGTGCACCAGGTTGGGGAGTGCCCTGGTGATATCCCTGATCCAGACTCCAGGTAGACTACATACTTCCCTATGATGAGGGTTAACTCTGCATATTGGGCCCTCTGTCCCTCTCAGAAGGGAATCGCCTACTACAGTTACCTTTCTTTCTCTCTTATCGGAGGCAGTCTTGAGATGTGGAGTCAACTGCCTCTTCCTATGTGATCTTGTAGGTGGGCCTTGCACCACATCCTCACCTACCTCTTCTTCAAGATCAAGGGCCTCAAACCTATTACAGAGGGGCACCTGGGGACACAAAGCAGGTAGAGAGAGAGGTTGCCCGCAATGCCAAACTGAAACTCACTTCAAACCCTCCTCACCTTTTTGGTTCCCTGCCTCTGTCCGACAGCGACAGGGCAGGGGATGTCTCGGGTCTCCCCACTCTGCCTGACAGCACAGGAGGTCCATCACCTTTTGGCAGGTATCTCCCTGGGACCTTTCTGGCTGGAATGCCAGGGAGTTACTCCACCAGTCAATCTTCAACAATGGGTTATAAATAACTCAAGGAATTATTTTCATCTGTAAAGCAGAACATTCTTTTTTTGGCGGGGAGGAGGGCAGGGAAAGAAATTATCCTTATTTAAAAACATTTTTTGTCTGACTTTTAGTTGGGAAAGCCACACAGTTTCTTTTATCTTCACTTCTGCAATGGATTTCATCATATAAAAAGAGCTAGCAGCAACAGCTACTTTTCGTTATGTTAAGATAAGTGAAAGCATACCAAAAGTGGAGCAAGAAAAATGGCTAGATATTTTGGGACTAGCTAGGCAGGGAGGTGAGAACCTATGATGAAGTCACACTACAGGGAATGGTTATGCCTTGTGGCTGTGCTTAAGGCTATAGTGCTTGGAACAGAGTTTAAAGGGTCAGTGTGCAAACTAAACTGAAAAAAAATAGGACGTCCAAATCCAGGTTTACCTTGTCTCAGTTTTATTTTTAAACTCTGTCAAAACCCGCAGTGCAGAGTTTTTTACTGAGCCAAGGGTTTATTTCTCCCTCTTTCTTCTTTTGTACTACATTTTTAGAAATCAGCCAGTCTGCAGCTAGGTTGCTGAAACAGTAAATGATATTAGCTTAGACCAGACAATTGTCATTATAAATGACATTTCTCTCTCTCTTTCCCTAATTTTTGGAAATACAGCAGTTTAGTATTTCATTGGTGGATGTGAATTTCATTTATTGTACAAAACTGTTTTTTTACAAAACTGTTTTTTTTGTGTATGTGTGTGGTTTTGTTTGGTTTTTTTTAAACACACACAAACAATATGAAAAGGATATGATGAAGGATATGATGAGGCCTAAAAACTTGAAGTTAATATTTTAACTACTTCCAGTTCTCACAGCAGGACTTTTCAAGTGTTCTACTTTGGATAAATGTGGAGCTACAAAACAGCAGAAAAAGATAAAAGAGCGCGTTTGCAAGTTAAGGATGTTCACTGCATGGCATTCTGTAAAAGTGAAGATTAACTCCTGTTTTGGACCCCTTCTGCAGCATGATGTGGACAGGGCTTAAAGCTACATCAATGTTCCTGCTACCTTCACACAACTTGAAGGAGATTTTGGTATTTGAAAGAACTTGCATAAGCCAAAAGGAAAGCTATATTTCAATCACTGGCTTTCCTCGATTATTTATGCAACGCACAGAGCGTAGGTCAGTGCAGTTTGTGTTGGATACAGCATTTTTTACTTTTGAGAATGAATACTGCTTAGTAATGACTCATGTCATCACTAGTATCATGAAATTGGGAACTATCGCCCACATCTGCTCCTAACAAACTAAAAGCATCAGAACAAAAGAGAAAAACACAGCTAAAATGTTGGTAGTGAAAGGAGTCTGTCCAATAAAACGCAAGAACTAGAATGCCTTCTGCAGCATATAAAACTGAATATAAAACAGATACTGCAAAAATGATGGAATTCTTGTATCAGTTCATCGGGTGGATTCAAAGCAGTGGCATAAACAAAGATGGAACTTGAATGATAATTCCACTGGAGAAAGATGTAATAAATAGTACCATGGAGAAAATGTTATGACTCTTACAACTCACAATTTCAGTAGCTCTCTTTTTGTTTTTCCTTTCCTTGATGACAAAGAACATGTGTTCCTCAGTGTTAAACGTGTTAATTTTTAGCAGAGTGCTATAGCCTTAGTACATAGGTATACATGGGGACCCTCATGTACATCTGTTCTGTAGTTATCAGAGGTTGTCAAAGTCTCAAGTCAATGACCTAATTGGCTCTTTCCAATCTTAAGCAGAAATTAAAACTATATAGAAATTTCCTATTCATTCAAATCTATGAGGAATTGCCATAAGGGGAAAAATAGACATAATCTGCAGAGACAAGAAAAACTATATTATCTTAAAGAAAATGAGACAAATTTGTCAGTAGGTCACAGAGATACAGTACACGATTGCTTGAGAGGACTCAAGATGCAGAACAATTTGTTGAGTATTTTACATTTGCTAAACATACTTTGCCTTCAAGTACTCAAATACCTTCAGAGGTGGTCCTGTGTTTCTTGAAAGTTGAAGATTGATATATTAAAGTCTGAGACTAGTGAAAGTTCTGGAAAAAAAAATCTATTTTCTCAGTAAGTCCAATTCTGAAAAACAGCAAAGTAATTTAAAAAACTGAATTCCCACTGGGCTAAATATAATAGGAGAATGTTAGGCATTCTGTAATGATATCCATCTTCTCTTTTTCTCTTCTTCCCACTGAGCTCCATAGTAGTGCTATTTGTACATTCACTGCCAATCTGAGCAATATGAAGAGAAAACAACCCGTTTACTTCCAAAATAACAAGACATATTATTAGCTAATCCATATGGGAGAAGGCTTTAGGGCTGCTTACTGTACTAAATCTGTTTCAGCTTTTACAATGATCTATTGTATTTTGTAGGCTGTATTTTCGTTCCCTAAAAAACAGAAAAAAAGAAAAAAAGAGTAAAAATCTGTTGTGCTTCTGTGTATTTTGACTAGGCTTGTTTTTAGATTCTGTTTGTCTAAGTAATTTGTGGAGGAAAGGACTGAGAAAAAAGTAATATCAGCTGCACATTAAAAAAAAAAGGATTAAAAAGTTTTGTTTGCTTTTGGTGTTTTGTTTTGTGGGTTTTGTTGTTGTTGTTTTGTTTGTTCTTGTTTCTTTCCAGAGTTTTCACTCACTTGGGGTTGAAACATTATCTTCTTTTGTATGTGCCCTATGAAACCTTCCTGACTACTGACCAGCATTATGTTAGGTATCAGGAAAATTAAACACTCTTTGGCCATGCTTCAGCAATAACGAGTGGAAATGCTTAGGGTTCATCGATTGTGAGAAGTAACAACATCATTTTTAGAGCAGGAATACAGATATATAAGGACTGATGTAGTTACTTAAATAATTAAAAAAGGTGCTATGTTCAATTCTCACATTTTCAGATAGAAGAAAAATGTACTGTATATAGGTAGCATCTTGCCACAGTGCATTCATTGCAACACATGCATTCATTGCAGAAATTACCAATCTGTTTATCAACATGAAGAGGAATGTGTTTGTATAGGTACACCAGCAAGCACTTTGGCTTCCACTTAGGAAAGCCAGATGATCTTGCGCCATTGTAGTGTCCTTTTGGAGAACCATGTTAAGTTGCAACAGAACACTAAGCATCTGAATGCCACTGGGTTGACAACTCTCGAGGAGAGAACTGTTCTGTAAGTTGCATGGACATAGAGGATCCAGTAAGAAACTTCAGACTAGACTTAGAAAAATGACACGAAAGCTCAGCAGAGAATTTGAAACGCCAACTGCAACAGAAAATAGATCATCACAAAAGCTAAATCAGATTCACTAGAGTAAGCAGCATACTTTACTTCTCCTGTATGGATTATCTAATATTATGTCTGGTTATTTTCGAAGCGAACACATTGTTTTCTCTGCATATTTCTCAGATTAGTTGTTAAAGTATAAATCCTGCTACTATGGAGAAGCAGGGTAAAGAGAAGAAAAGATGGACAACCCAAACTTGGAAATTGGATGGAGTGTAACTTTTTTTTTACCAAAAGATATTTAATTGTTGACAAACCTCACTGGAATTTTTTAGTAGATACATAGTTTCCACCTCTCTGCTATAACTTGCTACTGTTAACTCATGAGAAAGATAGTCCAGATGGAACTGGAGAAAGAGAAGGAATGTGATGCTAAAATTAAAACTTCTAGAATGTGCCATAAGCAGAGCTTATTTGGAATGAAAATGTTGTGGTTTCTTAATCTGATTCAGCCCAAGAGCCTAAATGCCACCTTATCAGTTACCCTGATAAAGGCTTGAAACATTCCAGGAATTTTTCAAATTCAAATGAAGCTGAATCCACATGAGACATCTAATTTTTCCTCTCAGAATTTCCCAGAAATTTCAATCTATGAAAAATGCCATTATCCTCATTTATAGGTTTAAATATTTATTTTGGTCTTGTTGCAGGATAAAATAAAGTTTGGAGTTACGCAAATAACACAGGCTGATAAGATCAAGCTATTAGGAATCAGTAAATCTCGTATGTAGGAACCATATATTGGAGAGTTATCTGATGCGAGCAAGGGTACAGTCTATATTTAATAGCTCAGTGTAGTACAGTAAAATTAGTACTTCCGCCCTAGTCTCTCTCTCCCAGTGATTTATTTCCTAGGTTGTAAGTTACTGAGCAGAGGTCATAGTTGTATCAGCAAGCAGAGATATTTTGTATAGTCAAAATTTAACAGCCACTAAATGTCCACTGTATCATCGAATTTGTAAAGTACTGACTTAGTTGCAGTACAGCAAATACTTTACACACAAATGAAACTGCTTTTTTCTCCCCACGATTTTGCTCTCAGAGAGAAAAGGGTTAAAGTTAAAATGTGACTTAAACATCATAAGAAATCAGCCATGAAGAAATAAGAAAATGCTGTTGTATCATCAGAAATGCACATATCAAAATGCCAGCTGTAATGGCATTAGATCCAAGGAAAGAAAATTATGTTTATTTGCTCATTTGATTCATGTGTATCAACAATTGTTTGCACTGAATCCTCAAAAGAATGGGAGTATTTAGTACTTTGTTTATATACCCAGAAATATGTGTGCCTTATAAAAACTAACCTTGTAAAATATCCACAAATATCTTTTTCCTTTCCTTTCCTTTCCTTTCCTTTCCTTTCCTTTCCTTTCCTTTCCTTTCCTTTCCTTTCCTTTCCTTTCCTTTCCTTTCCTTTCCTTTCCTTTCCTTTCCTTTCCTTTCCTTTCCTTTCCTTTCCTTTCCTTTCCTTTCCTTTCCTTTCCTTTCTCCTTTCCTTTCCTTTCCTTTCCTTTCCTCTTCTCTTCTCTTCTTTTCTCTTCTCTTCTCTTCTCTTCTCTTCTCTTCTCTTCTCTTCTCTTCTCTTCTCTTCTCTTCTCTTCTCTTCTCTTCTCTTCTCTTCTCTTCTCTTCTCTTCTCTTCTCTTCTCTTCTCTTCTCTTCCCTTCCCTTCCCTTCCCTTCCCTTCCCGTGCCTTCCCGTGCCTTCCCTTCCCTTCCCTTCCCTTCCCTTCCCTTCCCTTCCCTTCCCTTCCCTTCCCTTCCCTTCCCTTCCCTTCCCTTCCCTTCCCTTCCCGCAGCTTTCCGCACCTTCCCTTCCCTTCCGGCACCCTCCCGCACCTTCACTTCCCGCACCTTCCCTTCCCTTCCCGCACCTTCCCTTCCTGCACCTTCCCTTCCCGCACCTTCCCTTCCCTTCTTTTTTTCCCTATCAAAAGCTTTCCTTTAGGATTCAAAGGAACAAAGGGACCTCTCAAACTGTGTCTTGTCCTGTTTTAGCATGTTGTTTCAACAGTATGTATTTTGTTTTCTGAATGTGGCAAGAGAAACTGGTGGTATTTTTAAGGCAGAAATCTGACTCCCATTTGACATATTTCAGTGTCCAAACACACTGGTTATGTAAAAGCAGGACACAGAGAACAGAAATGAAGAATTTCAATCAAGTAGGGCAAGTCTTTAGATACTATTTCCAGGTGACTTCCATGTTGAGAAAAGGATAATGTAATGCTGCTGCGAAACAAAAAGAAAAAGAAAAAAAAAGAAAAAAAGAAAAAAAAAACCCAAACCACAACAAACCAGCAAATGCGGCCCGGGAAGTGCTGGTCACCCTCGAGGAGAGGCGGGCGGGCGGACCCTCCATTCTAACGACCGGCTGTAACGGCCGTGACGGTCGCAACGGCCGCCGGCCCGGCGCGCCCCGGGCAGTGAATAGGGCGGTAGCGGCGGCCCGGCCTGCGTTGAACCTACGGGCCGCCAGGTGGCGCTCCTGCTCCTGCAATAGCCCTGGTGGTCCCGGCGGCCCCCGCCCCTCCCGCGGCGGGCGCGACCCCAGCCCGGAGCGACCCCCAGGATGGCGCGACCCCAGCCCGGAGCGACCCCAGCCCGACGCGGCCCCAGCCCGGCGCGACCCCTGCCCGGCGTGCCTCCTGCCCAGCGTGCCTCCTGCCCCGCGCTCTCCCGCGGGGAAACGCCTCGCCCGTCCCCAGCGTGCGGCCGGCGCGGCAGCAGGGGGGGCTGCTCTGCTTGCCCGTTGCCTCCGGTACTCTCAGCGTGGGTTTCCCTGCTCCTTCTGAAGTCCGAGGTTCACCTGCCGTTTAAATTTAAATGGACCACTGTTCCTAATAATTCAGACTTTTTATGAGTCTGAGTTTGTAATCACTCTGTATGAGCTCTCCACAGCTCTTTGGGATATTTTCTCCTGATGGATGCATTAAGTTGTAGAGGGCTGTGGAAACTTACACTGGCTGCTAAATGTGGGGATAAAAAGGGGTGGTTGCATCAAAATAGCCACAATAGCTACGAGGCTGTCTAACAATTTCATGTTAACTCCTATAGCTTGGAACTAGGAGAGTGCTTTGATAGTACATGGCTGGCAGGTCGCGGGAGGTGATTCTGCCCCTCTGCTCTGCTCTGCTGAGACCCCACCTGGAGTCCTGTGTCCAGCTCCGAAGTCCTCAGTACAGGAAAGACACGGACCTGTTGGAGAGGGGCCAGAGCAGGGTCACAGAAATTATCAGAGGGCTGGAACACCTCTCCTATAAGGAAAGACTGAGAGACCTCGGGTTGTTCAGCCTGGAGAAGGCTCCAGGGAGACCTTATTGCAGCCTTTCAGTAGTTAAAGGGGGCTTATGAGAAAGATGGGGACAGATATTTCAGTAGGACCTGCAGCAAAAGGACAGGGGATTATGGTTTCAAACCAAAAAAGAGTAGATTCAGACTAGATATAAGGAAGAAGTCTTTTCAAATGAAGGTGGTAAAACAATGGAACAGGTTACCTGAGGAGGTGGTGGATGCTTCATCTCTGGAAACATTCAAGGTCAGGCTGTATGGGGCTCCAACCAACCTGATCTAGTTGAAAATGTCCCTGCTCATTGCAGTGGGATTGGGCTAGATGACCTTTAAAGGTTCCTTCCAAACCAAACTATTCTATGGTTCAATGATTCCATGTTTGTGCTGCCACTTGACACAAACCTGACAAGCAATGGAGTCCACTCTGTCTTACATAGGGCACCTAGGAATGTGTATTACTTTTCTGAAACTGTAGCTGCCAGCTAAAGTAAGCTATTAAAAGTAGTTGTGGTAGTTACAGGTACAAAACCAGTTCTGGGTAATGTTTCTAGCTGTGCCAGATTCCAGATAATGTTATAACAGAAGGTTGTAGTTCACTATTATCATGAGATTATTCAAAGACCTTCACTTCTGCAAAATCTTTCCAATAGTCTGTCTCTACCAAGAAGGAACTACATACTATGTCCATGACTATTGTATCTAAAGAGATTTTTTTTCTTCTTTGTATGGATTGCCTAACCAAGATCTACCAACAGAGTCATTGAAAAACCTGCCATACACTTTTTTGAGCATGTTATACCATCATAATAGGGTAAAGAAAACAGAAGTGAAACAAAGCGTACATGCAGAATAAGCAGCAGAAATAAAGAGATCTGGGCTAATCTGCTTGCTGTAAACATGCCATTCTGGCATGTTTCACTCTCCTAAAATAACCGAGTTGTTGACAATATTTTTGGTTTAGAGGGAGGAGGGACCTATTTTCATTCTTTTTTAGAAAAATCAAAACGTAACATTTGTGCAGATATCTAGAGATAACTGCACCCTCAATTTTCTACTGTTAATGCTTATTGCACATTCTCTGCTTTGTGGTGTTAAATATAAGTGCATGAGAATTAAGCATAGATGTACCCAGAATGAACCCCATACATCAGGTAAAAGAAAAAAGGTTAACCATCAATTAAAACAAAAACCAAAAGCAACACAAATGCAGGATTAAACTCTTCAGACCTAAATTATTTATAAAACATCAGTGAAAACAGGTAATAATCACATATAACAGGAACATCCAGTGAGCATGCAAAATATAATATTAATATTATTTTGAACTTCAGTTAGTGATACACAGATATGAGTATGTATTTCAGGATTATGAGCTCTGTTGGTATTGTTAATGAGCAGCTTCAGTGGAGTGTGTGTCTGATCACAGGGTACAAAATTCTTCAGACTTGGGACTTCTATCACTTTCCTTCATTAGTGTTATTTAGACTCTAGCTAGCATGAAGAGTGCTGGATGGTATAACAGTTGATTAAAGGGCACTTGTGACATAAATAATTTAATAACCTGATTTCCATTCATTCTTACCCTGCCTGATACAGCAACTCGATTGAACTATATTACTGCTGCAAAACTTCCTGTCGTTTCAAGAATATTCTCTGCAATGTTGATACATATCTTGAATCTTCTGCTCTTCCTTGTATTTGTTTCTTGCTCATTTTTTCTTCTGGCTTCTTCCTTTTTCTCTGCAGTCATTTCTGCTTTTTCACATTCACCCACATCATCTTCAGCTCTGACATTTCAGTCTGTTGATGCACACAAACATTCTGCTGAAACAGGTTAGCTAGAAATAGTACCATCTTCAGTGACTGCTCCATTTTCAGCACTACATTGTACCAACTGTGATTGACAAGGGTCATGCTGTCAAACCTAATAGTTCCGAAGTGGTGATTAGCTGGACTAGTGATATCTGGATGGGGCTTGATGGACACCTAACTTTCCACTGCACTAATATCTCCTAGATATGGACCCTTAACTCTTTCAGAAAAGCCACACTGGATAATTTACTATGATTTACTAATTGTTCTGGTTGTTTGGCTGTTGTTTGTTTTGCCTCTACTCACCTCACTTTTGAGCTCCGCAGAATCTCACCCTGAGGAAAAATAAAATGCAAGAGCTGCATGTAGGTAAGAGGAATGAGAGCAAAACATCTTCTGAATAGCATCTCCCATACATCTGATGCTTTTTCTTAACAGTGAGAAATTGCAACTCAGTTTATGGAGCTAAGAAAATAAATGCTGGTCCTATGTTCCAAGCACAGATGAGGATTTCTCAGAAATTTTAATGTCCCAGACAATCTCTTTGCTCTTCTAATCTTTTTCTGCTTCCCTCTACTGTACTCTAATTACCCAAGCCATAATCATCCAAACTCTAATAATACCCTTTCTTTCTTTGTCTACTTCGTTTGCATATTCCAAAAAGTAAACATAATTTTGAACATCTAATTAACCCTTAATCTGTTTTCATAAATCATTGTAGAAGTTCCTTTATATTTGAATTTATTGTGTTTATTTTGTCTGTGGATGCATTTAGTCCTACAAAAATATTTATGGTTTAAATAGAATTGTGTATTCCAGAATGACAGGTAGCATACAAAGCTGTGCAGCATCAGAATACCTGAACATGCTACACTCCCAGATTATAGAATAAAGGAGGATGTGGAGCTGGCATAGGTTCTCACTCAAAAGCAGTCTGAATATCAGCCTAGGAAAAATGCTTTCACTGTGAAATCTTTAGAATGAAACTCCGAAGGTCTAATGAAGGTTTAATTTCTTGCACTGCAGCAGCCTTGTGGCACACAAACACTTTGGGTGTGTTTATGGTAAGGCTTTGGTTAAGATCAAGCGTGTACTCTTGAAACAGCAATTTGTATCCTATGGTTTGTGTTGTGGAGTAGTTTGTTCTTAAGAATGCAAAAAATAAGTACTTCTTAGATAAATTTGATTGAAATTATTAAGTGAAATGGAGTTGGACAGGGACTTCAATTGCACAGAATGCAATTCAACTTGTAATCAGCATCAATCCCTCATTCTCTGAGTCATCTGGACCACCTTAGATATATTTTTTGCTGGTCTGCTCTTCACCAGCCACAGGCATAATTCCCATGAGGAAATACATGACTGTCCATTACCTGGGTAGTGCACAAGAATATTTCAACATGGAGCAGGAGCAGAAAAGACTCTGAGATAAAGGTTCCACTTAGTGCATCATCTAACAGGAAACTAGAGCAAGTAGTGTATTCAATGAAATGCTAGAATTATCTCCTCAGAAATACAATTCACCAGGCTTGCCTCAAAGACCATAGAATTCAATAGTTTTTGAAATTTCAGTGTTGTACTAGCATCAGTCTGGGTCATTTTTTTCACCTAGCAATGGTTCCAGGAATTCATTTAAGTATCAATGTCATATATTCCTTACCACCTGTTTGGTCTACAAACCCATTCCTCTCATGCTGTACTACTTATAAATGTAGACATCTGTAAGCTAGTCATAATACTTTTCTGATAGAAAGACATTTTTAAAACTATGGTCATTGGCATTTGTGACATGCACAAGAACAATGCAGGCAGTGTTTTTGAAAAGTCTATAAATAGAATAACCTATTATGTGTTTGGGAATGCTGCAGGTTTGCAGGTTTGTGGGGTTTTTTGGTTTGTTTGGGGTGTTTTGGTTTTTTTTTTGTTTTTTTTTTGTTGTTGTTTCTTTGTTTTTGTTTTTGTTTGTTTGGTTGGGGGTTTTTTTTGTTTGTTTTTTAAACTGCAAGTTTAGTAATATTTGGTAATATTGCCATTTACCTGCCATAAAATTTGTAGTCCCAAATACTATATTATGTTATTCTATTTTAACTGTGAATTACTGTAGCAAACTGGCATATTTTGTGTTTTATATGAAATAATAAGCTCAGCTGCTTAATGGTTATTGGAAATTTGCAGTATTCATTCTTCAAGTTGTACAGCCAAGAATATAAACTTGAGAACTCCAAGGTGTGGTTTTCATCAGCAGAAATGCACACAGAAAATGAAAACAACTGGAAGACAACTTTATTGTTCATGTATAGTGCATGATTGTTGGAAATTGCATAATCAGAAAATACTGCAAGAAAAGGAAAAGATGACAGAGAAACAGCAGTAGGATCATGCAACCCTTACCAGTCAAGTAGTTAAGGCATTTAAGGGAAAATGCCTTTATGAACAAAATCTCTAGTTATAAGTTAGGTTTTTATTTCACCACATCTTGGCTGAATATATAAACAGTAATTTTTTATTCTTATCAAGTCATAGACAAGTTTTGGTGGTGGTGGTGGTGGTGGTTTTTTGTTTGTTTGTCTGTTGTTTCTTATAATGGCCATACTAGCTAAAAAATCCATCTTCTTCATACGTTCAGTGACTTGTCAGTCTTCCAAGCTTACTAAGAAGTATTAGTCATGTTCTTTTGAGATAAGGTGTTCTCAATATTCTTTTCAGTAGGAAGGTATTTAGACCCGATCTTCAGTGGTTCATGTGTAGAAGATTAAACTTTCAAGAGTATTTTAAATAAAAAATACTATGCTAAATGTATGTCTGCAAAATTGAAACACTTAATACAGTGGTGCAACTATTCCCTGAAGATAGTGTGAAGTGTGGAGTTTTATATCACTTAAGATAAAGTCATGTCTCATAAAGACATTCTTTGTCCTTTTTTTTTTTTTTTTTAATTCTCTTTTACCAAGAAGTATAAGGTGCTTTTAGGGATTACACCAGTCAAAACTAGAAACCTACAGAAGAATACTGGAATTACATTGGCTGTTACTGCAAACTACTATAGTGTACTTAAAAGGAATGGAGTTGCTTCTCTGCTAATGCGTTACCAGTGCTGTTTAGCTAAGCCATGTCAAATTATCTCATAAGCATTTGTCAATTTGTTTCGTAGACATTCTGTTGCTTATTTTCACAGCCAGATGAATTAGGAACTTTCTGGTTCTGATGCTTGCACAGTTGCTGTTTTAAAATGCTTTGTCACTTACCTAAAAGTCCAATAAATATAAATAGAATAAAATACAAAACAGTATTGCACAGGCTATGAAAGCAAAATTCGCTGTTGGCAAGTAGAATTTGCTTTATGTGGCATCAGAGACATTTCTGTTTAAATAGAGATTTATATTTTATTTTGTCTTCAAAGCACTTACTTCTGGCCTATGACACTGAAAAATGAACTTTGGGTCATACTAATGCTCTCGTTTTTATTTTTAGATTTTCAGAGCTTTAGGAGAAGGATTTAGGGCATTTATTGCCTTAACAGTTTGACTGCAGTTCACGTCTCATGGTTTGACAGTACTAGGCTGGTAAAACAGTTTTTCCACCTCCTTAGCCACTCCTCCAACCCAATAAATACATAAATAAACAAAAATCTGCCTGAAAAAGAAGGTGCTATATGACTGTTATTTATATCCTTATATGAGTTGTATATACATCATTTGTCACTGACATATCACTTGTCTAAACAAAACCAGGAATGGAAGGCCTGCAGAAATGGTCCTTCACAGAGTACAGAAATGGGATTTTTTTTAATGAACCTTATGACCCAATCTATATAAATGACATAGCCAAGTCATGGTCAGATACAATGTCATCCTGCTTAAGTACTACTGAGATATTACAATTACTTCCTAACCTTTTAAAATCACCATTATTTTGCTTCATTTCCCAAAGCTCCATAGCAACATTGAATCCTTAGTTGTAGGACAATTTTTTAAAAAATTGTTTTGTTTTGGTTTTGGTTTGGCTTTTTATTTGTTTGTTTTGGGTTTTGTTGTTTTTATTATTATTATTGTTTTGTCTTGTTTTGTTTAGTTTTAACTTAACCAGTGAATTCCCATGGGTGTATTAAGAGGCCTCAAAGAGTTTGCTAGCAGCCAGTTTATAGATCCTTCTTTCAAGGAGGAATCCTTCAAGGAAAGGATGGGGGAAGATGGAAAGAAGAGGAGAATCTGAGCAATTTCCACATGGGCATGTTTATCAGCACTGGAGATACTTCAAGCATACATCTGTGAAGTTGAAGGGCCTTTAAGAAAGTTTATTTTTGAAAGACCCTGTTTTGAAATTATGATCTTTATAAACTATAGGTAAAAATCTAGGTAAAAACTGTCATTCAAAAACTCAGGATTTCAGGAAAAGCATTTCGGTTTTGAACTGATAAAAGTGCACAAGTTTCTTCCATGTCTGTTCAAGGCTGAAATTTTTGGTCACCTTTGCAGCCTGCCGTTATGTCTTGTAAGTAATATGTTTGTTATGTTTTTAAAAACTGGGAAATACTTTTATTTCAAAGGTCACTCCAGTAGAAACTGTGTCAGGTAAGCCGTCATTAAAATCTCAACTAAAATGAATTTGAAAATTTAGATTTCAGTCTTGATACTTTCTTTTAAAATTGCTATGCAGAATTTTATGACTTCTTTGTCAATATCCTTCTTCATTCTGTTGAAACTTCCTCTTCAATATAAATCTATTCTTTAGTCATTTCAGAATATCAAATGTAGCATGCTCCATGCTGCTATCATTGTCACTGACTGCTTGAAACATTGGTCTGGACTGTAACTGTCAGCAGAGGCTATCAATAGACAAATGCATAACCTAAGACATCCTAATGACAGGGAATATGCCCTGAGTCAGAAAACCTCATACAATGGCTTCCTACAGAGTGTCATCTTTTTAACAGTGCCAAAGTACTGAATAAGTCAAACAACACTGCAGTTAATTCAGCTTTGTTTGATGCCCAATACTGTTATGTTATCCTTTTCCCCTGTAAAAAAATACTAGTTACACTCTGTGTTTCTAGAGCAGGTTACTGTCAGAACAGCACTAAAAAAGCTGGTTTGAAACACAGTGGAATGCAATAATATACCTGCTCCTTTGAGAGGCGTAGGTGAGGAATTGATTGATTGATTGATAGATTAATTGATTGTATATATTTTTTGTGTTTCCATTACCAAGCAATTCTTTGATCTTGCAATTTGTGTTCATGTTTATATCTCCTGGATGTGCTTTTGACCTATAAGGTATATGTATTATAGACATTTAGAAAATGAACAAAAATTTAACAAAATTTTACCTGACACTTTTAGGTATGTGCCCCGATTGTTTGGGATGATAGCAAACTTTACATTCTGGGGACACTGTAAGACTTAAAGTCCTGAAGTCTAACATTTCTCCTTAAACCACATCATCATTCAAGTATCATTCATAAGCTATATTAAAGTCCTTTCACAAGTGGTGAGGATGTCTTACAGTGAGGAGTGGGGATGGAAATAGGATAAATTGAGATCATTAGTTTAGAGTAGTAGATTTTTCACCAGAAATGGAGAGAATGTGTGACTAGTGTTCAGTTATTTAACACTATCCTAGTGCTTTAGAAGGACAGTAAGAAATTACAAATGAAAACTTCTCTGACCTGAAGCAGTCAGTGTTATAAGCTCTCATGTACTGGGACCAGTACTCTTCAATATATTCATCAGCAACTTGGATGAGGGAATAGAGTGCACTGCCAGCAAATTTGCTGATGACACCAAACTGGGAGGAGTGGCTGGCACGCCAGAAGGCTGTGCTGCCATCCAGTGAGACCTGGACAGGCTGGAGAGTTGGGCAGGGAAAAATTTAATGAAATATAACAAGGGGAAATGTAGAGTCTTGCATCTGGGCAGGAACAACCCCAGGTTCCAGTATAAGTTGTGGAATGACCTATTAGAGAGCAGTGTAGGGGAAAGGGACCTGGGGGTCTGGTGGACAGCAGGATGACCATAAGCCAGCAATGTGCCCTTGTGGCCAAGAAGGCCAATGGCATCCTGGGGTGGATTAGAAGGGAAGTGGTTAGTAGGTCAAGAGAGGTTCTCCTCCCCCTCTACTCTGTCCTGGTGAGACCACATCTGGAATACTGTGTCCAGTTCTGGGCCCCTCAGTTCAGGAAGGACAGGGAACTGCTTGAAAGAGTCCAGCGCAGAGTCACAAAGATGATTAAGGGAGTGGAGCATCTCCCTTATGAGGAAAGGCTGAGGGAGCTGGGTCTCTAGCTTGGAGGAGACTGAGGGGTGACCTTAATGTTTATAAATATGTAAAGGCTGAGTGTCAGGAGGATGTCTTCTCAGTGACAACCATTGGTAGGACAAGGGGCAATAGCTACAAACTGGAACACAGGAGGTTCCACTTAAATTTGAGAAGAAACTTCTTTTCAGTGAGGGTGACAGAGCACTGGAACAGGCTGCCCGAGGGGGTTGTGAAGTCTCCTTCTCTGGAGACATTCAAAACCCGCCTGGATGCCTTCCTGTGTAACCTCATCTAGATGTTCCTGTTCCAGTGGGGCAATTGGACTAGATGATCTTTCAAGGTCCCTTCCAATCCCTAACATTCTGTGATTCTGAGTGATTCTGTGACTGATTACTGAGTCCTGCAATTAAAAAAGCATCATGTTCACCAGAAAAGAAAATATTTAGCATAGAATATTCAAATGATATGACTACCTGAGGCACATTTCTGTCACTACATAAAGATAAACTAAGTAGCATTCCTTGGTTTGTATTAGAGAAAGAAAATCTGCGTAATTATGTAGTCTGACTTCACCTTTAGAATGAGGAAAATGATGCAATTCTTAAACAATTCTATTGGGGCTGCCTTTAGCCCATGCATCATTCTGTACACCTTGGCCTGATTCATGCCTGCCTGTGCACTAGAAAAAGTTACCCACACCCAATGTGGCACACAGGATGATTTATTGTATTTCAGTTTATATCCACTGCCTCTTGTCCTGTCACTGGGAACCACTGAGAAGAGTCTGGCTCCATCTTGTCTACTCGTGCTAAATCAGGTGTTCCTAGATGTGTATAAGATCCTTCTGAGTCTTCTTTTCTCCAGGCTATACACTGTGAGATCTCTCAGCCTCTCCTGACATGATAGATACTCCAATCCCTTAATCATTTTTGTGGCCCTTTGCTGGACTCACTCCATTATGTCCATGTCTCTCTTGTACTGGGAAGCACAGACCCACAGAAGCACATAGTTGGCTCATGGTCAGCTTGACATCTACCAGAACTCCACAGGTCCTCTTCTGCAAAACTGCTTTCCAGCCAGGCAGCTTCCAGCTTGTGCTAGTTCATTGGATTATCCTCCATCCAGGTGGAGAACTTTGCATTTTTCTTTGCTGAACTTCATGAGGTTTTTCCCAACCCATTTCACCAGTCTGTTCAGAACCCTCCAAATGACAGTACAGCCTGGACTATCAGTCAGTCCTCCCAGTTTTGTATTATACGCAAACTTGCTAAAGGTGTGCTCTCTCCATACTCCAGGTAATTTTGGACTCAGTATCAGCCTCTGGGGTACAGCATTCATGACTGGCCTCCAGCTGGACTTTGTGCCTTTGATCACAAACATTTTTACCTGACAGTTCAGTTTTTAATCTACCTCACTGTTCATTTATCTAGCACGCACTTCATCAGCTTGTCTATGAGGATACTTTAGAAGACAAATCAAATCAAGATAAACAACATTCACTGCTCTTCACCTAGTCAGTCACTGCCTTAGCAGATATTCACCACTTTTTGGCTTATCAAGTGCTAATATTACAAAACTTGGACATAGAATTAGATTTTGTGTGGGGGACAGTATGTTACTCCTAAATTGCCTTGGGTTTGACAGCAAATACTTGTGTGAAGCAGGTTTCTTTAATCTGATCTTAATTTAGCAAATATTTCATTGATTTCAGTTGATGATGAGTATATTGAAAATCTTAAATACTTAGGACTATGTAGGACCAGGCTATACTGTATTAGGTGCTGTCACTGAAATAATTCTTATTCTCAAAGGGTAAAATCACTCCTGGTGCCATGTTTTCCACCTGCATAACGCTGCTAGAATTTCAAAGAAATGCAACATTAATCTTCAGTAAGTTAATTTCAGAACTCTGGAATGTCTAATGTGTGGCGAAAGAAAAAAAAAAAAAGAAGACAAAAATCTTCAGCCAATTACAATTACAGAGCAAAGTGATATGGTGGTGTCATCAACATAAATTGCTATGAGTTTTTACTTTGAAATTTTTAACCTGCTTATATTGTCAAGGTTAAAAAATAAAGACTAGGTGTTTATCACTAGAGGTGCTAGCTATTACTTGACATCTGAGAGATAAGAGTTGAAATCTATTCCCACTGAAGTCAGCAGGAATTTTGCCAGTGGTTTTAACGGAATAAGCAGTTGGCCTTCATATATAAAGAAAACCACAGAACCAGCAGTGCTAGCAGTGATGTAAGAACTACAAGGAGGGATAACTTATAAGGCAGATTTGTTAAAAAATAGGACTTAATCTTCCAGTCCTAGTACTGGAAATATTCATCCAATGGTTAATAAATTAGAATAAGGAAGTCTATGGCTCATAAGTAAATACCATATAAACTAACAAGAATTATGAAAGGGATACAACAGTTTACATGGAAGATATGTGCACTCTTATTTTAGAATATGAGCTGAATAGGTAAGCATTAATACCCTAGGTTTTAGTCACGATGAAAAAGGTTATAGAATAAATCACCAAATTTGCAGGTGATTCCAGTAACTGAAAACAAGAAGGCTAATTTGTGTTTAGAATGGTAGTTTCTGGAGACACAGCTGAACATCAGAGGATGAGAAACTGATAAATCAAACCAGATAATTTTTTCATTGCCCCTAGTGAGTAGTGGCTTTTTAAAAATAGTTATGTGCATAAAATCATTACCTGATATCCATTAATTTACCTCTCATAGATGTCTGTTTTCCATGACCCCCTACCGACATGTTGTTTTCCAAATTAGCACAGATATTATGCTGTAGACTATAGATATTGTTATAGGCTCGTTACATAACTTCTAAGAGCTCTTCATGTTAGCAACCATCTCAGAGTTTGAGAAGTGTTTAGTTATGAGCCAGTGCCCTAGGAACAAATTCATTCACTCTCTGCTGTCTTGAAGATAAGTGATGCTTGAGATGAGATGAAACCACCCACAAACCTGAACAGGTGGGTCATCTGTGACAGCACAGATGTCATTTGGAATAATAACAGAAAGAAATAATGCTGTAAAAATCATGCAGGCCACTAGAATCTTACTGTTAATATCACTCTTCTGCACACAATAATCACTTGGATTTTCACATTGACAATGGGGTTGGAGTCTATCATTTTACTCTGGCATAATAAATTTACCTATTTTAGCTAACGGAAAAAATAGCTTGAAGCAACTAAGATGTAACTTATACAGCTGAGCAGGTTTTTTTTGTAATCTAGCCATTACAAGGCAACAACACAATACATACTAACAAAGTAATTGTGAAACTTTCTTAAAGAAAAGCTTTATACAGGCAATAATAATACTGATCACTAAAAATATTATGAGAATTAATTACTCACTGTCAGAAGGCGTGAGGAGAACAAGTGCCTTTAGTGAGGATCAGAAAAATATGGACTAAAAAGAACAGGTGTAAGGCTGCTTTTTCTTGTTTTTATTGCTGTCATTACATAAATGTCTGTAGTTCAAGTGGTAAAAATAGGCATATTGGTATGTTTTAAAATCTGGCCTTAAAGCTTCAGATGGAAATAAGACTTCATGATTTAGGCCGAAGTCCTACTTTTGACTAAGAAAAATTATGAAATATCTTTCTAGATTTTCTCACTTCATGTTATTTATTTATTTAGTTATTTATTCGTCTGTTTCCTTTAGAAATGGGTAATGGTAAACTCTAGGATGCTGGTATAGCTCAATCTGTCACTTTGTGGTTGAACAATTCATATTTATTTTCTGGTTGAGACAGTTTTTGTATGCAGTTCTTATTTTATTTTCCATGGAAAATAAATCATCATTTACCTCATTATGTAATATATCCGTCTAAATAAAATTTAATTAGAACTTCTAACATATCACAAGTAAAAAATGTTATGCTAATTCTATTGCAAGGAGGATTTTCCAATCCTTTTTAACTTATGCAATTAGATCACAGTTATTATATTGTGTATGACTGTGTATAAAATTTTAAACACATATTTATATACATTATGTGTCCTAATATTTTGCTTGCCTTACTGTCAACAATACTGGGCATATGACATAAGGTGAACACGTTTTTCATTCTTTCAGTTTCCTATGGCTTTATCTTTGTCTTTGTTTGTCATGGATTATTCTGTCCAAAAATAATGGTTTGGGGTCCAGTGTTGCAATTGTTACAGTTGTCACCCTTGTCACATGTCTGTGTCTAGAAATACATGTATTCTATAAAATTTGTGAAAGAATGAGAAAGAGCTATATTTGCATAAATATAATTTATATATGTAATATATAATATAATATAATATAATATAATATAATATAATATAATATAATATAATATAATATAATATAATATAATATAATATAATATAATATAATATAATATAATATAATATAATATAGAATAGATAATATGTAATAGGTAATATATAATTTAATTTTATTTATATTTGCATATAAATTTTTAAAAATCCAACAAAATGATAGCCAAGTATTTCAGTATACAGATGGAAGAGATAGCTGAAACTTCAATTTACATACAAACAATTCAAATGACTGAACTATAACTTAAAATCTTGTGTGCACAAGCACACAATTGTGAATTATGATAAGTGTATTTATCATGTTTAAGGAAGTTGATGGTTCAATAATATAATGGACATTGTAAAATAGCGTTTAATAATAGGTTGCTCATTTATTGTCCTGAAGACATGTCAGGATTTGATTGTCAACATGTTCAAATGTAAAGAAATTTGGAAAGCAAATCTTCCTTCATTGTGTGGCTTGTCTCACCACATAAAAATGACATTTTTCAGCAAATACAGTACAATGGAAGTAAACCACTTACATTTTTTCTGTAATAACAGATATATTTATGCAGTATTTGAATAACTGCAGTGTGGCACAAGTTATAGGATTTATTTATAAGTGGAGTCTAACTATGAAAATCAAGCTCTTCTTTACTTATAAGTGAGGCAAACCTGGACATCAGGTCTATGCCTTGATGAACAAAGAGCACTCCTAAGTCATTCGTTTGGTGGCCACGGAATTTCCCAGCCAGTCATCTGCATAGATAAGCAATGATAGCAAGAAGATACGAGTAATTAGTAATAAAAAATTGAACAACAAAAAATGAACCTGTTGCTGATTGGGGCAAGTGATTTAATGAGGGTGGATACAGATAGGAAAGAGGTACTCAGTGCCTTCATAGCTTCAGTCTTGCTCACAAAGACTAGCGAAGGGATTCAAGGAGAAGAAAGCAGATGCAGATCGAGTCAGGGGTTACTTGGGAGAACTTGATCCATAATAGATCCATGGTACAAGATAGACTGCACCCAAGGTTGCGGAGAGAGATGGGCAATATTCTCACAGGGTTGCTCTTTAACATCCTTCAAAGCTGGAAATTGGAGGACACCTGTGGTTATTGGAGGGCAACAAATATTACACTGTTTATCAAAAAGCACCAAAATAACAATATGGAGAAGTACAGACTAGTCAACCAACTTCAATACTGGGAAAAAATCAGAGTGAGTCTTATTGAAACACTTTTCCGTGCGTGTGAAGAAGAAGGTGACAGGGAAAAATCAGTGTAGATTTGCCAAGGGTAAATCGTGCTTGACCCAAAGGATTGCCTTCTGTGATAAAATAACTAGATTCTTGATCAGCAAGAGAGAAATGGATGACATTTACTTCAGCTTTATGAAGGCTTTTGATACTGTCTTTCACAGTATTCTTGTATGCAAGTTACGATAATACAGTCCGGATGGGAGAATAACTGCATGGATATAAAACTTGTTGGGTGTCTAGAATCAGCAGGCAGTGGCTCTACCTGAATGCTAGTAACAAATGGGATAACAGAGGGACCAGTCCTGCTTAACATCTTGATCAGTAACCTGGAGGAGTTTATGGAATGCTTGCACTGCATGTAGGATGTTCAGTAGACACCAGACAGGGGGACTAGCTGATATCAGCTTGAGGGCAGAGCTGCTGTCCAGAGTGACCTGGACAAGTTGGAGGTATGGATTGGCAGGAAATTAATGATATTCAAAAAAGACAAATGCAAACTCATACAGCTGGGAAGGAATAAACCCCTTTATAACAACACAGGCTTAGGACCAACTACCTGACTGACAGCTGTTCTGTAGTAGGCTTGTAGGATGTAGTGGATAGCAAGGAGAGTATGAGCCTGCAGTGTCCTGGCAGCAAAGAAGGCCAGCAACATTCTGTGCTATATGAGCTTATTCCCTCCCTTATTTTGGGAGGCAATCACACTCCTTTACTCAGGACTCATTGCACCATGTAAAAAATACTATTAATACATGCAATTTTGGGCTCTCCAGTGCAAGAAAGACATCAGTAAACATGACTGAACTCAGAGATGGCCAGCAAGACAGTTGGGGGCCACAGCCCTTGCCCTGTGAAGAGAGCTGCTGGACCAGGAATCATTCAGCCTGGAGAAGAGATGATTTTAGGGGAACCTAATACAAGCCCTGTGGTACTGACACAGAGGCAACTGTGGAGACACTAGCCAGGTTTTTCACAGTAGCATATGGTGGAAAGCTGAGAAACAATGTGCAGGAGCTAAAACAAGAGAAACTCAGCCTGGATCTAAAAAAAAATATATCACCAAGAGGACAGCCAAGCAGCAGAACAGAGAAGACCAGAGAGTTTATGTTGTCTCTATCTTTGCAAGTTTTAAATTAACTGGACAAAAACTTGAGAATTAAGATAACCTTGATAATTTGTATTTAATCTAATGTCTTTTCTTACCATCACCATTTTTTTTCCCCAGCAGAGTACCCTACACATCCTCTGATCCATTAAAAACAATCTGATTAATATGCCGTTACAAAAGGTGAAAGTAAATGTGTAGTCCCAATCTTCTTCAACTGTATGTAATTCAGTTTCTTGAAATGTAATCTGTGAACTAATTCCTTAGCTTGAAAAGCAGGCTGAACTCTGTGTGAAAACCCGCACTCTCATGGCACTCCAGATCCCTTAAGAGTTGTGGGTTTCCATCCAGGGAAGTAACAAGTACTCAGAGTTGAAAACTGTCAAGTAAATGGTTTTCTAGCCTGTTTGGTTTCAATATCTCCAGGAGTGCAGTGGAAGAAGCTGCTGACAAGGTGAATGGGAACAAAGGAAGATGTATAAAGTGGTTTAACATCATAATAGGTGGGTGAAATTACAGTGGAAGTTTCCCTTTGTTTCATAGGCAATTTCAATCAGACATTTGCCCTCACACAAATATGCATAGTGGACTGCCCTAACAGATGAATGATTTTGGCTGTCACTGCACAATGAATTAATGACTGTGTTGGATGTCTGTGTCTGAGCTGACTTTTCTTTTGTTTGCCTCAGAGGTTTTCGAAGACCTCTCTCGTGACGGTAGATATAATAGAGTTCCTCCAGCTTCTTCCATTCTGTACCTCTGGGATGTTTCCCCTAGTGACTGTGACGTCTCCTATCCTTCTTTTATTGTTCTAGAGTATAACCATCTCTATATTTCTACAGAGGATTCACCTTCCAGGCTTCAGCTACTGAGGAATAGATGACAATGTGCTGTGACCTTTTATACTAGCACTTCACAGTCTCATATGAATTGCAATTACATTTTCTCTTTTTGGCATGTGTGGACCCTCAAGGTTTTACACAGCTGAGGATCTCTGGCAGCTCTCTCCTGAGCATTAGAAACAAGATAGATGAACAGCAGCTGCACATTCAAGCACAGAATTAACTCTCATGCAAAAAGGTATAAGAATGCTTCCTGTAAAAATCAAAAGTACTATTCAGAAATGAGTGAGACATTTAGTTAGTAACATAAATGTCAATTTGTCCATTGAAAACCTATTTCGTTCCTACTTTCACAGTATACATTCTTAACCCATACTTATTAAAGATATTTCGCAACTGACAATTTGTCATTCAGTCATCTAAGAAAGAACATGGTAACAACCTATACAATGAAATTCTTTAGGATTTTTGTTTCCCTCATGCTAAGAAAAGAATTGAAGTGAATGGACTTCTAGAATTAAAATCAATATATCTGAGAGAAGATTCTCAAGTCCTGAGATGGGTGATATGCTGAGCCACCTTAGAATATCTAGAAGCTCTGTTCATATTTGTACTCACTTATCAACATGTTTGTTAATAACTTTTCTAGTCAGTTTTGTAACAAAACTTGAATGAGCATCTTGGCCTTGTGGTTTTTCTTTTGATTCCTATTTTGTGGACATAATTCTGCAATATAGGGAAAAATGTGTTCATGCAGACAAATAAGAGTTTGTTGTAAGTTACTTATAAAGTCAAAGAGATGCAGAAATCTCACACATCAGAAGAGGAGCCCAAATAAAGACTACCATTAATACAGTAAGAAATTAAAACACTGCTTCTCTCATAACTTTTACATTAAGACAAAAGATCCTCCCCCTCGGCCTCGTTATACAGATCTTCAGTGGGTAAAAGGCTTTGCCTTGCCTTTATGCACCTGTCAAGTGCATTGTTTTCTGAGACCTGTGATCTTTTGTTATCAGATCAAACAAGCTCTCAGAATGTTTTGTAAAGCATATTCTTTAAAAATGTTCAGAAAGTCTGTAACTGAATTATTGCTGAAGGAAAGTAAGAAAATGCCTAAAAATCAGAGAAATACCTTTATAAAGGTTAAATATTTTGTTTTGTTGTATGATTTGCTATGTGTCTTTGCACTCTTTGTGACTGATTAAAAAAAGCCTCCTAATATATCGAGACTAGAGGTAACCACAACATTTTAAGAAACGGGGTGAATTTCATGTATATATTATAAAGCTTTTTTTAAACTTTTATTACGTGGTAGAACTATAAGTGTGGAAAGCAGTAGTCTAGAATCAGTGCAAAAGTTTGGTGCGAAATATTTGCTGAAAAATAGGTTTTGCTTTTAGAAATATCATTTGACATTCATTTGGGGGCATCACTGTTCTAAATATGCCTTAATTTGACCATCTTCAACACTTAGCTATTCTAGCTTTTGAAGACAAATGTATGTATGCAAGAAGTTCTTATTTGTTTCTAAGATGTAGGAAGAAATGAAGCCTTTGTAGAAGCCCTTCATGAAACAGTCTATAACTAACACATCTGAAAAGACATAAGAAATCTGTATAATGAAGATCGCAAATAATACACACTTAATTTACTTTCCTATCCAGACTCCTTACTATCCATAAATTGATAATTAGTTTAACTTTTTAGTATTTTTATTTTATTTTACTTGATTCACTTGGTTATTAAAAAAGTGTTTAGAATCTTTAATTTGGATGGTAAAAGAATCTTTATTTTCATGCAAATTTTAGAGTGCACAGCATTTAAATACTGGCATTTGGAAATAGAAGCTTAGAGCATGCATGGTAGATAATTCTTAAAGTACTGTTAGAGGGCACAATAACATTTCTGTTGAAAGCTGCCAGAACACTCGGATCATGCAAAAACTTGCAATATGATGGCTAACAGGATGTATCCACCTTGAACCTGGTAGATTCAAGATTACCTGGAACATTGATGTTCTTGGGCATACTTACCAGCTTAAGAAAAACTCTAGAGAAAACAAACAAACAAACAAACAAACAAACCAACCACAACATAAAATACAACATAAGCACAGAGACAAAGCAATTCAGTAAAAACTGAGGTAAAAGTAGAACAGAAATAAGTCCTCAATAACTACATTCTTTGCACTTAATACAAACTTCCAGCTGCCTAGGGAAACCTGTTTATGAAAAAATGAGCAATCCCAGAAGAAAAACAAATTAAATTACAGGAAGCCACTTCTTACCAGTTTGAACTAGTTCTGTACTTTCTGCTGAAGTGATCAATTTTCTTTTATTCAAGCTATCAAATTATCTCCTCAGAGATTTTCCATTTCTTTGCAGCTGGTGGGTGTTTGTATAAAACTGAGGACAGAATTCAGCTCACAGTTCTTGAAGGGCTTTGGTATTTTTCAGGATAAAGAATTCAATGTAAATGTAAGATTATTATGTAGAAGAAGAGCTGTGAACTTGGAAAGCAATTAAAAAAAGACAATGTAGAAATTATCATCAGTTTCATGAACAGACTAATGAAGGCTAATATGTCTTTTACCAGCATTGCAAAATGCAAATGAATAACAATGTTTATTTATAAACTATTATCAGTGTAGGCTGTGATGTTTTTGGAGATATAGCATATTTTAAGATAAAAGACAAAACCAATTGAGTAGCTAAATAAAATTTCTCCTAAATCCTGAATTCCAGGTTTATTAATCGGAACCTGTAAGGTTAAGGATACTCAAGGAAATAAAGAATATTTGTTTATACAAAAGCTTTGGATTGGTTTTAATATTAACATGATTTATTTCTTCTACTAGATTGAACTGATTTTTAGGAGAATTAAATGGACTCTGTGTCCTAGACAAGAAATAAGAACACCAATATAATAGTATGTTCTGAGTGCTAATGCTAATTGGTCTGAATGAGCTGCCAGTAGAGGTTTACTTGGGGATAGAAATGTGGTTGTACCTGATTTAAAATAATATGGTTAGATAAGAATATTAAATAAAAACTAAATCTATACTTTTGGAAATCTCTGCATAGGTACCGATTTCCCTTTCAACATTGTGAAACCTGATTTTAGTGAAATATATTAAAAAAGAGAACATTTCTGCAGAATCTTTTTCCTCCACACCTTAACTAACAGGGGGGAGGTAAAACAAGAACTCATTACTTGGTTTTTGGTTTTGATTTTTTTCCTCAATTTTATTTCTCTTCTGAGACAATAGTTTACATATAATTATATGCTTAGCCTTATAGCTCTAAGGCAGCATTTCCTGTTTTTATGTGAGACAAAAATAATCTCAAAACTATCTCATGCTAACTAAGCAATTCTATACAGAAACTATACTGGGTTTGTCTAGCACAGAATTAATTTTCTTCATAGGATCTTCTATGAAGCTGTGTTTTGGATTTGTGTTGAAAACAGTGTTGAAAACATAGAGATCTTTTAGTTATTGCTGAGCAGTGCTTACACAGAGTCAAGGCCTTTTCTGCTTTTCACATCACCCTACCAGCAAGGAGGCTGGGATTGCACAAGACGTTGGGAGGGTAAACAGCTGGAACAGCTGCCCCCAACTGACCAAAGGAGCATTCCATACGATATGATGTCATGTTTGGCATATAAATCTGAGGGAAGAAGAAGGAAGGAGGGGGACCTTTACTTTTGGGGCATTTGTGTTCCCAAGTAACTGTTACGTGTGATGGAGCTTGTCTTTCCTGGAGATGGCTGAATAACTGCCTGCTTATGGGAAGCAGGGAATGAATCTCTTGTTTCACTTTGCTTGTATGCTTGGCTTCTGCTTTGCCTATTAAACTGTCTTTGTCTCGACCCACAAGTTTTCTCACTTTTACTCTTCCAGTTATCTTCCCTATCCCTGTTGAGGCAGGAGTGAGTAAGCAGCTGTGTGGTACTTAGTTGTCAGCTGTGTTTAAAACATGGCAAAACCAAAACTTCATCTTCTTGCTAAGAGAGCTGTCTGAGGTCACTGCTAGGCTAATTTTGGTTGTGGACATGAGTGGAGAAATGTAAAAAAGCATGTTTTAGTAAACTGAGGCCTCACTTTGGTCTTTGGGTAGAGCTATGAAATGGATTATCTTAGACATAAGTTCTGAGCACATGCAGGAGAAAAAAAACGTTATTTCGGAATAGTCAGAATGGATTTCTAAGGGACAAATCCTGACTGGCAGGGTTGCCTTCTGTGGTAAAATGACTAGATTTGTGCATAAGGGAGAGCAGTGAAGACTGTCTACACTGCTTATAGCAAAGCTTTTTACAATATCTATCACAGGACCCTTATATTCAGTATGGAACACTATGGGTTGAATAGCTGGATGAATAGGTGGGTGAAAAGGTGGGGCTTTTTGAGTACAGGGTGTAGTGGTTTGTGAGTCACATTCTACCTGGAGGCCAGTTGCAGGGAATTTCTCAGAGGTCTGTCTCGAACCCATCCCATTCAATTCATTCCTCACAAAGTTTGTGGATGACAACAAACTAAGGCGTGGTTGACACACATGAGAACAAACCTGCCTTTCAGAGGGCCGTGGGCAATATGGTGGAATCGACTGAAAGGACTCCATATGCCTTAGTAAGCATAAATGTAAAGGCCTGTATCAGGTATGGAGTAATCCTCTGCAATAGTACAAGGACTAGCTCTCCGCATTGCCTGAACACTGACTTACTGATGAAAAGCTCTGCTGAAAAGGCCTTGGAGATAATGTTGGAGACCAAATTGATTGGAAACATAATCAGTAAGTTGATCAAAGTAGCTGCTTATTTTCCTTGGCACCCATTAGATCATATCTGGACTACTATATCTAGTTTTTCGCCCCCTGTTCAGATTATTATAGTAGTATCTTGGAATACGTTTTATTTACTTGAATTGTTAAATAGCTGACTGCAAAATCCTCAAAGAAACAAATCTATTTTGTTTTAATTAAGTGGTTAGCAGGTTTTGTATGTAATCTATCTACCTGGGTATCTCCTGCTCCCTAACTCCAAGGTACCTGCAATTTGTCCATGCCTTTTTGATTTATAACTATAACAGCTAATGGGAAATAATGGTGTACTGGTTTGACTGAAAATGAGTTAATTTTCTTCATGCAGTTAGAAACCCTTCTTTTTCATAGCTAGCACGGTCACTATTTGGCCTTAGTTTGAGAACAAGAGAAAACACCACGGGACAGAGTTAATGTTTTTAATTGCTCTGGTCTGAGAGCCAAGGACATTCTGAGCTCTCTGCCCACAGGTGTGAGGCATTGAGGAAGGGGGCATGGATGGGGCAGAGCTGACTGACATCCAGACTGATCAATAAGAGTATTCCATCCCATTAGAGTCGTACTTCATATTTAAGGAGAGTCAGGGTCTTCCAGTCCCTCTCTCGCTTCTTCACCTTCTTCACTCTTTTTTGTTGGAGCTGGAGGAGTTCTGTTCAGGACATGTAGTTCAGCCTTTTGCCATTTTGCAGAGGCCTCTGGATCTTTCTGCCTTTTTTCCTTTTTTTCTCTCTCTGGGATCAGCTGTTCGGGACCAGGTGTTTCTTCCTGGGGCTGTCTGCTTGGTGTGGATGTAGTTTGTAAGGAATTACCTTGGGTATATTTTATTTTAGATTCTATTTATATTTTACATATATATATTTACTAGTAGTGTATTAGTATTTTGTTATTTTATTAAGCTGTTTTCATCTCAATCCAAGTTTCTCCCTTCCCTTTCAATTCTCTCCCCTATTTGTGGTGTGGGGAGGAGGGTGAGTGAACAGCTACCATGGTTGTATTGCTAGCTCAGGTTAAACCACGACAAATGGTCACAAGGAAGAGAAGAACAAAATCCTAAACTGAATACAAACAGAGAAACACGGAAAAAAAGAAACAGGAAACTATGCATAAATAAATGTCTTAATTTAAGTTTCAGTTCATTTCAGTGAGATATTACATCGTATTTTTCATGACCTTGTTTTTTAGTCATTTTGTGGTACAGAGTAACGAATAAGACAGAAGCCAATGGGAACTCCTGTATAGATTTGTGCTGTCAACTTATTCCATTAGGGAATAGCTACTGAAGCCTGGACAGTTCACCTCAAATCAAAGAAAGGTTGGTTGCAACTGGTCAGAGGAAGCTATGGGAACTATTGTAGAACTGACAATATATCATGAAGTTCTCAAGTACATATAGCGGTTGCTGATAACAAATTTCAATCATGCTGACATTCATTGCAATAAAAATTGATAAATGACTAAAAGGGGTGTGTACCTGCAAAAGCTGTTAGGAGTGATTTTTGGCTGTTTTAATATGAAAATGAGATCAAAGGAAGCATTCAAACTCAAAGTTGAGATAATGTAAAGTTGAGATAATGTAAGCATGGTAAACTAAAATGAGAAAATGAGTTAATATAAGCATAATATATTATGTATAAAAAAGCATATTCAGAAAGCAGCAGAGCAGTTCATGAACTTAGTGAAAAATGACTTGAAGACAAACATGTGTGAGAAAAATATTGGAAACAATAATTACCTAGGAAATATAAAGCAGAAAGTCTGGAAAAATCAGTGCATTCAGTTAAAAATAAAAAAAATTATATAATTCTTCTATGATCCAGATGTTGGAAAATGGTGACAAGTCTTTTGTTCAGCCTTGAAATAAGTAACAAAATATAGGGCAGTATTTTAAAATGGAATGATGTATTTGTAAAAGTGGATAAATGAGCTTGGTTTAGGTCTTTAGAAAGTAGATAAAGCAAACAAAATATTCTTCTAAATCAGTCTTGGCAGGAAACATTGATACTCCAAGCTTAGGTCGATTTGAAGTCTTAGTTTTCTAAGCAATGGAACAGGCCTCTGGATTGTCTATTCTATTAGATTACCTCTCCAAGACATACCAGCCAAGTATTACAGCAACACGCTGATTTCATATTAGTGGTAGTTTATTTCACACCTGTGGAGGAGTATCTCCATGCATCAGTACATGCTAGTGGCTGATTAGCTAGAAAGCAGCTTTACAGAGAACACACTGGGGATTGTAGTGAACATAATGTTGAACATGAACCAGCAATGTGCCCTTGTGGAAAAGAGGGCTAACAGTACCCTGGGCTGTGTTAGGAAAAGTGTTGCCGGTGGCCAAGGGAGGTCCTTCCTCTCTACTCAGCACTAAAGTGATGAAAGGACTGGAGCATCTGTCATGTCAGCAAAGGCTGAGAGACCTGAGCTGTTTAGTCTGAAGAAGTGAAGGCTTCAGGGGGATATTGTCAATGTGCAAAAACACCTGAAGGGAGAGTGCAAAGAAGAGGGTGTCAGGCTCTTTTCAGTGTTTCACCAGCAACAGGGCCAGAGGCAATGGGAACAAACTGAATAGGAGAAATTTCTGTTTGTAAGTCAGCAGACACTTTTTCACTGTGAGGGTGACAAGGAACAGCAATAACTGTTAATATCCTGTTAATATTAAGAATATTTTGTAATTAAAATAGAAAATTTTATCATTTTAGCACAATTATATCCAATTTTACTAGTAATTTTGTCTGCAAATATTTAATAGTTCTATTGCTCTTTACTAACTTATTTATTTGTTGCTTTTACAAGGCTACTACTTACAGAAAGAGCCTACTTCTAGAGAATATTAGGTTATTTTTCGGTATTCACACACTTTTACTTCAGAGAGGACTATAGCTCTGGTGCAGAGACCCGTTACAAGGATCTCTAAACATCTCAGTGAGAATGTAAGCCGCAGCATTCACCTTAAGAATGAGCAATGATAAAGGAGGCATGTACAAATAGCCTGAAATCTGTTGGCAAGTTTGGAGAAGGACCGAATTATCCTTTACCTGGGACTCCCAATTCAAAAATGTCGGGAAAACTACAGTGGTGTATTAACTAAAAAGGTTATTGTGATCCTTGATTAGAATGGGCAGATTTTCTCCTCACAGGCATATCTATCGTATATGAATCACCTTGGTTATATACAAATAAAATGAGTTTAGTCTTGGGCAAGACTGCGAGTGAATAGTTAATAATTATAAATTGCAGTAAACTACATTTTCTGTATTTGTACAGAAAATAGTGGAAGTAGGTGCTCTGCTGGTACAAATACCAAACATTTTACAGTACTTTTGGCTACTTATCCCTACCAAAGTTGGGTCTAATATTCTAGATTCCATCCTTAAAAATGTTTATCATTTCTTATGACTGAGGGCCTGGCAGCTGTGTGATTTTCATATACGAAATATTTAATTATGAATTCCTTCCTGCAATTCTAATTTGAACAGGTTAGTTCCTTATATTTGCAGCATAACACAGTGATCTAATGCTGCTGTATAAGCTGTAGTTCACAGGGGGTGATTCCTCAATATAAAAACCATGGGTCTTCAAATGTGCCTATGTGTTACATGTGAGTTTAGCATAACCTAACACAATTCAATTTATAATCACCATGGCTTTATCACTGTGCTTAGCTCAAAGACAAAATAGCTGTAGTGAATTCAATTAAAAGTTATTGATGTAGCATACTGGTAGTATCTGTCGTTTAATCTGGAGTGTTTTATCTTAATTTATATTTTGGTCTAAAGTCTTCTATTTGTTTGTCTTCACTGTAGCGTTTCTGACTGATTGATAACTACTGATAGTACTCAGGCTTGCCTAGCCTCAGTGTGAGTAATGCCACTGCAGAAGCAGATGTCTCTATGTCATTACTTGTCCCGTGGTCATGCAAACACCACAACTGAAGGTGTTATTACACAGTTTCTAGTGCTGTATAACTGTTCTATGATTCATTTTGATTTCCTATGAGAATCTGTTGGCCTTAGGCTAGCCAATGAAAGACTGCCAGCCTTAAAATCATAGAATCATAGAATGGTTTGGATTGGAAGAGACCTTTAAAGATCATCTAGTCCAATCACCCTGTCATGGACAGAAACATCTTTCACTGGACCAGGTTGCTCGAAGACACACCCAACCTGAACTTGAACATTTCCAACAATAGAGATCCACAGCTTCTCTGGGCAACCTGTTTCAGTGTCTCACCACCCTCACAGTAAAAAATTTTGCCCTTACATCCAATCTAAATCTACCTTCTATCTATCTAAAACCATGCTCATTGACCTGTAATTATAGGCCTTCATAAAATAATATCTCTCCATCTTTCATTTAAGCCCCGGAGCCTTCTTTTCTTGAGGCTGAACAACCTCAACTCTCTTCGCTTTTCTTCATAGGAGAGTTGTTCCATCCCTCTGATAATTTTTGCTGTCCTCCTCGGACCAGGTCTAACAGATTGTCATGGTTTAACCCTGGCTAACAGCTAATCACAGCACAGCTGCTTGCTGACTTCCCCAAAGTGGGATGGGAGAAAGAATCAGAAGGGTGAAAGTGAGAAAATTCCCCACTCATGTCCACAACCAAAATTAGCCTAGCAGTGACCTCAGACAGCTCTCTTAGCAAGAAGATGAAGTTTTGGTTTTGCCATGTTTTAAACACAGCTGACAACTAAGTACCACACAGCTGCTTACTCACTCCTGCCTCAACAGGGATAGGGAAGATAACTGGAAGAGTAAAAGTGAGAAAACTTGTGGGTCGAGACAAAGACAGTTTAATAGGCAAAGCAGAAGCCAAGCATACAAGCAAAGTGAAACAAGAGATTCATTCCCTGCTTCCCATAAGCAGGCAGTTATTCAGCCATCTCCAGGAAAGACAAGCTCCATCACATGTAACAGTTACTTGGGAACACAAATGCCCCAAAAGTAAAGGTCCCCCTCCTTCCTTCTTCTTCCCTCAGATTTATATGCCAAACATGACATCATATCGTATGGAATGCTCCTTTGGTCAGTTGGGGGCAGCTGTTCCAGCTGTTTACCCTCCCAACGTCTTGTGCAATCCCAGCCTCCTTGCTGGTAGGGTGATGTGAAAAGCAGAAAAGGCCTTGACTCTGTGTAAGCACTGCTCAGCAATAACTAAAAGATCTCTATGTTTTCAACACTGTTTTCAACACAAATCCAAAACACATAGAAGATCCTATGAAGAAAATTAATTCTGTGCTAGACAAACCCAGTATAGTTTCTGTATAGAATTGCTTAGTTAGCATGAGATAGTTTTGAGATTATTTTTGTCTCACATAAAAACAGGAAATGCTGCCTTAGAGCTATAAGGCTAAGCATATAATTATATGTAAACTATTGTCTCAGAAGAGAAATAAAATTGAGGAAAAAAATCAAAACCAAAAACCAAGTAATGAGTTCTTGTTTTACCTCCCCCCTGTTAGTTAAGGTGTGGAGGAGAAAGATTCTGCAGAAATGTTCTCTTTTTTAATATATTTCACTAAAATCAGGTTTCACAATGTTGAAAGGGAAATCGGTACCTATGCAGAGATTTCCAAAAGTATAGATTTAGTTTTTATTTAATATTCTTATCTAACCATATTATTTTAAATCAGGTACAACCACATTTCTATCCCCAAGTAAACCTCTACTGGCAGCTCATTCAGACCAATTAGCATTAGCACTCAGAACATACTATTATATTGGTGTTCTTATTTCTTGTCTAGGACACAGAGTCCATTTAATTCTTGGTGTCATTTCCAAGGTTTTGAGGGTACACTCAATCTGTGTCCTTAATGAAGATGTTAAATATTGTTGGTACCAGTACGGACCCTCGATGGGCACCACTCATTTCTGGTTTCCACTTGGATAGACCTTGACTAAAACTCTTTAGATGTGGCCATCCAGCCAATTCCTCATCCATCAAATACGCCATCCATCAAATACGCCATCCATCAAATCTATATCTATCAAATTTATAGGTAAGAATGTTGTGGGCAACTGTATCAAAGACCTCACAGACCTTCCTACTGGGTTTCAGTGGTAGCAATTAGATCATAGCTTTCTAGCTGCACGGTGGCTTCCAACTCCTTCTGTTTGTTACCCATGCTACATGCTTCAGTGTAGAGATGCTTCAGTTGGGCTATCAACTTTTTTAGAGGAACACACCATAATTCCTTTCAGGCTCTAGTGGGTTGACCTTTGCTGGTCACCAGGTGCCACCCACGTGATTCTCTCAGTCCACCTCCTCAGCTGTACACTAGGAAAAAATAAGATGGAAAAGCTCATGGATCAAGATAAAGACAGGGAAATCACTCACCAATTACTGTCACAGGCAAAATAGGCTTGGTTCGGGGAAAATTAATTTGTTGCCATTTAATAACAAGGTAGGATAATGAGAAATAAAACCAAAACCAAAATCGCATTCCCCTCACATCTCTTTTCCTCCCACATTCAACTACACCTATGGTGCTTCTACATCCTCCTCTCCATAAACAGAGAAAGGGTTGAGGAATGGAGGTCATGGTTAGTTAATAGCGCACAGTCTCTGCCTCTCCTTCCTTTTCACTCTTTTTCACCTGCTCCAGTGCTGCATCCCTCCCACAAGACACAGTCCTCACAAAGTCTAATGTGGGTGTTTCCCACAGGCTGCAGTTCTCCAGGAAGAGGGTATGGTCTTTCAGGAATGGACTGCTTCAATGTGGGTGCCCAATGGACCACGGTTCCTGCCAGAAAACCTGCTTTTTCATGGGCTCCTCTCCACAGGCTGCAACTCCTGCCAGGAACCTGGTCCAGCATGGGTCCTCCACAAGCTGCAGCTTCCTTCAGGACATATTCACGTGCTCTGACATGGCGTCCTCGTTAGTCTACAGGATGGATATCTACTTCACCATGGTCCTCCATGGGCTGTAGGTGAATCTCTGCTTTGACACTTCAAGCATGTCCTGTACTTTCTTATTCACTGACTCGTGGGGAACTGCGTGGGTCCATGGATTCCCTGACAGAGGGCATGGGAACAGAAGTTAGCCTTGAAGATATTAAGGTCTATCCATGAGAAAGATGAGAGTAAAGGGGTATCTGGAGATATTAAGGTGTACCTGTGAGAGAGAAGGGAGTAAAAGAGTAACATTGATGATAGCAAAATTAGCCAATGAGATGTTACTACTGTAACTTGCAACCAATAGCAAAAAGACACTTGAAAAGGTAAAGTCTATACAAAAAGGCCTTTGTGGCAATAAATGAAGACTGCTGTTTGTACTTAAGAACTTGGTCTACGTCGTTTGTCCGTCTCAACCGCAACACTGACCTTCATGCCTGCATAGCTGTTTCTCTCACATTTTCTCACTCCTCTCTCACAGCTGCTGATATGCAGTGTTTTTTACATTTTAAAAAATATGTTATCATAGTGGCACTACCACCAGCATTGCCAGTTAGCCCATCTTTGGCCAGCAGAAGGTCCTTCTTGGAGCCAGCTGGAACTGGCTCGCTCTGACATGGGGGCAGCTCCTGGTACCTTCTCGTAGAAAACACCCCTGCAGCCCCACTCCTGTCCTGCTACCAAAACTTTGCCATGTATACCAAATACAGAGACACTTCACAGGTGTTCCCCTCTTGGTGCCTAATGCATCAGCAACCCCTGACTCTTTATTACTCAAAATTCCGTCCTTATCCCCCACTAAGTTTAGTTTAAAGCTCTCCTTACAGTTACCTTTTGGTACTTTTGCCTCTGTATGCATTCATTATTTATCTGCCCTTGAAACAGGACTCAAGCTGTAGACTGCATCGTCAGGAACATCCCCAGGGACTCCTTGTGCAAAGGTTTTATCTACATCAGAAAACGACTTCAGGAACAGAACTTCAACAAGGAAAGTGTCTTCTCAAAGTCTACAGGGATTATACAGCTGAGTAACAAGTGGCTTTTGAGCCATGACAAGATCTGTGTGAGTGCTGGTGTCCTGGGTGGTTCCCAGAGTATTGAGGGATGAATGCCAGGGTGGAGGCTTGTGACCTGGATTCCCCTTTCACACTCTTTTCTAGGTCTTTTCAGACCACTTGTAGGCAATTACTTTTTTTCAGTTGGTCTATGTGTTTGCCAGAGTTCTGAGGTATCAACTTTTAGAAACTTTTATGTGCTTTATATGGAGTTCTATGATCAAAGTCTATATTGCAGACTTATCCCTGTGGTTCATCTGCTTTGTGTCAGCAGCCTTATGTTGGTTCCTTCCTTCTATTTGTGGCTAAATTTGAAAAGGAAGTTTCAGATCTTTGTGGAAGTGACTCAAAGTCATTTTTCAATTGCCAATTGAGCTACAGCTCACTTGTCTTTTTGAACTGCTTTAGCAACTGACCGCTATTCTTTTTGAATGAACTAGAAAAGTATATGCAGCAGGAAAAATGTATTAAAAGCTGCATTCATATGGTCTTCTCACTGTTAAAATGATAATAAATTTCCAAACTCACTTGAGATGTACACAGTATGTATCCTTCCTACTATCACTTTGATATTTTTATAAAGTACTCTTAATTACAGTTTTCTTCAAAATAATCACTTTACTATTATGTAGATAAAATAGACGTTCATAATGCAGTTTCCCTCACTGTGTGATGTTCTCATTATCAGATTCCATAGCAGTGGAACAGAATAACCTAAGCCAGAGACTGACAGAATCTGAGGTCCTTCACATGGTCTAATATTCTGTATCTATCATGAGTAGGCTCACTGTTGGGTGTGTTACCCTACTCCTCTCTTTTTATCAGTTACTCCCAATTTACAGTTTCACGAAACACACTTTACCTATAATTCTACAAAAAAACCCAGCCCAAAGTGATAAAGGAGCTCTTTGGTATTAACTCAGATATGCAGTGTTTGTGTGTTCATGGGAATACAGTGTCTGTATATATGTAAGTATGGGAATGAATATGTTTATATGCATGTATGTACCTACAGGTGTATAAAATATGGAACTTTATATATATATATATTTACTTATAAGTGTATGGATTATAATCCCTCTATACAGAAAATGAAGGCTGCTGTTTCTGTTTACAGATTTTTTTTAAAGGTGTTAAATAGAGGGTATCAAACTTAAAGTAGCAGTCATTCAGATAAAAGTTAAGAATGGAAACTGAAACCACCATAAAGTAGGAGAAACCTTGTTATATCAAGACCTGCCAAGAATCTGATCAAATAGCAGATTATCTGCACAGCATATGAAGATTTGGCCCAAATGCCAGTTGTTTTTGGAAAATATGTTCTGCATCATAAGCCCAGCAACCAACTTTGGCTCAAGACTGATCATAATTTCTTAGGGTCCTTAGCAAGGAGTAAGAAATAACAGTATCACAACTTCATGCAATTAGCTGTTCTGGGAGATTTCAAAATTCTCTTAAGACCATGGCATTGTCTTAAGGCTAATTCTTCTTCTTATCTCTATAGATTTTAATCCTGAACGTTGTCATAAAGACCAGAGAAGCTGTGATTTCATTCAGTCCTTGTCTCTTTCTCTCTTAACCAGGGCATCTTAAAAGAAGTAATTTCAAAGTTGTTTCAGTTATTCAGGGCCAAGAGCCGAGGAGGCCAATAGCTTGGCAGGGCACAGCAGAAGCAATCATATACTGAAAAGCAGTAATAATTTTTTTTTAAATAGTTGATAGCTATAGAAACTGTTAAAATCAGTGGATTCATATACTAAATGACCTCGTATTTTCCTTTTTTTTTTTCCTCTGTAACTAGTTGCAGTGACAAGACAGTGATTTTCTTTTTTCTGTAACCTTCCAGGAAAAAGGATGAATTAGAGTCAACACATCATTCCCGTACCATATTTTTTTTTTAATCGTGTATATACTAGTAATATTTTTTCCAGTTTTGGAAAATTTTCAGACTCTGTGAGTGCATTCACCTCTTGTAGGAATATTCACCTTGAAGTGCTTATCTTTTTCTCTTGTATAACACATTTCAAATCTATTTTCTTAGAAAAATTACTTATAAAAGGAAGGTTATGTTTAAACCAACATATCATACTAACTTGCTAGCGCTAGTCTCATACTCCTGAGGGCAGTGGATACTGATGTTTAGGCACATTAATTACTCCTTGAGGAAGCAGGAATTTTTATTAGCTCAGTGAACATAGGGCTGGTGCAAAAAATGCAGGAAGAGGCATAGCAAGGACATAATGAGTGTGCGATTCCTAGTAAAACACCCAACCCAACCCAAACAAACCAAACCAAACCAAACCAAAAAATCAACCATCCTCTCCACTCTCATAAAAACCCCAGCCAACCATCAAAAAATCCCTCTTATATCAACATGCAGAACATTTCTAACTGAAACTTGAGTTTATAAAATCTGGTTTCAGAATTATGAGCTGGCACACAGATTGATTGCTCGGGCAACCTCAGAGGACCTTCCCATGACGTATTCAACTGGGTTTGTCTAGTTTGGAGACAAGGAGACTGAGGAGTGACCTCATTGCTCTCTATAGCTTCCTGAGGAGGGGAAGCGGAGAGGGAGGCGCTGATCTCTTCTCCCTGGAGTCCAGTGATAGGACGCATGGGAATGATTCAAAGCTGTGTCTGGGGAGGTTTAGACTTGGTATTAGGAAATATTTATTTCCTGAAAAGGTGGTAAAACCTCGAATAGGCTTCCTACAGAGATGCCCCATGCCTGACAGTGTTTAAGAGGCATTTGGACAATGCCCTTAGTAACATGCTTTAACTTTTGATCAGTTCGAAGTGGACAGTCAGTTGTACTAGATGATTATTGTAGGTCCCTTTCAGCTGAGGCATTCTCATGTCACAGAATCACAGAATCACAGAATCACAGAATGTTAGGGATTGGAAGGGATGTCATGACTACTAAAATAGTGGTATAATAGTGTATGCAAATTTTGGATTGGGGAATGGAGATTGGATAATATTTTGGAGCATTAAACATGGAAACCAAATGATTTTGACACAGTCATGGACCTAGTGAGCTAAATAAATTTTGTCCATTTTACTTTCTTTAGTTCAAGTTAATGGATTTAAAAGACTTTTCCTGCAAAGAAATCTTGCTTGAATCAGTTGATTAACTCACCTGACAGACAAATTATGTTTGCTGGTTTTTTCCTGCAAAGAACACCGTATCTTATCTAGGAATATAAACGTATGTTCTTTTAATTCTTGTAGCTTTATTTTGGTGTAGGGAGAAAAAAAAGAAGTTATACCTTTATCACACATACAATAATGTAATTTATTCTTTGTTCCAGTTTGTTGTGAACTGCTTGTACACAGAAATTCTGATTCAACCATTGCCTATAAGGAACTACCATTTTGTAAAATAATCACATAATTGCAGCTCTAGACTTTGTCTCTTTAAATGTCTTTTTCTGAAAGGTAAAACACAGTTAGGTACAATGAAATAAAGCCATTACTCAACTTTGTCAGGTGGTTTCTATTTTATATGGCAAGATACTAAACTGTTTCCTAAGAAATAAAAAGAAAAATTCAATGTTTTGACCATTATCCAGGATTTCTCGTCTGTTACAATTATGTAATATTGTAGGCTGTTTCATGGTACAGTTTCCCTGATTCATCTGTAGATTACATGCTTGCAAAACTGCTTGGAAGTTTTTTAATGAATTTTTGTGTAACGATGAAGGTGTTCCATTTTATTTATTCCCAAACGTGGAAGGGAAAAATAAATTTTATTGTTTGTTCTGGTAATTATTTTCTTTCTTGTGTGTATATATGTGGGGCAACACACACAAAAAAAACATTTTTAATCTGAACTGTGTCTGCTGGGTTGAAAGCTTTTTTGTTTACAGAATTCCTGGAAGCTACTTATCATATAAATCAAATTATTTTGTATGAATAGATGTACACTTTAAAACCTTTTAAAAATTTAATTTAGAGAAACAATAAACTGTGATTATATATTTTGATTATAATGCATGTTAGCAATTTCAATTACGTTATACTGTATTGATTTTAGTGGAAACATTGATTCATATCAGTGAGGACTAGGCCGACAATCTGCTCTTTGTTTTTTACTAGTCCTAAAAAATATATGTCCACAGGAGAATTTGAAATACTGAACACTTACTTTCCTTGGCAACATGTATTTTGTTATTTTGACTGGTATGACTGTTAGCGTGTGTATTTTTAAAATCACCTTTAACTAAAGCCTAGCATTCTCATTTGATTCAGTAAAGTATCACCATTTGAAACTAGTCAAACGTTCAATGGGAAATGTAGATAATAGCAAACACATTTCCCCAGAAAAGTCATGTACATTTTCTTTCCAAATGATAGTGCAGTTATAAGACTGCTTCACTGAAATGCCTATAAGCAAATTTAATTAGTCAGTTAAATGAAACTGTCAGAAATTTAGGAAACAATTTTTTAGTAAATTATAGCCTTAGGTATTTCTTAATTTGCTTTGTGTAATTTCAACTGGAAAGCCTATTTGTAATATTCTATTTGTTCAGCATGGAAGAAGGTCGTTTCACATTTACTTTTATCTTCTTGCTGTCTGGCCATTTCACAGCTGTTTGAATTTTAATAAGAAGGAAAGTGTTTGCAGGGATTCAGTGGAAAAGGAAAAAAAGTGACATTTAGGACATTCATAATAATTTTGTTCTTGCCAGTAACAGAATAAAGATGATGTTTTTGTTTCAAATTGTGGATTATGGACATGAATGCTACAGACAAAATTAATAGCTGTAAAATTATGGTAATTATAGCCATGGTAAACAAATTTCCTTGTGCATTAGAAAGTAAAGACCTATGATACAGTACTACAGGTCAGACATGGTATCATTGACTCACAGCATATCTGCTCACAATAATCCTTTATGAAGAATATTTAAGTGGTCTATTAAAACAGAAAAAAATGTTTCAGAATTAACAAATAACACCTGAAAAGAAAGAGAGAAAGAAGTAAAAAAAGTGTTAGGTAGAGCTGCTGAAGTGCTATAAATACTTATTAAAATGTGTGTAGCATTTCACCTACATCACATAGTTACTGACTTGAAAGCTGCAGCCTTTTCTTCACTTCTTTTGAAGCTGTACATTGAAAGACAGTAGTGGAACACATCCAAACACTTTTTGCCCAATTCTTTACATTGTCAATATATTTTTGTATGTGGAAAGCCGAACTCTACAACTCTTGGGTTCTTTGATAACGGCTGGTTTTATAAGACACCAGTCCGGTCAGTGATATGTGGGAAAGGTTTATCCCACAGGGGTAAAAAGATGCTGGGACAGGAATTAGCAGGGCTCATTTGCAGGGCTTTAAACTAGATTCGAAGGGGGATGGGGTTGTAGCTGGGCTTGCATCAGTGGGGCAGCATGCTGGAATACATAAAGACCGGGAGGCCCCCCAGGCCCCTAGGGTGAAATCGGTGTACTTGGCTCGCTCCCTGAAGTGCCTGTACACCAATGCGCGCAGCATGGGGAATAAGCAGGAGGAGTTAGAAACCTGCATTCGGTCAGGAGATTATGATCTGGTGGCATTAACAGAGACATGGTGGGACAGCTCACATGACTGGAATGTGGTCATGGGTGGCTATGCCCTTTTCAGGAAAGACCGGCCAGCCAAGCGTGGTGGTGGAGTTGCTCTTTAGGTGAGAGAGCAACTACAATGTATAGAGTACTGTCCAGGTGAGGTTGAGGAGCAAGTTAAGAGTCTGTGGGTGAGAATTAAGGGGCAGGCTGGCAGGGGTGACACTGTTGTGGGAGTCTATTACAGGCCACCAGATCAGGGTGAGGAAGTTGATGAGGCCTTCTATGGGCAGCTGAGCGTGGCCTCACAGTCACAGGCTCTGGTTGTTATGGGGGATTTTAACTACCCTGATGTTTGCTGGAAGGACTACTCAGCCAGCCAGCCTCCAGTCTAGGAGGTTCCTCCAGTGCATTGACGATAACTTTCTGATGCAAATGGTGGAGGAGCCACTAGGAGAGGTGCGCTGCTGGATCTCGTCCTCGCTAACAAGAAGGGTCTGGTCGAAGCAGTAAAGGTGGGGGGCTGCCTTGGTTGCAGTGACCATGAGATGGTGGAGTTCAGAATCTCCTGTGGTGGGAGCAGAATACCGAGCAGAATTGCAACCCTGGAGTTCAGCAGGGCCAACTTTGGCCTTTTCAAACAATTGCAGGAGGAAATCCCGTGGGCAGGGCTGCTTGAAGGTAAAGGGGCCCAAGATAGTTGGTTAACTTTCAGGGACTGCTTCTACCAAGCTCAAGATCAGTGCATCCCGACGCGCAGGAAGTCAAGGAAGGGAGCCAGGAGACCTGCGTGGTTAAACAGGGAACTGCTGGGCAAACTCAAGTGGAAGAGGAGGGTTTACAAATCATGGAAGGAGGGGCTGGCCACTTGGGAAGAAAATAAGGCTGTTGTCAGAGGATGTAGGGCGGCAACTAGGAAAGCTAAGGCCTCCTTAGAGTTAAACCTGGCGAGAGGGGTCAAGGACAACAGGAAGAGGTTCTTCAAATACATGGCAGATAAAACTAACACCAGAGGCAATGTAGGCCCACTGATGAATGGGATGGGTGCCCTGGTGACAGAAGATACAGAGAAGGCAGAATTACTGAATGCCTTCTTTGTCTCTGTCTACTATGCCGGAGGCTGTCCTGAGGAGCCCCGTACCCTTGAGGCCCCAGAGGAAGGCAGGGCAATGGAGGAGTCTGCCTCAGTTGATGAGGACTGGGTTAGGGACCAGTTAAGCAATCTGGACATCCATTAATCCATGGGTCCAGATGGGATGCACCCGCGGGTGCTGAGGGAGCTGGCTGAAGTCATTGCTGGACCAGTCTCCATCATCTTTGCCAAGTCTTGGGAAATGGGAGAGGTGCCTGAGGACTGGAGGAAAGCAAATGTCACTCCGGTCTTCAAAAAGGGCAAGAAGGAGGACCCGGGCAACTATAGACCGGTCAGCCTCACCTCCATCCCTGGGAAAGTGATGGAACACCTTATCCTTGGTGCCATCTTAAGACATATCAAGGACAAGAGGGTCATCAGGGACAGTCAACATGGCTTCACCAAGGGGAAGTCGTGTTTGACCAACGTCATAGCCTTTTATGAAGATGTTACAAGGTGGATTGACGATGGCAGAGCGGTGGATGTGGTCTACCTTGACTTCAGCAAAGCATTTGACACCGTCTCCCACAGCATCCTCACGGCAAAACTGAAGAAGTGTGGACTGGATGATCGGGTAGTGAGGTGGACCGCAAACTGGCTGAAGGAGAGAAGCCAGAGAGTTGTGATCAATGGGACAGAGTCTGGTTGGAGGCCTGTATCTAGTGGAGTGCCTCAAGGGTCAGTTCTGGGACCAATACTGTTCAATATATTCATCAATTACTTGGATGAGGGAATTGAGTGTACTATCAGCAAGTTTGCTGATGACACCAAGCTGGGAGGGGTGGCTGACACGCCAGAGGGCTGTGCTGCCATCCAGCGAGATCTGGACAGGCTAGAGAGTTGGGTGGGGAAAAATTTAATGAAATATAACAAGGGGAAATGTAGAGTCTTACATCTGGGCAGGAACAACCCCAGGTTCCAGTACAGGGTGGGGAATGACCTATTAGAGAGCAGTGTAGGGGAAAGGGACCTGGGGGTCCTGCTGGACAGCAGGATGACCATGAGCCAGCACTGTGCCCTTGTGGCCAAGAAGGCCAGTGGCATCCTGGGGTGTATTAGAAAGGGGGTGGTTAGTAGGTCGAGAGAGGTTCTCCTTCCCCTCTACTCTGCCCTGGTGAGACCTCATCTGGAATATTGTGTCCAGTTCTGGGCCCCTCAGTTCAAGAAGGATAGGGAACTGCTGGAGAGAGTCCAGCGCAGGGCCACAAAGATGATTAAGGGAGTGGAACATCTCCCTTATGAGGAAAGGCTGAGAGAGCTGGGTCTCTTTAGCTTGGAGAAGAGGAGACTGAGGGGTGACCTCATCAATGTTTATAAATATATAAAGGGTGGGTGTCACGAGGATGGAGCCAGGCTCTTCTCGGTGACAACCAACAGTAAGACAAGGGGTAATGGGTTCAAGCTGGAACACAAGACGTTCCACTTAAATGTGAGAAGAAACTTCTTCTCAGTGAGGGTGACGGAACATTGGAACAGTCTGCCCAGGGGGGTTGTGGAATCTCCTTCTCTGGAGACATTCAAAACCCACCTGGACGCCTTCCTGTGTAGCCTCACCTAGGTGTTCCTGCTCTGGCAGGAGGATTGGACTAGATGATCTTTCGAGGTCCCTTCCAATCCCTAACATTCTGTGATTCTGTGATTCTGTGATTCTGTGAAATAGAACAGCTGACCATTACTTACGGAAATACTGCAGTGTTTACCCACACAACCTTAATAAAAATGATTGAAAATACATATGTCTCCTGATATCCATGTGCTAAAAGAGATGGAGAGAGAACACAAAGATTTAGTAATAGATTTGTTAAGAGAGTTTTAAAATACACCAAATTCTTGCTTCCATATGAGCCCAATTTGTCTTTGACATCTAAAAGTTTCCTAATAGTAAGCAGTTCACCAAATTCAGAAATACTGAGCCGTTGTCTCATTTCCAGAACATTGTTCATTAACTCAGACACTCATGAAGATAAAGTAAAATATGTATAATTTTTGTTCCCACGCAACATCCATACCCCTGGATGACTCCTACACAACCCATACATCTAAGAATGCTCCCAACCCAAAATCTGTAGTTTGTCTGTCTGGAGAGTAACACTGGTCAGTTCCTTTAATCTTTTGTCTTTGGGTACCAACAACCCTGCTTTACTGAGTTAAATCTTTGAGTGCTGCCTCTATGCCAAATTAGATTAGTTTCTGGAGATAAAGAAATAAGGCATTATAACAATTTGATGCAAGGAAAGATAGCTGTCATTTCTAAATGTAAATTACTTCTAGGTTATGACTCATATAAAGGAAACAGTCTCTGGGTATGCCTACACCAGCAACTAACACATTGCAAATATGAGTAAAACTGTAGTGCAAAGCAGGCTGACGCTAAGGATATGACATCTATAGCATATGTGTCTTGATGGTTTTAGTTCTGACTGGTTCTAGGTTGATACCATATTCTGAACTTTCATTAGCAGATGCAGTGTATCTTCTGATTTCCTTTAATACAAATGGAATTGGATTTGCAAACTATAATCTCTCTATGTGGTATATTCCAAAGACAGGTAATGAGGATGATTCACTTCAAAACAGAATACTAATGTAGATGCTCTGTTTACATCTTAGATGATGTAATAAAATCAAATAAACAAAATAGTAAATTGCCTATAACAAGGCTCAGATCATACACAGTAAATCACTTGTTGGACAAATAGTATATGTTTTTATAACTATGCTAAGAGATGTTTATTGAAGTAACATGGTACAATGTGTTTTTTGATTTTGTTTTTTCTATTTTCTGGAAAGAAGAAGGAGAAAATGTGTGACTTGTAAGTATTTGCATAGCAGACGTTTTGTACTATCTACTGGTAGATTTATGTAACATTCTTTAGTTCAGTGCAGTAAGTTTGTTTGCAACATATAGCTTTAAGGATTCTATATTTTCAAATAGTTTCACTGATTTTAAATTGTACTGTGTAATAACATTTTCCAGAAAATAACATAGTTCTAAGCTATCTTTTTCAAAAGAAATAGCCTGTTATTTTCTTTTCCATTGGGAAGATTTCAAAACAATAGCCTCTTATTCATATCTGACTAATAGCATTACACGCATTACACAAACAACAATGGCCACCTGAGGAACTAGTGTTAAGTGAATAATTGACAAATTAAACTCTGTCTTTCAGTGAACAACAAGCCCATGAGCAAATTGTAAGTAAAAAATATCTCTGTGAATAATTCTAGGTTTGCATGCTGTGAGCCATTTATTGGACAATTATTTTTTTTTGTGTATAACATTGTCTTACTAGATTCTTCTGATATGCTACATGAATTACATGGTATTATTTTGTTCCACAGATATATGGGTGTTAATCTAACATTATGTTTTCTGGAGCAGTGTTTGCTTTCCCAGAAAGCCTTTGAGAATTTCGAGGATTTATTTAAAATATGCTCCCCACATGAATGGTCTTCTCAGTATTTTTTGTTGTTACAATATGTAGGGAAAATAAATATGAAAGAACTGTTTCTGAATGGTAGGTAGGCATGGTAGGTATGCTGTCCTCCTTGTGTATTCTTTGTGTGGTGTTCAGGTACATCGCAATTTGCATTTTCTCTGTTTTTATTTCCATTGTTGTTTCTAAAGGAAGGCTGTTAACATTTTCCCTGCTTTTCAAATGGAAAATTTAATTATTAAAAGATTGACAATAACCAGAATAATCAGTGTTTCATCCAAACCCATATGGATCCATCTGGGAACATCAAGTTTAGATTTTATTTTTCAAGTTTAAGTTCAGTTATTCTCCTAGCTTTACAGAAAGACAGTCTAAATTGTGTTTTGTGCCAAAGATTTGTGGAAGAGAAATCCAAGAAGCAGATGATATCACCATCACAGCATGGATCTGTATCAAAATCTTGCAGTGACTCTGTCATCAGTTTATAAAAAGTAATAGATTTTGTTGTTGTTGTTGTAGCATTTTTTTTTTTTTGGAGAAAAGGAGATGAGGGGCATAAATTGTACTTGAAGAACTGGTAGACAGTTTCACAAAACAAAGTGTATGAGTTAAAGTGGTGGTGAACCGTGATGAGAGTATTTGACACAGGTAATTAATATTTGGCTTACAGAAAGCAGAACTCAGTAGTTCTGGCTTCCTAAGCTGGATGCTGGTAATTATATGCCTTCTACTTTAGACATATTGTGATATCTTTGTTTGCTTCAGTAGGCATATATTCTCTATGGTGCCAGTCCTGAACCTCAGACATGTGTCTCATTAGGGAGTCTGTGTCAGTAAACGAAATTTTACTGCTAATATATTACTGTTGCCTGTAAGAATTGCTGTGCAGACTCTCATCAGCATTTATTTACTTATTTATTTATTTTTTTACTAAAGAGTACCAAAGACAGTCTGCTGCTTTAAAATCCCCTTCCAGTAGTCCCATTCCCCTCCATTCAAAGACTGAGAGGAAGGTTGAATGATTAGTTGTAAATCAACTCAGAATCAGGCTGATTAATGTCTTTATCCAGAAGGACCACACCTATGTGATTTTCCCTTTGGAGATTATGCTGGTGGTGACACAGTAACACATATTTCGTTTTGCTGAAAAATAAATAGCATCAGAGACAGAAATATCTAAAGGAAAAGACCATGTGTATATTTCCTTCCTTACTCTTGACATTTCCCTTGGCCCCGGTACAGATACTTATTAACACCTTCCATTCTCTTGCAATCCGGTTACACCCTGCTGGCTGCAGACTCCATCAGTCTCTCTGTGACACATCCCTCTGTGGGGATGACCCCTCTATGGTTCATTGTTCATGGAGTACAGATTATTTTTTTCAGTGTTGATGTGAATGAGTGTCTGTGCCTTTTTTTTGAAGTAGTCTTCAATTTTACTATACCTGACATGTTTCTTTAATAACATCTTTAATAAACATTATAAAAGGTCCATTTTAAGCACACAAAAGATTTTCCAACACCTGCAATATTCACCTTCTAATTATATACATTAAAATTATCTTTATTAATGACTGCCAAAATGGCAGAGCTGGAAGAATTTTAACAATTCCCAGAGGATACTAATGCTGTTTTCTTGCTCTCCCTTTTTTTTCTTCTGTCCACCACTTGCCTGCAGCTTCTCAGTAGAATTCTCTCAGAGTGAGCTAAAATTGTCAGCAAACTAATTATTTAGACAGATGCCTTGTTTCTAGTTTGATGTTTTACATTTAGAATGGAAACTCTTTGGGGAAGAGATCATCTTTTTGGTAATGCTTGTGTAATGCTTAGTTTTATGAGGTCCTTGTCTATGACTGGAAATTTTGGCTCTGCAATAATACAAGTAGTGAATAATAATAAGACCTGACTGTACACGAAAGGCAATGAACAATGAGGGAAATTCTGTCAGCTAAGTGCTTGGAACAAAGAAGTTCCAAGGGACAGTCAGAGATTTAATTTCTTATAGAAAACTTAATGTGGACTTCTTATTTTTCCGTCCATTAAAACATCTTATTTTGGCAGAGTCTGTACTAAGGAGTGGGATGTGATAGCACTCAGGAGAATAGTCGTATTTGTGTTGTTCACACCATTTCTGATTAAAATAGCTTATGTCAGTGGTTTGTAAAATCAACCTGTTTCCTATGAGAAGTTTCACTTTTATAAGTTTTCAACCTGAAGCTATTTGCCAATACTTAATCATCATTTGACAGACAAGATAATTTTCAAAAGTCTATGGCCTTTTACTCAGTGTACATTTTCCTGTTTGTCCTTCTAGGGCCCACCCATTCTCTTCACCTTCAGCTGAATCTCTCTTTCCCTGCCCGTTTTATGGTATAAATGTGGTCATGACTGCTGCAATATGCACAAACTGTTACAAAGGCAAACTTTCACAATGGAGAAACTGCTACAAGTTCTTCTTTGAGAAATGTAGACCTAAAGCACATAAGAGCTTTGTGATCTGTCCTTAGATAGAAAAGAAGTCTGTAGTGATGCAAAAATGTGAAGACACTTCTCCCATGCTTTACCGATTGTTAAGTTCATGGATTTGTTTTATTATAAAATCCTTGCTGATCTACTCTTTGATGAAAACCTGTGATCCTCAAGGTGGAGTTGGTCTTCCTGTTTTTTTTTTTTCCTTTTTGAAGTGAGTACATCAGAGGAAAGGCCTGTGTTTCTAAATCTCTGCTTTATTTGAACCATTTAATACTAAATCAAAATAGAATAACTTTGAAAGAGAGCAAACTCTTAACTGCTGCCTTGAAACAACCTGAACAGGAGCTTGAAACAAGTCCCTGCTCTATTCTTGCAGGACTTGTCCTTCCTTCTGGTTCTGCTATGCATTTTGGCATCTTTCTTTGTATTTTCCTGGTTGATACCTACCCAGTCTCTTCTGTGCTCCTAGGAAACGTCCTTTTTATTTTTTTTTCCTCTCTCTCCCTCATATCTTGACGAGTAGCTCAAATTCTTGCTGCAAGAATGCCATACACTTCTATGATCCTTTTGAGTGCTGTTTTTCTCCAGAGCTGTTTTTTTCTGTTTACGTTTAGTTGGTAAGAGGGAAAGGATTTCTCTCCATCCTACAACACCGGATGTTTCTTCGCATTAAGCTAGAGTAAGACAAACAGTTGTTTATGCTTCCTGGCCATCCCCCTTTTAATAGAATAAATGTGTCCCAGTAACCAGACAGTAAACCTTGACCAAACAAATCAAGTATCTCCACTATTTGTCTTACACACCAAGAGACATGTAGCCCTGAGTGTTAACAATTTGCCATCAAATCTAGATCAAGCATAAAAATTTAATGGAACCCTTTTTCCCTAACAGCATTAGGTCTGGCATCTGTCTATAGTCTGACAAAATCCTTCATATACCACTCTTGTTTAGGTTACTGAGCTCCTAACAGGCATTTGTTTTCATCAGTAATGCTGAGACAATTAATCAAATCTAATTGCTTCAAGGCAAGGCAGTCTAATGCACTGATTTCTCAGTTCTTTTTTTCCCTGATCCAACATGTGAAATAATACTGGCATAAACTGTTTCTTAGTTAAAACATGGAAACATTCCAATTGATTAATATCCTCTAATGGAACTGTGAAAACACATATAAAATTAGCTTCTGTTAATTTCATTCCCTGAAGTTAAGTCCACAAAAAAACTGTGGAGGTTTTTTTGTTTTGGTTTGTTTTTTTCCCCAAAGTTTTGAAAGCATCTGTGACTATTCTAAAACTTTTCCAGGTGCCCATTAACAGGGTGTTTCAAGACTTTCATGATGGTAAAGCTCTCCTGAGGGGTTGTAAGGTACTTTTTCTTCTATTCTTGATAGATTAGATTGAGCCTATTGTTGGCAAGCCTACTGATGTACTGCTAGAGGTTCCAGGTGAGAACACAGTTCTATCATATCGTGCACTGTGCATACATGTAATGGCTAAGGCATAGTTTTTATCTTGAACAGATATATCTAAGACATTCCTCTGAAAAGTCATGACATTGAAACCATGGAAGAGCTCTTTTTCTAAATTATAATTAGTCCTGTGTGTAAAAATTACATTGATACTACTAGATAAATATCAGACTAATTCTCCTTTTATAGAGTGTTTCTTTTTACAGAAATTTTGCTGATTTCAACAATTATATTCCTGATTTGCATCATGGTAAGCAGAAAGGGACTCCGACTCATGGTTTATTTTACTTGCTGGTTGGGAACAGAGTGTTCATGTTGACAGCCACCTAAATAGTTACTAAAGGAGCAGAGGGTGAATTATATAATAGCTTCTCTTAATGTAAGCCAAATACCTCTGTGGAGAGAAGAAGCTTTATTAAACAAAATTAAGGACTGCTCTGGACTGAAGACAAAGAATTTAATTTGATGTAGCAGATTAAAGTGTAACAATGAATATTGTCTGTGCCAAGAGGCAAGAAAGAATTGCAGTTAAGAATTCAACCTATTATTAACCTCTAGTTATTTTTGGCATAATTTAAACAAATCACTAGGATTCTTAATTAGGAAGTAGAGAACTTGTGCAACTTTCAGCATTTTCATGTAACACTGTGTGTCGGTAAAGAAATCAACTATTTTATCAGCCAATAAAACACCATAGTTGCTGACAGGATCTAAAAACTTAGATCTAAAAATTTATAACACATCACACACATTGATGAACTTATTATTATTCCTTTTTCGTATAAACATTTTGCATATAAAGAACTAACATGGAAGATCTGATAAAACTTTATTTAAAGAAAAATAAGTGAACCAAATTGCAATTTAGCCATGAGCTAGGACTGTAAAATAAATTGAAAATCAGTTTGTAGGCTACCTTTCAGGCGAACATTGAAAAATTTGCAAAAGAAGCCAGTTTCCTGAATGTGTTTATTTAGGGAAAGCAACAACAACAAAACCAAAACTCACAAAAAAACACCAAACAAAGAATCCCCAAAAAAACCACCACCACCAAAAGTATATCAACCAATCAACCAAAAAAAAAAAACCCAAACAAAAAGCCCCCCTCAAACAAACAAAAAAACCAAACCCCAACAAACAACAACAAAAAAATAAACCAAGGGCATTTTAAATAAAACAAATTTTGAAAATCTCTTTCTGCAGTACATCAATATGGTATGTGAAGAGACTGTTATCTCGCTGCACAGTCATATTTTATGCTTCTATTTCTATGGCATCTGTTTTGCCTTCTGATACCAGCTCTGAGGATGACAATATAATGTTACATCTATTTTATATACTCACAATGTAAATTCCTTAATTTGTACAGTCTAGGTTTTCCCTTCTATATGGGCTGTTTGTTTGTTCTCTGTACAGTGTTAATTACTGAAACTCAATTTCTCTTCTAAATCTGGGTGAAAAAAGTTGAGTAGCTACCGAATGGGTCCTTGATATGCATGATGATAAGAACTTTGAGTTGCCTGGATACTTACCAATAAAAATTGTAGATATGATAGCTCTATATCCTGTTTGTGCAGCTAGTCAAGCAACTATCTTTTCTGGGGAAACCATCCCAAATCTAGTGCAGTACAAAGCCCCCTCACCTCTTCCCTATTCCTCCCTTATACTTTCAGAATAATAGAACAACTTGCAAAGCAGAAATCTGACAGCTATGTAGCACTGACAGATTTTCTAGGAATGTGTTTGGAACCAAGTTTTTGTTGTACTGTTTACTGTTGTCTTTATTATTATTATTATTTTTTATACTTGCTGTGCAGTTTCTATATTTTCTGCCTTTTTCTACTTTCTTTCCATCTGGTATTTCAGCTTTCTCTTTCTGATACTTTTCAGTAGAAAAGAAAGCATGAAAATCAGTACCTTCCTCAAGGCCATTAAAGCTATTCATTAGTAGAACAGCAGTAAGTTGCCATAGTATCTTTAAATTTGAATCACTGAAGTCCAGTATTTGCTGCTTCCTCTCTATCAGCCATTCACTCTACATGCCAGCCTTCATCTTTTGGGAATAAACTGCTTCTTCTGTGGAACAACCCCTCGCCTCCCCCCCCAAAAAAAAAATGAAGCAACAGAAGTTACTATCTGCAGTGCAAACCAAATTAAATCAAAACAAACCACAAAACAAATTATTTTTCAAGAATCTGAATATTTTCATCAGCATATTACTGAATGTTCTCAGAAAAAAAACCTAAGTTGTAAAGTTTAGGTGTTGAAATGCATTTCAGATAACAATATCCAAAATCTTAGAGATGTAGGGGACTTGGTGGAGGACAGAGTTTTTTAAAAGCATTTTCTTAAAGGGTTAAGCTTGGCAATAGCTTTAGGGTTTTGATAACACATGCTGAAACATTCCAATGAATGTTACAGGCTACTGAAGGATATCTCTTCTTTGTGACAGATAGCAGTGGGTGTCCCATCGCCTCGAGTTAGATGTGGCATTTTAAATTTATCAAAAATTACCCTTTCACTCCTGTGTACAGTAGACACTGGATGAAGTTTTGAAAGCCTAAAACTTTATTTATTTTTAAAGCCCCTTTAAATACTTCTGTTATGCTTTCTGTGCATAATTTAGGGTCCAGTAATAACTCTCAACATTTTAACTGGGACTTTTATAACCTGATACCAAATTCTTCTCTTAAGTATTCTTAAAAGAAAATGATCAAGAATTCAAAGTCAGAGACTTATAACTAAAATAAATTTACTCTAGTGCTGGTAAGCTGCAAACAGAACAATAGAGTAGGATTGTGTCAGGTCCAAATGTCAAAGGGCCAAATATCTGGGACGGAGCAAAAAAGGTGAACTCTTAGTATCATCTTTAATTTCCACATCAGCATCCTGCAATTTAATGTTCTGTTTAGTGAGATGTAGCTGCCAGAATATGCTCTGTGGTACTAAAGATGATACAGCTGTATAAGCAAAGTAGATAGTCTAAGTTGGTTTTCTTTTGGCATTTATTTAAAAGATGTAAAAGAAGAAATGGAAGAATGTTTATTGAGAATAATTATAAAGAGCAGATGAACTGTCTTACAGCACTGAGGAAGACCTTTCCACTGTGAGAAGTCATTTTAAAAGAGGGGTTGAAATATGAGTGAGAGAAAGATTTGAAGGCTCTTACAAAGTAACTTCAAGTGAGGTCAAATGAAAACAAACAATGCAGTATAAAAGGTAGCCCTTTCACCTCAAGACGAAAAGTTCAGTTTGATGTGCATAATGAGAAACAACAGGAGGAATGACACAAGGTAAGGTGAGTGAAGGAATCACATATACAAAGCACTTGGTAAAAAAAAAAAAATTTAGGAGAACTTCAGAGGCAGAAGAGAAAACCTAAATATTCCAGCTTGGGTGACACAGTTTATATAGGACACCAGAAGTCCAAATATGCTTTAAAGTATACAACGTAAAGAAACCAGATTTATTAGCAGCCTTGACACAGTGTCAAAGTGTTCAGAGAAAGATGTGCACAGGTCATCCACCATGAACAGGGCAGAATTTTCTGTTATCAAGCAGAAGTGTGTGGAATGGAAAAGATTTTGAGAAGAGCAGAGCAGCCCTGATGCAATTCTGTCCAGGTCCAGCTGTATGTCAGAAAATCAACAGGGAAGCTAAAGAACTGCAAGAGTTAAATCAGAAGTGGAGTGAGAGATTTGGAAGCTGTTGATGTAGCAATGGCCCTCCTTTGTTTTCAAAAGTAGTCATCCTCTAGAAAAAGAAAATCAGCATTCATCACTTGTATTTTTCTTCCTTTTTTTTTGTCTTTTTTTTTTTTTTTTTCCCTCTAACTCAGTGTTATTTTCTCTTTCTCTATTGGTCCTCCTGTCAGGCTACACCATTATGAACCAGGTAGTCATGAGCTTCAGAATTCAGCACCTGTACTATTCATTTAATGTTTTCTCTCTCTGTCTGTGTTATGTGGTTGTGGGTATAAAGGGCATACTTTTCAGGCAGACTTTAAAAATCTTTCTTTAGCTTCCTTCTTCAGTTCATAGCACTAGATTTAAATAGTTCATGGGCAATTTAAAGCTTCTGGTCTTTAATTTAGTTCATCTTGTTTTACATTATGCTTTTCAATAAAATATGAATTTTCAAGATAAATAATAAAGATAATAAACAGAGATTTGTCATTTCATGTTGCAATGAAGGCAGAACAACTGCCTCATTGAAATCTTTTTTGTACCACTGTGTCTCTTTTGGTCATTTTCATAAAAAGGGAAGAGAAAATTAACCTTACATAGGGCATTGCAGCAACAGTACCACCTAGAAGTATCATGCTTATGCAACCATGTATTCTTTTAGCAGGGCAGTAAAGAATTTTTTGTCTATTGGCATCGGTAAGTATTGTGTTGGGGGCTGTGGCTTTCACACCAGGTTGTTAAGTGATAACTGAAAACAGTGGGAAATCACTGCACAGCTGAAGTGCTGCAGATACCGTGCAGTCTGAGGTGTCTGTCATTGCCTGCTAACAAACACCAAAGTTCAGATTTTGCTTAATTTCAGTTTGTGTAAGAGTGAGGAAGTAGCTAAAAAATTTCAGATGCATACAGAGACAGAATGTTTCATTTCCGAATCAGGTGGCCTTTCACTAAAATATTTAGACCAGAAGTGGAAGCTCATCAGCTAAGGGTATGTTTTTGTGGCCATTAATATCCTGAAAGAAATGTCCTGTGTGATGGAGTTTGTGAAGAAGAAGTGATACAAAAAAATAATGAGAGTACTTGTGTGTCTCTCACATATTTTCAACCAGTGCAAAAAGCAGAAGAGGAATATCTTTGCTCTCAAATTCAGTCTGTGCTTACATTCCACTACAATGAATCCCTTACGTGTTCCCAAGAGGGGATGAGAAATATATTACACATTTTATTTCTTCAGGTTTCTGACTGGATGAACAGAATGTAGTAGAACATTACACTAACTACAGCCCAACTTAGTCAGTTTTGCCACATATTAACCCTTCTCCCTAAACTCATTCAGCCACATCTCACTCTCAATGAAGTATGGACCCTTAAAAGACAGACATCTGCTTAAAAGTAGCAATCTCTTCAATTTACATAGCCCTGGAAGCCTATTCCGGTTCCTTGACAGACTGTCTCCTTTTCCCTTGGAAAGTAACAGAAAGCCTGATAGGAGGGAAAGAAGAAGGAGCCAGACTCTACTCACTGGTGCGCAGTGACAGGACAAGAAACAATGGACACGAACCAAAACACAGGAAAGTTGAGTTAAACAGAAGAAAGATTTTTTTTATATTATTTTTTTTTTCCCCAGTGGGCAAGCACTGGAAAAGGTGTCCCAGAGAGGCCATGGAGTCTCCATTCTTGGAGATACACAGAACCTGACACATCTAGAGAATGATGCAATCTCAATGACCAGTGGGTTGGACAGGGGATTTCCAGAGGTCCCTTCTAGCCTCAGCAGTGATGGTGTGGTGGATTGACTTTGGCTGGTCACCAGACTCCCACTAAGTCTCTCTGTCACTCCCCCTCCTCAACAGGACAGGAGAATAGAATGCAGTTAAAATATCACAAGTCAAGTCAAAGACTGGAAGAAAACTCAGCAACTACTGTCATGGACAAACCAAACACATATTGGGCAAATTAATTTATTGCAAACTAAACAGAGTAGGATTGTGAGAAATAAGAAGAATCTAATACCACCTTTGCCTCACCCTTTTTTACTACCTCCTTGTCATGACCAGCTGGCAACTAAGTACCACACAGCCTCTTGCTCGCCTCCCTGCAGTGGGATCTGGGAGAGTGTCAGAAAAATGAGAAAAATAATGGGTTGAGATAAAGAGAGTTTAAGAGGTAAAGCAAAATCACGCTAGCAAGTAAAGCAAAACAAGGACTTCATTCACTACTTCCCTCAGCAGGCAGTTGTTCAGCCATCTCCAGGAAAGGTGGGCTCTGTCATACATAACAGTTATTTGTGAAGACAAACACCATCACACCAAATGTCCCCCACTTCCTTTTCTTTCCCCAAAAACATATACTGAGCATGATTTCATGCTCCTTCGGCCAGTTTCTGTTTTGCCCCTCCCAGCTTCATGTGCACCTGCAGCCTTCTACCTGGAAAGTACTTGGTAAAAACATGGCTTGGCAATGACCAGTATATTATTCTCATTCTAAATCCAAAGCACAGTAGTATAACACCTACTAGGAAGAAAATTAATTCTATCACAGCTCAAATCAGGATACTCCTCTACCCCAAGTGGTACAGGAAGATAGGGAATGGGAATTGCAGACAGTTTATAACACTTCGTCTGTCATGTTCTTTCCTCTCCACACCCTTTCCCTGCTTCAGCATGAGGTTCCACCTATGGGATACAGTCTTTCACAAACTTCTCCAATATGGGTCCTTCTCACAGGTCCTGGTTCTTCAAGACTGCTCCATAATGGGTTATTCAGGAATGGACTGCTCCAGCATGAGTCCCTCATGGGGACACAGATCCTACGAGAAAATCTGTTCGTGCATGGGTTCCTCTCCATGGGCTGAACTTTGTGCCAAGAGCCTGCACCAACGTGGGCTCTCCATGGCTTGCAGCTTCCTTCAGGTCATACCCACGTGATCTGCTGTGGGGTCCTCTATGGGCTGCAGGTGGATATCTTCTCCACTATAGACCTACATGGGCTGTAGGACAACCTGCCTCACCATGGTCTTCACTATGGGCTGCAGGAGAATCTCTGCTCCAGTACCTGAAACACCTCCTCCCACTCCTTCTTCTCTGACCTATTGTCACTCCTCTCTCACAGCTGCTATTGTGCCATATTTTTCACCCTTTTGAAAATGCATTATCACAGAGATGCTACCAACATTACTGATTAGTGCAGCTTTGCCCAACAGTGGTTTTGTCCTGAATCCATCTGGAACTGGCTCAGTCTGACACGGGGGCAGCATCTGGTGTCTTCTCCCAAAGTCATCCCTGCAACCCTACCCTCATCCCCACTATCAAAACCCTGCCACATGAATCAAATACAGTCTAATTCTAAGATTCTGTGAATATATGAAAAATGTCATTTCAGTATATGTGCATGTCCTCATCTATTAAAAAAAACCCCACCAAATAAAAAAAACACTGAACAAATTGAAACCACAATAGGATGCACATGTGCATTTCTGAAAGGCAAAACATTTACTTGTGGAGTTCACTGGCTGGTCCAGCTCAGTGCTCACTAGCAAATATATCGCACTCACACATTCATCCCACAAGCACACCGCATTTACTGCTGTCACTCTCCACCTGCCTGATACCCTGGCCTGGACCCGGGACTAGCAAGCTCATCAGTTAGTCCAGCTTGAAGTTTGTCAGAGAATACGAGCACACACTCCCCACATACCAGGTTTGGGGAAGATACAGACAGTGGGAGCCTTCCCAGCAGTCAACACCAAACATCTGGGCTGTCACCCATGGTACTGCTCCAGCCACCAATGCAAGCCCCTCACTCATCTCACTCATGCCAATCCCCCAATAGATGTTTTTTGGGGGACACACACTGTTCCCACCTCAGTGGCTGGAGTTAAAAGGCTCCTACTTGCTTCTGTAGCTGACCCAGGCCATGGGTGCCCACAACCGTAGTGATTCCAGTAGCTGACACTAAATTTCACCCATACACACAAGTCAATACATTCCTACAGGATGAAGAATGAAACTACAAAGACAGATAGTTAAGAAAAGATTTAATGAGAAGATATAAGAAGGTGGGAAACACAGTGGTGATCAGGCCCATGGCTCAGCCAGACAAAAGTATGGACAAACACTGTTTTACACTTGACCCTCTTGGACTCCTTTCTGTCTACCCACCACTTTGTTTCCACCTACTTCCCTTCCCTCTCATCCATTTGCTTAGTCTAACAGAGCCCCCTCTAATATCCTGGACCTTAGAATTACATCTTTCTCATAGCAAAGTCCCAGTTTGACTGCAGTTTCTTGGTAGTGCATCAATTAGTGTGACTGACCAGGTTTATTTCTGGTTATTGTCTTTGTTGATGCTAATTAGTCAGGTTTTATGTCCCTGTATTTTGTCTCCCTCTCTTTTGTTATGATCCCAGTTTGACAAGGTGCTTAGTCATACATCATATTGAAAAATGAAAATTATCACAATTCACGTATGCCTACCAATTGGTGTGACTGACTGGGTTTGTTCACATCACTACTTCCCTCGTCAATTGTTTGTCAGGTTTATGTCTGTGTGTTCTTGTTTATGGCCACCTTCTTTTCTCATTATCCTTCTTTGCACTGAAAAAGCCCTAGACGAGATACACAGCAAGGAGCAGACACTCTCCTTCCACATACCCTTACATTATCCATTTTCAACTTTTGAGAAGCCAACTTCCAGCTTTAAGAAAATGGAACAGCTTAGAGATCTTGTCCCTGGTAAGGTTTCACCAGATATCCGTTCCTGGTTCATAATTTCATGTCAAGTGGTAAAGAACCAGCAGGTTCAGTCATCAGGAAAAACAGGTACTGTGACATATTTTTGGGGTCTGGTGAAAATATGGCTGCCAGATAACGTATCAGATACAAGTGTTGTGTGTGGTGATCTGCTGATACTCATAGTATAGACTTTGAAGAATTGCAACTGATATGATCATAAGGCTTAGCAAGACATAAACTCTAATCAGCAGTCAGTGTCATCTCTGTATTCTTAATTACACCTGTAATGAGGTACTCCTGAAAAGCTGTCTCTTCTGACAGAATCTGGCAAGCTGCAGATATGTTTAGGAAGTTTGCTCAGCTGAAGAAATTTTAATTGAATTCTTACCCATTGCAGCTAGTGAAATGATGACCAGTTCTGCACACTGCACCATTTCCTTAGATATCAGTCACCTCTCCTGAGCAGTAAGTATCTTGAAGGGTCATCTAAATACATGGAAAAATTTAAGACTATCCTGTTATACAAATCTTTTGATTTGATATTAGTACAACGAGGGAGGAGAGATATTTTGACAAGAAAATCTGTAAACCCCTCTCTGACTGTTAATGGAATCTTGAAAACTTTGGCATATATAACTCATCTCTTATCTCCTTTTTCTACATGAGTATACCTTTTCCCTCACTTGTACTTATGCAGCAGATTTCAACCTGTTATTCTCCTATTTGATCAGGACATTTCCCAGGCTATACAATGACATATTGCCCAAGGCAATTGTTAGTTTTACTAAAATGAAAATGGCTGAACTCAAAATGAAGGAAAGAATACCCTTAAGTCTTTAAATAATTTCTTTTGCACTAGTTTCCTCTGCATACTGTGCTTTTGTGTAAACACATATGCAACAATATTGAGTTGTCAGCCATAAGGGGTACAGACAGGCCTAAAACAGTTATCACAGCTAGCTGACAGATCAGCACTAGCTTGTTTGTAGGTCTGGCCAGTCTCAGTATGACTTGACCTGTAATTTTGCCAGTATCAATATCACCAGCAGTGATATAGCACTGGAGTCAGTAGCTGTCTTCACAGACGCACATTTTTTCATGTTCTAGGTAAATTAGTCTTAAGTACTGCTTTGTGCAAATAACCATAGTGGAACTCATTGACAGGGAAATGGACAAAGGAATATATCTGGGATTTCCTAAATTAGGCTTATCTTTAGACTTATTTAGGCTACTTGAGAGTTGGCCGCACTGAATTTCTAGTCCTCTTCCTCATCTTTGGCTCAGCACAGACCACTGAAGAAAGCTGTATTTATAATGTCTTCATGTACAGACATCTTCCTGCACTGCAGCTGCTCATGCATCATTCTAATGGAGTGCATAGAACTCCACTCTTGTCTGAGTGATGTTTTATCAGTTGTTGGCATTCAAGACAAACCAACCATGACTAGAAACTGCTCTGAGCTGTCTGTGTCATCTGTTTCAGTGTCAGTCTTGAAAATAATTGAGTATAATAACTGGAATGTTGCAATGAAGGGGCAGAGGCCCTTTATGAAGGACAGGGTGCGAAGACAGGGAAGGAGAGTTGAACTTTATGTGAGTGGGCAGCTGGAGTGCATGGAGGTCTACCTGGGAATGAATAAGGAACAAGCTGAGAGTTTATGGGTAAGTATTAAAGAGAGTACACAAAAAAGGTGGCATTATAGTGGGTGTCTGCTATAAACCATCTGACCAGGAAGAACTAGTGAATGAGGCCTTCTGTAGACAGATAGGATGTTTGCAGGCCCTGGTCTTCATGGGGGATTTGAACCACTCCAATATCTGCTGGAGGGACAACACAGCAGGGCATAAACAATCCATGAGGTTTTTCGAGGATGTTGTGGATAATCTCCTTCATGTGACAGAGGAGACTAAGAGGAGGGGTCGTCACTGGACCCTGTGATCACAAACAAGAATGAACTCATTGGGGGTGTGAAGGCCAAATACACCCTTTGCTGCCGTGACTATGAGGTAGTAGAGTTCAGAATCCTTAGGGCATGAAAGAGGGTCAAAAGCAAGCTCATAACCTTGAACTTCAGGAGGGCAGACTTTGGCTTTGTCAAAGTCTTCTCAGAAGACTCCCATGGGATAAGGTCATGGAGGGAAGGGAAGCCCAGCAAAGCTGGTTAATATTCAAGGATCGCCTCCTCCAAGCTCAAGAGAGTTCCATTTCAATGAACATGATGAAGTCAGGCAAAAATACCAGGATGATATGACAGGTGAACAAAGAGCTCCTAGAAAAACTCAGACACAAAAAGGAAGCATTCAGGGGTGGAAGCGAAGACGGGTATCCTAGGAGGAATGCAGAAATATTGTCCAAGCAAGCAGGGATAAAGCTGGAAAGCTAAGGCCCAAATGGAGTTGAGCCTTGCCAGGGATGTCAAAGACAACAAGAAGGGCTTCTACAAGTACACAGGCAATAAAAGGAAGGCTGGGGAAAATATGGGCCCATTGCCCAGTGATTTGGGGCACCTAGTTATACAGGACGTGGAAAAGGCTGAGGTACTGAATGTCTTCTTTGTGTCAATCTTTACTAGCAAGACTGTCCCAGAGACCAGGGGAAAGTCTGGAGTAAGGAAAATCTATCAGTAAGGAAAATCTGCCCTTGGTGGGTGAGGATCAGGTCAGTGAATACCTAAGCAAACCGGACATATATAAGTCCATGGGCCATGATAAGATGCACTCATGAGTGCTGGTGGAGCTGCCTTATAGAATAGAGAGGGCACTCTTGATAATCTTTGATCAGTCATGGCACTTGGAGAAGTGCCTGAAGAGTGGAGGAAAAAAAATCTAACTCATATCATCACGAAGTGCAGGAAGGAAGACCCAGGGAATAATAGGCCAGTCAGCTTTACCTCTGTCACTGGGAAGGTGACAGGGAACACGGGAACAATTTCCAGGCACATGAACCACAAGAAGGTGACCTAGAATAGTTGGCATAGATTCAAGGGGAAGTCATGCTTGACCAACCTGATAAACTCCTATGATGAAATGACTGGCCTGGTAGACAAGGGGAAAGCAGTGGATATTGTCTACCTGGACTTCAGTAAGACCTTTGACACTGTCTCCCGTAAGATCCTGACAGACTAGCTGTTGATTGTGGGCTGGATAAGCAGACAGTGGGGTGGGTTGAAAATGGGCCGAATTGCCAGGCCCATAGGGTAGTGTTCAGTGGAGAAGTGTTGGAAGCCAGTAACTAGTGGTATATCTCAAAGGTCAATACTAGGTCTTAATATTATTTAACATCTTCATAGATGACCTCTGTGATGCGTCAGTGTACCCTCAGCAAGTTTGCTGATGATACAAAACTGGGAGGAGTGGCTGGTATGGTCATGCTACTGTCCAAAGGTACTTTGCCAAGCTGGAGAAATGGATGTCAGGAACCTCATGGTGCTCAACAAGGGGAAGTGCGAAGTCCTGCACCTTGGGTGGGACAACCCTCAAGGGGTTACCCAGATGAAAAGCAACCGGTGAGAAAAAGCCCTTGGGGTCCTGGTGGACACTGTGTTGAATATGAGCCAGCAATTTGATTTTGCCATGAGGAAGGCAAACAGTGTCCTGGGATGCTGTAGGAAAAGTATTGGCAGCAGGTCAAGGGAGGTGATCCCCTTTATTCAGCACCGATGAAACCATACCTGGAGTACTGTGTCCAGTTCTGCACTAGGAGATACAGAGCTACTGAACACTGGCCAACTAAGGGCCACAAAGATGATGGACTGGAGCATCTCTTCTATGAAGAAAGGTGGAGAGAGCTGGGACTATTTGGCCTATGGAAGAGAAGGCTCAAGTGGGATCTTATTAATGTATATAATTATCTGAAAGGAGGGTGTAAATCCAGGGTGTTTCCAGTGGTGCCCAGGGACATGACAAGAGTCAATGGGCAAAAACTGAAACACAGGAGTTTCCTTCCACACATCAAGAAACACTTTTTTACAGTGAAGGCAACCAAGTACTGACACATGTTGCCCGAAGATGTTGTGGAGTCTCCCACATTGAACATATTCAAAAGCTGTCTGAACATGGTCCAGGACAACTGGCTCTAGGTAGCCCTGCTTGAGCAGGAGGATTGGACCAAATGACCTCCAGATGTTCCTTCCAATCTCAAATATTCTGTGATAATGCCAGTATTTTCATGCAGTGGCTCTTTGTGATCATTGGTAGATGTAGGAATGCGTTCTTCTCAGTATCACTCAGGTCACACATGTGGGACTTGTCTCCTAAAAGCATCTGTCTTAATATATAGTGGCATTATTTTTGTTACCTGTTCCATACAGCTAGCTACTCTGCATGTGTCTGCCTGTTTTCAGCTTATCATGAATACTGTGCTCACATGTAGGATGCCAGTGAGACTTATGAACTTGGCACAAGAACTGCTGTTTCTTTATTGGCATGTCTGATGAAGAAATCTCTTTTTGAAAGGTATAAAGCACTCCTCTTGAACATTTCTTGCTGTTTTTTTCTCCCTCAGTTTGCTTAGTCCTTGTAACTATTTCTCAGCACTGAAATCTGTTGGCTGGCATACTCTGTGATATGTGATACTCTCTTGCCATAAACAGTACAGTCTCAGGATGTTTCATGATGAAACTTGCTTGCAAAGTCATTATAGTTTGCTAGAGTTTAAAAGACCGTAATGAAATTTTCCAGATTCACCTTTCTCTAGGAACTGCGAGGAGAAATGTTCATCCAAATGACAGGTGGCAGCATTATATAATGTTGCTGCCTAATTAATAAGGTTAAAGGGCAGAATGTTATCCTCAGCCTATAGACCTATCAAATACTGGAGAAAGCTGAATTTTTACTCAACCGTTTTGGTTTTCAGAACCGTTCCTCTCTAGAGTGCTGGAGTCTGGTTTTCAGTAATTTTAAAAACACCTTGTCCTGGAGATGTAACTAGTAATCAGGAACCAGAGTGCTTTGTATCATACTTATACTCTTTCATAAACTGTCTCTGATTCTATTTCAGGGATCCTACTAAATTTCCACAGTGAAATCATGACATTTTTTATTGCTTAAAGGAAGCGGTAATTCATAAGTCTGTTCTCAACAGTGTGACTTACTTCACTCTCAACAAATCAGCCACCTGAAGTAAAAACTTGAAGTAAAATATTCCCTGGAGAAGCTTAGAGAAAAAAAAAATCCTAAGTATTCATCAGCTCCCAGTCTCTGAAGAGCCAGAAGTACACTTCCATTGGACTATGCATATATTGCATGGCTGCACATGGTGAAACATCATCTATAGCAAAATTGTTTATATTTATAATGGGAAGCTGTAGTCTAGAAATGTGAGGAGAGTGGTAATTGAAGAGATATTAAAGCTAACCATATCCTATTCCTCAATAGATCAATAGAACAGATGGTAACTTTGTACATTTTGCATGCTCTGAGTGCCCGAAGCCATAGCAACATCCACCTCATGCTGGAAATCTATCTCCCCCTGCTATTCTATCTTCCCTGAAAACTGTCATCTCAGTGTTCAGAATCCACACCTCAGACAACCTGGAGACTTAGTCATTGCAGAGTATTAACCTCTTTTATACCACTGTCACAGCAACATATAACTTCATGAAAATAAAATAAACTGCATTGACCCAGGCACAAAAACATTCCTGTCATATTTGGACAGTGTAAAAACAATAATTCTTACAAAATATTTTCAGAACATAACTGATTGGCGATTAAGGATCACAATTCACTAACAGTGAATTCAGAAATTAGTGAATTGTGATCACTAGCAATTACAGTTACTAGTGTTTTAGTCACTAGCAATCAACTGACAGGTGGTTTTGGAGCCCTAACTTGTTGGTGATCAAATTGAAAAAGCTGAAAGAAGCTGACTTTCCAAAAGGAAGAAATGAGCACTCTCTAAAAATCAGAAAGGTATTCTTAAAGATAAGATCTCACATCCTTTTCCTTCTATCTGTTTGACTAAAATCAAGGATGAATCAGTTATTTTTGAAAATCATCATGTATTTTCTTTATTGAAATGTCCATTAAAGTGATTCAAAGTGCTCTTCTGAGGGTCTACATAGTTCATGAGTGTATTTCCATTTATTTGACTGAGTTTTAGAAAATTTGTGTGTGCTGGGAGTTTTGCAAAAAGTACAGTGTAATATATTCTTTGCTGAGTTCAGTTTGAGGATCAAATAGAAGATTTGAAGAGTTGTGAATTTCCATGGAATTTTCTGTGATTGGTGTTTAGAACAAATAACAACTTATAAGTATAATTTAAAATTACATATTTTTTAGAAAGCTGACTGTTGTCACTAGACACTGATGAATATATTTTTGGCATTGATGACGGTACTAACATCCTACATCCATTTGACTTTAATTACTGAACATTTCAAAGGCAGACCTGAATAAACTTTCTTTGATATTCGTTTTCTGTGTCCAGGTGGTAAACTTCAAATGAATTGGCGAAACCCCAGTCTTACCCTTGTCAATACTTTCTAAGGTGAAACAAAGCAAAACCAAAAGTAGATGAATGAAAATATTTTAAATATATGCTCATCTTAAATTGCATTTTATCAAGTGTCCACTTTTCTTTTGAACTCAAATAATTTGAATTACATTGTGTTGACTGTCTGCATTAATCATCGTTTGCTCCAATGTACTCTTTTGGAAACTTTTTTCTAATGTGTTAGTTCCTATGTATAAATAATTATTTTCCCACAGAAATTACAAGTAGTTTGACATCTATTTCCTTTAAAACTAGCCGTTATCTATTAAGTTTGTTTTAAAGGACTTCTGACATAAGAAGTACACAGGCTTCAGGACAGTTGAAGCTTTATTTGTATTAACATCTTAGTCCTGGTAGAACAGAATCATATAATGGTTTGGTTGGAAGAGACCTAAAGACTGCCTAGTTCCAACCCCCCTGCCATGGACAGGGTCACCTTCCACTACATCAAGTTGCTCAAAGCACCATCCAGCCTGGCCTGGAACATGTCCAAGGAGGGGGTATCCACAGCTTCACTGAACAACCTAGCTCTGAGAAGTTTCAATCAGATACTGCTACTCTCCATTGCATAATGGTAAAATTGTCAATGTGCAAAATTGCTCTTTGAAATGTTGGGGAAAAAAGGAAATTGGAAAATTTGTTCACTTTTCAGGCTTTTTGGTAGTAATTTCTGTACATTTAAAAGGCAAATTAGATAATTAATTGATTTAAATCTCTTCAAGTTTATATAGATATATTTCCATAATATTATTTATATACTTTAAGAAACCAAAAAGGAGTTCTTTGCATGATAAATTTACAATCATTGTCTTTCCTGTCTTTTCTGATGGGTCCTTTTTTATTTTTTATTTTTTTCTTCTTTTTCTCTGCTCTTTTTTTGGGAACCCTTCACATTTGTGAAATATCTTGTCTAAAGTCTCTACTGAAAATTAATTTACACTGAAACCCCCCTTTTCAGAACCAACATACTTTGCAGATGTTCATTTGTGACACTGTTATGTCATGCTTGCCTTGTTGTTGTCATAGCATTTTTTTTATTTGCAACATATTTTATTAAAGTATTTTTAAATCAGAGTAATCTTTTTACACACCCAGTACCTTTACCATAATTATGCAAGAAATTCAGATAAATAGATGTGATGAGTAGAAGCAAAAGATGTAACAGTCAAGAATTTTGTCTACAATATTATTTAGAGCTTAGTCTTGCCTAGAAATAAAATAGCAGTAATAGGATATTATTTAATATACCACTGCTACAAACATCCAGATCTTCACTGATGCATCATACCGGGTTATGTTTGCAGTCTAGTAAATGTCGCTTTCAAAGGTAGAGTTTTTAGTTAAATCTTGTATGAAGTGTCTATAGTTCTAATGTTTAATTTTTTCTGTAGTTTGCAATCATTTAAAAGCTGTTTTTTATTAAAGTAAATATGATAACGTTTTCTTTATAACTAAACAGTGATATTTCCTTTGTTATGCACAGATTTTATAGTGTAATTACACCTCTGTATCATTCAAAGTAGTATTATTGTATGTATAAAAGTATTAAGTACAGGAAAGGATATCATGATCAACTTTGCAATAATCAGTTAGATTCACAAAACTATAGTGAAAAGTAAAATAAAGAAATTGTGATTAACTTCTTCAATTGTACTATGGCAATATGTCTATTTACTGGTGTGCAATATGTATAGTAGCTCAGATGCTTGTATTTGTGCCAGTAAAATTGGGAATGCTTACATGCAGTGTACTTTTAAAAGCATCAGTAATTCTGTAGTTTTTTTTGAAATTAGATAGTTGGCTTGCTGAATAGTCATTTTGTAAATGCACATGGAATTGAACTACTGTCTCTTTACAATATAATGGAAATCCATCAAAATAATCTCCCTGAGGGAAAAATTACAAGTATTTTTTATATATCAGGAAAAGAGTAAAACATACATATAAAATACCCATAGAGTATTACTATATTTCTCCAGTTCAGTGCTTCTTACTTTATCTTATCACAGAGATTTTCTTTTTTTTTTGATATGGTAAAAATTCTAAGTGAGCTACCTTGCTAAATTCCTCTGAGTCACTGGTAAAAGAGGAAGAGATTGAGGAACCCCTAAAAATCAGTATCTGGAAGGAGGAAGAGATGTGGTCATGATTGACTGAGACTCTCTTAGACAACAGTAGATGATTGGCAAAGTATAAGGGCAGCAGCTGAGACTAGGAATTAATTTAAGAGAAGTGAAAGAACATGTAAAACTCAAGTTCAGTGTGAATACAAACCAGGATAGAAATGGAGTACACCAGGACAGATATTACAGAAGTCTTGCGAAGAGGAGCAGAAGGAAGATGAGGAGGAAGAAGAGAAAGAGGAGGTGCATCTAGGAGAGAGGGGTATTTTTAGCCAGCTGACTCAGAGCAGTGAACAAAGAGTTGCACGTGATGGAAACTATGGAGTTGTAAATGTTAACAAGACAGAACATACTGTATTTCTATGAGAATTATTAAAAACTTACTCTTTAGAAAATCACACATACACAAAAATCTCCCACAGAAGTGTTTTTTGTTGTGCTGTAGAATAACTGATATAGATATCTAGTTCTGGGGAATCCAGTTACTTATACCTATTGAAGCATTCAACAGTCCACACCAATTCTGAAAATTCTCAATAATGTCTGTTTTTAAAAGATAAAAACTTACCCTTTAGCATAATTGTTTGCAACCGCTCTTTCCTAGAAAATCTATTAGAGACAGGAATATGCAGATCTGTTTAAGTAAAAACAAAACAAAACAAAACAAAACAAAAAACAAGCAACAAACAAAAACTCTCCAACTAAACAAACAAAAAAAGCAAAAGCAAAACCAAAACAAAAAACCAAACACAAACAAACCAAAACCACCACCACCAAGATTTTCAAGGAATATAACCTAGCATCTGGGCCCAAATCTCTAAAATGCTTAATCTACCTAGCTTCACAGGCTTCAAAGGATTTAAGTAATTTCTCAAGTTAAGTGATTGTCCTTTTTGTTGCTTGTAACTTAAAATTCCAACATCTTATAGTAAGGCTCTAACCTTAGACATGAAAAGTCAGTTTGTAATTTTTTGGCTAAAAACAATAATCCAGGAGTCTGTGACAATCCTGAATTTTTTACTCTTCTGAAGAGATTCATAATGAGATTTAAGAGTTTTGACTGAAATTAGATAATTGTCAGGTAAACTGTAATGCTTACATTCTATATACTTCTCACAAAAAAATTTGATAGATGATAGTGTAGATCAACTTCTGCAGTGACTTTCTTGGAGCAGAAATTAAACAAGGATATGTTTCAGTGTTTTACAGTAGATCTGAAGATTGTGTTTTCTGTGTATGAGATTATTACTCTTCACTATCGATTTGAATACTAACTCTATACTTCCACATCTCTGCAGCTCCAGTATTGCACATGATATTGAGTACTGCACTGGTTGCAAATGGATACTTAACATGTATTGAATATAGCCTTTTTGGTCATCCCTGGCAATTTAAATTTACATGTTGACATCACTTTTTATAAACAGGAAACATAGTTGAATCCTAATTAGTAAAATATTTTCTCAGTCAAAATGTCTGAATTTTTATTTAGGAAAGACCCAAGTCTTTAACTGTGAAGTGTAAAAGATGCATAAACATGTTCTAAGTTATGGTTTTATTGGAAAAAGCATCCTAGAATGAAAAATGTGCAAAAAGTTAAGTTAGACATAATACTGAAATTACACTTAAGAGCTGGGTGATAGTGAAAAATGATGAGTTAGCAGTATCAGCAGCAGGAAACATTAGCCAATTAAACTAAATTATAGATACAGATTTTCTAATCAGGGCTGCTGCCTGGTGGGAGCTGAACTGTGAACTTTTTTAGACATGGACACTGACAGTAGCATTTTATATAAGTACAATAATTACAGTTATTAACAGCAAATATTTTATGATTAGTGCCCACACCAACAGAGGCAGGAGCTTGTCGCAGTGCAGATAAGATGTGATTTCATCCCTGAAATGCTTCATAAAAAAATATGCTCAGGGTCAGAGATGGTTTAAAACATATAAAAATCTGCAGTTTTCTGGAAGACAGAGGGTTTTTTAGTTGGTGGTGATTACCTTACCAAGTAGCAAACAGAAAGTTTGTACTATCTTTACCTCAGGAAATTCTTGACTATATATTCTCCATTACTATGTAGAAGAATAAGTGAATCCTAACATACACTAACAAAAAGCGTAACAATTGAATGTGTGGTCCTGAAAAGTAAAGTTGGAATCTGTTTCGTTTCACTGGAAATATTTAATAGCAGTTGACGGAGCTTCCCAGTGTGTTTCGTGGTTGCGAAGTCTCCTTAAACATATCATAAACATTTAATTAGGAATATAGCAACAAAGTATTTCCCTATAAATTTCTGAGTACTGTCATGACCAAGTTGTATCCACTTCCTTTACTTTCTTGTTTAAACCATAGAATACAATGTTAGGCCCTGATTCTGTTTTGAAATACCGCTGTCAATACAAAGTGCTGCAGAAAGATGTGGAGAAAGTGCAAACAGGTTCTGCAAAGATATCAAGTCTATTTCCTTGCATGGGAAAAGCAGAAAATAGTTATTAATTATTTAGACAATTTATATAATTAATTAAAATAGTCTTCCTTTCTATTAGCATACAACCAGGCTAGGGTTACAAATGCACCTGATAGAGTCGAGCATGCTTTCCTGGTGAGTGTGGAGAAGAGAGGGGAGGATATGACATACCAGTTGTGGCATCCTTCCCATGCAGTTCTTTGGCACTGCAAAATCTTCTGACCCCAGGATAAGGAATGTGGCAAAACAATGCCGAACCCTCAGTAATGCTTAAAAACATAGCCTAATGGTAAGCAAATGTTGAAAAACTACTTAACAAGAACATAGATTTTTAAATGGAAGTATATGTTCAATTGATTTTGAGAATTATTCAGGGGTTTATTAGCAGTTTATTCTTGCTTACTTTTTTTAGTTAATTAAAATATCTGAAGGTTGTTTTATAAACCAAATTTTAATACTCCACATTTACAATTCTATACCCTTATTTATAATACTTAAATAAATCTCTCATGGTCAATAAACAAGTTCTTTTACATATGGGCATCTCATACATAGTGAAAGATGTCATTTGGCTAAAAACAATAGCTCTATGGCTCTCAATTTTTTCAAACTCAATTGCCCTTGGAAAATGGATTTAACCCACAAGAATAAAATATTTTCAAATTCTAGATGGTAAGGTTTTGTTAAAATGGAAAGAAATACTTGCAGACATGCTCAGATCTTACCCATCCACACACCAATTATTTATACAAGTATAAATATACTTATTTGTTACAAGTATAAAATATAGTGACAGATGCCTGATGTAAGTGAACTAGATTTTTATAAAATTATTTTAATAAAAATTTAAAGGAACTACTCCTAGCTATTCACAAAAACCCACAAATTTTAAACTTAATTTCATTGTTAAAAATCAAGATACTTGAAAAATCAAATGAAATCTGCAGGTGATGCAGACTGGATCTGTCAATTTGTCCTGCTAATGCTACTTTAAACAGCAACAATTTGGATGTTTGTTTTTCAAAGATAGAAGGATTTTTCTTGGACTGAATTTTCCAGTGGGTTCAGCATCCAGTAGCCTTAGTATATGTTCAGATTCTTAGCTGCAAATTGTTCTCGGTGGGAGCTCCTAGATGTTATCTTTCTCATGAATTTTAGCTTTTGTAGAAGAGCAGAACACATGTAAACCTTGCTGTCTGAGTTTCTCCTCCATCTTTTTACCTTTACAAGGTTTTTCCTCCATCAAGACAAGTGTATGCATAAACAAGATCAGCATGCACCAGTGAGGTATTATTTGAAGAAACTATTTTTGGTCTTCAGGGAGTCCTAACGTAGGTTCATATTTCTGCTCTGTTTACTGATTTGGACATGGCCTTAGAACAGATTTTCATTACCCACCCTGCATTTTGATTCAATAGTTCTTCTCACCAGCTGACACGTTCGAGTCTTTCCCAGCTAGAAAGGCATACGCTAACTGTAGTTTATTACTCATTCAAATGGTCCAGAGGGCTCAGTGACAGACTACATTGTGGCATATTCAAGTAGGAAGGTAGTAGAATACCAGGTGTCCTTTTGGAATCAAAACTGTAAGATAGTACACCATGTAAGTCAAAAATCCAGTTCAAGACGTGTTACTTCATGGTTATCAATGAGCATCCTATGTGACTTTCTGGAATTTGCACGAAAGAAGATACTTACTCCTGTTGTAATCCTACAGACCCCCAAGAATATAAGAACATAAGAAAGGCTTAAACCTATCTGTAACAATTTTGACACTGCTCAGTTCAGTCTGTTCTGAAATTAATTTTCTTTGGCACTTAACCATATCTCTGTGGTCTGCAATTGGCCTAGAAAACAGAGATGTGTCCTATGGGACTGAATAGGCAGCATAGAAGTGTCCATTACCAGCTACTCTTTAGAAAACTGTATGCATATTAGTGACCAGCAGAAAAAGTAGGTCCCATTTTCTTGTGCCTGGTAAGTTTTAAGTGCAGTGGTTCTTGTGGAAATTCTATTCAGGTGTACTTCACAGTATTTTCATTTCCACTTTTAACCAAACTTCCTGTCCTCTGACCTTCTCTTGCACGGATTCTAAACACAGATTTTTTTCTGAGACCATATGTTGTACATCCCTCCAGGCACAGTTAGAACAGAAAAAAATCTTTAAAAAATGGCAACTAAAAGAGAGCTTACAACATCAGATCTTTCTATCAAATCTGATTTAGATTCCTCTCCTTGCATTAACCAAATTGTAGCTGATGGACTTACATCTTCAGTTGCTGCTGCAACAACTTATTAAAATGATGGCTGCGAAATGAGTTTCACATTTGCAAGCATAATTTTGAGTAAGCTTTCTGCAAATCACTAGCATTGCATTGGTGGAAATGAGGAGACTGTTATCATGTAGTGATATGGGGGACTTATTTTGCAGCATTGTGAATGAACTTGAATTTAATTAGGTTACTGTTGGGTATTTATTATTTAAAGCTTCTACATTGTCTAACCTTCCTTGTCACCTCGTATTGCCTGGACGGACATTGGTTAATATGACTGGTTTTCAGAAGGGGCCTTGGAGATGGTGGAGTTGGAACCCTTGTCCTGCAAGGAGAGACTGTGGGACCAAGGTTGGTTCAGCCAGGGGCTTCAAGGGTTCACCTGACCAACAGCACACCCTGCTTGGAGGGGACAGGTGGGGATGGAGGAGGTGCAGGCATGCTCTTGTCCGGGGTGCATGGCAGGAAGGTGAGAGGCAGTGACACAAACTGAAACATGGGAGTCTCAGACTGGAGATAAAGAGAAGCCTTTTCCCCAGCAGGACACCCCAGTGATCAGGCTGAAGACTTGGGAGGTCGGGCTGTCTCGATCCTTGGGTGTTTCACATCTCAGCTACATGAGGTCCTGAGCAGCCTGGTCTGAGCTGATGACTGAGACTGCTTGGGGCAAGGGCTGGGACCATGGCCTCCCCAGGTCCCCAGTAGCCCAAATAGTCCTGCCTTTTCTATGATACCTTCAAACTGAACTAAACACTCCTTGGATGAAACAAATAAGTGAACAAACAAAAACCAAAAGGACTTTGCACAGTGTTAGCTTTTTTCTACCAATTTAAATTCTGATTTTTTTTATATGGTACTCGTTTAGGTTTAACAAGAATGCTTAATGTACTTGTTCACGCAGTATGGCTGAGCATGCAGTATTAGCAAGAACGAATTATCGCTGCTTACATCTTTACAAATGAAATATATTATAGATACTGAACCATGAAAACTGAAAGTATAATACAAGGAAGACCATTCCTATTTCCATATGGTGTGTTGGAAAAAGATTACTCAGAAGATGCAAATTTATTTACAATTGAACATAGTTGATTAACTTGTAAAATGCAGTGTATTCTCTCAACAATTAATGTACCTAATCAGAAGTAAACCAGATTATTTTCCACTTGTAGATATCTATTTATTAAAATTACTTTGTCATCTTAGTTCAGAGTAATAACAGTGCTTTGTGAATATATGTGCTAGTAACTATTATTAATCTTTCAACTTCAGCCAAAATTAGTAAGGTATGTCCAAGCAAAAAACACCTGCTGATGGTGCTGCTGTACATGGCAGATGTGTCCATATCCTAATAAAGTAATTGATTGAGTAAAATTGCAGCAGGTGTATTGAAAGTGCTACATCAAAAGGATTTAATGAGGTATATGAAAGTGTCCTGCAGTCTTCTTTCTGTTGCCTATGAAAAATTCAAAAGCATTCTGTTTCCAGTCTTTTATCTGGTCAGAACAACGATTGTGATTTTGCTCATTTATCATGTGGTTTAGCTATTTGATTCAGGGTAGGCAATGTAAACATTTGGTCTTGAATATTTTACCTTCATGGGATGGCCAGCTTCCAAACGCTTAGGAGAAAGCTGACAAAACCTTTGTGTTGAACATTTAGTTTTGTTTTAAAACCCAGCTTGCCTCTTCAACAGGTATTGGAAAATATAATGAGTGCATTTTTACTAATTTCTGTCATGTTTCCTGACCACCCTTATTGTTCTCTGGTTTTGTACACCTGGCAGTTTCTGCCAGTAATATGTCTTTTTTCCCCCCTCTTTCTAGCCTTTGCTGTTTGCTTGAGTACTTATGTTTGGCATCAAAATTAATTATTTTCTTCCTGAGGATTTTGAATAGATCTTTACCAGTTTTTTCTGAAAGCTTCACTTTCACCACTTTCTCTCCTGGGGGAAATTGGTAGCTTATTTCACTCCTAGCTGGTGTTTGGGATATGAACAGTTTAGTTTACTGATTCCTACTAAGTAACAGGAATCTCTCCAGACATGTTTCTGTTTCGAGTTAAAATCAGCTTCCCCTGCCCAATGGAGTTAAAAAGGTAAGACTTACAAAAAGATGAGTTTTGGCTAAATCTGATCTCTTCAATGAATCATCCTATTAAACCTCCTACTAACTTTCATGGGAGCACAATTAGAGAGACATTACATGCATTTTAAAGCTGATCCATAGTGCCTACAATTCACTTCACTGGTGAATATATCCAGTATCTGGCCATTTTGTCCGGTAGGGTTTTGTTGTTGTTTGTTTTGGTTGGTTGGTTTGTTTGGGGTTTCTTTTGTTTGGTTTTGTTTTGGTTTGGTTTTTTTATTATGATGGTGAATGTGCACTTTCATCTATTCCACTTCCTTGATCACCTGCTCAAGCTGATCTGCAACCTGAAGCAGTCACAGTGAAATGGTTTAATACTTTTTCTTTTTTTTTTTTTAATTACTATTGATTAATGGCTGCTCACATGATTTTTTTCTCATCACTTCAGTGCAAATACATTTTTAATCCACATAGAAAAGATCCAAATTCAACTGTGTTTGTAATCTACCTTTCCTGGGTCATAAGAACAAATAACTAAATGTGGCTGTAACTAAGTTTGAATGCAGTATGAACAGTTTACAAAAACTAATGCATGGAAGGAGGTGGGTTTTTTTAAAGTTTTATTTTGTTTCATTTTGGTTTGTTCTGTTTACCTGTAAAATTTTAGATAGACATGAAGATTTGTAGGCTATTCTGTGGGTCATGACTGTGTCTCTCTATGGGAGTAGGTCTGCATGAGAATGTTAAGGTCAGCCATGGGAGTGAAGAGAACGATAATAAATGAACACAAATTGTAACTTGATTATTAACTGTGCAAATCACAAATACAAAATTCATACCCTTTCTTGATTTGTATTCAACTTTTCAAGTATTCATTTCCATGTGAGGAATATGTGTGTTCTTTCAGAGAGGCTCTAACAATTAATTCACTTGCAACTTTTTTCATTTTTCACTTAGTTAAGAGAATCTGGTGTTTATGAACTAGTGATACTGCAGCTTATGGACCAGTGATACTTTCTTACTATTGTCTTACTATTTTTGTCATAATAATTGCCACAATTAAGGAAACTTCAGGTTTGATCATTGTTGGAATGCTATTAGGGCTATAGGCCAAGTGAAAAGTACAGTCAAGACAATAAGCTTTAGGGAAGAAATCTTTCAGTTGTTTAAGGAATTAATGGATGGAACTCCCTGGAAAACTGCCCTCAAGGATAAAGAAGGAGAAGACAGCTGGCAGCTATGTAAAGACATTTTTCTTAGAGCACCAGAATCCTTGTTTTCCATTTGCAAGAAATCAGGCAAAGAAGACAAGAGACGAGCATGGCTAAGGACATCCTGGTCAAACTGAAACACAAGAGGGGAATGCAGAAGCAGTGGAAGCACAGATGTACAGCCTGGGAAGAACATAGAGACACTGCCTGGGAGTGTAGGGCTGGGATCAGAAAAGCCAAGGCACAGCCAGAGCTAAATTGGGCAAAGGATGTGAATAATAATAACAATGGCTTCTACAGATAATTAGTCAGAAAAGGAAGACAAAATAAAGTGTAGTCCCTCTGATAAATGAGTTGAGGATCTGGTGACAACTGACAAGAAGAAAGCTGAGGTACTCAACAATTTCTTTATCTCAGTTTTCACCTGCAGTTTTTTTCCCATATCTGTCAAGTCCCTGAACCTGAAAGCAGGAACTGGGGGAATTAAGTCCCACTCATCATAAGAGATCAGGTTTGTGACCACCTGAGCAACCTGAACATACACAAGTCAGCGGGTCTCAATGAGATGCATCTTAGAATCCTGTGGTACCTTGCAGATGTAGTTGCCGAGCTGCTCCCCATCATATTTGAAAAGTCATGACAGCTAGGCGAAGTCCAATGTGACTGGAAGGCCGTTTCCAACCAAAACCATTCTAAGATTCATTCTTTGATTCTGTAATAGTTCTTTAAGATTTCGGACCCAGGTATACGTGTGGACATAAGTACATGCCAGCTAAAAGTATTTTATTATTTTTTTCTGTTGAAGATTCTTTCGTCCTTTTCTGTTCTCTCAGTATAATTAACAAGTGAGAATCTGCCCACGCTACACCAGCAGTGAACGGAATAACACAGTTTTAAAAAAATTTCAACGCCTGACTTTTCTACTAATAAAGGAGTCCAAATGATAGAATTTTACAATCTATTCTCAAACCTCAGTGAACTAATTTACATAATTTAAATTAACAAGTCTTAAAAAAGCATATTCTCTCACAGCTCTTGGTAGGTGTCAAGCTCGTAACATAATATAAAAACAGTCTTGGGTCATTAATTTCAAGAAGTGATAAATCATAATCAGGAGCAATGTCACTAATAACCAGCACTTACTAAATTCGAAAAAAAATAAAATGCTCTTCTTTTCACACAAGGGGTGACTTTCTGGAAATAAATTCCTTCAAATAACTATGAAATGCTCTTGGTAATGATGAGTTGCCTGATTTCCAGAGGGAATGTGTGGCATTATAATCTTTACATTTTTTTTGATGGGGAAAAAATAATAAAAAAATGTACTTTAAAGAAAAAAAAGTGTTTGTTCTCACACATAACTTTCAGTATTCTTAACAAATAAGAGAAGCTGAGCATACAGTTGGGGAACAGAAAGAAAAAAATACACTTTTGTAACAGTGAAATACATATACAGAAGCTAGTTGACAGAAACCACATTTATCAATTACTGTTCATCCTACCAGCTATTATATTTTTCTTGTCTAAAAAGTTTTACTATATTCTGTGAAGGACAAAGTATTCATTAAGACAAGTGGAAAGATAGATAGGATGAATGTGTTCCTGTCTATGTCCCACCAATTTTTTCCGGTCTGATATACCTGCTTAGATTTTTTTTCCATCTCCAGGTCTCTTCATCCAGATTAGACATCATAATGTTCACTGTTTCTGCTCTGAAAGTATTGTACTGATTTCTAGTCTTCTTTTTTTTTTCATGTAGTTAGTAGGAGTGGCATGAACCAAACCCTTTACACACCTTTGGAGACTGCTGTGGTACACTTAAAGTAAACATTACACAGTGACTTAATGGGGAAGTGCCTGATTTTCATTTACAGTAAAGTTTTGCACTGCTAGAGCTATGTAAGGTATCTTTAGTGTGAAAGATAGCATCATAAGTCCTTCTTCATTGATTAATGTGAATTGCAGATAAGACTGTATTTTCTGCTTTGCAATTGACAAAATCCAGAATAACTGTGCTACAGAGAACTATAGTTTTGCATTGGTTCCAATTCAGAAAGAATGTGATGTTTTGACTTCCCTAAAGATTATGACATATATTTGAAACCTCTTCATTTTAGTCTCAGAAAACTTTGTTTACATAATGCTAACATTAAAAAGATCTGTAGCACAGTTTCTGTCATAAATTTGTTAATGTATGGGCACTGATGGCAGTCAGTATGCAGCTGCTGTCTGTAGGCAAATTTGCTATCCGTAGAAAAATTGTCTGTGAGTTTGAGAGGTCTATTCCTGAGTTATTTCATTAAAAAAGAAAGGTTCTTTAGTAGAAAAAACAACAACAACAACTACCAAAAGAACCCACAACACCAACAAACAAACTAAAAACTCCCAAGTTCTGGCAGCCTACAAGATCATAACAATGATAAATAAGATTTTGAGACATCCTTCCATTATAAATTTGATATTTTAATACTAGCAGAACCTGTGGGACTATCATGTGTCTGTGTCCTTCACATGTCTATATGTTATCACAAATTAGGGACTCCAAAGCAAAGTGGCAAAGTAGAAAATGCCAAGCAAAATAAACTTTTTTCATGAGTAAATGAATTTTTCAATGCTGTTTGATATTATACAAATCCTAAACTTTTTACACTTGTATGTGTAATTATTAGAAACATGGTAGTTGCCCTTCACGGAGGCATAAAAGGATACATATTGTTAGCATTTATTGTATAGGTTACCAAATGCAGTGACACCAAATGCAGTGTTTTTCTTTATGCACAAACCCAGAAAACTAGCAGTTTGGTTTTGCCCACAAAAGAACTGTAGAGAATATTACACAGACAATCACTAGTAAGGGAGAAATTACACCCTAATCTGCTGCAGCAGGTCTCTTACAAGCAATAGTTGTGGCTGCAGCCTAATACAGAGGAAGAACACTTATCAAATGGAATCTAATCTACCAAAGTAGAGGCAGGTTACAGAGAAATCAGAAAACCCTGCCAAAAGCTGTCCTCTGCTGCCCACCTTTGTCATACTTTGGCTCTGCCCAGGTCTCTTCTGATCATCAGAATGAGGTTGACATTAAGCTTCCCACAAGGACACAGGGTTCTCCAGGGCTTTGAGTGCTTCTTGCTAGTGAATTATCTGGCAGGAGATAAAGGCTGTAAGAGGATGGAAGGGAAATAAGCATGCTATGGCAGCAGATAAGAGAAAAACTAATCCTGACTTTGGTTTGAAAAGTTAAGAGTAAAACAAACTGCATTATCTAATAAATTTGATTTTACTGAATGCAGCAAAAAATAAACACTCCCCAGCCCTACCCCTTAGCTCCATATTATTATTACAAAAATCTGATATTTGCAGTGCCAGATGCCAAAAATTTGCACTAACCCGATCTGGCAGGTAGAGTTCATCTACACTCTTTTGATATTTTTGCCTTATACAAATGTGCTACTACTTCTCTCTTGAGCAGCAGTATGGTGGTAGCTTTTATAAGGATTCCTGTTTTTTGTATCATTCTAAACTATGTTTCTTTATTTTTCACTTCACATTTTACAGAATGATTCCATCCTCAAGTGCTTTATCTTAGGTATGTTATACCTTTTGAGCAAAATCTTACAGACACTTTATTCTGGCCTGCTACATACCTTCCTCCTTCTTTTTTTTCTGCTCCCCCTACAACTTTGGTGAATCTAATGGCAGCTGTTATGGCTGCTTTTCTTTTCGTCACTTATCTGAAAAAAAGCTCAATTAGGAAATGGTATCTAGATTTTGCATTCCCCTAACACAGAGCACAATGAGATAGCTAGCTTTATAATTAATATAATTGCACACAGTGCTTGGTGAAAAATTAAAAATATTTGTCCTTTCGGGTTAGCTGATATCATATATGTTGCAAACTCACAAACATTCTGTATTTTATGTATCTTTTCCCTCATTTTGAAAACCTGCATTGAAATTGACAACAGTAATTTTTCTCCATTATTTGGTTTCCTGTGAACATAACGTGACACGGTGGTAGTTTGAGTTAGATTTTTTATGTCCAGCTTACATTAGTGGAAGATGAATAGTGATCCTTTCAGTTAAACCTTTTAAATCTATTCCATGTGCTTGAGAGGGCTGACAAAAAAAAATCATTAGAGTGGATGAGTAAAAGAATGAAACACTTAGAAAGGAAAAAAAGAAAATGCATGTGGGAATGATGATATTTATTAGCCAAAAGGACTGATTGAAGCTCCTGTACAATGAAGTAGGAAGAAGTGTATTTAATGAAAAATTATCCATTGGAATTTTTAATGCAAAACTAAGTTTTCAGGAAACAGAAATTCACAGAATCATAGAATCACAGAATGTTACGGATTGGAAGGGACCTCAAAAGATCATCTAGTCCAATCCCCCTGCCAGAGCAGGAACACTTAGGTGAGGTTACACAGGAAGGCGTCCAGGCGGGTTTTGAATATCTCCAGAGAAGACGACTCCACAACAAATTGTATATACTGTGTCTGAGTTTCGCCAATAGAACCTTTTTGAAAGTTATAGTAGTGCAACTCTGACAAGATCCAAGTTCCTTCTTACTTACTTGAGTCATATCTTGCAACGAAGTTCATGAGCGGTTAGGTAGCAAACAGTCCAAAGTGATACTGAATAAGATCTCCTGTTTCATTTTGGCCTTTTTTGCTCTCTAAAGTAGCTGTTCAAAATATAGGAAGCGAACATGGTCATCTGTAGGCTAGAGGACCTGTCTAGTAAAATCTGAACACATTTGAAGGACCTGCCTTATGTTGCTAAACATCCAAGCTTTATTAAGAGTTTACAAATCATGGAAGGAGGGGCTGGCCACTTGGGAAGAATATAAAGCTGTTGTCAGAGGATGCAGGGAGGCAACTAGGAAAGCTAAGGCCTCCTTAGAGTTAAACCTGGCGAGAGGGGTCAAGGACAACAGAAAGAGTTTTTCAAATACATGGCAGATAAAACTAACACCAGAGGCAATGTAGGCCCACTGATGAATGGGGTGGGTGCCCTGGTGACAGAAGATACAGAGAAGGCAGAGTTACTGAATGCCTTCTTTGTCTCTGTCTACTCTGACAGAGGCTGTCCTGAGGAGCCCTGTACCCCAGAGGAAGGCAGGGCAATGGAGGAGTTTGCCTTAGTTGATGATAACTGGGTTAGGGAGCATTTAAGCAATCTGGACATCCCTAAATCCATGGGTCCAGATGGGATGCACCCACGGGTGCTGAGGGAGCTGGCTGAAGTCATTGCTAGGCCACTCTCCATCATCTTTGCTAAGTCTTGGGAAATGGGAGAGGTGCCTGAGGACTAGAGGAAAGCAAATGTCACTCCAGTCTTCAAAAAAGGCAAGAAGGAGGACCGGAGTAACTATAGACCAGTCAGCCTCACCTCCATCCCTGGGAAAGTGATGGAACACCTTATCCTTGGTGCCATCTCAAGGCATATCAAGGATAAGAGGGTCATCAGGGGCAGTCAACATGGCTTCACCAAGGGGAAGTCGTGCCTGACCAACCTCATAGCCTTTTATGAAGACATAAAGTGGACTGATGATGGCAGAGCGGTGGATGTGGTCTCCCACGGCATCCTCACAGCTAAACTGAAGAAGTGTGGACTGGATGATCAGGTAGTGAGGTGGACCGCAAACTGGCTGAAGGAAAGAAGCCAGAGAGTCGTGGTCAATGGGGCGGAGTCTGGTTGGAGGCCTGTATCTAGTGGAGTGCCTCAAGGGTCAGTTCTGGGACCAGTATTATTCAATATATTCATCAACAACTTGGATGAGGGAATTGAGTGTACTATCAGCAAGTTTGCTGATGACCCCAAGCTGGGAGGGGTGGCTGACACACCAGAAGGCTGTGCTGCCATCCAGCGAGATCTGGACAGGCTGGAGAGTTGGGCAGGGAAAAATTTAATGAAATATAATAAGGGAAAATGTAGAGTCTTACATCTGGATAGGAACATCCCCAGGTTCCAGTATAGGTTGGGGAATGACCTATTAGAGAGCAGTGTAGGAGAAAGGAACCTGGGGGTCCTGCTGGACAGCAGGATGACCATGAGCCAGCATTGTGCCCTTGCGGCCAAGAAGGCCAATGGCATCCTGGGGTGTATTAGAAGGGGGGTGGTTAGTAGGTCGAGAGAGGTTCTCCTTCCCCTCTACTCTGCCCTGGTGAGACCTCATCTGGAATATTGTGTCCAGTTCTGGGCCTCTCAGTTCAAGAAGGATAGGGAACTGCTGGAGAGAGTCCAGCGCAGGGCCACAAAGATGATTAAGGGAGTGGAGCATCTCCCTTATGAGGAAAGGTTGAGGGAGCTGGGTCTCTTTAGCTTGGAGAAGAGGAGACTGAGGGGTGACCTCATTAATGTTTATAAATATATAAAGGGTGGGCGTCACAAGGATGGAGCCAGGTTCTTCTCGGTGACCACCAACAGTAAGACAAGGGGTAATAGGTTCAAGCTGGAACACAAGAGATTCCACTTAAATTTGAGAAGAAACTTCTTCACAGTGAGAGTGACAGAACACTGGAACAGTCTGCCCAGGGAGGTTGTGGAGTCTCCTTCTCTGGAGACATTCAAAACCTTCCTGGATGCCTTCCCGTGTAACCTCATCTAGGTGTTCGTGCTCTGGCAGGGGGATTGGACTAGATGATCTTTTGAGATCCCTTCCAATCCCTAACATTCTGTGATTCTGTGATTCTTTGGTGAAGATATTTGGAAGTGCAACAAGGCAAAAGCAGTGGCTTTCTCTGCTGTGCTGTGGTGCATAGGCACATGGACTGATTCTGACCCCCAGAGAAAACAGCAAGAGATGAGCAGAGAAAACTTCTTTCCAGACACGCATCATCAGTGGGATCTACAGTGCGGGTATGTGCCATGTGGGGAAAGAGCCAATGGTATGATGCTACAAAAAATAGTCTTTCTATTGAGACTTAAAATAGCCTTTTAACTTTGTCCTGCTTCTGCAGACTAATCATATGAACAACTACTGAACGTGTAGTAGCTTAATCACCTCTGCATAATGACAGATCCTTCAAGATAGAAAAGACAGAAATCAATATTACTGACTCATCTTTTCACAAGCGCTGGAGCAAATGGTTTTACTAACAAAGAGAAACAAGAAACGAAACAAGGATGGCTGTGAAATCAGAACCTGATCACCCTGGAAGATGTCAGTACAAAATTAGATAGTCAAAATGAAATAATTCACTCAGTTACCTCTTCCATATTGAAACTGAATGCGCCATTGTCACACTCATGGATATGTCTGTTATTGATTTGTCAGAGAGACTAGAGGAGTGGGGAAAACTGTAAACAATCAGTTGCATTTGCTCTTTTCAGAATGCATCCTCAGCTCTGTTAAGCCTCCTAATGCAAGGTGGCCTTAAAAACAATTTCAATGGCAAGAGAAGATTCTAAGTGCAGGTTTTCGGTATGGTTTGATTTTGTCTTCAGTACAAACCAACATCACAGGCTTTGGTAAATGCCTGTCTCTGCATCACTGAATCTTACCTGTAAAAACTGCACTAAGCATTCAACAGTAAAAGAATACAAGTTAAAGTATTCTTGTCCTGGGCACCCAATGAAGTTATATCAATACACTTTAAAGACAGCCTTGTATCTTCATGGTGTGAATGGATATGAAACTGCTCCAGCTCAAGATCTGGACCAATCCCTGAATATGATTATCTGAAATCATAAATTACTTTGCCACTAGCAATACAATCCAGAGCTTTCAAGATTTGGGTCGGTCAAACTGCCAGTTCTGGCAGTGATGCTTTCCTGACTATCTTTCTGTGTCTCAACCGTATTGCTTCTATTTTCTCAATCTGCCCCCATCCTTCTGCACTGTCTTTTCAGTCATAACCAGTGACGACACTGAAATGGAGCCTTATTTCAGGCACTTTCAGCCTGTGTAAGAGTATATGCATTACAATGAACTCTTTCTTTTCACATGACGCAGGCCAAGTATCTTTTTTCTTTTGTTTCTCTGTATGATAGAAACCTTGTTTGGTTTTATGATGAAAAACCAAACAAGAGAAGGAGTTTTTCTGTGGTGGAGAATGGAACAAATCAGTTACAGCTTAGGCTGATAAAAAATTATTTTTACCTCTCTGAACTAGTCCGCAATAAGAATGACTTTGTAGCTTATTCTCAGTATTACTGTTGGCATCAAGACAATGAATAATGTCCTGCTCAGTAGCAGCTCATGCTGAAACCACCATTTTAAACAGAAAGAAATAAAGGGAAAATACTGGCTTATACATCTGCCCCTCTAATTAATAATCATAAAATCATTGTAGGTGATCATCCTTTTAGCTCTGTGTGTGCATATCTGTGTGACCATATAATAAGGTATTTACTCTTTCTTTTTTTTCCCATAAGCTAATGATACTTTCACTAACCTAATTATACTTCCTTTTATCTCTGAATTTTTAATGCATTACTTGCCATATGTAGGTTTCCATTTTATCGACCTTGAACCACTACCTTAGTTAACCTCTAGGCAGTCCAAACTGAGATGAAATGTAGGGGAACAGTTTTTCTGGTGCCTTTTTATCTCTCAGTTTGTATTTTGTAGTGAGTAGAACAAGGAAAAGAAGAGACCACGGAAAAGTGACAACAGGAGATCAGAAGAAAAAACGGAGAGTAGACGGAAATGTCCGAAGGGCAATAATAGAAAACAAGCTGCTAATATGAAAGGAAATGCACAGAACAGACAGAGGAAAGTAAAAGAGACAGAAACTAAAGCTAGGAGAAAAAACACACATAAATTATTCTGCTGTTCTTTACACATAGCTCTTTACAATTTTTTTTTTTTGTTTCCTGCAATGGTTTCCAGCTATAGAAGGCTTTCATATAATCACTGTAAATTTGCTAGTTACTGGGATGTTTTGAATATGTTATTGTTGTCTTGAGGTATAAATGAAATTTCATCCTTTGAATTTCATTAGGAACAGGACAGATCAGATCTTCTGTTCATGCAGATTATCATGAATCCATAGATTACACTGATACGTACCTTTGAAAATTTATGAGAAATTATTTCTATTTTTCTACAGGTCATCTTGTGTCTCAGATCAGACTATATGTAGTTATCTCCAAGATAACTGTATTTCAATTTAAAAATAAACTTCAGACAACTTCAAATATTCCAGTGAAATAACTGGATTAATTTGTCTCAAGACTGATTATTTGTATTGGCAAAAACGCTGTGTTTAGTGGGGCAAGGGGGATCACTTAATGTTCTGTAAATACTCTTTCTTGCACATGTACAATAGGCAAGGAAATCTTTTGCATATGCAACTGCCTGACTGGTCAGTCATCACAGTAAGTAACCCACAATCATTCATACATTTTTACACAAATCAAAATACACCATTTTCCATTTATTTTGACCATGATTTTTAAATAGCTAATTTTAAAATCTAATTGAAACACAAAAGTCAGTTATAATTTTCCTTGAACGCTTTTGACTCTTGGTAGCTCTTGAGAACTAGTCACACTGCACTTCTGGGACAAAAACTTTGAAACATCTGAAGGACAGGAAAGGGGAAGTTTACCAAATGTTTCAGATCTTTTGGAAGCTTGGATTTGGATTTGATTTTCAGAAATGTGCAAAGACTCAGAGAAAAGCTTATTGCTTTTTCTAAAACTCTAACTTTCTGTAGAAAGAATGATCAAATTGTATGAGCATAACCTCAGAACACTCCATGACTTTTTGGAAGTTCTAAAGGCAAGCACTGATTCATGGTAAATTGTCTTGTCAGAAATAGTTAAACAAATTCACCCCATAGTTCCTCATCTAGAGACTTCTTCATTGCTAAATGCAGAACAGAAATGGATGTTCCCCTGATAATAGGTCTTCTTTTAAAGGTGCAAGAACGACATTGCCAACCACTATTTCTTACTGTCTGTTCATAAAATGTAAACACTAATTTTCTGTCTTTTCCTTATTTGGACAGATAGTAGAGTATTATTATATTTCTGCTACATATAAATAAAAATATAAAAAATATAAATAGAAATAGAAATACAAATAAAAGGTTTTGTAAGTATGTGGTGTGAATACAAGAAATAAATTTTAATACTTTGGAATCCACAAAGCAACCATGGTTAACATTCAAGGCTCCATTAATTTCTCTCCTATGGAGTTAAGATTTTGTATTTTTAGGTATTCTTTGTTTTGAGAAGCTGCAAAGCAAGGGAAGTAATACTCACAAAACCAGCTTTTAATTAATGTTTTTCATAATCAAGATGATTACATAAACACTTGACCATTCCATCTCTTCATAGAGAGCCAGACACTAACAAAGGATTTATTTTTCCTTTAAATGCAACCTACTGTAGGGCTACAATGTATTTTCATTGTCTGTGCTTCCATAAACTAATGTAAGAGAGGGACTAAAATATGTCATGAGGCTGCACTTCACTCTACTTTAGGCCATTTAAGAAAATGTGTGATATATATCCTATAAATCATATTATTAAACAAAACAGAGGTTAAACTGGAAATATCAGCTGAGCAGGATTCTTCCTGAATCATCTTTGACTCCTTATATTAGACAACTTTATTTCCCATAGTTTCTCACCTGTTAATTGAATTTGTGTCATTGTTCCCTGGCCCAAATAAATTCAAGAAACTGTGCTTTAAACAATGTAGACTTCAATTAAACCACATTTTTAAGAGTATATTTTAAAGCAGCTTGTGTTGAATTCTGTCAAAGCTTTGGATCACTTCACATTCTTAGCTTTGCCATTTTGCTCATAGTATATTCTAATGCTGAAATTAGATAAGCAGAGAAACACGCCTAGATTGAAAAGAAATGTGATACTTATCATGTTATCCAAAATATTACAGTTTACTACACTGCACTGATGTCTTCCTTTAAATACAACACATAACATACAGCAACATTCCTTTCTACAGGAGTTTGGGGGTTAGCTGACAGATAGCTTCATACATTGATGATGAATGACTAAAAAGCATTTCATGTAGAGAGCAAATAATTATGGTCTTACCTAAAACCATAATCAGAAAAAGAAGATGTTTTAAAATGCCTAAATCCATACTGGCTAAAACAGGTGTTTACCTGCAAGATCAGAGCAACTTAAAGTCTCTCATGTAATAATGTCTGCTTTATAGCCTATGGAACATTTTAATAAAACATGAAATGAAATTAAATAGAATCATCTTCCATAATAGCTTCCTATCATATGGTAACATACCTGCCTCTTTACTACTGTCTAATCAGTAACTGAACTTTGTACTGTACTGTTATGGTGCATCCCTGCTGGGTGTATTGCCCACTTAGGAGTGTAAAATCATGTTATGTTTTTTATCGTTGTCAGCCATCCCAGCTCTCTTTTCTCTGGTAGACTGTTTTGCACAGTATCACAGCGGTATCAGATTAAGCCTCTGTAGAACAAACCCTTATTCCCTGTTTTAGCATCTCTTCATCATCTGATGTAAGCCAATTTGTACAAGTTATTACTCCTCTTTATAGTGTTTTTTTATACATTGCACAAATCCTTTGGCTACCCAAACTGCTTGAAAGAAGGCATAAAACTTGCCACAGAGTAAGGCCAATTCTGTACTTCAGGGGTAGTACTCTGGTATCAGTCTTCCCAAGGCAAGTCCACAGCCTTGGGGCTGACTTTGTGTAAGACTTCTAGATTCCTGGATGCATAGAAGAAAGAGAGAAAACAACTTCCAAACAAGTTATCAGTGTGCAAAACTACTCTCTGACTTTCCCTAAATTGATTTTGGTCCCTCTGCAGATGCTCCCAAATGCAACACAAGGAAGTGTTGATTACATTTAATTTTAAATCACTCCAATTATTCATTTAATGTTATCAGCTTGAAAGAATATACTGGGCCTGCTTGTTTTAGTGAAATCTTACAATATTGTGATTAAAAGGTACATTTTTAAATTAGTGAAAACAGTACAACAGCTTTATTTCTCTTCATGGCTGTGCATGTACTGTTCACGTATTATTTTGTGGTTCTGTGTCTCAGTTCCACAGCTGTAAAATATTCCTTTCCACTATGATTATAAGTTCTTTAACAACCAAATTGCCTTACTAGGTCTTTGTAATCAAAGGACAAGGGGCTTAAAAAAAAAAAAGAGGAATTTCAGTTGGGAAACTCAGAATGGCTGAAGCTTCAGCAACGCTCTGAATCACTATAGCTACCACTTTGAAACACTATAGCTACAGCCTCACATTTTCTTTTTCTGTTCCTTTGGGGTTTTTCTTTCTAACTTCAACTTTTTTTATAGTTGTAACCTTGCACAATTTTCTCCTATTTGTCAGAAGACAAGTAATTGAATAAGAATAATACAGGCAAATACAATTTCTGCCAGTTTTCAGAGAAAATGTAAAACAGTGCACACATAAACTACATTTCATTCCCTAAAAGCTGAGCAAAAACCATTCCTCTGACATTGTGTAATCTAACTTCTATGAGGGTAGAATTTAAGTCATTCTAAAACTTGATGTCTTAACTCCTGTTTCAATCTGTTACTATAAGCCTAGAACAGGGAACAAGGTTTTGATCAGCCTGTTTTTCTTTCAGAAGAGTAAACCTCATCAATATCAGCAGAGGCAATGTCATTGCAAAAAACAAAAAGTGAAAATGGACTTTTTGAGGATTATTTTCATTCTTTGATAAATAATGCCTATTATTTTCACAACCTAACTTTTGCAAATAGGAAATATGTGCATTTAATAGCAGCAAAACAAGAAAAAAAATGTTAGCTGATGCTAGAAAAAAGAACATTATATCCTGCATATATTTCAACATGTCAGGTAAAAACAGTCTCTGCTAGTAAACTGATTCCGTGAGTTTTTCATTTACTGATAGCAGAATGTAAGAATGTTGAAAATCCTAAGTTTATGAGAACATACCAGCTTAAATTAAGCAACAATAATTTTTCCCCACATAAACTTGGAATCCATACCTACTCCCACTGCAGTGAACCGTTAATCTTCCATTTATTGCCATATTAACAGGGTTTGGCCCTTACGCCTTGTGTCTTAGCTGACAGTGTAGCAGTCAGTCATTTCCTAGGGCACTAGTAGAAATACTAGTAAGAGTTCGGTTGACAGAAAGATGTTTTTTAATTTGTCACTTTTCATGACACGGAACAGATTCTGCTGAGTAAAAAATAACTTCCTATTTTCACCACCGTAAGCTGAAACTCAAACATCCACAACAAAAGTAAATGAGAAAGGAAAAGGAGAATCTTCTGTCTGTTAAGCATGAACCATATGGATCAGGTTAAAAAACTCAAAGTTTAGGAAAGAATGGGAGATCACTGCCCTTCTTGAAAGTAAGAATGGTTCTGATGAAATAATCCGTAATTTGGAAACAGCTGATGTTTTTTTTCAGGTTCTTGGCTCAGTATTCATGTATGGAATAGGAGAAAATGAAAGTGTTTGGAATATTTTCCATTTTTTGTTTTTTGGGTTTTTTTTCCATTTAGGTTCATATAAAAACATATCTATGCTTTCACTTGTGCAGGCTTTTAGCAATCTGAGCCAGTTGTCCAGAAGTTAGAATCAAATAGTCGGAAGGACCTGTGCCAACAAAAGTTGCTTTCATTGTAGAGAAAAGCAAGGTTGAAAAGAGGTGAAGGAGACTTGATTAAAGACCTTTTTTATCTGTCTTTCTGATCTGATCTGAGTTTATTTAAGGAGTTATCCTGGATCAGATAATATCTACAAGTATATGTGTGTGTACATACCCGTATGCTTACCTGTACATATATATGCATATGCATATTTACATGTGTTCAACTGAATCATCATGATGTCTCTTCATTGTGCTAACTCTAGAGAACTAAAGATAGAATAAGCATTGGCCAATTGAAGTTCCTGTCATAACCAACTTATAAAAAAAAAGATAAAATCCTCATAAAAACCAATGTAGCAGATGTCAAAATTATGTGAAAGTGCTGAGTCTACTTAATTCTTGTAAACGAAGTTGAGATATTTATTACTGTTGTTTAGACTTTTTGGGGGAGACTTCACGTTTTTAATATTTTAGATTGAAGTCTATTTGGCTCTAATTTTATACTGCATTGTTCTTTAGTCAAATTTCCAATAATTGTAGATGGCCCATTCAAGTCACAGCAATGACAGTACATTGACTAGAATGTTTCTTGAGGCAAAAACATGAACCACATATTAGCTTATGAATATTTAAACACTCAGTAAAAACAATACAAATTCATATATTGTTTGATAAAAAGGAAGCCAGATTGAAAACAAATACAAGACAGTTTAACAATTGTGTGTTACAACTAGGTTTAGCATAATCTATTAATCACTTCGGTACCTCAAAATTCAGACCATCTTGATATGTTGAGCTAGGTATGTTTTTCCAGTACAAAGTTGTGTGTAGCTCATTTATTCTGCATATGCACTGTGTTTATTTTGTTTGATTTTTCTCTAGTCCTGAAACATTTGTACAAAGTCTGTCTTCAGCTGTATTCTAGCATTACTTCCTTTAATGCTCTTCAGCAAGATCAGCAGCCCTATAATAGAATGGACTGATATTATTGTTTTAATTATTTTTTTTTAAAAAAATGATATTTTGTAATACTATTAACATATGCTTCATGTTGCTTAGTGGCATAACCAGCTATTTTAAATGGTGTATAGTGTAGGACAAGCGTTCCTTTAAAGAAAGGATAATTCTGCACTGAATCTGCTGGCCTTCTGTCATGTAGCAAAGCCTTGCAGGTCAGAATTTGTATTACCCAAGATGGTAAGACTGTTTTTCACAAGCTGGAAATTGCACTGGTTTTTTGTTTCGTTGGTTGGTTTTTTGTATGTTATGTAAATACAAATTTAATGGGAACCAGATAATAAACCTCCACCCTCTTTAAGATAAACATATACAAAACATAATGGAGTTTCCATAACTGCATCTGATGATTGCTCTAAAAATAGAAGTGTGGGGAAAAAGGAGCTCCAATGTGTGAATCACTCTTTTAATCTTCTGGTCATGATTTTTTCTGCTATCTGCAATGAGCCTGCAGACAATTTCACTTTTTTATTTTCCTTTTTTTCTAATATCTCCTATTTCAAGAAAATATTTCTTAGCAAATCTTTTATTGATAATTGCAAGGGTTTTGTGCACTTTACATTGTCCATAACACTTGCAAACATTCTGGACACAGCTGGCAGGGGTTAACTAACACCTATTGTTAACTAATTATTTCAGGATGGAAAGCTTGCTTTCTGTGTCTCGTAATAGTACCAAGTGAACTGCAAAGTGTGAAAATCCTTTGGGACTTAAAAAAGAAATTAGTTCAGTAATTTCCAAAACCTAAGAGAGGAAAACTTCCATTTCATTATATTCAGAACAATTATGACTAGCTCACTGCAAAGCTTTTGCAGGTCCTGGCTTTCAAACTAGGATTTGAGATTAGAAATGATCTCTTTGATATGCATTGATAATTTAGGGAAACAGCCAACAACTGGATCATTACTGCAAAAGTCAGCAGTCTTCCATTGGATTTTAGACCTTTAAAAAATATAATTTAAAAAAAAAGGAAAATAAATATATGGATAGGGTTGCTTGTTTTTTCTTTTTCCACAAATTCTTGAATATTTTGCAACCACTTACAAAGGTAACTCCCACTTGAAAAAAAAAAAAATCAACTCTATCACATCAAAAGAAAAATGGATTGACCAGCACTTAAATTCATTGCTCTCTACAGCTTCCTGAGAAGGGCAAGTGGAAAGGGAGGTGCTGATCTCTCCTCCTTGACATACAGTGACAGAATGTGTGGGAATGGTTCAAAGCTGAACAGGGGAAGTTCAAGTTGGATATTAGGAAGCATTTCTTTACCAAGAAGATGGTCAAATACTGGAATGGGTTTCTGAGAGGTAGTCAATGCCACAAGCCTGTTAGTGTAGTGTTGAAGAGGCATTTGGACAATGACCTTAATAATGTACTGACAATCAGTCAGCCCTGAAGTCATCAGGCAGTTGGACAAGATTACTGTTGTAGGTGACTTCCAACTGAAATATCCTATCCTATCCTACTCTACTCTATTCTCTGGAGAAAAATGCAAAGCCATGGTGAATGAGACACACACATCTGAATAATGTGATTTTTAATCTTCTAAAGTTTAGGAAAAAGAGAACAAATTAATAAGTAAAAAGAAAAGAAAAAAAAGGAAGAATAATGAGAACAATTAAATTAATAATATTTCATAAACAGGATGAGCCAGGTAACACTGCCTGTAGGCCGGGCTGTCACTTGAACACAGCAAGGCTTCAGGAAGAACTTTCAGCAAGATCATGGAAATAAAAATCAATGAGCCAGACTAAATCAATCCCATAAGTGATTTGAAAAGGAAGGAGGAACTTTTTAAAATTAGTCATGAGGTAAAAAAGGAGTGAGCAAAAGTTGTTGAATGCTAAAAACAATAACAAAAGACTGCTGTGCTTAGGTCTGTGCCAGTTGTCTCTGGTCCTGTCACTAGGCACCACTGAAAAGAGCTTGGGTATGTTTTCCTTGCACTCTCTCTTCAGATATTTGTACACATTGATGAGGTCTCCTCTGAGCCTTCTATTCTACAGGCTGAACATCCTAGGTCTCTCAGCTTTTTCTTGTACATGAGATATTCCAGTCCCTTAATCATTTTAGTGGCCTCTTGCCGGTCTCTTTCTAGTAACTCTCTATCTCTAGTAACTCCCTATCTCTTCTGTGCTGGGAACTGGATGCAGTACTCCAGGTACTCACCTCACCAACACCTCACCAGTGCTGAATTAAGGGGAAGGAAAGACCTCCCTCTGCCGGTTGTGGATACTTCATCTGATGCAGCCCAGGATACCATTAGCTGCCTATGTGGTAAGAGCACATAGAATCATAGAATCGTTTCGGTTGGAAGAGACCCTCAGGATCATCAAATCCAACCATAACCTAACTGTAGCATTCCTGCTTCATGTTCCATTCAGAAGCAGGTTTGCATTTCCCTAGTCTTCCTTTTGCTGCTTGTGTACTTATAGAAGGCCTTTTGTTGCCTTGGACATTCCTTGCCAAGTTCTAATCCACATGGCCTTTGGATATTTGAACTGCGTTTCTGCATGTTCAGAAAGTGTCATTACACCTTTCCAGGCTGCCAGTCCCTCCTACCTTTTGTATTCTTCATTTTTATGTTTTAGATTTACCAGGAGCCCCTTGTTCATCCATGCACTTTTGCCTAAATTCCTCCTCATTAGGATTGATCACTCTTGAGCTCGCTCCACTCCTTCCAGGCCTTATAATGTGGTACACTTTCAGGCAGACTCCTGAAGAGGCCAAAGCCTAAACTCCTGAAGTTCAGAGTTGTGAGCCTGCATTTTACTTCCTCCTGCCTCTTGGGATCCTTAATTTCACCATCTCACAGTTACAGCAACCAAGGCTGCCTTTGATCTTTGTATCTTAACAAGTCCTTCCTTGTTTGTGCATAAGGTGTCCAGCAGAGCACTGTTCCTTGTGTGTTCTTCTATCACTCATGTCAGATGTCACTGATGCTCTCTAGGAAAGCCATGGGTTGTTTATGTCCTGTTGTGCTGTTCCTCTAGCAGATATTGGCATGGCTCAAGTTCTCCATGAGGACTGGGGCCTGTGAATGTGAGGCTGCTTCTAGCTGTCTGAAGGACTCATCTACTTGTTCTTCCTGATCAGGTAGCCTATAGCAGACACGTGTTAGGATGTCATCCATACCCGTCTGCTCTTCAATCCTTATCCATAAGCTCTCATTGACTCATCATCCATCCCCAGGCAGAGCTGTATGCACTCCAGCTGCTGTCTCATAAATGGCAACTCCTCCTCCTTGTCTTCCTGGCTTGTCCTTTCTGAAGAGCCTGTATCTCTCCATCGCAACACTCCAGTCATGTAAGACATCCCACCAGGTGTCTGCAATCCCAGCAAGACCCCAGAAAGTTGTAGCAAGTGGCCCTACAACTCTGCAGAGATCTGCATTTCCTCCTGTTTATTCCTCACACCACACATAGTGTTATACAGGCACATCAGAGAGCAACATGCTGATTTCCCAGAAGGGGTCTGGGCGTTTTTCCTATAAATGTGCCTTGCAGGTTTGTCCTTGGTTACATGCAAATGCCTCAGGTGGCTCTGCTCAAGACCTGTTTTGTTGATTTTATGATACCTTACTGTCAAGCCAGTCCAGCCCCCTTTGCTCATTAGCTCTGTCCATCATTGCCTCACAAGGCTACTGAATAACTGTCTTCCTCTCCTGTCACATATACGCTTCATATCCATATAGAGTCATAGAATCATTTCAGTTGGAAGAGACCCTCAGGATCATTGAGTCCAACCATAACCTAAATCTAGCACTAAACCATGTCCCTAAGAACCTCATCTAAACAACTTTTAAACACCTCTAGGGATGGTAACTCCACCACTTGCCTGAGCAGCCTGCTCTAATGCCTGACAACCCCTTCTGCGAAGAAGTTTTTCCTAATATCCAAAGTAAACCTACTCTGGTGCAACTTGAGGCCATTTTCTCTTGTCCTATCACTTGCTGCTTTGGAGAAGAGACCAACATACTCCATGCTACAGCCTCCCTCAGCCTCGTTTTCTCCAGGCTAAACAGCCCCAGCTCCCTCAGCTGCTTGTCATAAGACTTGTATGTATATACACACAGCAATTTGTATACATATCTATATGTACACACATATGTATGGATATGTATCTATATATGTACGTATAGAGACACACACACATGTATACGTATGACTATATACATTTTCAATTAAAGAGCTTTCATCCTGATTAACCAGAGAGGCAATCAGGTTGCCAGTCCTGTTTGTGTTTGTGAGTCTGTTTTCGTTCTGTGTTCGTTATAGTGACTAGCCGCATATGTATACAATACATATATAGATCTATATAGGTATTAAGATACACATGCACATTTTAAGTGTAATGCTTGGGTGTGCCTGTTAGGGTTACATGCTCAACTTTGCTACTGGCTGGACTTTCAAACACGAAGTTGCAGCAGACTTGCAGCAACCAGGCTACCAGATTTGGCAACACCTAACAAATAAACAAACAGGATTTAAGAAAAAATGGATATTTTAGTCTTTTGTTGCCATCTGACAGTGAAGGTCTGTGTGTTTCAGCACAATAGGACTTGTGCTCTTGAAAACATACATTCCTTTTTTTCATTTGTTCACAGATTAGGACAGTGCCTGGTGTCACTGCAGCATCCCAAAGTCAGGTTTAGGCAGACAACAAGATCCAAAACAGACTTTATTCTGGCCAGAAAAGTGCAGCCAGTAAACAGACTAGAAACAGGGTTTATACAATTAGTTAGCACTCCGATAACAAAAAATGCAGGTTTGTATATCAGTTGAGAAGATTATTGGAGTGCAGCAAAATAAGAATAATGATGATCAACAGCATGCATGTATACATCCACAAGAAACAAAACCAGAGCCCTCTGCCCCGTTTTGCCCACAAGAAACAAACACTCGCCTGTTTCGGCAAGGACTTACTCAAGGATACATCCAGTAAATTATCACTCATCCAAACAAGGAGGTGAGGTGCTCCCAATCCAGGGAAGTTCCCTTAGACGGCTTCCAGTCTAAGGGGAGGGCTCTAGCTCAACAGACCTGCTGCTCTGAGAAGACCACACAAAGGGAGTTTTAGGCGGGACCCCCGTTTATAGTCTGATTACATCTGGCTGTGGGCATTCCAGAAGCTTCTCAGCTTCTCTGGGCCCCTCCTCTGCTAACGACCCTGTCAACCGACTCTGGGTCCCCACAAAAAGAGCCATTAACTGCCCCATTGAAGGCCCCAGTTGTCAGAGGGGGATGTGCAACTGACACACCAGTTCTCAGCGGGGGGAAGTGCAGCTGCCACACCTGGTCAGCGATATTCAGAACTTCCCTGCTTCAGCTCATGATTGTGCTTCACTCAAACTAATTAAATTTGTAGTAGAGGTTTTGCCTGGGCAAGAATTAGTATTTTCTTTGCTTAAACCTGACTAACCAGGAATTTAGAAAAACTAACCCTTCAAAATTTGGCTCTGGCAGTCTGACTGTCTTCTTCAGCCTCCTGGTTGAGTCTGCTAAAAGGTAGTCTTCTCCCACTGAAGTGGGACTGGGATTAGAGTTTGGGAGCTGAGTGTTGACAACCATAATGAAAAGCTACACATTTTCATGAGGTGCATGAACATGTGTTCAGTATTAGTCTGAAATTCACTGAATTTTGCTTTAAATGATCTGAACTCTGAGAGATTCAGGTCTCAGTGCATAGGTTATTAACATTTTAAATGATTTTACCAACATAATTGTTTGTGTACCTAAGACAAGGAACTGAAACATGAGTTTTATTGAATTTCAATTCTGGAATGTGAGCTTTTCTGTCTTTGGTCTGTATAACTCTGTGTGAACTTAATACTGAAATCTCCTTCCTGACTATGACTTGGTTTCCTTGATTAGTCATTCCCTAATGTGTTATCACAAAGTCATTCAGGCTGTTGTTGTTGACTTATTGATATAAGAGGGGTTTAAAGAGTGTAAAACATCAAAACCTTTGCTTAAAGAAACAAAGCCACACATAAGTCCATGGTAAGCAGGAAACAGCTCAGAAGTCGTCATACAAAGTTCACCAACTGCAGTAGGAATAAACTTATAGTCAGGGTATTCTAGCTTTTAATCTCAAATATAAAATAATCATATGCTCCTAGAAGAGGGTCATCATCATTACATGATGACTAGTAAAATCTGGAATATATATTTTCTCTGTAGAGAAATGTCATAGTTTATTTTATGAGATTATCACAGTCGTGTTGAGTTGTTGTTGTTGTTATTTTTGGTTTTGTTCTTGTTTTTGTCCACTACACACAAAGTGCCATCTTCATCAGAAAGTAAATAGTGACTCTGGAGAGAAGAAAGCTATAGGAAATAATTTTTTCTAAATTATTCTTAAATGTAAACCCACTAGTTTTCAAATCAATGTAAAAATTCTTTGCCTTCTTTTCTAGCATTTTGGGATTTCTACACTGCTATTCATCTAATATTAGTACATCACATTATCTTATTAGCAGAGATAAAATGTAGGCAATTGACAGCAGCTGATAGTCTCAGGATATTCTGATCAGATATTTGGACCTTCTGTGAAACTTCTTCCAGCCTGCTCAGAGGTAAAATGTTAACAGTCTGGGTAAAATAAATAGATAGATAGATAGATAGATAGATAGATATTCATTCTTCACTGGGGCAAAGAGGCCCATAGAGGTTTTTTTCTGCATTTATCAGAAGTGAAGATTCTATAGTATCATCGTTCTATCACTATAGTATAATCACATCTGTTGACTCTCCAAAGGAAGGATATACTTAAGAAGGAAAACTTTGATTAGTAACATAAAGTATATTTCTATAAAATTTCTATATTTCTAGAATAAACTTATTCTTTTATAAAGTCAAAAAAAACATAATACTTTTTACAAATTAGAAAATTAATTCACTTTTCCGATTTTACTGAAATCAAAGATCTCTGAGAAGTGGACAATCATATCAAGACTATACAGAAATTTTAAGAGGGAAGTGGGGAATGCCATACCTATTTATCTTGATAAGTGAAATTTCAATTCCTGTTCGACCAAGCAGTGCAATGGGAATTGTCAGAGGCAGTAGTGATAGTTCCCTATCACAACTTCCTTCAAGAAGACTTTATATTTTCTGGGTACATTAAACATTTAACTAAAACCCTTTTCTGTATTGAAACCAGCTGCAGACAGAGAAGAAAGGCTCAGAGCTCCCAAGACTAGGTGGTCTGGAAGACACCATGAAGTTAACCAAGCCTTTATGTTTGAAATTCACAGTGTACACACTGAATCACATAGCATATGAGGACATTTTAAAGTATCTCTGTCTATCTTAGGGAGAAGCAGAAGTAAAAGGGCTATTTTTTAGTCTAGAAGGCTTAGTATGAAGATTCTCTTTGGGAGGTTGCTTGTATATGGTATTGTTCCTGCATGTATCATATCTTTTGTAATTAGAAGAGGGAGGGAGGGAGGAAGGGAGGAAGGGAGGAAGGAAGGAAGGAAGGAAGGAAGGAAGTCCATTATTTATTTTTGTCACTAGTTCCTTTTTCTCAGAATTTTTATACTGACACTATCAAACAGTTTTTCTGGTTAAAAGGAGATTTAAAACAACTAAAAACCCCTTTACAAAAATTCTGTGTCTTCTTTTTCAAGAAAGAGAGGTTTATACACATTGGAAAAGAATTCTGGAATGAGAGATGTCTGAAAATTTGCATTTGTAGAGAAACCAAGTTCTGCTGCTGCTGTTTTATTTCCCACTTTCATAATGCACACTAGTCCTTCAGATTTCCCAGCGGTTGTATTGGTCCTGGGAGAGATGTAAAGGATGTTACAATATAGATGTTAATTCTGTGTATGTGAGCATCAGTTTCAACTGAAAACCATTCATTATCAGAAGGTTATGGAATGTAGGTGGCAATTGTGTTCTACTTTTGGTCTCTATGATTGCACCAAGTCATAACAAGAGGTGATCCCAGTTCACTTTCTGTGTTCCCACTCTGCAGAGAGAGGTTCCCAGGAGAGGGGAACTAGAGCTAGTGCGACCAAAACCTCACCATAGGTTGGAAAAGGAATGTAACTGTGGTGTACATCCATAGTTGGGAATGGAGAGGCACTTCCTGATGTACATCTAGCCTACAGTCTTGCCTGTGTACAATAAAGTCATCTGCAGAGAAGTAGATTTGGAAGGTTAGACAAACTCATTGGTCTTTTCCATTTCCATCATATTACTGTTTTCTTCCTCTGTGCATCTCCACACCCTGTTACAGGGCGAAAGGTTTGATCTCATCGTTAGTCATTCTCATGCAAACATAACTCTAGAAAAATGGTTTTACATTTGCACTTGCTGTTATTCCACTCACAATTTATGAGGAAAAATAAATGTTTTTATCGTAACTGATAACATACAAAGTGATGTAGCTATATTACTCATAATTGCTCATAAATTTGCCATTTTATCTCTCATTATGGAGAAATAGTATTGTCTGCACAAAATTCAGTGGGGTATCACTTAGTCCAATAAATGTGAACAGCTGATGGTTTTTGTGAATTTGTTAATTTACATCAGCTTGTGAAATAACTCACTTGGCTCTGGTCTATAAATCTTCTAATTCCAACATCCCAAATCACTTAATTAAAAAATAAGCTTATATTCCCAAATTTAATTAAACCTTATAATTGATTAATGCAAAACAATGAAAGGGCAGAAATGCTGGACAGAGAGAGGAGGAAGGTAAAAAAGGAGTGAGAAAGTGAGAAAAAACAGAGGGAACACTAAGGCCAGAAAACAAGGAAGGAGAGGAGTTGCAGCTAGGTGGGCATCTGGATGATGCTGTGCTGAACTCACCACACAGTTACAAGTGTTTTCCTTACAAATCTGCTACAAGATTGGTAGGTGGTGGTACAGCTAGAAATTTAAATCAGGAATGCTTGCAAGTGTATTTGCTTATTTACATTAAAATGGTATTGCATGGTGGATCCTAGTGTCTCTTGCTTGCAACTTTTCGTAGATTATATTAATACTCAGAGTGTAATGAAAATTTTAAACTTAAAGTCATGGAATCTCTCACGAAATATTCCACTGACCTCAAAAAAAGTACTTCCTTGTGGTCAGATAGAATTAAAGAGAGAATGATGCTGGGTGATCTGTGAAACCTCAGACTTTTCCTTGATTTAGAATCAGAGCATGAAAAAGTCTTTGGAGAAGTAACTTTATAAAATAGGTTTCTTAAAAATTGCTGCCAAAATAGTTTCAGAAATCACATTATGGTAGGTTAATTAATTAATGAATGCATGAGGGGCGAAATACTGCTGTCACTATCTATCAGTCTCTGTGACTGTATTTTAAGGATATTCAAGTGTAGAATTTTTAGCCTGAGCTCTGGGTACTCTGCATTATCATAAGGTTAAGAACCTCTGTACTCTAGTCAGCAGGCATCTCTTATCCAATGACTTATATCCATCAGAAATCTCTGTCTCTCCTTGTTGTGTCGGTCATTGTCTCTGCTTCCCATATTCAGAATTCAATGAGGAATCTGCAGCAATAGTTTGTGCATCTTTACTATAAGCTATGATTTAGCATACAGCATACAGCAAAATATTAAGTAATATTTTTAGTTCAACAGTTTCCTTTTCAATCTGCCTTGCTTTTTATAACCAGCCTCATCTATTATACTGGACAGAAAAAGCATCATTTTTTTCCAGAAAAGTGTCCGAAGTGGTGATGACTTGCTCCCTTATAATGATTCCCCAAAGCTAATAGTAACACAAATATGTTTCTTCCTAATCATTTGCGCAGGATATTGATTTACATGTGTAATACACCACAGTCCAGAACCTTGAGGCCTTAGCAAGAAATTATTATACTTCTTAAAATCAGGTTAACAAAACTATCCAGAAGTTACATATGTTGCAGAAATACAGAGCGCTACCTTGACTTTCATGACTTTACTGTTGCTCTTATCTGTTACTCTCTGGTATTCATATTAATTTACGAGAATCAAAATAATATTTTTGTAACTACTATGGAGGAAGGAAAATAAAACTAACTTTAAGAAGAATGACATTTTCACTTGCCAGTCAAATGAAGAACTCCTATATTTTTTCTCAGTCTCTTTGTGCATTTCTCAGTGGCGAGATAGAGATGTGGATAGAGAGTTAAAATTACGTGTAACCATGGAGATAGCATATATCCAGATCCATGTATAGAGTCTTACAAACTGTTACATTCAACCAGAAAAATTAAAATAAATAATTTTTATTAAATATTTTAAATTGGATGGCTCACATCCTGAAATTCAAAATTCCGTGGCTTACAGAATCTCTGTGCAATTTGATTTTGTAAAGCTTGTAGCTTATTGTTTGATGTTGTTGTAACTGTGGCAGATAGGCCCAGCAGCAGTGCTCAGTAAATTTGAGTATAACTAAGAGAAGAGAAAAAGTAGACATGGATTTCTGATTCTTCTTACGGAAATAAAGCGAATATAAAACATATGTATGCATTTGTCTATGCATAGGAACGTAATTTCTGAATTTGTAAGCTGATAAGCTTCTGACCTTCTGAATCACACTTCAGTCAACATAGAAGTTATAAACAGATTTTTTTTTCTGAAAAATAAAAAGCAAACAAATAGACAAACCTGAAGCAAACATCTCAGAATCTAAAAAACTTCAGTTGTCCTAGGCAAAAAGGAGAGAAAAAGTAGAAGAAAGTTAAAGGAAAGTAAGAGTATCAAATAAGTATAACCAACATTTCCAAACCATAAAATGCCGAAGTTTTTATTTTACATGGCCTATCATTGTATTAGTCAATAGATTGCTTTTTATGTGTGTTTTGTTTTGTTTTGTGTTTTTCTCCCTCTCATATTCTCAGTTCAATGTATTCAGAGTATCAAAACAGAAAAAAAGCATCAAACAGTACATTACTCTATGTGTGGCTAGGAAAACTAGTAACATATTAGATTCTTATTAATGAAAACATGTAGAGATAAATGACACCAAACTGAGTGGGGAAGTGAACACTTCAGAAGGGAGAGCCAGAGCCACCTTGCAGGAAGACCTGGATAGGCTGGAAGAGTGGGCTAACAAAAACCTTATGAAGTTCAACACAGACCAATTTAAGGTCTTGCACCTGGAAAAACACAATTCACAAGTGCAATACAGGTTGGGATCTACCCAACTGGGGACCAGCTCTGTGGAAAGGGAAGTGGGGCTCCTGGTGGACAACAAGTTCAATACAAGTGAAAACTCTGCTGCTGCAGAGAAGAAAGCCAACAGGATGTTGGGCTGCATCAACAAGGGCATCACCGGCAAAGACAAAAAAGTCATTATTCCACTCTGCTCAGCATTTGCCAGGCCACACCTGGAATACCATGTTCAGTTTTGGTTCCCGCTATACAAAAAAAGATGTGGACAAACTGGAGAGGGTTCAGAGAAGGGCTAGAAAGATAACCAAAGGACTGGAAGCCTGCCATAGGAGGAAAGCCTGAGAGAACTGGGCTTGTTCAGCCTTGAGAAAAGAAGGCTTAGAGGAGGCCTCATCACCATGTTCCAATATTTAAAGGGTGGCTACAAAGATGTAGACTCCCTTTTTACAAGGAGTCACATGGAAAAGATATGGAGTAATGGGTACAAGTTACTCCTGAGGAGATTCCGATTGGACACAAGAGGAAATCTTTTCACAATGAGACCAACTAGCCATTGGAATAGTCTCCCCAGGGAAGTGGTGGATTGCCCAAGACTAGATAGTTTTAAGATTCAGCTGGACAGCACACTGGGCTATCTTGTATAGACCACGTTTTAACTGTGAAAGGTTGGACCAGATAGTCCTTGCAGTCCCATTCAACCTGGGATCTTATGATTTTATGATGTAGAAATATATACCAGAGGAAGTGTGCTGGTTGCTCTTGTAACTACTAAAATTCTTTCTTGGATTTATACACAGAGCCTCAGTCTTTTTTATTAGTAAGCTGCTTTTCTTAAAGGTTGTTTATATTCTTTACTACTATAAGTATCCATAGACTACTGTTATTAACAACATCCACCCTAATTTTATTGAATTAGAAGTTGTATTTCTGAATATATATTGATTTCCAGGCAGCTAAAATGGTACTAAAATGTCTTCCAGTTCACATGAAGTCTCAGGCAGAATAAAGAAAATGGTGTTTTGCCTGATCTTCAGTTTCATGATTTTTACATGCACACACAAAAACTAAAATAAAAGGAAACAAAGAAACAAACAAAAGCAAAACCACAAAAAACATTCCCCTCATTTTTCTTGCCCTTATAACTTCAGCATGGCTCATAAGGAGGAAGAAAGCCATGGTCAGTTTGCTAAGTGGACACACAAAATAAGCACAACTTTAACAGAAAAATTGAAGAATGGCATTGCAAAGACTGAATTTTCTTTTTCGTCTTGTGCTAGACAGTTTGTTGGCCTGTTTGTGTACCATTTGCTATGTGTGCACCACATGTGATGCTACCCACTAAGTCAAATGAATCTTGAGAGAGGTGTTTTCTTTAAAAATACCTCAGTAAATTGATCTGGAATAAGCTCCTGGGAAGAGAACAGGGGAATACAAGGGGCATAGATCAAGGAAATGTATAGAGCTGTAGCATCAATAGATCTTGTGAGATTACAGTAAACAGGGTGGGAAACAGATAAACAGATACAGTAAGGAAAGGGGAATGATCAGAACGTGTGAAGTTTTGTGCAAGCCAAGACAAATATCAGTGTCGTTAGACTTTCTAGAGGCAAGATAGAAAGAAAGTCAACATTTCAAGCATGCAACTGGCAGAGGGGAGACTTCTTTTCAGATTTTTACTTCTAGTTTGTCTCACTCATCAGGTCTGAATTTTCCCCTGTTTGAAAGGTTACTTTCCTCTTATTTGCTTTCTATGATGTGTGACTTTTGAAAACTTCTGAATGTTTTAGCTGTGCTTGCTTATGGGGGAAAAAAAAAAAAAAAGAAGGAAAAAAAAGAAAAAAAAGCAGGGCTCTGCCTGAAATTTCTGGAAAACTTGATATCCTGTTCAACATCAAACAGTTAGAGAGTGAACAGCCGTGGTTCACCTGTGAGGCCGAGCACCAAGTTTGTTTTACACTTTCAACATATATGCTCTAAAAAGAGATATGCTGTTAGAAAATAGAAATGAAACACCGTTTGACTCAGGTCTATAATTTACAGTATATATACAGTATATATATCTCCTTCACTGCAAATGGTCTTTGATGCTCCATTAAGTTGACATTTTCTATGATAAAATTTGTCTTAAGCTCATAAGAATGACCATATCAGGTCAGTTAAAAGGTCCATCTATCCAGTAGTGTGCCTTCAGCAGCATCCAGTAGGAGAAGTTGAATCAAACCTGCCTAATTTTTGTGATTTGCTGGGCAGGTTCTACTATCCACAGGAGCAGGAACTTATGGAGCTGTTTCATGAGACAGTGTTAATCTCTTCTCAATGAACTATTTAAAAGAATGTCCTCAAGCACCCTTGGCTCTGGGATGATGACCAGAAGACCCTGGCACATATGTAATTCTCATGTGCCATTCTTCATTTAGCATCCCTAACAGCATTTAGGTTACTACCGTCACCCACGTAACTGCTGGACATTCTTGATATCTGTCTTGGTCATCTCTGATCCATGAACAAACACTAGAAGAAAGAAGTGTGGCAGGGGATGCTGGTAATCCTGGAGCCTATTTCTATTCTCATCTTGCCTCTGAGTAGAGGTATTTCTGCAGAGATTTAAAGATCTTCAAGAAGAACTGATCACTAACAAGACTGTTTTGTTCAGTGTCTCTGGTAGTGTCTTGGTTTCACAGTCCTGGCCCTCCGTCCCTTCCTCATTTTTCCTCTTTTTAAAATTCTTTTTTCCTCTTGTGATCATTTGGTCTTCCAGGACAGTAAAACTGCATGAAACATTTTAATTGCCTTTCCCTAACTAGGAAGAGCAACAAAACTGTGGCCAAATGCAGATGCCTGCAGTAGTACCAGGGCACTCTCCCAGATTCCTACAGCCTGTCCAGGAGTTGCCAAATATGAAACATGTTACCTTTTAACTGAGAAGTTGAATTATAGAACAGACAAGCATACAAAGACATGCAGACACAAAGAAACAAACACACGGTGGATTCTTAACCAATTACTTTTTTCCTTAACTTTTGAAAACATTTCAACATTCATCATCTGTAAAATTTTACAGTCTAAGGTCCACTATTTAGGCAAGAAAATTGGCTAAATAGTACTCTCCCTTCAACTTCTCCAGTTACCACTGGTGAACTGTGTGGTTTGGCACTTCACCCTACACTCTTTATTTGATTTGAATCAACCGACAGGTATTGTTTGCGGGGAAAACCATCTCACTACCAATCAAAGAAGTTACAACTTCAGCAAATTCATGTGGTGTTCCCAGGGCACTCCAAATGATAATCGGAAGCTTCTTTAAAAATCTGCAAAGTACTTTTGATTTTTTAAGAATTATGAAAGATATACTGAGATATGTTTACGGCTGTTACACAACCCTGTCTAGCAAAACTTAGATTGTTAAGAAATCAATGCAGTAGCTTATAAAAGTCTTCTGTCAATAAAGGATGAAAATTTACTTTTATAATTATTATTCTTTTTCTCCACAAATAAGATATAATATGATAACACAGCATTCCTTTACCAAAATACATGGCCTAAGGTACAGTTTGCTTAAACCATATTCTTGGTCTCATACTAGTATAGTGATCAGTATTTTGTTGTTCCTGTTACATCAAACATCATAGTTTTAAAAATTTCTTTTAATAGATAAAACTATCTTGTATGCTGTGAAGACTGTGAAGTTTTACCTGAAGTTATTATCTGCGTGGGATTTTTGTTCGTAGTCATAAGATCCCCAGGGAAATAACATTAGCTGATGATAGAGCTCTTAAAAAAAAAAAAAAAAGCAGTGGGGAGAGCAGTATCTAAACAACATATGATATGGAGAGTAAAAAAAGAAAATGTGGAAAACTACATTAGTCATGACTATTTCCACAATAATTTTTGATTAAAATATGCCATTATCCTCCATCCATTTCACCCTTATTCTTTCATTCATAGTTAGAACTTTAAGTATGCAGAGAGTAGAAAATGATTAGACCAGACATCAGCAAGAATGCCCATCAATTGTCAGATATGAAGTACAAGGCAATCATTGTGTTTTGTGTTGGCTACAGAGAAAGTGATGAAATAAATAGAACATGTAACATGATGTCTCTTTCATCTATAAAAACATCAGCTCAGAGTTTATGCTTCATTAGCTTCAGATGTAGCATGCATAATAAAGTAAGAAGGCATAGCATTCCTTTGATTCATTGTGTGAAAGCTTATCATTCCCTCTTTCAAGTGACAGTTTATTAAATAAGGTGAATAATATTAGTAGAAATTATTCAGACTAGATCCAAATCATAGTCTGACTGTTACTGCCTGATTACAAAGTAAGCATGACAGCACTGCACCTCCATTTTGTGTGATTAGGAAATAAATGGGATAAGATGTGTGGAGCTCCCTGCAGTGTGCTTACTTAAACATTTTGCCCTTAAAAAACATTAATTGCATGAGAAGAAAAAGGTTTAAAAAATTACCTTTGTGCAAGACACAAGATGTGGAAGACACATCTAATTTCTCATTAGATGCAAGGAAACATATGGAGTGTAAAGAATAAATATCTACAGTAGCTCGCTAGTTTTTACAAACCCTTTGCAATATCATAACACATATGCCACTCCAGGGAGGAGGTAGTAAGCCATTTTCATAACCTCTATAAATTGTAATGCATTTACCTAAATTTCAGTTGATTAAACGTGCCAAATACTGTGAAAAGAACTGTTAGTTCAGATCGCTTTTCATCCATATCCATTCTTAAACATAGCTGAAATTTTACTGGAGATTTCTATACCTAGATAAGTAGAAATGATAGTGCTTCATCAGCTTTTCTTCAGAGCGGATATCATGATTCTCTTCAGTAGGTCGTAGTCATGAATGGGTCCCAAAGACAGTTGTGAATGATTGTAAGAATGTATTTTGATCACCATTTAATCATCACTGTTCCTTAAGGTAGGAGATTGGGAATTTCCAAATTCTTATAGTAATATATGTTGTGAGAAAACAAACAAACAAACAAACAAAGCTACCACAACCCTCTCCAAAAGCACTACCAGTTCTCATTCTTCTTTGTATAAAACCATCCGCTCCCTTCACCCTGGAAATATGCAATTTGATTTTAAAATCTCAGGGCGATATCCAAAGAATTTTTGGAAAAAAGAATTGGATAATAAAATATATACAACAATCTCTGTAAACCTGCACATCAAGCTTTTTTGATTAATCAAGAAGAATTTATGTTTAGATCCACAGAAAGAAAGAAACTACAAAATGCCTTAGGTCTATTTTTTTTTTTAATTTTGGAAGATGAAACATCAGGTAAATGAAAAATTAAACTTTCCCTTTTTAGAAAATAGGATAGAAAAGGCAAAGTTAAAATTTGTACCTTTAACTCTAATCAGTTCAAAACGTTTAAACGTTGAAGTTTTACTGTTCATTTTCTTACTTGTTTCAAAATATTTCCATACATAAAAATTAAACTGTGATGAAGAAAGAAGAAGAGAGAGAAATATTTTAAAAAAATATTTAAACAAGTAATCTGTGGGACACCGGTCATTTAATTGTATTTATTGACAAAATGTGGGAAATTAAAAGGAATTCCTCAAGTTGAAAGAAAATATCTTTTTGGAAAAAAGATATGTTCCCTCATTTGAAAGCACACTGCTTTTTCCAACCCTGTGAATTAGAAACATCTTCAATATATTTCATGTTGCAACCAGCTCTTCTCAGCAGGTGTTTAAATAATTGCAAATAAAGAGAAATATGGTCCTTGAAAGTCAATATGAACAAAATTTGGCAGCTCTATTCATGAAAACAGTTTGATTTTCTGTTTCTTTGTTTTCAGTATGCTTCATATAGAATACTAAGACGGCCCATTTTATTTTTCATGATTATAACTGGAAAATAATCTTTACAGTGAAATATTTAAGGAACTGTGAATCAATATGAGAGTTAAGCAGGCATCATGAAATTATGGTTTATGCTGTCAGTTCTGCTACAGACACAACAGGAGTAGATCACCTTTGGAGATCTGTGCTGGTGCCAGCATCTGCCTATATATGGCTTACTCCAGATTTTTTTTTTTTCCCTTCAGCTGCTAAAGGATACTAGCCAGTGCTCACTCCAGTTGCACATTGTTTTGCATGACTTTTTTCTTTGCTTCAAAGGCTAATTCAAAGGTTTGTAAAAACCACATTTAAACTGGTATTTATTAAAATGCTTATTTAAGATGTGGAATGTGCTTTAAAGAATGTGAATATGGCCCAATATGGAACAGATAAGCTGTGGTATGACTGATCTGACCAATCATTATCAGTCTGCATAAATGTCACTTGTTGAATAATAAATAAACATGAGTAATAGTTACAGATAGTGCTACCTAATGCAAACATCATTAATATAAGATATTAAAAAAAAGAGTTAATTTATCAACAATTCAGTGACAAAATGTAAAAAAAGAAAAAAAAAAAAAGACTAAACAGCTAATACACCAAGAAGGAAAACTGTATGTTTCTCATGAGCAGAGCAAAATGCTAAATGTGGTAACATTCCTTTTAAAAACTCTAGTTGATAGTGTTTAGTACTCAATGCTTCATGCATTTCTGACTGGTCCTACATAAGAGGTTAAAATTGCCTAGAGAGAGTAAGACTGCTTAAAAGTTGAAAATAATTACCTTTTACTGCAGATTTTATTTAGTATTTCATTATCTGACTACAATATCACTGATCCACTTATCAGTAAGCAGTAGTTCAACTCAGTTGTCCTAAAACTTTACTCTGTTAGGCGAGGGTCTGATACACGGTCATCACGTTCTGCCTCACAATATGACATTATGAAAAATCAGCTTTCTAGACTTGAAACTACATTTTCTTTTCCTACATAAAATACAGCATTTCATAAACACCCCCAAAATCTGCTATTATACTATCATTCCATGCAACCTCAAGGAAAATTATTTGCTTCAGACAGTCTCTGAAGCACCTGAGCAACCTGAGAAAGGTATAATGAAACACTCGCGATGTTATTTTAGAAGTTTTACTATCATGCTAACTAGTAGGCAATAGAATAGTGTTCCTTAGAACAGTGTTTCTTAACACTGAAGTCAAATTAACAGTAAATATCAGATGAAGGAATACCAATAACTATTTCAATATTTCGCGGCTTGAAGGTATAATGAATGTGCCTTGGATTTTATGGTGAATAATAATTGCTATTGAATATTTAGGCCTCCATTTTTATTTGTGTAAAGCTGAAATAGGGTGATAAACACTTTCAGCAGAGCTTTCAGAAGGATGCAAATTGTCTGCCACCTGAAGACCAACCGTGCTGCCTGAATTGTATTAGTGTAGTAGGGAGTGATGGCTGAAGTCCAGTTAGTCTCTGCATGGTATTTTGTGTATGATTTACATGTAAGCTGAGGAAACACAAAAATACCATCAGCTATCCCACTTATTTTAAAACACAGGTAAAATTTTATTTCCTTGTCTTATTCAGGTATAAACAATATCTACTTCTGATTTAAGTGTAGCAATTAATATGATTTGATAGTGTCCTACATTGCCTTTGTGAAATACCTGCAAACAAGAGAAGGCAGCAGGAAATTTGACTCACTGTTTTTATTTTTATCTGGTTTATGTCACCACATGTCTATTAGCACTGATTCAAATTTACAAGAGAAGTAATTTAATCACTGGTTAAAAATCTGCTTAAACAGTTCATAAATACAAACTGACTTTGCACAAGGTCCTTAACATTTCTTTTTGTTGAGCTATTCAGAATAAAGGTCAGCAGAAAGCAGAATACAAGCTGCTGTAGTCCTTTTCCAAATGAGAACTTTCAGGATGTGTTCTGGATTTTGCTCGTTAAACATCTCTGGGTATTACTGAAATAAATTAATTTTTCACGTGATAGAGGTTCTATCCTTTGAAAGAATGTGTATCTTTTCTGATTAGCATGAAACACCAGAAAGGTACTTGAATTACAGTGTTTTCATGTTGTTTTTGACACATCCTATGAAAAGCACTCTAGTAATTTGAGACTATGAAATTTAGCTATACAAATAATAACTCTAATAGCATTATTTATAATCAGCAGTCAGGACTGGGAAGATGAAAATTATTCTGCATTATACTAAACATTTACACTTGCTAAGGAGGAGAAAGCTTTTGTTGTAGTGTGGTGAGAGGAGTGTACTGTCTGCACTTCTCATCCCATCAAGCTTGAAATCTAATTGGAATTCAGAGCACAATGTTCTCCCGTTCTCCTTGTTCTGGATATTCTAGACTGATAAACACAGGAATTTTCTCATTCTGTTCCTTCAGACTTGGAGGCTAGCTGTGTGTGTATATATATATATATGTATATATATATATATATATATATATAAACTTCTATACTGCTGCCTTTTGTTGTGATTTCCAGATAACTTGTAATGGCCAAATAATTTCATAAAAATAGCTAAATCATCATCCAGACTGGCTGTTATCAACCAGAAGTGCTAAGTCAAGGCCTGCAGAGAAATGTGAAGTGTTCCAAGGCTGAGTTCACTTCCCTAAGGAACTGTGTCCTGCAGGGTTGGAGGAACTCTTTGTACACATGTATGTATGAAGACATGGTCAGCTGAAGATTCATTTTCCAGGGTCTAGGTCTTACTTTTTCAAAAACTGAGATTCAGTAACCACTGTCCCTGTGATTATGACCAGTGAATTTGGAACAGCTGATGCAAGCCACATTTTAGTTCTGCTTTTTCATTTCCTCAGAAGCTCAGTCAGGGACAGTAGTCCCTAATGCTGAGAGGTCTCAAATAGCTGTTCACTTTTGTATTTCCTTTAAGTAATAAATTCAGTACATTTCTTTGATATGCTGGAGAACAGACACTTGAGCATGAATTTGGTATCATGTGTGAAACACCTTCCTTATTTTAGTCTATGGAAGCCTCCCATTAATTTCAAACATTTTAGAATGCCTTTTGATTAGCTTGGTTTTGTTCATTTGAAGACCATGGCTATTATCAAGCACACAGAATAGTTTCAGTTATGTATTTCCTCTAAAGAGTTCTGTTTCAAAATAGGTAAGAAGATAATTGGCTGCTGAAAACTGTTCTTTTTATACTGTATAATAAGGACTCTTTCCTTGGCTGCAAGCTTAATTAATGTATGGGACTTGGACTTCAAACAAAAATGATGCTCACAAATAACTTATCATATTTAGCAAAATAAATTTTAAATTTAAGCAAGTAAAGAATAAATCAGTTTAGCTGACAGCTTGGTGCAGACTCAACTGAGGTGTAATAAAGTGATGGTAGTGTCTAAATCGGGATATCACACAGACTTGCAAAAAATAGATGCTAATTAAACAGATTTTTTTTTTTTAATGTTGCCTTCTGTCTGGCCTGTTTTGGTATCTTTTATCTTTAGTGTAGTCAACACATATTGCAAAGACCTGATTAACATAAGAAGAAATTATGAGTATGGAAACAGGGTTATCCAGAGGATTTTTCCCTCCCTCTGCCATTTCAGGAAATGTTTTTTTTAATCAAAGAGTAATGCCCAGTCTTCAGGACGGCTAGTTAAATACCAGGAAGATTGAAGAGTGAATACATTAATGTTGCAAATAATTCCATTATATACCTAAGTAATACATGAGCAGGACATTGAAGGGGATGCTAGGTTTCTATTAAAAGCTTTTTTATCCAGAGAGTAGGGTAGGCTGACAATGATATTTTCTCAGAAAAGCAACAGGTTTAATGCATCAGCTAATGGAACAGCTGAATTATAAGACAAAAGAGTCTGGACTGAATACTGATCAAGGTAATTTCTTTCATGCTTTTTCTCTTTTCACAATGCACACACACACAAATGATTTAGCAATTGCTTTTGTAAATAGCAGGAGGATTTTTCAGAATGCATTCAGTCCTTTTTTTTCCATTCTTGCTCCCTTTCAAAGAACTTTCATATTGTTCTGAATTTTTCTACAAAAAGCAAAAGGGAAAAAAACCCCTCTCAACCATCTGAACAGAAGGTACATATTTACTAAAATGCTTCTCCCTTCTTGTTGTTCATCTATAATTTTGTGTAGTATTAAATTACCTTGTTCAAGGAGTTGTGCTGACTTTGAGTTTCCTTCAATAATAAGGTCTTTTTATTGTTTCTAAATCTGCTGAAGAGAAAAAAAGACAGAACTGTGTGTTTTCGTGATCTTTATTCTGGGGCACTGAGTTTTCTTTGATCAACAAGCTTTTCACTATGAAAAAGAGTACCGGCTATTTTAAAACTCTTGACAACCTCAGGCTACTTCAAATTGTCTACCGCAGTATATTAGGAAGATTATCAAACTGGGTCTCTTTTATTTCTGCGTGATTGCTCACGAATGCAGTTATACTTAAAGGAAATTACCCAGAATATGTAACCACAAAAATGTTTTTGTATGGAATGGTGAAAATGTTTGAGAAAAAGATTTCTATTAACCTCCTGTTCACCTTAAAAATGGTACAGAAATAGCTGATATTGTTGCTATAACTTTCCTCCTAATCATTTTCCATCTATCTATGTGCATGAAAACAGACAAACAGTGTGCAAATGTATGAACTGTTCATGAAATTTTCTTTAATACTACTCAGGTGAAAGACTGTACACATGCAAGTACTATCATAAGAGACGATCTCCAAACTAAAGCACAGATGCAAATGTTACCCCTGTCTTAAATTAGGGCAAAAAACTGTGTGAAACGCATTCACCCTTAATCCATATTTTCTAAAGCAATGTTTCATAGATAAAAATAAAAAAGCCTCCAAAAAAGTGTGATCATTTGTGATATCACAATTGGTATTTTAAATCCAAGAAAGAAGCTGTTGAAAATTCCTTGGAAACATATTTATTTGTACATTGAAATTTTCTACAATCTCAGAACTTTAACATGGAAAGAAACAAAACAGATCAAAGAGGGAAAAATAAATCTCTCTTCAGATACTCAGCTACCTTACTCATTCAATGTCATCAATAAACTACAGGGCTGTTATCACCCTTACAGGACCCATCTTTCACCATCCTACACTAACATCCTACATGTACAGGAAATGAGAAATGTCAGATGTCACCATTTACAAAGGAAATTATTGCCCTTGAAAATGTGGGCCAAAATGAGAAGTGATATTTTTAACTTGCTATACCTGCTAGTCTTACAACAAATATAATCTTCTATTAAGCTTTCTTTGTATAGGGAAAGCCCTAGGAAAGTATCACCTCTAAGATTTCAATACCTGCTTAATTAATATATCTCAATAAGACATAATCCTTTGTCCAAATTTTTCACTTTTTCTAATTGTCTCATCCCAGTTATTTGGACTGCCTGAATACTGCTGTCAGCTCTGCATCTTTTAATTCTATATTCATTAATGTAGCTTTATTTTAGTTGTAACCAGTGTTTCAAGTCCATTGACAGATGGGTTACAGAGCTTTGTAACTAACCCTAGGAACATAGTCACATTGCCCACCCCACTGCTCTTTCAAGGTGGTTTCAGGGCACACTGCCAAAAGAAACTAAAATAAAAAACAAGCCATGGGTTTTTTTGGTGGATTTATGAAATGGCCAAGACATTCATTGGCGTCTCTGGAGGACAAGGCTTAATTTTCTCAGACAAATATTTGCAAGGCTCAGAAGTAATGTTTTCATGTGGCTCCATTACTGGCTCAAAAACATGTGCCTCAAAGGAAATACTTAAGGAAGAGTCTTCTCATTTGAAGTACAGTTGTTTAGTCAGTTCATAGGCTAGTATAGATAGATATAGCTTCTTAATTAATAGTGCCTAGGCACTGCCCTAGTGGCAATCTTCTCACCCACTATTCTGTTCCCCTAATGAAACTTAAATTGGTATCATAAGAAGACAAAGATGAGGATAAGACATCTATAACCCAATTATGTGCTGGGTTAAGTACCATCTCCAGATGTGATGTCTCAGTCCATAGCCACCAACAAGGTGCTGAGCTTACTCTGTTCTGAGCAATCTCTCCAGTGGTACATACTGCAAGGAACTGGCTGTGCTGGGATCTTGGTCCAGGTCTTCTCTGCTTCAGCTCAGGAGCTGCACCTGAGCTCAGACACGACCTGAGCTGCGCTGTTGGCACACTTGACCTTGCCAGTCCTGACCTCACCTGACTTGATGGAATTCCTAGCTGGACCTCCCACATTGTCAGATTCACAGGAAGACTGCTGGCCGGCCCTGGCCACTGTCAGGGACCTTGCCTGTTAGCACATTGGGAGTCCTGCCTGCGCTGCCATGCAGAACACTGAGGTCCCCCTCAGCCCTGCTGGCCCCGTGGAGCAAACCAGCCTGCTGCTTCCTGACACATCCTTGCTAAGCTGGCCACTTAAACTAGGAACATCAAGACTTTTGTATTGCTGAATGGATTATAACGTATGAAACATGTTAACAGCAACCACTTCAGTAAGGTGCATCCCTGTGGTAGTATGGAAAAAAATCAGCTCCTAGAAATAAAGCAGGCAGGAATTACAAAGAACCTCAGGCAAGCCATACTATATTTCCACATTAAAAAACATGGGGAAACTGGAAATAAAGTGGAAATGAGTGGGACCTTTTCAACAGAGTGAGACACAAAGTGTAAAAGTGGGAAAAAAATAATCCAGCCAACAACAAAAATATAGTTTGTGCAATGAAACATCCTACAAGCTTTTCATCAACAGCCTCATATATACTCTACAACTTCACAAAATGTTGTACCACCTTCTCCCCACTGTCATTTCATTTTCAGTTTTCCCTACTTCTTTCACCTAGTGGACATGTAATTTCCACCTGTTTTTCCAAGTACTAGATGGGCAAGAAGCAGCATGTGTTACAGCTGATTAGGAACTATACACATCCTGTTTGGCTGGTTGGTAAGTGAGCTGAATGGCCAGCTAGCAGGCCAAATAATATCTTGATTTCATATTGTGACATTTTACCCCCTTGAGGGTATTAATGTCTGTTCCTATCTTTTAAACAATCACCACTCTTCTTCACAGCTATAGAATATGGCCATTTTTCTAGATTGTACCTCTCCATTTTTATGCGGGTGAAATTGGCCAAGATTCAAAATTATTACTTGGAAGAACTCATAGTCAGATAGCATGACTGAATAAGCCTTATTTTATAAAGAAATCTGGCTTTAAAAATGAAGAGTTCCTGTGAGACACTTTTCCACATCTGATTTACATGAATACTAGGGGAAGACTACAGAGAAATAGTTATCTTCGCTTCAAATAAAAGAAACATTAAAAAACCACAGATATTAACACATAATTAGGAAAAAAATTGTGACCTACATGCGGATTTGGAAAGAAAGTATTTTCCAGGGAAGCTTTTCGACTTTTCAGGTACTCTGGCTGGACTCACAGAAATTCCAAATCAAAGAAAGAGAAAGAATCCAGCTGATTTATAAGGCAGCTAGCAGTATTTTTGAGGTATTATGGCATGGTAACAGTCAGAGATCTAAGATCAAGCATTTGAAAGAGTGAAAGGAATTGCAAGTAAAGCATTGTATCTAAAGTCTCTCAACCTTGGGAGCAGCTCGAGCTACAATGGTGCCTCAGGAGAATGGCCAGCACAGGTGAAAGACGATAACCCATATTTATATTACAAATCATGGCAGTCCAGGAAAAGGGATATTTTCACCCTGAAAAAGAGCTGCTGGCTATGTTACTTGCAGTGATGCAATCCCATCTGCACTTCAAATACAAGGGGATTGGGAAGTCCAATTCAAGTAATTCAAAAGAAACTAGAGAAATCTTTCCTCAGTATATGCTGAAGGGATCTAATATATGCTGCTGGGAACAATATGCCTCTCCCAGGGAGGGATTTCAGCCCAGCTGAGTGACAGACATGTAGGGGTGACAGTTTTTTCTTATGACACCTAGTGATCTTCATTTCACTTTTGAGAACAGAGCACATAAGGAGTAAGGAGGAGTCTGAGTGAAGCCTGTAACTGCTTGTATCAAGAGAGGTAAAGATGGGCAGTGTTTAATTTTACTGGCTCCTACTATAAAGTAGGTGCACAAAACAAATATGACAATCTAACCACCAATTTGAACACAGTGGTCACAAGAGAGAGATTCAAAGTCACAAATGTCATTGGGACAAGGCACACCAACCCAAAGAGGTTAAGGAAACAAACAACAGAAAGATGGTTACAGTATTACTTAGCATGTGAAAAGTTAATTTTATCTGGCAAGATGCAGTCCTCTCCTGTTACTGTTGAGCACTACTCAAATATATTGAAAAATGCCAGTGCTGTCCTTTTTGTAGTCATGGAGCCATACGGAGCTACATTATCTTTCCACCTTGTCCAAAACATACAGTAACTTGGACTCTAATAATGCTGCAACCACTAAAAGAAGGTTGCTTCAGGAACCCCTTGAAAAAAATGAATTGCCAATTGACTTTATTAAATTAAATTTAAAGAAAGATATTGAACAGTTTAATGTCATGTACTGGTCATGTCATATTTTCACCGTAAATTGAAGGGTGTCAGTCACAGAAACCTTGTCTTATTCAAAACTCAAAAAAAAATACTGCTAAGGGTGGGAAAAGACTCAACTACAGTCAGTGGAGAACAGAAGCTGCATTAAAGGACTGAACCTGAAGTTTTCAGAAGACTGACACTAGAGATTCTGTTTACTTTGCAATATTAGCCTTGAAGCTGGTGTAACTGTGTAGAAGTGGAGTAGTGTGGTACATTTGTATGGTGAACCTGACATTGGCAGGATATAGTATTTTGGGCAAAAATAAATACACTCTTCTTTGATACAGTGTCTTTTGTGCACAACGCTGTATCCTGGTGCTTGTTTTCTGCAGCACAGGTCTGCAAGTGCAGAATCAATGTGCAGGTGGGGCGAATGGGCAGAGCTGACATAGAGGTGGTATGATTGTCTTGATTTATCCCAGCTGAAGAATTTTGCTATCAGTTTCCTCTGGTGAACTCGTAAGACGTTCAGAAGCACATTAATTTTCAGGGGATTTCAGATTTTTCTGCAGCCACTTGGATTGTAAAGGCTTCATCTAAGCATTAAACACCCTGTTACCTGGACTGCTCTTTTCGCCTTTTTTGGCCTTGGTACAGAACAAGATGTTTGTTGCTGTTTTGCCTTTTTGTTTCAGAAAGATTCTCAATAGGTCATTTTCTTTAAAAGAGCAGCTCATGCTTATTGGTATGTCCTGAGGATTTTGTGCCACTCCAGCAATGACAATCCAACATATACATGAGTGAAAAGAATAGTTACCCTGGGACTACAATCATTGTGTGCAAATGAGCAGCAGAAAACAGGCAAAGTGAGTTTAATGTGAAGTTAGTTCTTATCAGGTATTGGGGTTTTTTATTGCTATAGACTCTGTGAAAATCAGTAACCATGTTCTCATGCTATTTGGTTTTCCAGTTCTTGAAACAGTGGTTAAATGAGACACCAAATGTTCTTTATTTTATTTCCAGTCTCCACAGCTGTATCTGATAATTTCTATGTTATCTGCTTTTTCAAGTGTTCCTCATAGGTGCCTTGAGTGGCTTTCTTAGGGTTCTCAGGTCTTTTGCAGCAACTCTGTAAATTTACATTGGCATGATGATTTGCCTGTCTGTGATTAACACAATTCCATTTCTCTGCAAAACTTACACCTCTTCCTTGTGATACATCCCTCACAATATATTTTGTCAGTTTATGGATTTGTTTCCAACTAAGCTATGCGATTTTTGTTGATGGTTATTGCTACTTAGAGATACTTTTACTATGAAAGCAGTGATTTATTCATATGGGACATGCTGTTTTATAATGACGTCTTAATCTCTGTCTACTAACAAGAGTGACAAATGTATTATTAGCTGCACAATTACTTTCTTACAAGAAGTAAAAGTAAAGAAAAAATGCAGTTCAAAGTGTATAATCAAGTATTATTACTCCAAGCAATTTTTAGTCAATTTTCTTGATTTTCCTACAAGAGTTTTTCTTTTTCAGATATTTAAGTCATTTATTTCTCTTATTTCAATAATTAAATTATTATAAGTTAAGCGACACATTATTTAAAGGCTAATTGTTTCCTTAACTTGCAAAAAACATATTTCAGAGAATCCTAGAGCAGTATTTATTTTTCTTTCATGAAATAAGAAAAACAAGGTGTAAGGCACTGTATGCATCTGATGAAGAAAGCCATGTAGAAGAATGGAAAATTCTTACAATGAATCTTGTCTTAGCTCTTATCCATGCTTTGGCATAGCAAAATTAGACACTGTGCCAGGATTTGCAAGCTGCAGGCTCATTACCTCATTCTAAAACGGTCAGTTGCTGTCTTTCTATGTCCTAGATTCATGGTGAGAAATGACTCTAAAGATTTCTAGGAGACACAATGTGCCTATTAGGTACTAATTGCGTAACTGCCAATGTACCTGACTCCTACTGATTCTTTACTGCTCAGTGGAGTGCTATCAGGTTATTCACTGCTGACTTGGTATTTACAGTTGTATATAAACGTTGTAGTCCAAAAAGAGATTTTCACTTTGCAACAAATTCTTCTAAAACTATTTTGTTATTGCTAAGAAAAAATTTTTGTGGCTCTTTCAGATTTCAGTCAGATCAGTATGGGATTTTCTATCTCTTTCCTTCTGTTCCACCTTCTTTACAGATCAACAGTACAGCTTAGAAATACTATTCAGAGCAATATAACTAACTAAATTTCAGTGATCTTTTTAGCTCCTTTTTATTCTCTTTTTTTTTAAAGGTTTTTCATTGGTTGGTGCTATGCTTTTTCAAAGATTTATGCAAGAGGATAACTAAGATAAGTTAGAAGGAAAAAAAAAAGTCCTGTACTTCAGGCCATTTTCGACAATTTATCATGTAAAGGTATGAATTTTTATACCAACCAATGAAATAGATAACTCCACTCCTGTAGTAAGAGGAGGAAGAGAGGGAAGAAATATTTTTTTTTACCATAAATCTCTCTTCAAAAACTAGGCAAAATATTTTCTGATGTCACCTACTGTTACTAAAATTTGCTATAAACAATGATTTTTTGAAGTACTTGCATTTTGCATATTTTGTTTTTTACATATAAATTGTGTTCTGTTACTCTAACAACCTTACTATACTTTTGACTATATATGTAACAGATATGCTAACACATAAGCTTGTATTTCAGAAAGAAGGTTTTTATTTTGTGCTTTTTTTAATTATTTGCTCTTTAGTTTCATCTCCATTTCATTCAGTTAGTCCCTTGTAGACAACATGAAATAAAGTGTTCACAAAGGTAGAATCCATGTTTTGACATTGACATGAAAAAGAAACTTATCTTAAAAAAAAAGCAATTTATAATAGTATAAAAAAGTCCCTGTTTCAGCAAACTGTTTTGAGTCACATCAGATAAAAGGAAATAAGTGTAAGCATGTTATAGACACAAGAACAATGGTTAGTAGGTGGTTACAAGTATGCCAACTGAGTGCTTTAAAATATCATTAAAGGAAACAATCTGTAACTATTTTAGAAATATCCATGAATTAGTAATATAAGTTAAAAGGCCTGAACCTCTGTCCTTCCAGACAACAGAATGAAGCTGGAATTAACCTTCTGTTGGGTCAATGGTACAAAACACATGTAGAATTTAAGTTCAGGAAACACGTTTTTTCTCTGTACCAGTGCCTTCCAACATTTACAAGACCATGAACATATGTGAAAAGATGCCTTGAGTATGAGAAAAAGTTGCACCCACCAATACGGTGCAGTTACAGACATGGAGCCTCTTTCCTCCTAGCAGCCCAAGCATGCAGCATGCACCTCTATGAGGCAAAGCAATTCCTGAAGCTTCTCTTGGGGCAACAGAGTTCAGTGCTGACAGTGATGCAGGGGATGCTACTTGCTGGGAAATCCAGCACTGTTTTCCTGGAGCACAAAGGGGACATAATATTCTTATATGCTGGCCTGATTAAGTTGTCTGGCAATTAATTCTGTTTGAACCTGTGTAAATTCTCAGCGAAAATTCTGTACCAAGGCAAGACAGAATGAGCACTCAAAGCCAGAGTTCAAAGAGAACAGGCAGCCTGTATGTTTTGCCAGTAAATTGTCCATATGCAGTGATGTGAGTAGAGATACAAAGAGAAATATGCCATAAATTAGGTGTTCTTTTTTTCCTTTCTGTTTCTTACTTCTGAATGTCAACAACTTGCTGTGTTGTGGGGGGAGTAATCACATGCAGAATTCTACTGCAACTTGGCAAAAGCCTGTCAAAAATGTGTTGACTGAATGATTGGTGTCATCTCTGTGAGAAAGTGGCTCCCAGCTCCCAGGTTGTAGCAAACGTTACACTCAACAAGAGTGTGATAGGAAAATCTTTCCTTTTTGTATCCCTGCCTTTCCCAAAACAAGATCATCTTACATCTTAATTTTTCCACTTCGGTTAGTCAGTTTCAAGTACTTAAGATATAAGACTTTGAGTCACTGTAAATAGTAATTTCCTATTCTTTATTGTTATAAATCTAATTTTTGTAAAATGCCTTACACTGCTAAGTACATATATTTTCAATTACAGCTAAAATCTATATATTTCAAATACCAATTTCTGACAACGAGTATATGTGATTATGGAGCACATTACTTTTATGAAAGTAAGCCTCTATTTAATATTTTAGGCTGATCCAAAGTTTATGATTGTTTTACTCTCAACAGCAAACTTCCCCTTGATACATGCCTGTGTATATTCACAGCAAATTGTGTATTCAGGAAATACTGGACTGCTGGTGCAGTTTTTGTTTTCTCTAGGTAGGACCATATCAAGCAAATATTATATTTTTGCATGCATCTTCTTCTGTATTGCCCTGTAAAAGGAGCAAGTCATTCCTTTTAAAACATAGTCTTCTCTGAAAAGAAGTCTCTGGATAACTCACATAAGTTTGCATTCTTCAAGAGGAATGAGAAACAAAAGAGATGAAGGACAGGAAGATATTTTTGGGTAATTTTTTCTTTGCACTACTCACACTTATGGAACTATTACTTTTGCCGAATTGTAAAGCTGCTTTGCAGATGATTTATAGATTCAACTAAATTAAAGTACAAAGATTTTTCAGAACTGTTTTATGTTATACCTTTATTATATCACGTCATCATCAGTACAGGATGAATGTAAATGAAATAGATTACTACAATTCCTCTGTTACACACATTCAAAACCTAGGAGGAATGCCACAGAAACCAATCCGGATCTTTTAAAAACAACATACAAACTGCAACACCTGATTAGATATCTGCTTCTTATCCCCCATTCTCTTCTATCATCTGACTTCTGAGTAACTGTATGAGCTTCTTGTAGATGAAGCCTTGATATATATACCACCATTAAACAGCAGGATATAAATGTGAATGATTATGTGCTGCTGCTGCACTAGAATTTCTCACAATGCTCACTTCTTAGCTGAGATTGGTATCTTCCCCATTGATGGCAGATCTTAGCACTACTTCAAATATATCTGTCATGTCTTCCTCTATGCAGGCCAACTGAACAAATGGAGTAGTGTGCTACCACAAACTGATTAGGTAGATGTCTCTAAGAAAAGTCTGCAGAGACCGAGTTGGAGAGATGAAGGACATGTACATAGCTGGGACATGTTGAGTAGAGCACATGGAGTAAACAGCACTGCCAATTTATAACCGCTGAGGCCTGAGTTTGTTTTCTTTGTGAATTATTGTTTTTTTCTTTCTAGATTTTTCCATTCTTGACAGAGTGACTAATGCGGTCACAGATTTGCTGTCACTCTTGCAGTTTCTCTCAAAATTCCAGTTTCCATTTGAGAAAATAAGGCAAATCTGATGCACAGTTCTGCATAGCAAAGGATATGCCTGTCTCCAGTATTTTTTTCAATATGATTGTGTTGATGTTCTTTAATGCATTTCACCTTCCTCTGTCTCTTCAAGTATTTACTTGCCATGTTGGGGAATTTAGTAGATAAAGGGTAATAAATCTTTTTTTTGTTGTTTTAAATATTTCCCCAGTACAGGCACTCCAAAGCACTATACCCAGTACTACTCTCCACAATTCCCCATCAAATCAAACAGCATAAGAAGGAATAGAAGTTAATTAAATGTACAACTAATTAAATAAGATTCAGTGTAATTTTCACCACTGTAAAAGGCACTGTATTTTGAATCCCTAGAGGAAAGTAATTCTGCAGCCAAGAAGCGCTGACTTTAGTATGTCAGGTTAAAAGGCCCAGATATATTTATTTTACTTATATAAAATTTACAATGAAATTTATTAAATAAAGCAAGCGTCATGAGCTTCAGACTCCACACAAAAGCTACTGTGCAATATAGAAGTTGAATTTACAAGTTACCCAAAAGCCACTGCAAATTAGGGTAAATGGTTGCTGTAAGATTCTGCCTTACAAAACAAAAGGTTAATCAACCAATTCACTAAAACTGACAAAGTATAAGGAGACACATCTAGTCTAAATAACATATCTAACTACTGATTTTGTAAAAGCTGAAGGTGATTTGCATAATCACTGAAAGTTATGGTAAATGATTCTATCATATTACCTGGATGTCATGACTGTTAATAAAGTATATTTCTGGATTGCATTTTTACCTTAACATAATTTTATCTCAGGTATCTTTGTATGCAACATGTTATTTGAAGGAGCACCTGGAACAAAATGACATAACTCCAAAGAACCACAATTATGACAGATTTGCCCTAGACCTTATTAAATGTTGGTGCAATAATAAATGATCTTTTTTCTAATACTGAATACATTTACTAGATGTTATACCGTACATTTTCATTTTCTTTGTAGTTGATGGAGTAGAAAGCTGACAGTCTAGTATCCACTATAAATTCACGGGTATTTTTGCAGCATACAGAGAATACAAAAAAATCAGTGTCCTTTTGCATTAGTCATGGGGAGAAATAGAAGCAAACTCAATCCTACAAAAAGATTGTGTTCTCTGAGGATAAAACATGGAGACAAAGGATAATGCTCTGAGCTGAATTAACAAAATCTTTTTCTTTTTCTTTTTATTTTACTTCATTTTAGTCTTTACCAAAAAAAATCTGGAGAAGACATTATATATTGGTTGCTTTTTTAATCAAGTGTGGTCAGAGGATCATTTACTCCAAGATTGCCTGGAGTAAATCAGGGGATCAAAAGAACCACAAGGCCTGTCTGCAAGGAAACTCTCTACTTATTTTACGGGGCAAAAGACTGTATAGGCAATGCTTTACATTTTCCTGGCCATGATGTTCCAAAGATTTCCCTTTCAGTAATTTTCTAGGTGTCCTTCTTTCAGATGCTGCTGTGAGCATCTACTGGGTGCAGACTGAGCCCTGCATTATTTAAGTGTTTTGGATGACAACGATTTTGCTGCTAGACTTCATCATCTGTCGGTAGCATTGGGATCAATGCAAGCCAAATTTGACACTCCAGCTTGATGCTTGATAGGGAAAATTGATGCATCCTCTCTCTCAGCTGTGTTACACCAGAACAAATCTGCGGTCCCCAGGGTAGTGAACCCGGGTCTTCACCACCATCAGAGCAACACTTCCTTCACTACATTCAGCACATTCAGGTAAGGAAGCTTCACTGTAATTTAGGATATACGGTGTCTGTAAGGTACAGATTTGGGGAAGAATACAGACGACTTCCATGTCTTCTTTCTGCACATACCGAGTTGTGTTTGCTTTCAGACATATATATAGAAAAGTCTCTCAGGCAACATGTCATCAAATACATACTACCTAAGCCACTGGAAAAATGTAGCCATCCTGTTAAGAACACAGTTGCTCAGCTGTCATGAAATCTTCTTTCCCTTTCCATCTTCATCCAGGCATAAATGAACAAATATTAATGAAATCCTATGCATAAAGCAGTAGCACTGAGTTCTGGAAAATTTTGTTTCACTTGTATCAAGAGAAGAGGCCTTGTGAAAGGGTCTTTGGAGCTGCACAATTTCATCAGTTGATGTAGCACCCAGGGGTGGCCAGTCTCATCAAAAAGTATTAAAAAACATAATGAAGAAAATAAATCTGAATCACTATAATGCACACTATTGGACCGTTAGTTATCTGTTCTGAGCGGATGCTGCCCAGGTAAGCCAGTGATGCCACAAGTTACTATAAGCCAGGCAGGCTTCCCAGATTGAGAGCAAAGTCTATCAAGATGTTGTGATATTTTCACATCTCTAATAATAGGTGCCAGGCAATCCAGCAAAACACTGAGCAGGCGGCATGCTGTAGACAGTAAAACACTTCATTCTCCAGGGATGGCCACATTGTAAAAAATGTGTGCCCCAAGAGTTTACTACCTGCTGAGAAATGAGCTGTTTGAGCAAAATAGGATTTTGTTTACAGGAGACCAAACAATAATCCTGATAGAGTTAAGAATTAACATCACAACAGTGATTCATGCTTCAAACCCAAAATAAGCATGGGCAAGTACAACTAGGACCTAGTCTCTTGAAAAAGAGATCAAACTCAGAGTAACAGGTGAAGTATGAAAGAGTATAGTAATAAAAAATAAAATAGGACAGTGAAGTCTCCTGCAGCTAACTTCCACTGGGAGGAAATATTTTTCTGCTGTACATTTGTAGTATTGTTTCAGTGAAGGAGGGCTTTCTGGAAGTCACAAGAACTGGAGATTGGAGGCTGACGATACATCTTGCAGATGGCATATATGGTCGATAGTATGCTCCAAAATTCCGGTGATTCATCTCCCATTGGGAACTGGAATAAAAAACTTCTTCAAATGCCTACTCACAGAGCAATCATTGAGCAAAACTATTAAAAGAAACAATAAATAAATCAACCATGTAGCCTAGACAGTCTGGAAAAAATTCCTACCTGGCATGTCAACCATTATAATATACTGACCCAGATACTACATAACTCTTGCAGCCCACGCATGAGCTGGTGGGCTAGTGAAATAGTCCTTCTCTTTCCAACATAAAGGGCAACTTGCTCAAAATTATGAAGGAACAGCAATGGAGGCAGCAACTCAAAGAGTTGAGGCAGCAACTCAAAGACTCAGGACAGCATGTTACAAAAATAAGCGGTTCTGGGCTAAACCAGCAAATAGCCTTATAAAGTAGAGGCAAAAGAGAACACTTAAAGCTGTCATAATTGTGAATTACATATTAGGACAGAAAAAAGAGATCACTTTATAATAATACTATCTTGACAATAGGACTGACATCTCATTATAATATTAAAAATTGGAAAGATCAGTGACTACCGACTAACATGACAATGTCAGACTTATCTTTCAGGAAGAAATTAATTATAGGTGTAAATGCACTGATAAGTAGAACTCTAGAAAGCAAGGCCTATTGGGAAGTAGATTGTCCTTTCCTTTTATATGATACTAGTTTCCACCTTGGATGTAAAACAGATTATTGCTCCTGTGGAGAGCCTCTCTTTGGGTGAACCATGATTTTAAAATTAACTAACAAGTTGTTGGTTGCACATTACTTAGCTTGTGCCCCAAGTGACTCCTTTTTGAACTATATCACCTGTTTTGTGTGCTCACTGTAATCCAGCAACCGAGCTTGTGCTCTGGTATCTGTACACAGTGTCTTTTCTAGAGTTATAGTGTAATTTTTTAAGATGTCTTAATTTTCCACGTTCAATTAAGTTGTCCTTGCAATAGTTAAAATTCATGCTAAAAACCCCAAACAAACAATACAACCCCCCCCCCAAAAAAACAAAAAACAAACCAAAACCAACCAATCAACCAAACAAAAAAACCCCCGGGAAGAACAAAAAGGAAAAAAAAAAAAGCAAAAAAAAAAGCAAAAAAAAAAAAAAGCACTAAACATGAGTTAAGGGAAGTAGAAGCTTTTATACTGTCACCATGAATAACAGAAATCCATAGTGCCTGCACATTGCACAAATGTTATTCCACTAGATTTTCTAAACTGCAACCATATGCTTGCAATGCAAAAATATCACAGGGAGTACTGTCCTACTTATTACAGCAAAAACAGTGGGTTTTAGCTCTTCTCAGTTAGACAGCAATATAATGTAGTTAAATCAGCAAAGCATTCCCCAGAATATAAAATTCTTGTAAAATTAAATAGTTGCATTGTTATCTGATGCCTCTGATGTATATTCTCCCTAGTAACAGGAATCAGAGAGATTTCCATGGAGAAGAGTGGGGTACAGAGATAATCTGAAGCAACAGAACAATGTTAAAATACTCTTTTGCTTTGCTTGTTTTAAAGTGATGAAGAGAGAAATAATGAACAAGGAATCATAGCACAATTTTAAATACATAAAATTAGGAAATCATTGTGTGCAGTGCAGGTTAGAAGATTGTCTGAGGATGGTACAGTGACAGCTGTTTCTGCTTTACTGTACAGCATAAGTTAACCTGTTGGCTTGTGAAATGCCCCTTTTGTATTTCTAGCACTGACTATCAGCTATTGCAGTATGATACTTGAACATACGGCAACGTAATTGAAGGTGTGGCAAGAAATCAAACTTAGGCACTTAGGACCATATGTTCCCCTCCACTAAGTAGAATGGAGGGAAGCAGATGGGTACAAGTTAAGAGTGAGGCACTGAGGGCTGGCATAGTCCACCCAGAAGGCAAAGGCAGCTAAGTCACACTTTGGTGTGTGCCAAAGTGGCAGGCCTTTTCGGAATTAGCTGGAATCAATGTGCTGCCTCTTAAGATCTAACTCAAATTTTGAGGTGTGTTAGCTCTGAACAAACAAGTGGTAGCTGAATGAAAATGCGTAGCTGCTGCCTCACAGTATGTTTCCAGAGACTATTCTCAAACACCACCACTGGGTGAATAAGCCACGTGGCACAGCATGCACATAAGACTGCAAGTGGCCAGGAAAGCTGTGTACAACAGGTATGGGCCACAAGAACCTCTCTCTCTACCCTGGCATGAGACTACTATGAACAATATTTTCCAAAAATTGTTCGGATTTGTGGTCTCTGCTCATTTATTTGTCTTCCATCCTCATCTCATCGTTAACTCCAGCCATTTTCATGGTTTTGGCAGCATTTGGAAACTGAGATAAGCCACAGCCTATTCCACTTAATGATTATCTTCCTTCTTCAATATTCTTCTTCTTTATAAAATGGACATAAAGCCTACCTTCAAATTAGAATGGCAGAAATTTGCACCGACCTTACATTAAACTTTTGACTTTGGTGAGAGGTGTGAGAAGGTTAGGTCTTAATTATTATATGTTTTGATTTCAGAATGTTATTAAAGCAGAAGATAAAGAAGAAATTGAAGGAATTAAAAGAATATAAAAATTAAATCTATTAAGAGTTTTCTTACAGTATAACCCTTTTCCTCCAAGAATAGTCTTTATTTAGGACTACTCAAAATGTGAGCAGCAAGTCAATTTTCACTCAGCAATTGATTTTAGATCATTATCTCTATCCAACATCACTTGGCATCTGTCGCTTCAGAAAATCAATAGCACAATAACTGTCTTCAGTATATGATTTACTATCATACATGCTATGTATAGAATCCTATACTAAGTATTCTTTATTTTGATTAACATCAGAAAGAGTATGCTGATTTTTTTCTGTAGTGAGAACTAATCTATTTTCTGTGGTGAAAGCAAAAGAAATGTTTTACTTATTTCACTGAAGAAAATAAAACAAGAACATGATTTTAGTGCTAGTATCTGGATTTCAACATTACCCTGCATCATGAAGCTACAGAAACCAGTCTATAACTAACCCTGCAATTAAGAAGTTAGGTATTAATAAGACATTAAGAATGTAGAAACCAAACAAAATAAATATAGTTGTAAATTCGAATATACTGCTGTTGAGTAGTCGTGGTTTGTTTTTTGTTTGTGTCTCTGTTTTTTTTGTTGTTTTGTTTGTTTGTTTGTTTGTTTTTTTCTTCACGTTTACGTTCTTCCACTTAAACGATGATAAGCTTGTTATCCTGCAGCAGGGGGCAGCATGGTATTCAGTTTTCCACTCGATAGCCAGGCTTAAGGTATTATCAATGTGATTTACTAATTAGCACCATGCTTTGTTGGATTCAGACTGTTGTGTAAACTCCATTCTTATCAAAAGAGGCACAGAAGTGTGAGTTCTGTGGATGATCTGTAGGACTTGGCAAGGATGCAAGACACTGGTAAAACATCAAAGAGAAAAAAAAAATCATTATTCACAAAGATCATGGTGTACAGTGTAGGTTAAGACCTCATTTTTTAATCGGTCCTCAGCCGTTACTGCATAAGTGCTTCCGATAATGAACATCAGATTACTACTAGTCTCCTTGATGTGTTGCAGACACGAGGCTGACACAATGATAAAATGACACCATTCTCTGCTTGCAAAGCTGTTCTTTATATTTTACAGTTTCCAGCCCAAATGCTCACACTGAAATCAGTTTGCTTAAGGCTGTTACATCATTAAGGCATTGAGTCTGAAAACATGTTTTTGTACTACATATTGCTGGCAATTGGGAAGATTTATGTTTAGTATTGGTCCCCCGAAGGTCAAAAGTGAACATAATTATCCCAAAAGACTTTTGTTTATAGATATGCCTCTAGGATCAATACGGTTGTTACGAAGTTGTGCTGGGAATTAGGAGGGCACTTGTGGTACTCTGCATAATCGATTCCACAGTTGATTTAAAGTACACTGATCCTTACTTCTTGCTTTTTTTAAACTCACTGCTGCGAACGAGAAGTTTCCAGTTAATGCTTAAGAATCTGTTTTACACATAACTTCTCTGCCATGCTAAATAGACTGTTTCGTCCCTATTACAGTATAAATTAATGAGAGCAGAAGGAAAATTGATTATTAGTTTCCTTTAAAGCAGTAGAGCAGAATTAATGAAATCACAGCTTTTTCATGAGGATGGGTAGTTTCTTAAACCAAACAGAAAAATGGCTCTAACTGCTAATCAATTACACCTGGATTAAGAGACATTGCTAGCAATTAATGGCCATGCAGCATTGAAATCAATGAGGCTTGTCGAAAGAAATAATGAGGCCCATAGCATTTCTAGTGTTCAGCTACTGTAGCCTCAAATTATTGGATGGAAAAACAAAGTCCCTTACGGAAAGCGAGAAGGGCAAACTGCATGCTAAAAATGATGTCCAGAGGAGAGGATGCCCCAGTATTCCTCAGCTCTAAAGATTAATTAAGAATGTGCTTCTGCATAATCTTCATATTGCAAGGGAGAAAAAAAAAATACTTTTTCCTTTTGGTTAACTAATTGCATTGAAAGTGGGTCATGTTATAATTTTGCATGATGTGAAATATGCAGATTTTCAAGATTCCAACATTAAGCCAGGTGATACTCAGCAGTTTTGCTTTGAGAGTCTGACTTTGTTTGAACCTGAAACCCAAAGCAAAAATTGAGGAGGAGGGCACAAATCTACATGGATAAAACTGAATGGAATATTTGTGCAGAACCTACGAAGCCAAACATTAAGTTTTGCTAAGATCTAGTAACAGAAAAAAAAAAAAAGCAAGCATAAAGTTAAGGAGTTATATTCTAGCTAAAACATCTCAAAACCAATCTAATTTGAGGCGAGTAGTGTAGTTAATGCTATGTATTTCAGTGATCACCACCTTTGAAAACAATTCATCTTGTACAGTAACTACCTAACTAAATACAGGTTTCCTCCTTGGCTGGTGTATCTATGTTTGTAAATGTTGTCTGTTTCCTTTTCTGAAAATGAGTGCTGTCAGGGAAGATTTCACTCACAATAGCCACACGTGTCAACAAAAATGCAGATCAAGTTTGTGGAAAATCACAAAGTGTTTGCAGTGGTCAAGGAGTATAGATTTGCAAGCACCAACCATGACAATTCTGTAGACATTCAAAACTGTTAAATCACATACTAATTTACCCCTCAGTAAAGAATTTTCAGAAGATGACTCTTTCAGTACATGTAACATCACATCTGGAAGTCAAATACTTACCGTGTAGCCAGGTGCATGGTACTTTGGTGATCAGGAAGGAACTTCTTTTGGGAAAGTCCAGAAGAAGAACTAGGGCGTGGTCTACACGCATATGATTTATTAATCTCTACCCTTATCTCCCTGATCATATGACAAGGGACCTAGGGAGAGCTAAAGGTCTAAGTCTGAAGCTAGGAGGAAATTGCAAGGAAAAGGTCAAGCAAATGGCACACTGAGATGAAAGCCACAGTAGAGCAAGGTAGGAATCTGCAGAACTAGGTTATGAGATGCTGAACACAAAATTATAGGAATTCATTGGCCTAGTATTTAGTTATTCTCCAATAGTTGACATCCATTTCAAAATCTGGATACATAAAACAGCACTAGGTACAAATAAAGGCATTGCATATTCTGGCATACAAATAGATGAAGAAATGGTATTATGATAAACTAGTGTTGCTTGGAGTTGGTTAAATCTCGCTGGGAAAGTATGCAAACTCTCCATGTCCTACAACTATAATGCCTAACTTAAAATACTTTTCATTGTTTATCTATACACTCATAGCACATGAAATCCAGGATTTCCTTAGGATTAATTCCATTTTAGAAAACAGTTTACAAGGAGAACATACGATGTTAAGTCGTCTTATACACTGAAGAAAAGTTAAAATTGCTTTACTAGTTCTTTGATTGGCATTTCCTTTGAACTTGCACAGCCACCAACATATAGTACTGCTTCTATTTTTTCAAAATCTGAGATAAAACAAAATCTAGAAATCTCAGAAGCTGCAGGAGTAAAGTCTGACCTTTGTATGGTCACACCACCAGAGAAGCCAGCTATGTGCGACCAGGAGTAAATGCAATGTCCGGTATGCAGAAACACTAAGAAGCACTTTTGAAACTCTACTAAGTCAAAGAAACCGTAAATCACATAGTTCCTGAATTCATTGTTAGCTTGGTTCCATATCTTCTCCCTCTACTAACAAAAACTATGTTTTTCAATATCATTTTAGTAAGTGTTTTTCAATTTGCAATAATTATTGAGGGGGTGGGGGTGGAAGTGTGTGCAGATCTGATAACAAATAAAATTTATGTCCTGTAGCTATTGCATTATATTCAGCTTTCTAATTCTGTGTATATGAATGTATACACAGGGTAAGGAAAAACAAGAAGACTGACCTTTGCTAATTCAGTCACTCAAGGTTAGTTTTTGAGTCTGGGATTTCTCTTGTTCAGCAACTCCAATTATCCAAACTTTAGGTTAGCAAAACTCAGGGTAACCAAAGGTTAGTTAAAACCTTCAAGCATCAATAAACACTGTAAACTGGGCTTTTATCTCAACTTCCTTTCCTTCTGAGTTACTATGACTTCTGCCTTCAAAAAGAATATTTGTTTATACATCAAGTGAAAATTTTCCTTGCATTTTCCAATAAAGTAGAAACCAGGTGACTTTTCTCTGATACCCTTACCTACTAGCATAATGTGCTCGTTACGGTACAAAATTACTGTACCCGCCCCTCCATATGCTCCGTGTTCATCCCCTTGACTGGCCAAATCCTTTTCTTCTAAATATTTGCTAAATGAAATAAGATTTTTGAAAGTGATTTAAAATACACAAATTAATAAGTCACTTGTCAGAGGTACACTGTGTCATACCTTAAAGTCAGTGCAGATTTTGCTTCTTTCATAACTGCAGAACTGTCTTTAAGATTTCCCTTAAAAATATAGTGGAAATATATTTATGAGATACAAAAGAAGTTCTCCAGCATTTCACCTCTGCCAGGCAACAGAGATACAGCATAATATACCCCTTCTCATTATCTTTTTTCAACCTGTCACATCAGCTGGTGACAGCTGGTCAGTGAGCCAACTAGGGAAGGTGCATCACTGCACCTGTTTGTGAACGGACAAGGACTCATGGGTAATGTGTCAGTTGGAGAGAACAAGTCTGATGAGGGGCAGTTGAGGGAACTGGGGCTGTTTAGCCTGAAGAAAAGGGTGCTGAGGGGAGACCTTATCACTCTCTACAACTACCTAAAATGAGGTTGTAACATGGAGGGTGTTGGTCTCCCGAGTAGCAAGTGATAGGACAAGAGGAAATGGACTCAAGTTGCACCAGAGGAGGTTTACGTTGGGTATGAGGAAAAATTTCTTCACAGAAAGAGTTGCAAAGCATTGGAACAGGCTGCTCAGAGAAGTGGTTGAGTCACCATCCCTGGAGGCATTTAAAAGGCATTTAGATGAGGTTCTTAGGGACATGGTTTAGTGCTAGATCTAGGTTAATGGTTGGATTCAATGATCTTGAAGGTGTCTTCCAACCAAACTGTTTCTATGATTCTGTGATCTGTATAATATTTTCTCAGAGGTTTTCTAATCCAGTCTGCAGGTTGTCCAGCTGATGGCACATCCAGAATTTTAAAGAGTTTATTGTTAATTTTGTTTAACTTGCTTTCATTTTGTCCTGTTCGTAGCTTAAAAAAAATACACAAGTACAATAACTCCATGTTTTTGTAAATGTTTAATCTATGACTTGTACGTAAAACTCTTAAATGAGGCCAGGATAACCAGGAAAACACTTCACAGTTGCAACCTGAAGTATCCAGCACATTCTAATATACCTAGTAAGAGGCAATGAGTGGTACAAAGTTAGGTATTGAGTTATCTAGAATTGGAGTGCCAGGTTGCAAAATATTTTGTATTTACATCTAGTAAGAGGCGCATGTATGCCATTTCATTAGGTTTCCAATCTTCTCTTCAATTTTATTGTGATTCAAAATGGCTCATGCGTGGGCAGTAATTTTTTCCAGAGCTTAGTCTTCTGTTTAGTTTGAGGAGTCCCTTGTCTTCATCTCTGCAGTATTTTTGGTCTTTGTTTAAAAAAAAAAAAAAAAAAGCTAACAGTAGCTTAAAATGCCTTTGCTTTCATATAATCTAGGGGTTTTTTTTTCTTTCTCTTTCAATATTGCATAGTTGATCTGGGGCTTTTTATGTCCTTTAGGGGACTTCTGCTACACTTGTTGATATTTTGAGCACAAATCAAATGTTGACAAAGGCTTCTCTGATACACATCTATCAGTCTAGAACTTGACATACAAGGCTGTGTGCTATGTTGCACTCCAGCTTTCTGAGGCAGCTCTAAGGTTGTTTTGGTGTGCTTTGCTTTGTTAAGGAACTGTTTTGTAACATAGTCACTTTGACAATTGTGTTCTTCCACACAGGTAGGGAAAGGGATGTACACAATGAGCAAATTTTTGTGCACGGACTGAGGCACATATCTTAAATTCCCAGTGTAGTATTCTCCAAAACAGTTATTCATAACGTGCTTCAATTGCGTCTCCCCTAACTCTAAGCTGAATGTTCAATAGGCAAAATGGATCTCACTCAACACAATATGAAGAAAACATTCTTAAATAAGGCATCTATGATGTATAATAGACTAATGTGCCAATAAAAGCAAAGACAATAAAAAACTTCGTTCTCTTCCAGTGTGCATCATACTACAACTTCTTCCTGAGCTGATTCTTACTTTTAAGGACAAGTTATGATTGAATCCATTGAAACAAGCAAACTGACTCCCTACTGCTGAAGACATTAGGAAGTTGTTCTTCTAAGGAATGTGTAGCATTTACCAAATGCAGGTGTTATGTGCACCAGTGTGTACAACCAAAACATTACCGATACTAAAGGGTGAAAAAAGTAATTCTATTGGAAACATCAACATGTTTCCTTCTTTGGCACAGAGAAGGCAAATAGCTGTATTCTTTGCAAAATATTTTTGTAGTAGGTTTCAATTCATCAAGATTTTAGAATTTCACAGGTTAAAATTTTTCTGTTGTTGGGGTTTTTTGGTATGTTTTGTGGGGTTTTTTTGTTTTGTTTTTTGGTTTTGGTTTTTCCCTCCTGGGTTGTGGTTTTTTGTTTGTTTGCTTTGCTTTTGCTAATATATACAGGCAACTAGTGGTGTCCTGAGTTTATTTCTGAAATGTTATATTTTTTAACCTCCATTCTTCCCCTTTAGATCTGTAACAGTCTCTAGTTTTCAGAACACCACTTTTCAGAGGCTGGGAAATTTTGAAGGCTTCTGGAGTGGAGAAATGACCAAGGAAAAACACTGAAAGGTTTAAAGGGATTTTAACATAGCCATCAATGCAGGTTCCATTCTGACAGATTGATCGCAAAAACAAAAGAGTAAAAAAGGAAAAAATAAACCAAAAATAGAATTTTCAAAAGTAATTATTTTCACAAATTCTAAAAATCAAAGCAAAGCAAAACAGAGAAAGACCCCCATCCCCACTGAAGTAAAGAAAAAATGTCAATATTTCAAGTGAATATTTTAACAGGATAGAAATCTCATGAATTGTTGAATAGAACTCTCACTTGTTAGGTCAAATTCATTATCTGTCAGCCATATAAGCAGCTAGACACTACATTTACCACTCTACCTCCTCTCAAAACATGTAGGCATTAATGTTGCATCCATCATACTCCAGTACTATACCAAAATGACACTTAGATTCATAATCTCAATAATGCTAAAGAGTATGCTCATTTAGTCTAACATTTTACATAATAATCTCAAATAAAACCTGCACTGAATCTAAAAATTTTTGGTTTAATAATTTTTGTTTGAATAATATCTCTTTCAGAGAAACACCCCTTCAAATATTTTAAGCAGTGGTGATCTTACTCTTGCATGGTGAGCTATTCTAATGGCTAATTATTCTCATTGTTAAAATGTGCACTTTATTTGCACTTTGCATTGCTCAAGATTCTCCTTGTTTAACTTGCTCTTATGCCTTTGTCTGCTAGATTAAAGATTGTTTGCACTCTTTGTTGTTTGTGTACTTGATGTGGACTCCTGAGGATCATATTCACAGCCTCATTGAAAATTCCCTGCCTTGTGATCTACACCTACTAACTAAGCAAAGTCAAACTGATATTACAATAAAGGTGAAAAAAGAAGGAAAGCAATCTCAACTAAATGAGACAATTTTGTTGATATCATATTTAGGTATTATTTTTCGGTCTTCAGTGGTCTCCCCAAGAAAGCTCATTAATACTTTTTCTGGTGTTCTTCTTACTCCCTATACTTCAAGAACAGCCAATCTCCTTTTAGCACTACTCTAATTATAAAAAATATAAAGAAATAGATATTTGTGGCCTGCCAGTGTAAGTTATGGTGTGTTCTAGAAACAAGTAAAGGAACTTCAGAGGCAGAACATATTTAATTAACAAAATAACAGAATGGCAGGCTTGTGTAACATTTTCCAAACCTTTTAGCTGAGGCTTTTCTCACTAAGAATTATGCATACTAGATCTCTCTGTGTCAGTGACTGTCAGAAATGATGACAAATGAAAGGAAATCAGAAACCAGGAAAGTAAAACAAACAGCTTTCATTAACTTGTTGTCAGAGGCCACTGCTTAATAGCAATACAGTATTATGGTGAAGTTTCCAGTAATCTTTGCAACATCCATGGCACAAGTGTTCTTACAACAATCGAGAAATATCAGCTGCTGCTATGATTTCACACTTCCACTTCAAAAATGGTTTTACTTCTGCTTGGTTGTATATGGTGACAGGTTGTAGATACTTGTAAGACACCAAGACATTCAAATGAAAACTTTTTGTTTGACATATGAAATCTTGCTATTTAAATGACTGGTCAAGGTGTTTATCAACAATGCAGTGCAATGGCTATGTCTCCCTGACACAACACAAATTGCACAGAGATATCCAGTGAGATAGTTCAGGCACCAAAAGTGACATAAGTACTTAAGTGCATCACTCTGTTTGTGCTAATAAAACCTGCTTCTTGGTTCTGTATTGTGCACACACACACTATGCTCCCAAAGCCTCAGGCCAACTGTCTTTCTGCTTTATTGCATTTTAAATGAGAAAGCCACTAACTAGAGCAGTACCACCAAGACAATGAGACTGGCTAAGACTCTGGTTAAACATGTATCCCACTGTAAAAAAAAAACAATTGATTTTTTTGAGACGTAACTGCCTCTTATTTAAAATACTGCTTTAGAGTGTGTCCGTTTGTTTCCTCTAGCATAGTAACCAGTATTTCAAAGAACTGAAGCAGAGGAAGGCCATTTCCATGCAAGGTATTTGACAACATTTGCGTGGCAGATGCATTCTCCCCCCTGCCCTAGACCAATAGAAAATTCTAGGTTGATGGACAACTATGGTCATGCATGTGCCATTTGGTTGACAGGGCCTTTGACCAATGAGACACCTTGGTTGAGAGAAGTTTCTGGACAACTACCATAAATGACCACAGCTCAGATTCAACTATATAAATGGAGCATGCCGAAAACCCACTTTGAGTTAACCATTGAGTATGCAGTTGAAGACTCTCCTCCTTGGATTGACCATCTAAGGAACATTCCTTGAGGACTGAAACATCCTATTGACCTGGTAAGTGATCTGGGTGACCTTGGAAGTCCTCACTTTGACACAGAGTGGAAGGAGTGCATTTTGAATCATTACTCTAGAGTTTTGGGATGTAATCTCCTTGAGATTTGAGTTGGTTGTGTAGTAATAGAACTTCTAACTGGCATCTGAACCTATGTTGTGTAATGTTATCGGAGTGCTGATAAATCTCGTTTGTAGTTGGTTTCTGTTCAACAGCTCTGTTCAGGGCTCGTTGTCTGCCTGAATTGAGTTTGGGTTGCCTCCATGACACCATTGCACAGTAGTTAAAAGGTAGCAGTGAAACTACCTGAAAGTCAAAATTCCTTTTTATCCCACATGAGAGCAACTAGAATCACCTAGCACTGAGAAGTTTTGTTTCAGTAACTCCTTCTTATTCCAAGAGACTCCAAATTTGCATCTCTAGTGTAATTTGTGCTTATATGACCAATGCAACTACACATTAAACATTCAAGTCACCCCCTAAGCATAGTGAGGAATGTTTCCTTCATGTTACTAAGGAGATTGTAAGCCATACATGATTCAATGAGGCTTCTTAGTAATTTCCCTTACTTTTTCTGAGGAACTAACATTTCTCTGGAGAGAATATTTGTCCTACTTCTTGAAATAATCTAATGAATTGAATATTTTCACAAAGGATCTGTTTTTGGAAGAAAAATGTATGGCGCTGAGATGCTTTTATGTACTGCCTCTCATTTCTTTATGCTAGCATGCAAATGAAATTAAAATAATACCACCATGATCTTCTTAAAATCATCATTTTGTAAACCCCATAATTTCTATAATATCTGTTGGAATAGGATAAACCTGTAGTGATTAAATGAATGACATCACCTAATATGTTACTAAATGTTGGGACCTAAAAAAATGTGTTAATTTATTTACATAGCTGTGTGAATTCCATAATCCTAAAAGAACCAGAAGATTAGATAGAATATGTTCTGACGTCAGACAAAAAACTGCACTGTATTTACTGTTGTGTAGGGTTTGTCAGAAAGTTTGGTTCTTTGAGAACTGGAAAAAGTGAATGTTTGTGTATTTTTTTGAATTAAAAAAAGGAAGAAACAATTTGATGTACTGAAAAAGATATAATATGGGACAGTCTGGAGGCAGGTATGGAAAAGAGAATGAGCACACTTCCTAGAACATCGCGTTGTCTTCTATATAAAGCACATCTCTAAGAGGTAGAAGTTGTCAATCATATCTCTTTAGGAAAAGGGATGAACTGACCTGGAATTTCCCATATTTGTTAAGCACATTTATGACTGCTTAAATGGGTAGGTGAGGAAATGCCTTTTCCGAGTAATTTTACTCAGTTTTTGAGTCTTACTCAATCAAGCTGAAATACATTTTTTGCATTAAAAACAACTACAGACAATGAAAGCTGACAGAAAGTCCTTTCATTTTGGCTAATATTTTATTTTAGTAATCACGCCTACTGATCACATTATTAGTGGTTACTAATTTGAGAAAAAAAAATAAGTCTAATATAGAAGTCCTTCATCTCAATTCTTTACTGCTCTGTAGATAGGTGCCTTCTGTTTTCCTGTCTCTAAAAGTTTTTTCCCTACGGGCACTGTTTGTTAGTCATTTCCCTTCTGAGTTTAGAACAGTGTTAAAAGACACAGGCAGGGCATTCTTATTTGCTGATTAAAATTCTGTTTTTCTTTATTTGGTGATGCTTTAGTGAAGGAGAGCCGTATTTTCTGAAAATAGCTTACTAGGTTTTAGATAGAATAAATGGAAAGCAAACTTCTTGAATCCTCTAAATAAGGTCTCCTAAATAAAGTCTTACCTGAAGACTAAGTTGATTGCAGTACAGATACTGCTGAACATTCATTCAGTGGTTGCAGCAATATTCCCTGCTTAAATGTTGTTACGAGTATTTTCTGGTATAATCACTCAATGCATGCTGTTTATACTGCAGTCTATTAATACATTATTAATTCTCTTTATTTCTGAAGGTTAGTTTAGACACAATAAAATAATGTCTCCTTTCTGACTATCTTTAAGTGCACTTATAGATATGCTTTTCTGTCAGTCTTGTGATTTGCTAATGCACTAACAAATTTATCAGCATGCACACTGATAATATCACAACCTAAGGAGTCTACATGAAATTTAATTAAGCTGTTTTTTATGAGAAAGTATGTGAGGAGATAAATGGTTCATGATAAATAAACTCTCAAGCCACAAACTGGAGCATTTATTGATTCACTGGCCATTTATCTTGGAATTTATTCTCTAGCAAAAAGAATTTTGCTATACACTTAAATAAAGATTTTGAATATTATGCTAACCTTTCACCAGGCAGTAATAAGTGCCCTAACCAAACTCGTTCAGCTTCACTTCCCATTCATTTTGCTGTCATAACTAGCATTATAATCCTTTTCCACTACAGAGGCTCAGCAAATTATAATGGGTTTATCTGGAATATAAAGTCATGAGCTCCAGCCTTCCCACATTCTTCATATCCTCATGATGTCTAATAAAAGATGTACAAATCTTATATTGACTCAGATATCTGTATCAAAATATATTTTAAATGAGGACCCCATTTCAGTTGGAAAAGGTACTATCAATTGGGCTTTTTAGAGTATTGGTTAGAGCATATTATGTGATATCAGATTTGGTTTTAATATTTAATGCATAGGCTGATTAAATATTAGTTCCCCATATAGCTTTTAACACCTATATACACAGTTAATACCCAGCATTTATGCCTATAAAATAGTTGAGACATAAGGGATTGTTTAACTCTGTTTTTTCTTTGCCTTTGGCTAGTCTAGTTGTATTTAATTATAAGGTTTCAATTCACTTGGGTTTTGTAGATCATAGTCACAGTAAGGATTCCATTTAGATATGTCTTAATTGAGGATAAAGTTTCTTTTTTTTCTTCCTTCATCTTTTTTAAACTCCCCCCTGCCCCCTCCCCCCCCCAATTTCTAGAGTTATGAACTGAATCACCTGAGAGAGATTCTATTTTAAAAAAGGAAAGAAAACCATGAAAATATTTAACATTGAATGGTATCTCAGCTTTAAGCAGTGCATCCTTTAGCACGGATTCTTGTGGGACATGCATGTAAAAATCAAATACCATGTTTCAGACAACTGGGAACAAATAATTTGCTCTCAGAGAATGCTGAAATTTGAGGGCTAGAAGGACAAGGAGGAAGAGGCACAATGGGTCTCTAATGAAAATGGAACAATATCCAGTACTCCTAATGGCCCCATAAAACCTGTCATTAGTGGCAGAGGAGGACAAAGATATCTGAGAGAGGTTAAAGGCCAAAATTTTCCTGGAAGAATTTTATGCAAGGGAAAAACTTGGTCTTCGGATAATTTTTTCTCTAGAAAAATTCTCTCACATACTCTCCGTTCTGCTAACTTATGCTTTGATGTGAAACAAGTCTTCCGTTCCTTGAGGGCTTGCTTAGGATCTCCTTCATGAGCAGTAGAGAACACTAAATTCAGCTGTGTTTCAGTACTGCTTATGCTATATACAACCAAGTGTACACTACAGATAGAAACCAAAGTGGTTCATTGTACGCCTTTTCTATTGGCTGTTCTCATCCTTAGCCATCAGGTTTCGATTTTACTGGAAACAAGGTCTAACCATTATGGCTGTTATTACATCTTTATTTCAAGCTATGATTCTGGCACCATCACTGCAATCTCTATGCTCAAAGGCTGTTGACTGATCTGGCCAGAAATGTCTGTTTGGGCTGAGAAGCCTAAGGTGGATAGATTTGGTATTCTTAAGTGCCGTTGCTTCCTAGAAAGTTGTGTGCCTTAATCACATTAGTCTGAAAAACTTCTTTGTTGGATTGTTATTTCTTTTTTTAATACTTCTTCTACTACTTATGCTTCCAGTAGTAGAAAATTACTGTGAACTGAGATAAGAAGTATATTTTATTTAGGATGAGTTTAAGAAATATCAAGAATTAAAAAGATGATGACATTTATTCTAGAAATGGCATGTAAGTCCCTCCTGTGTGCTATACTCGTCATGACATTAAAACAACCCTAAGAAGGTAGAATTAAAGATGTGTATAACCACATACATGAGTCATTCATTTAAACAGGTATTCATGTTTCAGATCCCACTACGATAAAAAATAAAGATTCATTCAGTTAGGGAGTGGTCACTTGGTCTGTATCCCTATTCCTTCCAAAGAATGTTTAATGGCAGAACTTTGGTATTTGCTGGTTCAGTTAATACATTGTTAATTGAAAAGAAAACAGTTTCATCTAACTGGTGCTGACCAGTGCCTGTGCCACAGTGTTGTAAAAATTGTGACTAGAGCATGCTGGTGGGGAACTGGGGGATTTTTAGCCTTGCACATAGAACTCTTTCTGAAAGTTAAAGGCTTCATTGATGCTTTCTCAGCTATGCTTTCAAGTAGGTCAGTTGTGCTGTAGGTGCTTTCCAGATCAGGCTCCGAGTCATGTCAGACAGACAAATTGTTCATATTGAATGCTGAGGGTGGAGATAACCAAAGTACAGTAAATCTAGAAATTCCCTGAAAATTTTTGTGACCCTCAGAAATTTAATATTGGATATGTTAGCATACTGGGATTATTATGTTAATAAACAGCAAGTTAGGAACCTTCAAGTGACCAGCAGTTTTGAAGATAATCCTGAGATGGTAATTAGTTGCCTCTGGACTTTTAACATCTCTAGAAACAATAGATACTAAGGAAGAATGCATGCAAAATGAAACTTTCGGATGGGATATTTTCATTGTCCAGTCATACGTGCTTAAAAACAAAATAAAACAAAACCCCCACAACAAATACAAAGTCTCCACACAAATTTTTCGTTGTAAATGAAATTACATACCTCATCTTGCCAGGGCCAGTATCATATAGTGTGTCTATCTGCAACATATTAATTGAAAAGAGTAACTGATTCAGTTAAATTTGTAACTGATTCGAAACACTAGGTATATTTTGTGTTCTAATATATGTATAATTTACTCATTTTTACCAGTGAACGGCTTTGCATATTTTTTTTAAATGATACAATGTGCTTTTCAGAGTAGGTGCCACCTGAGTACAATAGACAAGGGAAAGTAAATGCATATTCCTAAAATGTATACTTAACCAATCAGTTTTCTTAGTAAGAAAATAACACAATGTAAAGCCAAGACTAAAACATCAACAACTCCAACAAAACAATAACAATAAAACAAATGAACAAACAAAATCTTCTAGTTAAGCAAAGACCTCACCGAATTCTTTAGTTAAAGTCCTGACTCTTTAAGGTCATTCCACTGAAATTCCTTTAGGGATCTGTGGGATTTTTGCTAAATTAAAGAGTCAGAAGTATACTTACAGAATGCCATAAAAAGCACAGTAGAAATAGTACTTAGAACAGTACCTACTGGAATTCTTCATACTTTAGAGAGACAAGAAAATCAGAGTAGTTGGAAAGATCATGTTTCAGTGGTAAAATGCCTCAGGAACAAGTATTTAAGTGGTTTATTTATCCAGAACAGCACCCCACCCTACAAAATTTCTTTGTGATGTTGTCAGAAATATTATCTAACTATTTTCTGTAGTAACTAACTTCTGTACAAATTAAATTCATTTAAGGATGCCTTGCGATGCACAGCCAAATTTCATGTGTTGCTACTATATTCTGACATGCATTAACAGATTATTTTTGCCTTTGCTCTTTGACTAAAGTGAAGGAACAAAATATAATTTCAATTAAAAATGTTTTTTTATTAAGTAAAATACCCTTGGCCAAAAAATTAGATATGTCATTATCTCTATAAATATTTTGAAGAGACTGCTGTCACACATTTCCTTTCTTCCTTAGGAAGAGAACGGAAGATTGTGGAAATAAGCACAAGATAAAGTTAACCTTTCAGCTATCTCTACAAAAATCTTACTTTCTTGACACTTAGAAAGAAGTTTGTTAATATTACATTAGGGTTTTTTGAAATACAGGTTTCAACCATTTCATTTCACAGTTAGGCTTCTATTTGCCTTGTTAACCTGTAATAGTGTGGGTAGCTGCAATACACCTCAGTTAAAAGTGCATAATCAACAAAAATCCTACTGTGTATAAGACATAGGCACAAACAACTGAAGAGGAGAGAATGATGTGACAGAAAAGTCGGTTAGCAGAAAACCCGTCACTCAGGTTAATGATCTGTTATAGAGCAGCTGGCCACCCTCCCATCATTTTAAAGTAGAGATACACTGAAAGAACTAAAAGCATGATACATAGAAGAGAACAAAACTGCTAGGAGTGGGAGGGACTGTAGCTTTTGAAATCTTAAGAACTGTCTCTGACTGCAGCATTAGACATGTCTAAAGAAACAGTTTGTACATGAGATGAGTAAGACTGATCAAGGTATAAATTATCCAGAAACCACATTGTCTGAGTGCAGAGGACTAAGAAGGAAATCACATACCAAGCTTTCTGAAAACAAATAATCAGATAGAAAAAGCTGAAAAGAAAGGCCAATTTAATTGCTCGAAAGTGAAAAGTTTAAGTTTCTGTCATCTTTTATATATAAACCTGTGTTTAATGTTGCAGTAGTTCCCATTTGACTGATTTGACTTTTCTGGACTAGGGTCTTCTCAGAAACCGAAGTGTAACCATGTGCCTTTTGAGATCACATAACAGAGCCCATCTCTACTAACAACACTAGCTACAAGATTTTATCTTTAGATTTTCAGATTTATTGCAGATATGTTCCACCTCTTAGAGAGGAAAGCAAGTTATCTTGCATGAGAGTGCACCAGGGTTGGTCACTTTTGACCTGATCTAATTGTAATTCATACCTTTGTCCTACAATTTCAGTAGGTATGTGTGCTCTGACAACATCCAGAGGATGCAATCTGTATCAGGGCCCCATGGTGTAATGAATTTTGAAAACAGAAAAAAGTATATCCTTCATCCAAGAATCTGAGAATTGCCGTGTAATTTTAGATAGCACATGAAAAAATGGTTGTAACTGAAAACAAACAAAACAACAATAACAACAAAGCAGCAACAACAACAACAAACAGAAGAGGAGAGTAAGAATAAGGATAATAGTGACAAGAAGGTTTGTTGATAACACTTAATGTTACGCTTAACTTGCCAGTAATTGGATCTTTAGAAGCTACATAAAAAGAAGAAAATTTTAAACTGGATCTAATTCTTTGTATCACCAACATCTAGGCCATAAGAATGAATTAGTGCTCTGTCCTTTCTTTTTATTCATATTCTTTCATATGAGCATAAGATGTCATAATTTGGATAACTCATGTGTTCAAAACATAATACTTAAATGCTCTTTCACTTTGACCTGTAGGTTCATAGTCTGCCTGTGAGTGTTTGGTCCTTGTACTGTTTTCCTATTTACAAGCTGCCTGGGCAATAGAACATGGAATTTAAATATTTGTCTATCAAAGTATAAAATACGAAAGGGCTGAAGTTAGAAAGCTGCAGAGAAGGACTAAAAATCATGGTGCCTTATTGTCAAGAAAAGGTATACAATGGTAACAGAAAACTAAAGCCTTCAAGTTCTAAGTTTGAAGCACGAATAGAAAAATTGCCAGCCTGGAACATTATGAATTTACATCACAGAATCACAGAATGGCTGGGGTTAAAAGGGACCTCTGGAGATCATCAAGTCAAACTCACCTGCCAAAGCAAGTTCACCTAGAGTAGATCACACAGGAATGCGTCCAGGCAGATTTTGAATGTCTCCAAAGAGGGAGATTCCACAATCTCTCTGGGCAGCCTGTTCCAGTGCTCTGTCACCCTCGAAGTAAAGAAGTTTCTCCTGATGCTTAGATGAAACCTCCTATGCTTCAGTTTGTGCCTGTTGCCCCTCATCCTGTTGTTGGGCACCACTGCAAGGAGTCTGGTCCCATCCTCTTGACACCCATCCTTGAGATATTTATAAGCATTAATTAGATCTCCTCTCAGCCTCCTTCAGGCTAAACAAACCCAGCTTTCTCAGTCTTTCCTCACAAGAAAGATGCTCCACACCCCTAATCATGTTTGTAGGCCACCGCTGGACTCCCTCCAGTAATTCCTTGTCCTTCTTAAACTGGGGAGCCCAGAACTGGATGTAGTATTCCAGATGCAGCCTCACCAGGGCAGAGCAGAGGTGGAGGAGAACCTCTCTCGACCTGCTAGTCACAATTTTCCTAATGCACCCCAGGATACCATTGGCATTCTTGGCCACAAGGGCACATTGTTGACTCATGGTCAGCCTGTTGTCAACCAGGACTCCCAGGTCTTTCTCTTCAATGCTGCTTTCCAGTAGGTCCGCCCCTAACCTATACTGGTGCCTGGGGTTATGAAATTCACTGTTTGCATCCTCTCCAGATCTCACATTGTCTTCAAGATTTTCTTTTCTCTTTACTTCACCATAACTATGTTTGAATTACCCTGCAAAAAGAAATAAAAAAATGAAGGCAGAGAATGGCAGACCAGTTTCAGAGTATTAGGCAGCAAAATACAATGAGAGTCCACAGAGATTTTCCTTAGGTAGCAGGTAAGCTATCTGCAGTTTAGTTTCAAAATTTCGAAACATTTTTCCACTGACTGGTAATTTTAACTGCTGCTGAGGCAGCACAGTCTTGTGACTCAGGCACAGTCATGTGAAGATCTTTGTAGCTTTAATGGCAAATAAGGGCAAAATAACTCTAAAACCTTAAATGTTAATAAAGCTGCTCTACTGAAACATATTGGAAAGGGTAAGAAATTCTGCGTGAGTGATTCTTTGTCTTTCCTTTAAAATATCAGCTTTGAAATAAGACCACTGACATCAGAATCGCAGAATCATGGACTGGCTGAAGCTGGAAGTGACCTCTGGAGGTCGTCTTGTCCAACCCTCCTGCTCAAGTAGGGTTATCTAGAGCCAGTTGCCCAGGACACTGTATGGAGGGCTTTTGAATATGTCCAAGGATGGAGGTTCCACAACTTCTCTGAATAACTTCTGCCAGGGCTTGGTCACCCTCACCTTAAAAAATGTGTTTACTTATATTCATATGGACCCTCCTGTGTTTCATGCTGTGCCTGTTGCCTCTTGTTGTGTCACTTAAGACTACTGAAAACAGCCTGGTTCTGTCTTCCTTGCAGCATTCCTTCAGATATTTGTACACATTGATGAGATTCCCTCTGAGACATCTCTTCTCCAGACTTATCAGTGCCTTGGTCTTTCCTCATTTGTCAGATGTTCTAATCCTTTAGTCATCTTAGTGGCCCTTTGCTGGTCCCTTTCCAGTAGCTCCATACCTCTTTCATACTGAGCAGTGCAGAACAGGAGACAGTACTCCAGTACTCCAGCAGTCTCATCACTTCCCAGTAAAGGAGAAGGATCGTTTCCCTTGATCTGCTGGCAATAGTTTGTCGGATTCAGCCAAGAAAGCTATTGGCTTTCTTCGCAGCAAATTGCATTGCTGTCTTGTGCTCAACATGGGGTCCTCAAGGACCCCTAGGGCCTTTTCTGCAAAGCTGCTTTCCAGCTGGTCAGCCCATAGCATGTACTGGTGCATGGGCTTATTCCTTCCAAGGTGCAGGTCTCTGCACTTCCCCTTGTTGAACTTCATGAATTTCCTGACACCCCATTTCACTGGCCTGTCAAGGTCCCTCTGAATGGCAGCACAATCATCTAGTGTATCAGCCGCCACTCCAAGTTTTGCACCATCTGCAAACCTGCTGAAGGTACAGTTTGCCCCATCATGCAAATCATTAATGAAGGTGTTAAATAATATTAAACTTAGTACTGACCTCTAAGATACACCACTAGTTACTGGCCTCCAACTAGACTTTGTTCCACTGACCAGAGCTCTCCAGGCCTGCCCATTAACCCCGTGAACATATTTATTTTCTTTGTGATTTAGTAAGTCATAATAATTATCTAGAGAGCTTTTTAATTTCAAATGGACTGCAGAATGCCTCACTGCACATGATTTGTGCCACTGCACTTCTTTTCTGTCCTCTTTTTGTCTCTTTTAGTCATTTGCATCGCTTTCCAAATGACAAACACCAAAATTAGGTGAGTTATGGTGATGAGTTAATATCCAAGGTGAAAGGCTACAAAGTACCAGAAGGAAAAGAAAGCTGAGAGACCTAACTTGCTAGAGCTATTAAGGTGAGTGTATGTGGGGTAAAAAAATACTTGAGCTTTGCAGCTACCTATATTTTATCTATCAATTTAGAGTTCAAAGCCTGCGGCATACTGTTTTATGAAATACCTCTCTTGAGGTTGGTACTTTTTCTGATAACACTGGAGGGTGTATACAGTTACTACAACACTCTTCTCAGTATTTGCCTGCCAATCTGGAGGAACCACTCAGAAGTACAAAATGTTCCATGAGGAACTATGCCATGATTTGATTTTGAGCTTTTTGACATGAATATTTGTTCCCTGGCATACATCTCTGGCTTTTCCACATGGCATTCCCACAAGCAATTTAAACTATTGCAAAGTAATTCTTTAGTCTCTATGAATGCTCACAAAGAATTTGCCCTGTACGCAAACAATGGTGTTATATAGAAAACATGTTGAAATGTTTCTATTCTGGTGATGGTATCAAACATCAAATTAACATTGATTTTTTTAGCTTTTACTTTTGAAATAGCTTTAAATAATTAATCTAGGGGTTTTTTGTTGGTTGGTTGGTTTTGTTGTTGTGGTTGAGTTTTTTCTTTGTTTTGGTTTTGTTTTTGTTTTTCCAGATAAGCAGTAGCAGACAAGGTATGGCATTACTTAGTAGGAATATTCATAACTAAAAAATCCACCCCATATAATCTCTTAAGTAATTATTTTGTATTCCTTCTTAACATGTAGTTTGCCATAGTTTTGCATGAATGCAACATGTAGCCTCAATAAACTAGAGAACATCAATGATGAGTAAAATAATTTTTAACCAAAATTTAATTCCATTGAGATTGAGTTTATGCTCCATAAAACCTCTCAAAGCTTGCTATATGAAATGAACAATAGGTAAGTACGGATGCAAATTCACAATCAGTTTAACTTGCAATGTGAAAAAGCATAAATTATACTTATAATGGAAAAAATACACATGGGGAAAATAAAAATATTACCCAAAGATTTCTTTCTGTTCACTTTCTTTCATTTTCTGATAGATGGTTCCAATTAGTAAAACATTATTACATGAATGTTTTCTTTTAGAATTTATCCTGTGTTTTTGTGTAGCAAATCCTTTGGTTTTGTAAACTGGTGTAAGACACCGCTATGTTTTTTAGCTTAGCAAACAGTTCATCAGTTCTGCAGTTTCCTTACACATCAGGTAACTTCTGGTCATAGTAATGTAAAACACTAGGATGTGATAGTTTGGCTCAGATATGAAACCAAAATCCTAAATCACTGAAGATTAATTTTGGACTACTTCCCAGTGTGAGCAGGGGAAACACTATTTTTTGGTGGTGGTATGTGGGAAAAGTAGTTGGGAATAATTCACAGAGAAGGAATAATCCTTAAGACATAATATTCTACTAGATCTCCAGATGACTGTCTACCCCTTGTCCATCTGTATATTTTATTCTTATTACAGCCATAATTGGATGAGTTTTAGGGGCTTCATGCAACTGTGTAGTCAGTGAGCCTGTAAATCTTGTCTTCTTCATGTGATCATAAGAATCAGAAAAATCTTCCGTAGCGTGGGTGATCAAATAGTGTTCTTTCTGTAAATTATTGCTTGACTTAATTTTCTTCATCCAAATCTACTTTCTCTGTTATACCATCATTAATGTCTAGAAAGCTGCAGATTCATTTATGCAAGCTGGTAGTCTCAGACTTGCCCAGTCTTTTTGATTTAGATTAACTGTGTCTATCTATTCATTTTAAATAAGAAGATGTTAATGTAAAGACAGGGGGGTGGGGACAAATCCTAAAATGTAAGGTACTAGACTTCAATAAAGCAAGAAGTAAAACAAGGTGCTCTATTTTGTTCCTTCACTTCCACTCATTTACTTGATCAGCAAGTTATCAGAAATAACTCTGATGTCAGAGGTGACATCACCTTCTGCTCCAACAGTGGCTGACATTTTGCACTCTCAAACTGAAACCCTGTGCAATGGCAACAAGGGAGCTAAGCAGCAGCATTAAACAGGGGTTATAGAGGCAATCTGGAGGAAGCAGGAACAGGCTGAAGCTCCAGACACAGAAGAATAAAACCCAATAGAACAGAGTGAAGATAGCTGTGTTAAGAGCCTTTTTATTATTATTAACAGTGTCACATTAGGAGTTTTTTTTGGGAAAAACAAACTTCTCAGACAACAGAAAAGATGGCATCTTTGTCCTTAGAGCACCATTAATGATGTCTACTAAGGCAGAGGTACATACTACAGGAAAGCAGCACACTAGTCTGTTACACAACTTTAGCTGTTGTGTTTTTGTTCTTTAGATTATTCAGTTTTCATTGTTCTGAGAGCTTCTGAGAATATGTCCTTTTGTAAAGAAGACTCGAAAGTCAGAAAAGTAGCATCTTATTAGCACAGTGTTCTCAGAATATATTTCTTCCTTAAAGTACACAGCAGCCCTGCTGGGATTTAAAGCTGCATGTCCCATTTTATTTCTGAGAACAAGAAATTAAGAAATACGTATGAGTCTGTGGCTTCTAGGTATCCTTTGGAAAATGTAATTATCAGTATCTTCATTTTATTTTATACTATTGAGTTCAACAATACTGGAAAGATGGGATTACTTATTACTCACATGTAACTTGGACAAAATGAAATGCACATCAGTTTAATTGTCCACTGAGGAGTCAAACTAAAACATGATTTTGCTGACTTCTTGATATTTCTTCAGTTCCCCATGATAAATCTTCTGACTGGATGTATTCAAACCGACCAGTTTGATTCAGGCACTTTAAAAAATCAATAGCATTTTTGAATTTTATATGGTCAGGTTCCTTCACTCTGCGTCTATTAAAACAAACAACCAGCAACAAAAAGCTCACACAAAAACCACAAACCAAAACAAGTAAACAAACCAACCAACCAACCAACCAAAACCCCAACCAACCGACAACAACAACAAACCTCCAGAAAACCAGACCCAAACTCTGCTGGGCTTCATTCCTTGTTGGTAGAATATTTTTCTGTTTTCCTTCAGTGCCAGATATAGGGCTTTGTAGCAGAACATGTCAATGCTCTGATGGACAGAGTTTTAATGTGCCAGAAAGGACACCCTTGGAGTTGTATTTCATCCCTCTTTTGACCTGGAAGATAGCACTGAGCAGGTACATATAGAGGATTAAAAAAATGAAAGTAAATTCTCTGCCTCTATGGAAGGTCACCTTACACAGTCAGATCATCCCCCCTTTCCCAAGTACCTGTGTAAAAAGATCAATAGGAAAGGCATCAGATGGTGACAAGAGTTAATATTTTCCACAGGTCTTACTAGAGGAAGGCTCCTTTTGTACTTTTGTGATCCCCTATACAATATAGATATCTCCAGGTGTAGACTTTAGCACATGCAGTAATTTTTTCATTATATAATTATAATTACTTCTGGTTATGTCACAATCATTTGTTAGTTTTAATCTTGGGTTGAAGTAATGTCTCGTATTTGTCTACTGCCAAGATATTACTGAAAGATAAGGACTGTAACAGGCTAAGGAAATATTGTCCTTGTCTCTCTAACATTAGAGACCCAGGCTCCAGAGGGGGAAGGCATCTTTGCAGAAAGGAGATGCAGCAATGTTTGGGACTTCTTGCTGAGGCCACAGACGAGAATCTTAGTACCTGCAGGAAGTGCACCCGGTGAAAGCTCTACGCCACCAAGTAATGGAGCTGTGGGATAAAGTGAGCAGACTGTGTGACATAAGAAATGATCAAAAAGAGATATATAACTCCCCAACCCTGCAGCTTTAGGAACCCTCACTGCACTGAGAAGATGCTGGCAGAGCCTTAGCTGTTCAGGCTGGGTATGGAGGTGCTAAGCCTGGTGAAGCCTTGGAGCTTGTGAGCTCTGGCACCATGAGAACAGTTCCTTCTGTGTTTGCAGCTCTGATCTACAGAGCAGGTTCTGAGCCCTGGCAGCAGGTAAAGACAGGGAGCTCTGTCCAGCGAAGCCTCCGAACTGGCTGTGCCCAAGTCCTGTGGCAGCACAGGCAGGACAGGGCAAGGAACAGTATTGGAAAACTCCCCGTTGCAGCTCTGCCAGTCCAACCTGTCACCTGGACAGGTTTGCTGCTTGCCAGGGGCTTTGGTCCTGAATACCATGGATCAGCCATTACTGAAACTGCTAGTAGTCTGGCCCTCACACCACTACCCTCAGCTGCTCTTCCATATGGGCACCAGGGATATAGCCAGGGGAGACAGGGAGCATATCAAGTATAACTACATGGCTCACAGGGTGTTGGCCAATGCCTGGCAGCCAGGTGGTATCTCTGTTGTCCTGCTGGTGAAAGGGAAGGGCTGGAGGAGTCAATAAACCCCACAGACAAATTGTTGTGCAGCTGGTGTCAAAAACAGGGACAGCCTTTACAACTATAGGATCTTCTCTATGTTTCAAAAACTGCTAGGATGTGATAGAATCCACTGACCATGTGGGGAAAAAACATCTTTGCCAACAAGCTAGTTAACCTGTTAAGGGAAGGCTTAGAATAAGAATGATGGGGAAGGGAGGTGGTGACCTACGATTGATTGAGGCAGTAGTGGACTCAGTTCACAAGCAAAAGATACAGGTAGTATGGAAAAGAGAGGACCTAGAATCAGTGAAACAGATCTGAAGTTTGACCACCTCTTGTATGTGCACACAGATAAAGAAGTGCAGGCAGAAGAGAAGTATGTGGCAAGTTCACACTAATTTTCAGGGAAATCAGCAAAAGTGGGTGTCCTTCTGAAGTACCTTACACAACTAATATATGCAGCATACGGAACAAAATGGGAAGAATTGGAGGTCTACTTGCAGTTGTGGGGCTATGATCACACTGGGATCAGGGAGGCACAGTGGAATAGCTCACACAAATGAATGCTACCATGGATGGATACAGGCTTTTTAGGAAGAACAGGCCAAGATGGTGAGGAAAGGGGATTTATTCTTCACATGAGAAAGTGGCAGGGATGCATGGACCTCTGCCTAGTGATGTGCCACGAACCAGATGAGGTCAGAAAACCATGCAAAATGTTGTGGGATTTTACTGCAGATTACAGAATCACAGAATCACAGAATCACAGAATCACAGAATGTTAGGCATTGGAAGGGACTTCAAGAGATCATCTAGTCCAATCCCCCTGCCAGAGCACGAACACACAGGTAAGGTTAGACAGGAAGGCGTCCAGGCGGGTTTTGAATATCTCCAGAGGAGACTCCACAATCTCCCTGGGCAGCCTGTTCCAATGTTCTGTCACCCTCACTGTGAAGAAGTTTCTTCTCAAATTTAAGTGGAATCTCTTGTGTTCCAGCTTGAACCCATTACCCCTTGTCTTACTGTTGGTTGTCACCGAGAAGAGCCTTGCTCCATCCTCGTGACTCCCACCCTTTATATATCTATAAACATTAATGAGGTCACCCCTCAGTCTCCTCTTCTCCAAGCTAAAGAGACTCAGCTCCCTCAGCCTTTCCTCAGAAGGGAGGTACTCCACTCCCTTAATCATCTTCGTGGCCCTGCGCTGGACTCTCTCCAGCAGTTCCCTATCCTTCTTGAACTGAGGGGCCCAGAACTGGACACAATATTCC